>NC_090922.1:756238985-756863985 GCF_040938575.1 Ambystoma mexicanum | reverse complement strand
ACTGACCGCTGTCACTGGGGAAAGTTTGTCTAATTGCGCCAACGACACAGGCAGGTATTACTCGTTGAACGCGGTGTGCATGCCTCCCATTAAGCCACCGTGTGTATGGACGATAGACCACCAGGCGGTACCACCTATGAAAGAGAATGTTTTTAAATGACCAATATAAGTGTATTAAACCTTATTTGTCAATGACAATTCTTGTATGCAATGACATTTTTGCCAGGACAAATGCTAACTACACACTGCACAATAATGAGCGACTTTTATGCGACAATTACTAGAGAATTGCAAGACTAAACAAATATGACAATTATATCTTGAAGTTACGAGAATATAGGGGACAACCGTGAAATAGTAGTGGCCTAACTGACATCACAACCAGACTATACTTACTCGTTATTTGGATTACGAGGGAGAATTGTTGCGCGAAGTTCATGCATAAGCACCATCAAAATCCTCAACATGGACCGTGTGAGACAGACTGCCGTGAAGTCTGGCAGCTCGGTAACGCATTGCGGCTGTGGATCGCCTTGCGATATGTAGGACAAGCATCCAGAGTTTTCTCGGCAGCAGCAGTTCTCCACCTCGGTTGGCAGCGCTCACCGATTGCAGGTACACCAGGCGGAAACACTGTCCATGCGTCTAGGCCCTGGCTCTTCATCTGTTGAAACGTCTGCCCAACTGTTGTCCAAATCCCCATCGTTTACAGAGCTTGCTCTTTCCAGTAATTCCTCCTTGTAATACTCGGGCTCACCAGGCAGAAACACCGTCCATGCGTCTAGGCCCTGGCTCTTCATCTGTTGAAACGTCTGCCCAACTGTTGTCCAAATCCCCATCGTTTAAAGAGCTTGCTCTTTCCAGTAATTCCTCCTCGTAATACTCGGGCTCGTACAGGTAGGGCATTACTGTTGCCATTGTGTGGTAAAGAAATTAAAATAATTTATAGCGGTCGTACTGGTATCTGTTCACACTGGTTAAAAGCAATGAAGGTAGCTGACCAGAGCACAGAAACGAGTTCCAGAATATTCAAAGAAATACAGCGAGAGGAATGGAAAAGAAAATCTGCTGTTGTGTGTTGTGAAACGCTCTGTTTATACTTATCGAGGAAAGAGGCTTCCTGCCATTTCCATGGTGACACGTCATTAGCTGATGCACAGAGAATGTTTACACAAGAATTGCTTGGGCGTTGTGAAATGGGCGGTACGCCTCTAGTGATGTCAGGCTCAGGGGCGGGGGATATGATTTAGTGCCGCAAATGCAGGTCACCCAGGGCGATGCGGAAAGTAGATAAGATTATCACAAGATGGCCGCGACCTGCTGGACAATTTTGCTTGTGTTCAAGAGACGAAAACTCTGGTAAGGTGCATAGGAAATGTTTGTATGATTGATCGAATTATGGTTAAAAGCACATGGCCGACCCATAGGGACAATGATATTTTTAGACCAAACCATTCCTTTAACTCTTTTAGTGCACACTTAGGTTGGAAATCCCAGAGTGTTTATCTTTTCCATTTTTAATGTTCACTTGCAATGTGCACTAGAAGTATGCTCAACCTTATGATAACTGCAATACTGTGCAAAGGTAAAATGATTCCCTTCTTTGCATGGGGTGCAGCTCCATGCTAACACCCACTCTAGGCTTATTTCGGGGTGTACCACCCGCATGTGGAACAACACGAACGCCCACTCAAGAATGGGCACATGAAAAGGTAGCAAATGGGTATTCAGTATTACAGGAGTTCTTTCTGACCCCTTCTGTCATACCAATGCACTCTCCCTCCAGTGAAAATTGCACAGTTTTCAGGGCGTATACATCTGTATGCTGAAGCCGCTGATATGTTGGAATACCAGGATTAAACAATA
The DNA here is from genome assembly GCF_040938575.1 of Ambystoma mexicanum. Lineage (NCBI taxonomy): Eukaryota > Metazoa > Chordata > Amphibia > Caudata > Ambystomatidae > Ambystoma > Ambystoma mexicanum. The sequence goes on along the minus strand of NC_090922.1, from coordinate 756,862,119 downwards.
TTATCTTATTGATCTGTCTTCTACCCTTTCATTCTGTCCACCCATATGACCTTTCATTGAGTCAACCACCCACACTACAACTCCATCAGTCCGTCAAATTGCTCTATCTGTCTATCCGCCCTGTCACTCTAGTCATCCTACAAGGCTGTCTATCCATCATTCCAATCATTCTAGTTAGCCATCAACCGATCTATTAGTCTTTCAAAGCGGCCAATATTGTGGTAATAAGCCCAGAGACGGCGACCCATTACCGCCTAAGGTAATGCCCTTGGGACCCACAGTTTCAGGCCGAGCGTAGGCCACAGGGGCACTACTGTAGGCGGTATTGTGCTGCTGTCGAGGGGCTTATTGCCATTAGTACCCCGGCCCATTAGACCAGGGTACTAATGTTTATTTTTCCCCGGCTTCAAGACGCATTGCGTTTCACAGCTGGAAAAAAAAGTTTTAAAAAGTTTACAAAAATGGCCGCCATGGACAGAGAAGACTAGTCTGTTTTCTCTTTCTTTGGCGGCCATAGTAAGCAAACAGAATTGCCGCCATGGAAGGGGAGAAGGGACTAGGAGTAGTCCCTTCTCCCCTTCCAGGGCAGCCATTGAACTAAACTAAAAAAAAGTTTTTAAAAAAAGGCCACCACGGAAAGGGAGAAGGGACTACACGTTCTTCCTTCTCCCTTTCCCTGGTGGCCACTCTGGAACGAAAATGCTGTTGGAGATGGAAGCATGCTGCACGCCGTTACATGATTGGGATTACCATCAGGTAAGGCTCAGAATCCGGCCAACCAGAGGTACGTTTTTTTTTGTTTTTGCCGCACCGGTTAGTAATAATTATAATAGTGACATCTGCTCTTCAGTTAATTTAATTTCAGCAAAAAACATTTGACCTCACTCTGCCTTAGTTTGCCCAAAATCGTAGTGCTTAAAAAAAGACTACATAGCAGTGATATGATTAATTTACTTTGAGACAGATTGGGGAAAATGCTGGTCCATTTTAAATCATTATGTTTTCAGTGTAATATATATATATATATTTTAAACTGCCAATGAGGAATCTGCAAACGATGATGTAAAAGTTATCAACTTTTAAAATAATGTTTTACCAGCAACACTGCTCTTGTCATGCCACTTTCCTCAACTTTAGAACTTGCACTGGCCTTCCTGACAAGAGATTACACTTCACGTTAGGCAGAGAGGATTTGATCTATGTCTTCGACTAGTGTTGCTGTGCTAATATCAAACCCTGCATAGAGGTATTTCTTTCTGTGATTTATATGGAAGCTGGTACTAATAGCCCACGTGGGCATATCCTGGACAATGGCGTGAACAACCAGGGCAATGGACAGCAATGCTGTCAATACTTGGGGATTTGATTGCAAAACCTAGCAATGTGATTGTCAGCAGGCTTGATAGCAAAACATGCACATGCACATTATGTGAGTATCTGGCACTCTGATATCAATACCTGGCATATAATAGCAATACCTGCCAATATGATGTGACTACCATAGCATATCGTGGCACTACCTGAAATATCAAGGACCTGTGATGGAAAAAGAAGGCCAATGGTGGATCACATGGACTTAAGACTCCAAAGACTGACACACATGTGCACCACAGTCTAAGCTATTGTTGTTGCAAGTCCTTGTTTGTATTAAATGTATGGCTTTTCGTTACCCAAACACCCTATTGATTTTCCTTCTTTTTTTTGGTTATGTTGTTCCTTTTATGATAAATGGGAAGCACCCATCCACATCCATGCCCTTTATCTCTCCTGTTCCTTCACTACTGCATTCCCTATGGTGCAATCACTCTTTTGCCATGGGAGCGTTGTGCTCCCCCCTAAAGCACTGCCTTGTGCACCCCCTCCTGAAGAAGCCTTCTGCTGATCCCTCCTCCCTGGCAAACTACCGCCCGATCTCTATTACTCCTTTCTTGGGCAAACTCCTGGAAATGCTGGCCATCTCCCAGTTTACTCTCCAAACTGAATCTGTTGGAATTTTCCATGAACATCAGTCTGGATTTAGAGCAGCCAGAAACACAGAAACTTTTCTCCTGAACACCTGTGAAAACCTGCTCTCAAATCCTGACTCTAGCTTTCCTTCTGTCCCCATCCTCCTTGATCTTTCCTCCGCTTTTGACATGGTCAACCATGCAATCCAGATCAACTGTCTCCTTGACAACCTGGGCATCATGGGTCAGGCCCTAGCCTAGTTGACCTCTTTGCTCTCTGATCGGCCCTCCCAGATCCAACTGGGATCCTTTCTCTCCACCACCTCTCTCTCTGCATGTGCTGTTCCCCAGGGTTCTAACCGTTCACCCTGACTCTTCCACCTTTACATGGCACCTCTGGCCAATCTCATCTCTACCTTCTCTCCTAACTTGACACTCAGCTCTCCTTCAGGCTCCCCTCAGCCTCCTCTCCTCTCTAGCACATTCCTGATTGTCTATCCGCAATTCAGGAATGGTGTGCCTTTAATGATCTCTGCCTAAATGCCAGTAAGAATTAGATCCTTCTCATTGAGACCCCTGCTCTCGCTTTCACTCTTTCTTTCTGGCTACCCACCTTGGACCCTCTACTTGCGTCTTCCTGTGAGGCAAAAAACCTTGGTGTCATCTTCTACTCCACCCTCTCCTTCTCTCCTCACATCACGGACGTCTCTAAGAAGTCCCACTACCAGCTGCACATCCTCAGAGGTATTCTTGCTTTTCTGACTTTCCCCCAGAGGCTTACTGTCTCCAGATCCCTGGTTCTCTCTAGGTTGGACTACTGCAACAGCTTTTTTCTAAATCTGGCTGCCTCTACTCTTCAACCTCTGCAACTAATCCAGAACAGGACTGTGAGACTTATCCTTGGCCTCAAGACCAGGGATTATATCTCTCCGACCCTGAAACCTCTCCACTAGCTCCCAGTGGTTGCAAGGATCAAGTTAAAGACCCCCTGCATTGTCCATAGGGCTTCCTGGGGCTGGAGACCACACTATATCCAACTCTCTCTTTCTAAGCACTTTCCTTCTCGAGCCCCTGCTCATCCACCTCCAATTCTCTGAGGGTCAGGCGCCTCTCCAGGCAGTGAGTGTGGGGCAGATCTCTCTCTCCTCAGCTGGTGCCTCTCTCTGCAACAGCCACCCTGCCCCTATCACACTTGAGCAGGACCACATCAGGTTCTGGAAGCAACTCAAGACCTTCCTTTTCAGTTCTGCTTTCTCTCTCTCTCTTTCTCCCCTTGCTGATGTTCTTGTCTGCTGCACTAACTGGTTACCTGGCCCCCTCTGAAACTTATGGGGACCAGGCTCCTCCATGACCAGTATCCCATGCACTGCCTCTGGGCCTACTGTGCACTAGGGACAGTATCTGCAACCCTACAGTCCCCTGTATTCTTGCACTTACTTAGAACTAGCCATCCCAGCGACACTTACTTGCACTTTGCTTATTGCACTCTCCCTTTCCCTCCCCCTGGCACTTCTCCTCTGCCTTCCCCTTGCACTTGCATGATCTGAATGACACAAGGCCCAGTAAGATCATTTGTCCCCCCTTTGTCTCCCCTTCCTTGTCTTGTCACACCTAGAAACACTTGGCGTTATAAATGACTTATTATATCATATCAGACATTTTGTGTTAAGTTTTCATATCTGTAACACCATTTTTAGCTTTAACGTATACAGCGTTTATTTTTAAACACTTTTATATGTAAACGTATATCTTTCCAAATTTTTTTTCAGTCTTAAGGCCTGATTCCATCTAGAGGTGACACTCCTCTAAGGCACTGCAGAACATAATTAGATCATTCATATGGGCACATGACAAAATGATTGCTAGTGCACGCATGTTCACTTGCCATCATAGGCACAAATGTGACTCTTTGCACGAATAGACCGTAAGCACTGAACAACAACATATTCAGTTAGCACTTAGTGGCTCTAATTTAAAAAAAAGCACTAAGCCCGGAAAATATAGTTTGCCTGAGAAAATGCATTGCGCAGATGAAAAGAATTGCGCTCGGAGGCAATTCATAGAATTAAATACATGCAGAAACCTGCAGGGCAAAGAATAACGAGTAGCACCTGGAACGCCCCCAACATGCCCCCATTACAAACAGAACAGAGTGGTGTCAAGCAAGCTTTGCGCCAGACCCATGAAAAAAGTAATCAAGGGTTACTTACCAGCAATCACCATTGCTCCCACTCCACTCCTGCGACCAACAAGTCCTCGTCCCAGCACCCCCAATAAACTGTGCCCTGGCTCCCTAACCTAAATCATTACCAATGTAGCCTCAAAGAACTACACCTCAGCCCCCTAACTCAAGGCAGAACCCACGTCCCCTCACTAAACTGCGACTCAGCCCCCTAAATCATGGCAGTACTTACATACCCACATTAAACTGTGCCTCGGCCCCGTAACTCAAGGCAGTACCCACGTACCCACACTAAACTATGCCTCAGCCCCTAACTCAAGGAGGTACCCGTGTACCCACACTAATCTGCGCCTCAGCGTCCTAGTTTACAGCAGCACCCACGTACCCCCACTAAACTGCGCCTCAGATCCCCAATTTAAGTCCGTACAAGCATACCCCTACTAAACTGTGCTCTGGCTCCCTAACTTAAAGCAGCACTCATGTACCTCTGCTAAACTGCACCTCGGCTCTCTATCTCAAGGCAGTACCTGCATACCCACACTTAACTGTGCCTCGGCCCCCTAACTCAAGGCAGTACCTGCGTACCCCCACTACACTGTGCCTCAGCTCCCTAACTTGAACCAGCCCCTGCATACCACCACTAAACTGCACCTCAGCCACCTAACTCAAGACAGCACACGCAACCCCCACTAAACTGCGCCTCAGCCCCCTAACTCAAGGCACTACCTGCTTACCCCCACTAAACGGTGCCTCGGCCCCCTAACTCAAGGCTGCACCCATGTACCCACACTAAACTGCGCATCAGGCCCGTAGCTCAAGGCAGTACCCGCATACTCACACTAAATTGTGCTTCAGCCTCTCAGCTTAAGGCATTACCAACGTACCCCACTAAACTGTGCCTCAGCCCCCTAACTCCAGGCAGTACCCGTGTACCCACACTAAACTGTGCCTAAGCCTCCTAACTTAAAGCATTACCTGTGTACCCACATTCAACTGCATGCCAGCTCCCTAAATCAAGGCAATACCCGTGTACCCCCACTAAACTGCGCCTCAGCATTCTAACTTTAAGCAGAACCTACATGTCCCCACTAATCTGCGCCTCGGCCCCCTAACTTAAGGGAATACCCACATACCCCCACTAAAGTGTACCCTGGCCCCCTTGCTTACCAATTTACCACTGCTAACCTGCATCTCAGCCCCCTATCACAAGACAGTGGGCCTCAATACGAGTCTGGCGGTAACCGAGGTGGTAAAACCGCCTGGTTACCACCGGACTCGTATTACCATTCCGCCTCCGTGACTCCCGGAAATACCAGGGCATTACAACCCTGGTGTACCGGAAATTCCGGGGGCGGAATGGTGTTAATCCCCATTCCCATTGAGTCCCATAGGACTCAATGTGAACAGGGATCATGGAAACACCGGCACCATCTCGTGAAGGTGCTGGTGTTTCCACGTCCGCCTGCAGGCGGGCGGTGTTAAACCCGCCAGGTCAGACCTGGCGGGTTTGACGCCTCCGCCTGCGGGAGTTGTGATCGCCCGGCATGGAAACAACGGTGGCGGCGGGTTTACCGCCACCGTTGTTTCCATACCGGGCGATTTGTAATAATATGATATGATATGATATGATATGGCATTTGTAACGCGCCTATACACAAGTGTTTCAAGGCCCAGTATCTGCAAACCCACACTAAACTGCACTTCAGACCCTAACTTAAAGCAGCACCCACAAGTTAGCCCTCGTTTCAGTCCCCCCACTGACTTGTGCCCCAGCTCCCATACCCAAGGTGGCACACACAAGTCTGCCCTCATCCCAGTTCCCCCCACTGACTTGTGCCTCACCCCCGAACCCAAGTCAGCACCCACAAGTTATTAGGGGAGTTTTCATAAAGTTCACCAATTTTAAGACTTTATAAAACTATCCCTTGGTACACAGAGCCAGAACTTCTGGTATAAATCTGTACTATCCAAAGGTTTGGTAAAATGGCAGAGCAGCCAGGCTTATCTTAGGTGGGAGATGTGAGGTGTAGGTAAGTACACTAATCTCAGTAAATACGTAGGCCCAAAGACACTCTTACGCCCTTGTAGTTATAGTACAATATGTATTTATTTTATATAGACAAAGGTAAAGTTAAATTCAGCAATTTATAAACACAATAGGAAAACAATATAATATTTCAGGTGAGTAGACCAACAGTTAGGAGTTAAACAGGTTATGAAAAAGTTCAAAATGTTCTGTTCTAGGAATAAACAGGGTTATTCAAAATCAATCATAGCAGGTCAGTTCTTTATATAACTTGTAATACCTTTCAGAGGCCTTAAAGCTTTAGCAGTTCATCCCTATCTAGGTAGGCAGATTGGAGGTAAAGCAGATAAGGCACAGCATCAGAAAAGGAAAAGTTCCAAGGGAGTCTTCAATTACAAGGACGTATACTGCTTTGGATAGTCATGAAGGTTTCAGGGACCTTGGGAAAGTCTCCCTATGGGCACACAATTGTTAGGCCTGGGGGTCGGTATGGTCATAGACCCAAACACAGTTATCCGCATGTGAGCTAAAAATGAGCAAAAGAATGACTTGAGGAATGTACTACCATCGGTCCCACAGTACCTGAGGAGTTGTGAAGAAGATGCAGTTGGATTCTTTCAAGGTGCACCAGCCGTGGACCTGGTCTCCTGTTCCTTGGTCATGGCAACAAAAGGAGGGACTCTGGAAGGGATGTTGCAGAAGCAGTCCTGGGAAAGGACTCTCAGCAAAGGATTCTTCATGCTCCAATGTCAGTCTGCAGTTTTGGCACCTTTTCACGGGCTCCAAGGGGGAACGGTTCTCGGCCAAATTATTCACCTTGTTTACTTACTCCTCGACTCTCGTGAGGCGACTTGGTGGAGGGGATTCTTGCTTTTGGAGGTCCGGATTGGGTCCACCGAGCTTTCGGGAGAGTTTGTTAACGGGAAGAAGATGCATCGCAAAGTGATCACAGTTCCCAAGGTATTGGCAGTTTGCTGACCAGGAAGGTCATGGCATGTCTTGGATGGCTCAATTTGCAGGTTGTCTTAGGACTGATTATACCCATCAGTTCAAGGGAAGGAGTCTTCCACTTCAGGGCTCCTCTATCAACTAGAAAACAGGGTCAGGACAGCAGTGGACTCTTCATAGTTGCTGGAAGGGGCTGCAGGTGTCTCTGGTTGTCTTTTTATTTGGTTCCTCTGTTCCAGTGGTCGATCTGTCTTCTGCCTCAGGATACTCACTTTTTATCAGGAATTCACATTCATCCACTGCAACCTCTCCCTGCATTTTACAGAAAGTGGCTGGTGGCTATCCAATCAGGACAGCCAGCATCCCCAGTGGGTAGTGGTTTCTCTCAGGTACACCAGAAGACAGAGGGCAGTGGATTTCAAAAATCCTCCCCTGTTTTCTGTCCTCACAGACACACTAGAGCCTTGGCAGGCTACACAAAAGGTTCCTGCCGAAGACAAAACACAAACCAAAACCTCCCATACCTAGATGGCAGAAGAAGGACCAGAAAAGGACAAGCACACACAAAATGTTGATAAAAGAAAGAAGCCACCATTTTGGGTCAAGGGTGACCATTCTGTGTGTTCCTGCAGCTATGGAGACAGCCTGCACTCAGAAATGACACAAAGGTCGATAGAACATGTCAACTGCCACTAGCCATAATTGTGTGCTTGCAGTTGCACGTATTTGACGTCTTTGTCAAGCACATCTGTTGCTTAGCTACTTCTGTGCTTTGCACTACAGGTATCTTGATGATTTCTGTACCTGGAGCCCATGAGTGTGTCAAACATGTATGCTAAGGTTGGCATGACACTTCCTTTGTAAATGCTTTCTTGGGTGTTGAATCAGGTTGTGGGATGTATGTTGTAGGCATGGTGGCATTACTGTGACTGCATTTGTTTTTAACTCTTGTCCAAGGTGGACTATTTAATGTGTTGTCCTCATCCAGGGTGGACTTTGTCATTATTATTTTTCTCTCATGTCAGGGACAATTCCCTCTCAAGGGCATTTTGTGTTGGAAGGCTGGGCATGCGGCCATGTACAGTGGAGTCAACTGATGTGGTGTTATGGACTGCTATAGCCTCCCACATACAGTTGCCGATAACATTATACATTGATGTGTATATGTGCAGTCTGTATAATGGACTCATTTAGCTGGTCCAAACAAATGTCCTATGTTAATTCAGGTATGTTGCCTCATCCAGTGTCCACACTATGAACCACCAGCACCCTATTTCCACCTAAGTCCCCAATCCGTCTGCTGAACACTGGCCCTCCTAGCACCAATGTGGAGGCCCAGCGTTAGGTTGAAGCTCCACATTTGTACGTAAGGTTGTGCACTGTAAATCTGGTTGATGGCTGTTGACATATGAACCCCAATAGTGGTATGATGTGGCACACGTAGGAATTTGCATGGATGCTATGATTTTGTGATGTTTGGGTGATGGCCACTGTCACTGAAGATGCTAGTTGGCCGACATCACTGGGTATGTGCATGTATCCTTCATCAGCTATGCATGTGCTTTGTGTTGCTGGTGATTGCTTGGAGACAGTTTCCTCTGGATGTTCATGTACACATGCCTTTGGTGAGGGCTGATGCAGTAGCTTATTTTTTTTTGTGTGACACTCCATTTGAACTCCTGTCATATCAACATTACATGCCATCTCCTGCCATGGTGTCCAGTAGCCACTACATGGTCAGGGGTCTACTGGCATATTGGGTACAGTGATATAAATGAGGTTCATCTCACATCTACTGCCCCTGGATCCTCTGTAAGGGTGGCCAGGCAAAGGCCATTGCTTTTGGATCCTGCCCTTGGGGGTAGACAAGTGAGGGAGGATCACCTGAATAGAGGGTCCTCAGGGATTGGAGGTGAAATGTCCTTAGGTGAGACACCGTATTCCACATCCTCCTTTCAGGCATAATGCCCTATCCCATAAGTAGTTATGGGATATTGCTCACATTGTTCATTGATCTCTGAGAAGGGTAGGAGATATTATCATCCTAGATGGGTTAAACAGAGGAAGAGAAAGGTTAGTGGTGAGATGCCTTTTGCTAAAAACACAATATCCTCTGGTTCTTGGAACAACCAAATTAACACTTCCCTAACCTTCTTGGGCCATTATAAAGTATTTACCTTTCATTCCCCTATTAGTAGGTTTTACAGTACGGAGAGTTAGGAATGTTACACCCTTTCCCCATTCAAGTACTGAGACAAGGAATAAGCAACTGAGAGTACTGAACACTACCTATTCTCACCACTTGGGTACTGGGACGAAGAACATGTTTGGAGGTCAGGCCTTTCCTGATAATGAGAGTCAGGCAACAGTAATTAAGGGATCACACCTGCAGCCTGTTACCAGAATGTAGGTGTATAAAAGGTGGAGCTCTGAAGCACAGAGATGATTGTTGGAAGAGGAGCGCAGTAGAAGGAGTTATGCAGGAGCAAGAGTGGCCAAGATGCAGAAATGCTTACTGAGCCTTTGGGAACCCTGCTGGAGTAACGTTGCAGGTCAGAGAAATCCCAGGAGGGGGGGGGGGCGGACAGCAGGAGCTGTCAGAGAGAGTCATCAAAGCTGCACACAAGAGCCAGAATATGCTGCGAGGAGTGCCCGACAAGCAGGCTTTCCTGCAGAAGGGGTTAAGCCGTGTGGAGGTGCTGTCGAACCCGGGTAGGTGTTGGGGATACTTTACTCACTGGGGAACTCTAAAAACCTGTGAATGCTGCAGCAGGTTATGGAAACAAATGAATTTACATTATCTGAAAACTGCAATGAATGAAACAAGTGCAAGTTATCCATATTGAATACAGAACTGAACGAAACCAACAGAAGTATCCTTATTGAATATCGAACTGAATGAAACAAACAAAGATATCAATATTGAACCCCAAAATTAATGAAACAAGCACAAGCATCTTTATTTGTATACCAAACTGAAAGAAACACACAAAGTTATCTTTATTGAATACCGAAGTGAATGTAACAAACACAATTATATTTGTTGAATACTGAACTGAATGAAACTAACAAAGTTATCTTTATTGTATACTGAACTAAGTGAAATAAGTGAAAGTTATCTTTATTGAAAACTGAATTGAAAGAAAGAAACCAAGATATATGCATTTAAGTGAAACAATGCCAAGCAGCAATTATGGAATATGAAATGAAATGACTGAATGAAGCAAAGTATGAAAAGCTGCACTATGTGAATGTTGAATTGAAAGAAAGTAGTATATTAAGATGAATGAAAGCCTTTCAACGTAAACTAAAATCCATTTGGAAACACCACTCATAAGTTAAAGTCATGAAGTTATATTTGAGAAAATAAATCTGGCTGAATATTGAACTTCTTAAAGAGCCATACCAGTTCCTGGTTGCACCTGTAATGGGTGGACTGTGTGGTCTGAAACGGTTCCAAATCCAGAGAACTACTATTTGTTGCATCAAGAACTACTGCCAGCATATGCCTGGTTCCTGGTTATGCGACCTGTGATGGGTGGACTGTGTGATCTAAAACTACACCAAGATCAGAGAACCCCTATAAAACAACAAGGAGAGAGAACAACGAGTGGTGAACATCAGACTTGGGGACGGGAACCCTGAGTTATACAGAGTTGTGGAAAATCCAGTTGATAGCACGGCACTCACAGGAGGCATATGGTATGGTGACATTGTGCCTGGGGTTGGCTTCATTCAGTTATATTTCACCTCTGTTGAGTGGAGGTGAGCAGTTCCAGCAGCAAATGTGCAGAGGGAGACATCCTGAAGATGAAAGTCAGGTAAGACCTTTCTTGCACTTGGTGCATGGCACTCAGGGGAGGCACATGATATGGTGACATTGTTCCTGGGGATGGCATAACTTTGTTAAGGAATGCGTGCCTGTGACAAGGATACTTTTATTTTGACTTGCTGTGACTGTGTTGGTGGTTTGTGCACTTGATGTGATGGATGTAGATGGGGAGGCATTGCAGTTTTCGTGGTATGCGGCACATGCAGTCTGCCTATCACAGACGAGCATTCTCAGGGTGTTCTTATGGGGGAGCTGGATTGGCTTGATTGCATCATGGAAAGGCATCAGGGAAGTGGCTTGACTGTGTGTGCTCAACAGGGGTAGCAGTTCAAATAAAGTATGTTTGTGCAACCTCATTGCGTGTCCCTGTGCCCTTTAACCTGACAAGGCATGGGTGGTGCCTGTGGATGAGGGTGTTGGTCCTCCTGCAGCTCGACTGCTGTGCCACAACGTGCAGCAATATTGTTCAGGACACAACACGCCACAATGGTCTTGCATACTACAGGGAGTGCATATAGCAATATGCCACCTGAGTACTCAAGGGAGCCGAACTTGACAACTCTGAATGTCCTCTTCACTATGCCCCTAGTGGCTATGTGTACAATGTTGTAGCTTGCCTCACCAGGTTTGGCTCAATTCCTGGTGAGTGTCAACTGAATAGCGAAAGCAGATAGGCACTGGCCCCTGCCAATGTGGACGTGGTTATTGGTAGTGTTTAATGACATTTCTTGTCTGTCATGTGACTGCTTGTGTGTGTGTGTGTGGTAGTTGATACCCACAAGCCAGGTGTTTCCAAAGGTTCCTGATGCTAGGGTCTGGTACATGGGTAAATAGACGAAGATGTAGATTTCATGGGTGAATCCTGGGTAGCTATACATGCATGATGTATCCCATGGCATCACAGATCGCCTGTGTATTGACGTAATGTCATTGTTTCCTGTTGCAGAATTTGTGCTTTGTCCCTTAGAGGGGCTGCAGGGTGCATTCGGTGGCTCCCAGGACACGTGGAGCGTGTGTTTCTGTCAAGAATTCCTGGCACACTCTCTGCCTTGCCTCCGGTGTGATTGGCATGCCAATGTGATTCTTCACACGTGCTAGAATGCAGCGAAATACCTGGTGGAGGCACCTGGATTGTGTGGACGTTGATATGCCTCTGACAATGGATGTGGTGGTCTGGAATGATCCAGTAGCCAGGAAGTGTAAGGTTGATAGTACTTTCACCAGGGTTGTCACAGCCTGCAAGAACATTGTGGGCGATACCAGGTCATTCTCCCTCTTCCTCACCATGTCTAGGTTGACAGGAGGAGGAAATCGGTATCTTCCATAGACCTCCTCATCTGGCATCCCAAACAATGTACTTCTTAGATGGGAGACTCGGGCCCTCCTCATCCTCTTACTTCTTCCACGTAGTAGGATAAGTGTGAGCAATGCAGGGTCCAGCCTTGTGAAAGTCCTATGTTCAATGGGGTTGCATTGCCACCTTTATACATGAGCTTTAAGTGCGCTTTGTGCTTTGCGATGTGTAACGAGTGGCCGTAAGATCGCAAGATGTGCGTTCTCCTTTAGACTCCAGACAACTGCATGATAGCTTCTGTGAATAGGGTTTCTTCAGTGCTTCCTTAGAGCTTGATAGGGTGTGTTTGTTGTTTGCACTGTGCCTCCTTCCCCAGACCCATGCTCTTCTTCATTTTTCGCCTTCAATAGGAATTTTGCATGTTCCCTGCCCGCAGTAAAGACTGCACTAACCTGTTGGCACCACTACCAAGAAAGGTTAATAACTGTAAACATGCGTATATTCCTGTGAAGCATGTTTAAAGTTATTAGCTTGTATTGGCAGTGGTGCCAACAGGTTAGTGCAGTCCTTACTACGGGCAGAGAGCCTGGGTCCACTTTGCATGTACTCTAAGTGTCTGTTGTGGGCCACCTTCTAAGAGACTTGCACCCTATATTGTATTTTCGAAGGTTGTGTATTGAAATATGAACACTTATTAAGCCTTTTAGTGCCCATGCACACCCAATCAGGTACATTGCATTTTCCACCCCCTATTAAGTTATGTGTGCTGACCCTTCCCATGTGTTGTGCTCTGTGTCAGGCAAAACACTCCAGCACAGCGCAGACTCGGATGAACCAGCGCAAAGTCCAATCCGTGAATCGGAAATTGATTTTTTTCACAGCACAAAGTGTACTTTTATGGCACAAAGTCACATTGCACAGCGCAACACATTTTGTAAATGAGGATTTCTGAATAATTACTATTAATAATAATAATAGTCATAATAATAATGATAATATGATGCATTGAATGCACACTTGAAGCTGGCCAATAGCTCAATGCGGTGACAAACATTATAAACATGCTGCTAAAACATCACTTTTGTCACAAACTTTAGGGGAAATCCTGGCGACACTTGCAGCAAGCCCGCCAATTTAGTTAAGTAGCCTTTTTTTCACTTTTTCAGTGTATAGTCTTACTGGACCTACAGGACGATGTGGGCAGACACATTGAAAGCCTCTCTCAGGGCCAGCAATAGAAATAGTAGCATGTTTTCTGCTTCAGGCAATTTCCCTTTCTTCTGATTATTTTCTCAAGCTGGCAGAACCTTTTGCAGTCAATTATTTTCTGTACCCATTTAGGGTTCCCTGCCGCCTAAAAGTGGGCTGTGTTTGTATATATGTGTGGGTAGCTGATTTAGGGCACTTTGATGAATCATTGAGAGTGTTTTGAAAAGGGCCAACTACTCATATGTTCTGGAAGGTTTTCAAATGACTGCCCCACAAGTATTTCGAAAAAGGCTCCATTAGTTTCTCATCCCAGAAGTGGCTGCCTGACTCACTCGATAGGCCACTTCCGCTTTCTCTATTTATTCACATGGTGAACGAGCATAAGCGGAACATCATGGCAAGAAACGAAGTACAACAAGACCTAAACACCGGGCCCATTTTCCCACTCGTGTGCGAGGTTGCAAGCGAGGACCCCGCACAATACTTTGAGTTTCGGAAAGGGTCATCCATATGCATGCGCTTCAGTGTCGGCAGTGCAAAGTCACTTTTCAGCAGTGCAAATTCACTTTGAACCAGGCAAGTATTCCATGAATCTGGCCCATGGTGAGAAGGAAACAAGTTCCAATTGATTTTCACAAACACTTATGCAGTTTTCAATGAGACTATTGGTAGGTGACTTACATTTATCGCTGCATTTTTTATATCAACATATATTGTTGTTACTGACTCCTGTTCTTGACACAAAAAAAAAGAAAGTTGTTGCCAATAGGTTCGCATCATACAGCAGTCAAATAATGTGGAAACAAACTGAATCAAAAAACAAATATTACAGTTTTGTGTCAATTTTAAAGAAAAATATTTTGGAACATGAATCATGCATGTTGGTATTTGTAGCTTTGGGAGCATGTATATACCTTCAGAGCATACGTCAGATGAGTTTGTCGTGATACAGTCTGAGATGATATCATAGTGTTGATTGGTGGCATCACAATAGCATTTTTAATAGGGAAAATCCAATTGTCCACAATTCAGAAACCATAATTTGCAAAACCAAATGTGTCAGAGGGCGTGCAAGAGAATAGCAAGGGCGTAGAAGAGAACAGCGAGGGCGCATGAGAGAACAGCGAGGGCGTAGAAGTGAACAGTGAGGGTGCAGAAGAGAACAGCGAGGGCGCAGAAGAGAACAGCGAGGGCGCAGAAGAGAACAGCGAGTGCGTAGAAGAGAATAGCGAGGGCGCTGAAGAGAACAGCGAGGGCGCTGAAGAGAACAGCGAGGGCGCAGAAGAGAACAGCGAGGGTGCAGAAGAGAACAGTGAGGGTGCAGAAGAGAACAGCGAGGGCGCAGAAGAGAACAGCGAGTGCGTAGAAGAGAATAGCGAGGACGCTGAAGAGAACAGCGAGGGCATAGAAGTGAACAGCGAGGGCGCTGAAGAGAACAGCGAGGGTGCAGAAGAGAACAGCGAGGGGGCAGAAGAGAACAGCGAGTGCGTAGAAGAGAATAGCGAGGGCATAAGGGCGCCAAAGAGAATAGCGAGGCAGTAGAAGAGAATAGCGAGGCTGTAGAAGAGAATAGCGAGGGCCCAGAAGAGAATTGCAAGGGTGTAGAAGAGAATAGCGAGGCCGTGGCATCTTGCACTCCTTTCCCGTGCAACCCTACCAGTCTTAGTAAAAACCGGGATCTGCATTTTCAAAGGAAAGGACCTTGGCGACGTTGCTTGCCTAATGTGAAAAGTCAACAACATAAGTGTATTTATGAATGTGTAGTTGATATATTTTCCACTTTTTAAATTTACAATACATCCATATGATATTTGTGTGTTGAATGTGTTAAAACAGGGGTCGAAGTGTATGAAAAGAAGTAGTGGAACCTTGCTCCCTGCTGGCTAGCCCGCTCCACATAAACCCTGTCAACAACGCCCCCTCCCACGCGCAATACAAACTACCAAACAAATCTGCCAGCTGTTTAATAACTGCCAGGCTATTATGCAAGTCTATGCAAAAAGGTTGGCACTTAAGGGGTTAAGGGAAAGTTCAGTGCAGTGCACCTAAGTGCAAGTTTCAACTGCTTCCTACACTTTTATTTTCAAACGAAACCATTGCGGAACGGTTTCTTTTTATGATAAAAGTACAGGAACAGTCAAACTTAATTTTTAAAAAAGCAGAGAAGTGCCGCTCTCAAGCGGTCCCGTCCACTTCTACCACTGCCTACAAAACTGTTTGTTTTGTATTTTTACTTTTTTAACCAATTGATCCTTGCTTTTTCGGAGATGTAAGTGACCTAGTTTAATAATATCACCACAAGAAAAGTGATAGATAAACGTGTGGAGAGTAAATGAGGGAGGTCCACATTTGGGTCGAGGTCCAGTGGATGTGGGGATAACTTATGTCGGCACATCGTGTGCGTCCCCGTTTGGCGAGCTGCATAAAACTCTGACACCTCACAGGCAAATAATCTGTGAGATTTCAAAGAGTTTAAGTGAATTTCCTACGAACGGTTTGAGCAGCTCTGCGCCTTCTGGCATTTTGCGATTTGCGATTTATAATCTAATTTATTGAATGTGAAAACCAACTCTCTCCCAATTTATACAGTAAATTTAAAAGTCGGGCGGGGGAAGATGGGTTGGGGAGGCCATATGGTTCAACAATTGACCCAAGTGATGCAATGAAAAGTGACATCTCAGCGAGTGACCACACAGGAAAGGACATCACAGACTTGAGCCCGAGTGATGCACTGGCGGGCCTTCATGTTGTTGTTGTTGACATTCCACTATTTCCAACAATAACACAACATTATGGATGAAAAGTTTCAAATAATTCCAAACCACTGGTATTGCTCTGTACATACCATAATCATGTTCTCTAATATGCTCAATTGCAGAGAGGGACCAGGCATATTCAAACCAGTCTTGGCCCTGCCACCAATGAGCGTTGCCCAACCTGCATTGCTAAACATGCCCTCTGCATGGAAATCTCTCAGATGAGGACAATGTGTTGGGCAAGGACAAGTACTCTACTGGGAAGAGGAAAAACCCTTTCTTGACAATTGTTTGATTGAACTGTTGTTGAATGGGGAGACCTTTTCCCTGCTGGGAAGGGGAAATATTATTTCTTTGGAAGTTGTTAAAGGAAGACTTTGTGCCAGTGACACATTGCACCAGTTGGGATTCATGTGAACTGCAGGTAGGGCCTTGGATGTCTTTGCAAGCGAATATGAGCTTCACAACCTCTAACCTAATTTCTATTTTTAGTTTTGGTTGTTAGGTGATGCTAAAATGCCATCTATACGCTGACACAATTACATTGTAGTTATTGCTAAGAGGATGATGGGGCTATGAGGATGGAAACACAGCGTGTAAGTGTTGTTTATTTATTTACCAGCCCATTGACAGCCATGGTTATGCTAATCCCTATGGCCATTCGTGCACACTTCCTGCCCCTCTCGCTCAAAACACATCCTCCTGGGGTCTCTGTGAGCTGGCTCTATCAAGCATTAACATGAAAAGTTTGGCTCGGAGTGCCTGCAAATCTTATTTCCCAGCAGTGTTCGGCGAGTTAATTACTTAAGTAGAGCTATAAAGGCACTAATAGTGTAATAAAAATGTCTTAACAAAGTGTACTTTCAGCCACTTGGCTTATAAGCAGTATGTGTGCTGTTCACTGAAGTTTTTTTTCTAAATTAAAAAGCAAACATAGGCAAAGCCAACAGATTTGACTTAGGAATGGGTATTAGACAGGTATACACCAGGCAGTGCTAGTAAATGCCCATGTACTCCCATATTTTGCAATTACTGTCTTTAATGACCCTTTAGTGCCATTACGGCAGTGCCTGGCAAATGCCTATCACGTGTTTAGATTAAAGCAAAGACTGTTGGCATTGCCAATGATTGTTGCAAATTATCTGTTGATTAACTGAGAGGGGGCCTGCAACTGCAGAATTTATAGGGTCACTAAGCCAAGTCTCTGTAAGATCTATATGGGTAGCTGGTGTGTTGCCTATCTGGTTATGGGGGATTCCAGGATTTGTCTTATCCAGGCCTTGTACTAAAGACGGTTGTCCCCTAAAACGTGTGGTAGGGGAACGGTAATGGTGGTCTCTTTTATTGCTGAGTTGGCCATGGAGGTGTCAGAAGGTGTTGGGTGCTGTGGAAGGGAGCTTGGTGATGGAGAGATAGTGAAGGAATGGAGGTAATGTGCCAGCACAGTTGGGATGTGAGAGAGGCAGATGGAAATGTGGGATGATCACTGGAGACAGCACCATCAGGATGATGTCCTTGTATCAGAAATTCTGCACTACCTACCTCTGATCTAGCTTACTTTGGTCGGCTCGTCAGGGTTGCGTTTT
Organism: Ambystoma mexicanum; assembly: GCF_040938575.1. Lineage (NCBI taxonomy): Eukaryota > Metazoa > Chordata > Amphibia > Caudata > Ambystomatidae > Ambystoma > Ambystoma mexicanum. The sequence continues at coordinate 756,844,340 of NC_090922.1, read as the reverse complement.
CTGCAAGACCCACAGAGTATAGATCTTCCCAACTACATCTAGGATGAAGTCCGACAGCAGATGGATTAATTTGCAACATTGAAGGAAATCATTAACGGATTCATGTTTTATGGAAGACATGCATGAAATAATGTACAGGCTAGTTTGTAAATTGCTTAAGTAGAAGAGCAGCACCAAAGCACTGCTGCGTTATCTACTAAAATAGGGAAAATGCATGACTCCTAAAGCACTACACATTAGAAACTACATTGCCTATGAAGCAGTCATAAATCAAACATCATTCTGATTGGACGAGCAACCCACCATCTTTGGAGGCCTATGCACCACCGGAAGCCACATCATCATTGGAACTCAGAGTGGGCACAGATGAACACACCTGAATAATCATTGGTGGGGAACTTATAAATATCAGATTATGTGGCATGCTATTTGTAAGAAGCAATATTTGTCACATGCATGACCTCTTGGCACACTTGTGCAATATACTCCAAGTGTGTTCCCCCCTCCCCTCCAATGCACTTCTCTGACGGGCAGTATATCCAAAAAATACATGTGTAATTCGGGTGCATGGAGCACTGTCTGCTTCAGGCTGCAGCCTTTGCCCTCAAGGCAGCAGCAATTGACTATACATTTGCAATTAGCAACATTTGTTTTTCACTTCCCCGGCCCGGGCTCCGGTGTCGCTGGGGCCAGCCAGGCCCAGGGGCGCATGTGCGGCGTGCCCTGCCTCAGACTATGTTCGCACGCACTGATAGCTTGGGGCTGGCTGACTGGCATACGTTGTTGTCAGCCTCACCCCCCCCCATTCTGAAAAAACAGGAGCGAGTGTGGATGTTTGCAGGTAAGTAAGTAAGTAGTGCGTACAGTCTGTACGTTTGGAGGCTTGGGGCGACTTGGGGCTTGGGTACACACTTGAAGTGATATGCATGTTTGCCGCCGTCAGACTCTCAGGCATGTTGTTCCATTAATGCAGCACCCTTAGCCGAGCCACGAGACACGACACACTTGAAGTGATATGCGTGATTGCGGCCGTCAGTCTCTGAGTCAGGCATGTTGTTCCATTAATACAGCACCCGGGCCGAGCCACAAGACATGGCCCAGGGGCGGTATGGAACAACATGCCTTAGAGTCTGTCTGACGGCCGCAATCACGCGTATCATACACTTGAAGTGATGTGCGTGATTGCGGCCGTCAGACTCTCAGGCATGTTGTTCCATTAATACAGCACCCGGGCCGTGTTGTCCGGGTGCTGTATTAATGGAACAAGATGCCTGAGAGTGTGACGGCCGCAATCACGCATATCACTTCAAGTGTGCACACATGCATCTGACATCTGGCTGCCAATACTGTTCCCATTGTGGGGCAGGTCAGATAAAAACGTCAGTTATTTGCTTTTGGGCTGGCGCATTTAAACATGTTACTAGATTGTACTGTTAACCATATTAAATTTGCATAATGACATTGAGTAGATCATTTCGTTATATTGACATATTCATCATAATGAGCTGAAATGCATTAGAACTCAATATGTTTGCCCAAAAAATAGGAAATTGTTATTTGGAGAAGGTAGACTACCAGTGGGCTAGATCGGGTAGAGCACTCACAGGACTTTGGTACGAGGCACCTGTGAGATATCGCTTTACAGAATGACTGGCAGGATTACTGGGCTATCAATTGGTATGATCAGCGGAGAAAGTGAAGGTCTGTTAGTTCATAGTGTCCTGAAGCTATTGGAAGCATGGTGCATGTTCTCAGCGGGTGAGAGTTCGTAAGCTACTAAATCAACCCCTAAATCTTAGGAGCGCAGAAAGGGCAGGCCTACAGGCCCCCTAAATGTGAAGGATTTCCATCTGGTAAGGTTGTGGAAGCTCTGCTTGTTAATTAGTAATACAATAATGTGTATAATGCTGTCTCAGAATGGAAGGTCTGTTAACCACACACCCCTTCACACACCCCTTTAATCAAACTCCATGCCAAAAGCATACTGTATATCTGTGATCTAATGCATCAGTATCCTGATCAGCAGCACACACTCTCCAGTGGCACCGAGCATGTTCAGAGGATACAGGTAGGTACGCTCTTGACATCTTGGGTGACAGCAAAGTCACTTCAGCACGGAGACTGCATTTACAATATGTACATCTGTTCCAAAACTACAAAATATGCGTGATTGATTTGCGGCCGTCAGACTCTCAGGCATGTTGTTCCATTAATGCAGCACCCAGGCCGAGCCACGAAACACGGCCCGGGTGCTGTATCTCGTGGCTCGGTGCTGCTCACAATTGAAGCTGTACAAAATAAAATAGAAGAAAACAGAAATATATGTGACTGGGAGATTGAAGCAGACATTCACAGGCATTAGGACAAAGAGGCAGGAGAATGGGACACTAATTGAGGAGCAAGAAGCGATAAAAATGAAGCAGAAGGAAGAGAGCAATCACGCATATCACTTCAAGTGTGTGTCTTATACACACACTTGAAGTGATATGCGTGATTGCGGCCGTGTCCACACGTCGGGTGACGTTGGCACTTGTATGGCGTGTTTGCACATCTGTCCATGTTACGTATCTTGGTTGGCCACCAATATACATAACATGGACAAGATGTGCAAACACGACATGTGCCGAAGTGTGGGGTTTCCTATCCTCTATATAACAAACAGCTAAAGGTGGAATGTCCCATTTCGGTACTGCAAGGTCCCGAGAAAACATTTGTTTTGGTTCTTGGAGTTTAAAATAGGCACACCTTTTAACATTTTCAAAAACATTATTAGAAGAAAATATCCTCTCTTGGTTTTGTGTGGGTTGATTTTATGAAAAGACAAATGCCAATCGTCCTGTGCAATTTGGGTGGTTATGCAAAGCCAATTTAATGAAATGTTATGTTATGTTACTTGGCATTTGTATAGCGCCTTATGTATCATTGATATGATCTCAAAGCGCTGGTAGGTTGAATGCCCTCGGGAACCGTAGTTCAAGTCAGTAGAGAGAGAGAGAGAGAGTTTTGTACGGTGCGTGGGTGCACCGGATATGTGTGCAGCTGGTGTAGTGTGCTTATTTCACCTTGGTATGCTAATTTCTGGCAACGTCACATCCCATTGCGTTTGTTGATGAGTCCCCTCACATTTTATTTTTAACACTTGACCCCTGCTGAGTAGGGTTTATTCACTCAGCTTGGAGGAGAGCTGCTGGGCATGGGCAGCCTGGCCTTCTTTGACCTGCTGTCCCAACACTAGTCTTTGTTAGTCAGACATTGTGTGGAATCGTGAACAAATCAGAAGGCCCAGCCGCAGCCAGACCCAGTGAGCCAAAGCCTGCTGACTTTGCCATTGGGGCACTGTGACCGGTCTGTGCAGCCCGTGGGTGCCGAGTGCTTCTGCCTTCTCTGCCGATCAATAAGGTAAGTCTGTGTGTTGCAGGCATGTATGCTATAGTATAGATTGATTAACTTCTAGGCTCTTCGAATTTTGGCAGATAAGCCACAGTGAGATAAAATCATGTGTCCAGGATCACACACTTTGTGGTAAACTGGCATTTGAGACCAGTCTGTAACTCAGGTAAGCAAATATGGTCTCATGTCTAATTATTAGAAATGCGAGCTTAGGATTGGCTTTTAAGAATACTCAGTTGTATAGATATTGCTTAAAAAGTGCAACACAATAACTCCATGCATTACATATTGAAATGTGTTAAGCAAAAAGAGTGTGATCATGTTCCTCTTGAGTAGAAGCCTAAGAAGGCTGAGCCTATTGGGACACTTGGAAATGTTGGGACCCCAGGATAGAAAAGACAGGTTCTTCATATCAAAGTATTCCTTTCAGTAAGTCCTGATGGGTTTTTGGAGAGTGGGTAGGGGATGTTCACTTTCCTGCAGCTACTGAATTTCAGGGACAGACAGTCATTGTGACCCATTCTCTGTGGTAATGTCGGGACATGTTATATCGAATGTGTCATAACACAAGGTAAAGAAGACTGGCCCGGCCTGTGCTCATTTGAGTTGTTTTTGCTATTTAATTGGCACATCATTTACTAAGCCATTAGCCAAAAATTCACAATCTCAGTTTCACCAATGATAGACTACTGCAATGTTTGCTGGCTGGGTAGGGAACCTTTCATGATGCCTAGCTGAGTACTGTTTTGTTTATGAATCCATATTTATCAAGACACTGAAAAGTTAAAATAATGGTGTCTTGTTTAATTTAAGGACAGAGAGAGTATAGAAGATGCCTCCAAAGAAACTGTCAGGAGCTCAGAATCAGAAGTGACGTGCTCAATTTGAATCTGATTTTCAGAAATCTGCAAAATTGATGAAAACATTTTTAGTTCAGTCAGAGGACAATACTGTCAATACAGTGCAAATAGGGAGCAGTGCTCAACCTGGAAATGATGCAGAATCATCAGATTTACCATGCAGCTTGAGTCAGAATAATGAGGACAATACAGTGCAAATGGTGAGCGGTGCGCAGCCTGGAAATGATGCAGAATCATCAGAATCACCATGCAGCTTGAGTCAGAATAATGAGGACAATACAGTGCAAATAGTGAGCGGTGCACAGTATGGAAATGATGCAGAATCATCAGATTCACCATGCAGTTTGAGTCAGAATAATGAGGACAATACAGTGCAAATAGTGAGCAGTGCGCAGCCTGAAAATGATGCAGAATCATCAGATTCAACATGCAGTTTGAGTCAGAATAATGAGGACAATACAATGCAAATAGTGAGTGGTGCGCAGCCTGGAAATGATGCAGAATCATCAGATTCACCATGCAGCTTGAGTCAGAATAATGAGGACAATACAGTGCAAATAGTGAGCGGTGCGCAGTCTGGAAATGATGCAGAATCATCAGATTCACCATGCAGCTTGAGTCAGAATAATGAGGACAATACAGTGCAAATAGTGAGCAGTGTGCAGCCTGGAAATGATGCAGAATCATCAGATTCACCATGCAGCTTGAGTCAGAATAATGAGCACAATACGGTGCAAATAGTGAGCAGTGTGCAGCCTGGAAATGATGTAGAATCATCAGATTTACCATGCAGCTTGAGTCAGAATAATGAGGTATGTGGCTCACCTGAAAGGAAGGAAAATGCAGAAGAAGTATCTATGCCATATGAAAATGAAAGGGACTCTGAAAAAGAGCCCAACTCACCCGGAGAAGGAACCAGCAGTAAAGCAAATTATACATCAAGCTTAGATACATCAGATCCTGCTTTGTGGCCAGAGGTCCTACGTTCTGCTGATATAGAACAGATCATTTTGAATGGACCAAGTAAAATCAAAGCCATGAGGTTCCCAGTGAATAAACAGAAGCAACGCTTCTCGTTATCACACTGTCAAAGAGTGCATGACAGTGGTGATATGATACATAGACCTTGGCACATTTACTCAAAATCAGTTGATAAAGTATTCTGCTTTTGTTGTAAAATATTTCATAAGGCTGCAAAATCAATGCTTACACTTTCTGTTTACAACTGTTGGCATAACATTGCTGATGCTCTAAAGAATCATGAAGTGTCAAATGCTCATTTTATAGCGTACTCAAAATGGACAGAAGCAGGGACTAGACTCAGAGAAAACAAATGCATAGATTCAGAAAACCAGTGGATAATTCATTCGGAAATCGCTCATTGGAGAAATGTGCTTCAACGTTTAATCTCTATTACTCTCTTCCTCGCAAAGAATACCTTAGCTTTCCGGGGATCATCAGATAAGTTGTTCACTGATCACAGTGGCAATTTCTTAGGTTTGGTAGAGCTCCTTGGGAAATATGATGATGTCATACGTAAGCATTTAAAAAGAGTAGTTCAAAAAGAAGTCAAAGGTCATTACTGCAGCAAAAGAATTCAAAATGAATTGCTCGACATTATGGCAAGTAAGGTGCTTGAGAGCATATTGATGCAACTCCGCAAAGCAAAATTCTACTCAGTTACCATGGACTGCACTTCTGACATTAGTCACATAGAACAGATGTCACTGACGGTGAGATTTGTTGATGACAGTGATGGACACATCAAAGTAAAGGAACACTTTGTCTGCTTTAAGCCTGTGGACGACTCTACTGGAAAAGGCTTAACTGAACTGTTTATAAATATCCTGAATGAAAATAAAATAATGCTTGAACACTGCCGTGGTCAAGGATATGACAATGGCACAAACATGAAAGGCAAGCACAGTGGGGTTCAGGCTAGAATTCTTGCTCTTAATCCAAGATAATTTTTTGTGCCGTGCGGCTCCCATTCCCTAAATCTGGTTGTATCCGATGCAGCATTGTTATCTTTGGATTCAGTAACACTCTTTTTTCTGCATCTACTATTAGGTGGAAAGTCCTCACAAATAATGTTAGAAATCTCACTGTAAAGCCGCTAAGTGACACCCGTTGGGAGAGTCGCATTGACAGCGTGAAAGCAGTAAGGTTCCAAGTGACTGATATCTATTACGCACTAATGGAATTAGCACAGTTAAGCAACGCTGATGCTGGAGTCAGACATGAGGCCCAATGTCTGGCTCACCAGATAACTGTCTTCAAATTTCTGGTTTCTCTTGTAGTTTGGCACGATATCTTGTTTCAGATTAACATTGTAAGCAAGACATTACAGAATAAGTTAGTGGACATTGTGACTGCTGCGTCTTTGATGAAAGGATGCATTCAGTTCTTTGTAGCCTACAGAGACAATGGATTTGAAAATCATTGCTGCCAAAGAAATGGAAGCCGACCTAGGAGTTGAGCCTGCCTTCAAGGAGATCCGTATTCATCAAAGAAAGAGGCGGTTTGATTATGAGGGCAGGGATGATCTAACACAGACTAAAAGCCCAGAAGAAAAGTTCAAGAGGGAGTTTTGACACAGCCCATGGTTCAATTGAAGAAAGGTTTGGACAATTGAACAATGCTGGGGCTTTCTGTATGACCTTAGCAAGCTTCCTATGGACGGAAAAACACTATTGGAGCATTCTACAAACCTTCACCAGACACTAAAACATGGTGAATCTTCTGACATCAATGGCAAGGACCTTCATGTTGAATTGGAAAATATACACTACATGTTACCAAGAGGGACAGTTACACCACTACCAGTTCTCCAGTATATTCATGATGCTAACCTGAAGAACATTTTCCCAAATGTCTGGATATCATTGAAGATTCTTCTCACTCTGCCCGTCACAGTTGCAAGTGGTGAGCGCAGCTTCTCCAAACTGAAGCTCATTAAAAGATACCTTCGATCAACAATGGCCAATGAAAGACTGACATTGCTTGCTATTTTATCAATCGAAAATGACATTGGCCAATCCCTGGATCTATCCAATGCTGTGCTTCAATTTGCAAGGGCAAGGTCAAGAAAAGTTACTTTTTGAACACATAATACAGGTAACATTCTAAGACTGTCACCTAGTATCTAGTGTATGCTGCATTTGTATTTCTATCTGGTTCTTAATGAAGTACCCTATTTACAACACTTGTAACACATTATTTGGTTGTCATTTTTTAGGGGTCGGGGGTGGGGTGGCGCCATCAATGCTTCACGCCTGGGGTGCAATCTGGTGTGAGACCAGCCCTGGTCCCGCCAACCCCCCATCCTACTCTTCAAGAAGGACCCGCCAAAGGACCCGCCAAAGTACATCTCGTCAATCACTTATCGCTCCACTCAGCACCATTTCTCTCTCTCCGGAGTTCCACCTTTCCTATTCATCCTAACCATCATAGCAACTTCTCAGCCTCTCTCTAGCGCTGGGATGCATACCACATAGACAGGCCCATGTTGCCCCCCCGCCCCCGAGATTCACACTTTATAAAACCAAAGATAGAAATAGATAAAAACATCCATACGATAGAATCACACGCACACTCGAAAATCAGCAGATATTTGAAAAGAAGATGAATGACTTGTGTTGGTTTATTCTAAAGCTGAACGAAATAAGTGCCAGCTTTCCAATCGAGGGAGAAGGGGTAGAGCTAAACAGGCAGGCATATAATTGCCTTCGTGGTCTGTTTTGGGAAAGGCCGTGTTTTTGCCAGCTGCATCTGTGCAACCTCTACCTATAAAAACACATCTGAGAGAAGTTAAGTGTTCTTCGACAAAGCCTGGGCAGTAAATGACGTGAAAAGAGTTTCAGAGCTCACGTACTTCACTTAAACAAAAGTTGTGGTAGGAGCGCCTTAGGCTGTGCTTTACGTAAACACTTATCTTTGTATAGCGCTGTCAGTGGCAACCGATACACAGGCAGGATGACACACATCTGCTCTGCTGTCTCAAGAGCACATGGCCTGACTGCGAAATGTCAAAGATACCATCTCATTGGCAGTGGCATCGAATCTGCTAGCTCGCTGCTGGGCAGCCTCCTCCTTTCAGTTAGTCACAAGCACCACCCGGTCCAAGTCCAGTTAGTAACCTTCTTACTCACCTCTTCTTTTACATTTATCTCACTGATGAAAAATAGCACCTTGGGAAACACGTCATAATGTTTGGTATCTTAACAGGAAGCCCCAGACATACTGATTGCAAAATAAGTTTACAATTTGGTTCCACTAAATGAAACTGGCCAATGAAAGTGCAAACGTGTGACTGTGATTTACATTTTGGCACAGAGCCTTTGTACTGTGTATGCATGCACTTACCTATGCCCATCCAAAGTGAGGCAAGGAACTGAACTAATGTGAAGATGGCATAACCACCTCTGCTTTGCCCTTCAGCAAATCTTTGACATTATGTGCACGTGTATCTAAGAGACAGTGGTGGATGTAGGGCCATCTTAATCACTTTTTGGGCACCCCCTACACCGAGCCAAATGAATTAAGTGATCGGGAATATCTTGTCAAGCACCGCTTTGTCCCAATCACAATCCCTAGCTTGATCTGCTGCTTCGGCACGTTCTAAATAAGCATGGGTACTCCTTTTCCTTCCCTCTTCATTCTTGTTGTAATCAAAATAACAAACAAGTAGTATTAAAAGGGCAACATTGCCGGTCAATGACAGAGGTACTTGTATTGTGGCATCGGTACAGGACATATTTCATTAATAGCAGCCACATGGGAGGTATACCTGCCATACTAAAAAAATGCAGGAGACACATCACAAGGAAAAGATGCACATATTTCAGAATAGTCAGAATCTGACTACTCAGATTAGCTACCTCTCAGTATGCAAAAGTGCTCAAGCATGGATGTTTTCATTATTTATATATTTATTTATTGGGTATCTATAATGCGCCTATACACAATGTGATTCGAGGTGCAACAAGACAGGATGGTGGGGGAACAGGGAGGACAAAACAAGAAACAATGCCACTAAGCCTTGTGACATTCGGATCGTGCAAGTGCAGTAAGAGATGAGCAGGGGAAGGGGGAGTGCCCCTGAGGGGGGGAAGAGCCTATGAGAACACACAAGTGCCAGGGGAAGCCATGTGGACAGAGCCAGGGGAAAGCAGAGATTGCAGGGGAAGGAAGGTCAACAAGCTAAGTGTGATTTAGGGAGCTGGAAGGGCTACAAGGGTGCAGGTCCAGCCAGGCTATTGTGGGGGCAGGGGCCCAGAAGGGAAAGTGCAGGAAGGGGGTTGAGTCAGGGGAGACCAAGTGCAGGGGTAGACTGTACTAGGGGGGCCTGGTGCCCTGTAAGACTCTGAAGGAACCAGGCAACCAGTTAAGAGGCAGACAGTGACATTAGCAATGGAGGGGTAGAGGGAAGGTTGAAGAGAAAGGAAAAAACTTGATAACTTTCTGGAACTCAAGGAAATACATCTCATGTCTGAGATGGGCAGGGAGTGATCTATATCCTACTCGCTGCTTGGAAAAGCGTCTGATCTGCGGAGAGTTAGAGCAAGACGACCTAATGGCTCGAGCAGGGAGGTATTTAGGGAGAGAGAATTGGATGTAGTGGGGTGCCAGGCCTGAGAAAGCCTTGTGGATGATGCAGATGGTATTGAACTTGACCATTGCAGCAACTGGCAGCCAGTGGAGAGATTTTAGGACTGGAGCGATGTGGTCCCTGGGCTTGAGGCCATGGATAAGTCTTGCAGTCCTGTTCTGGATTAGTTGAAGGGGCGAATTTAGGCAGATTGAGAAAGAGGCTTTTGCAGTAGTCCAACCTGGAGAGGACCAGAGCTCTGGAGACATTGAGTTTCTTGGGTAAGGTGAGGAAGGGGAGGTTGCCTCTGAGGATGTGCAGCTTAAAGTGGGCCTTCCTGGCAAGGTCTGTGATGTGTGGAGAGAATGAGAGAGAGAAACCAAAGATGACACCAACGTTTTTTGACTCACAGAAGGGTGAGGGAAGGGGGCCCATGCAGGGCGACCAGAAAGTGGGAAGCAAAGAGAAAGCAAAGGTCCCAATGACTCTCTGGCTTACCTGCATTAAGGCAGGGATTGTTAGCAGTTGACCATGCCTGACTAGCAGACAGACAGTCAGGAATGAGAGAGGAAAAGAAGGAGGCAGAGGAGGGAAGCTTGAAGGAGAGCTGTGTGCCATCTGTATAACACTGGAAGTTAGTAGAGAAGGTGGACATCAAATGGGTTGGGGGGCCAGGTAGATGTCGAAACGCCAGGCAAGAGGACAGAAACCTGAAGGACACTGGAGGTAGAGAGTGAGATGGTGGAGAGAACATTGCCCAATTGAACCTGGGAAGGTCGATCCGAGTGGAAGGAGGTCAACCAGTCCAGATCCGGGTCTGTGATGCAAAGGGTATCATGCATCCGATTTATCAGGGTGGCATGATTGACCATATGAAAGGCCCAGAAAAGGTCAAGAAGGATGAAATTTGAAGGAGAGCTGGAATCCAGATTAGAGAGCAAGTCTTCATGGGTGTTCGGAAGAGCTGTTTCTGTGCATCTGACAGCTCTGAAGCCAGACTAGTGTTTGTGGAGACAACCAACAGTTTCAGTGTGGTGGATAAGCTGGGAGATGGCCAGCTTCTCCATGAGTTTGCCCAGGAAGTGGGTAATGGTGATAAGGCAGTAGTTTGACGGACACAAAGGGTCAACAGAAGGCTACAGGCCAACAATAGGAAGCAAGGAGAAATCTAAACATACCGTAGCATAAATCAGTTGTATACAACCCTTGTAATGCGGAGCCCCACTTTCAGTAAACAATATTATTGTAGAGCACCTTGCTTGAGTAAAAATAGTGTTATTTGGCCCTCCCAGATGCAAACACTAATTATATAAGCTATTTAAAGCAGTTGCCATCCTTTGTTTTGGATGAGCCTAACATCTCCCCAGCCATCCTTTGGGCCCCCTAGAGGGACCACCCCCACAGTTTGAAGACCACTGGCTTTGATTATGGATTATAATTAGAAGGTACCAGGAGCTCAAATATACCCAAAACACAGGCTTGTGAAATAATTATATATACAATTGCAGCAACAACTCTGAATTGTGTAAAAAGGCAGTTTTTTTTGTGTCAAATTAGCAGACTTTTAAAATATGCTTGGCAGAGGACTGCAATATTGTGTCTGCTTTCTTCTGTCTAGAACCCATTCTGCTCAAATGGCCTACATAAAAAGAAAGACCAGGTAATGGGCTAAACAATGCCACCAGCATGTGAAAAGGCAAAACCTTTTAAAGAATACAGCCCAGTAATGTCGGAGATATGATGATTTGTCCAGGATCACAGTTTCGTCTGCTGGCAAAGTCAGAATTCTAGCATGAACGCTTTAATTCCAAAGTCTTGAATTTGGAAACCAAAATCCCCTCTCCGGACTTTGTGCTCTTCATTGAAGGTGCCCACATAGGTTTTGCAACTCCCCATCTGTACAAACCAATTTCTAGATCTTCAACTCACTGATGCTATATTTGTTTTTATAGCAACCGCCATCTGAGTGACAGGATGCTGCCTTCCTCACTCCTTGACCTTGTCTCTCTGTGCTGTGAATGTGTGCGGGGGATGGCCGGCTGAGTCAACCACATCACACATGCGCAGTACAGGTCTGTCCCTGTCTTGCAGATTAAGGCTTCAAATCCAAAGGACAAATAGTCATCGGGGGTGTTAAAACTGAAGCGCCCTGGTTCAAAAGCAAGATTCCTATTACTCCCCTAAACTTTATCACTTCCCAAATGTGACATGAAAAGGAGATTCCTGAGAGCTCTAATTAAATCCCCTCAAAGGGGGTTCAACTGCCTACCAGATGGTGGTTGCGTGGGCACAAGACACAAGTGTGGTAAGGGTCCCCAGGAGAGAACTGTTTCCTACTTAGGATGCAACCTTTGCAACTGCAGGGAGCGAAGGCATAAAGGGAGGCATCCAGCCCTAGACCATTCCTGTCCTGGGCAATGCTGGTATTCAAATGCTGGCCAGGTGGGGATAAGCATAGAGCAGTGTGCAAAGTATTTTGCCGTTTCAAGATATGTACTTCAGGTAAGCGGATTGGTGATTTCTGAAACTTTGAATGTTTGTAGTTGTGTAGGGTGCTTGTGAATGAGTATGTTTGAAAGCTGTATGTGTGCCCTTTTGCCAGAATGTGTGTGTGTGAATGTTGGAGGACGAGTGATGAACTGGACCCTCTTTCACTGCTAACACTGTTTCTGTAAGTTGAGGCCCTTCGGATGTAAATGTATTTGCATGTGTGATCAAAACCTTCGGGTTCAGGAAGATAAAAACACCTTCTTCCCCTTCCTTAATCTAATATGGCCTGAAAGCATTTGAATATCATTAAAATGGCCCCCTTTCAGTGCTACTGGGTGGAAGGTCCGTATTACGATTTTAGGACGTCCCAAAGTGAAAACATGCCTGATGTCCACAGCACATGAACTTAACCCTCTCCTTGATCATGGCTGAAAATAAAATCATCAACACTACTCATTTGATAACAACAACATTAAATAACAAGTATCTTGTTAGTGTGTATTTCATATAATGTTATAAACCCAACACTTTTGAAACAGTCACTTTTGATAATTGAATGAGATAACAGTATCATCTCTATAAGATTCTGTTTTTGCATTTTTCAAACAAGCTGCACTTTGGAATAGGTAGACATGAAATTTCCAATTGTAAATTCCCTCCACAAATTCTACATTCCACCACCTTTCCAAAGAAAGACACATTTTGCAAGGTTTGTGCTTTCTGACACATTTTTTTTGGGACAAGGACCTCTCAATGTAAACAGCAGTAAGCCCTTTTCCATGCTAGCGAAGCAGATCTGCGTAAATGAAGAATAATAATATGGGTTTATAGAGAGGCTGGGGTTGAATGCACATTTATAAAGGTAATGTTGTGATAGTGTAAAGAGGAAGGCAACCCAAAACCGAACAGTAAAACTAATCAAAAAGGCAAAATAAACACTGCAAAAGGGTCTCAGATGGTCCCGTAGACCCAAACTGACATGGAGCTCATCACTTCCAAGAAGTTATAGGTCATATAGTGGAAAACTCCAAAATCTGCCTACATAGTGTTAAGATAGGTCTGAAAACCAATACAAAATAAAAACTCAATAACAGAGTAACTCCAAGTGCACAAAGAAACCCAGCTTTTTTCGATACAGACAGCTGAAGGGACAACGTAAAAAAAAACGGCGCAAAGAACAACAAGGTTTTAAACAAGGACATCACCATAACTGATGTCATAGTTAGTAATTATCATAAACACCTCTGCTCGTTAACTTGATGTGTTGGTAGTGTATAGAACATATATTTATCTGTAAGCAAACTGTTTACTATTGATTCTTTCACAACTAATAACTCCTCCTAGATACATCCTTCTACAAAAGATGCATTCCAATCTGGCATGCTATTGGTTGGCACTCCACTACAATAGTTGATAGAGGAACATAATTTGATTGGCCAGTCATATTCTCATCTGACCTCAGGCACTTTTATACAATGCCAAGATACATGGTGGGGAAGGAGAAGTGGGCGAACCACTATGATCCAGTTTAAAGTAATATCCACCCGCCTGTTCGTGGCCTTGGACATGTCATCCCGTTGTCTAGGAAAGTGGCAGGTGCACTATCTAAATGGGCCTGGAATGAATGACAATTCTTTTTGATAAGTGTGCTGAGGGACCACTGTAATACAATGATTTCAAACAATTATTGGGAATTCCTACTGTTCTACATGTGTGTGCTTTCTTTTGTCGGCCATTTGGGGCACTGTGTCTTCATCTGTTATGGTATCAATTGGCATTGTAGCTGCCTGCACCTGGTATTCAAGGATGTGTGTATTTCTCATTGCTACCAACTAAAACTAATAAGCCTTAACAATTGTATGATGTGTGCTCTTGGAAACGTTAAATGGTGTGGTTTCAGCTTCTCAAGCAAACCTTCCTTTCGGCACACTGACCTTGCTGCTGGGCTACTGTATGAGCTTCGTGAGGCCTGGAAACGGTGTGTTAAGCAATTTTATGTCAAGTTGCAGCATTTCAGAATTGGGTTTTGGTCTGAATGATGGCTGCACCTCTGTTCTCCCTCCATCATGTTAGTGTTCTTTGTGTCTGGCGCATGTCATTTGTGTTTTTTTCATGTGTACCCTATCTGAGTATTCTGGAACCTCCTACTTCTTTAAGTGTAAAGTACTATGTGCCCTACTTGTGTTGCACAACATTTTGACTCTCGATGGTGGCTACATGATCCTGAGTGTTTCACTGATGGTTTACTGAACATTTCTTAGTATTTATCTTCATTCAAGATTGGAAAAAGGTGGTGGCGTGGCCAGATATAGTGCAACTCCATGATCACACTCCCCCGTCTGGTCAGTTCATTGACCACACCTCCCTTTTCCTTGATCCTATCACACCCATATTTCATTCACATCAATCTGATAGCTCCCTTCTCCTCCTGAATTGCATTGAGCCCCTTCTCTATTGCATTAGTTGTCTGCAGTTACTCCTATCTTTTTTTCTGCAACCAGTTGGCATTGCTACTTATTGCAAGCCAAGTGCAAGAAGCAATGAAAATGACATAGATGCCTTGCTAAACAGCCTGTGCTCAGATGGGATAGAATTTAGTGCATCAAAGGATTCCTTTGAGAAATAATTGTCTCTTTGGTACATTGTGATCTTTAGTTTCTTTTCTTCTTCTGGTCACCTTTTACCATATTGTAAATCTACTATTTGCACAACATAAATTTGAGGCACAACCAGTGCCAGTGCATGTAACACTGCTATTGAGCAGATACCACCCCAATTTAGTGGGAGCTGCATTTAGGCCTGTGAATCACAGGCCCAATAGTGATACATGCCTGGCAGTTCCATGATGTGTTTGCATCCTTCATTGTTCCCTATCTGCACTGTGTCATTGTTTCTGAAGCAGGGCAATGGGTTTTCTATCCTTGTTATGGGCACTGGTCCTTCTTTGTCCGCCACACATGTCAACAATCTGGCATATTGGCTCCATTCTTCCAAGCACTTATTAACATTGGCTACAGTATTCACTGAGAATCCTATGAGCACTTCTGCTCTTCATCACATTATCCCTTCTACCCAACCTTGAGCGGTGAACACTTCTCCTTTTATGTGTAACTGTGGTTTGTCCAGATAAAATGGAACCTCTTTCCCCTTTTTGTCAGTACATTTCAACAAGGGATCGTGTCTCACTTTCACCTCACCCCTTAATGGCCATGACAATATATATTTCATCACCTTGCTGTACATTGTATTTTCCTTGATAAAGTTATATTCATAAAGGGAATCTGGTTTTTTCACCATTTTATGGAAGCCTGGAATTGTTCCCTTGTCTGTATAATGCAATGTGATTTAAGCAATGTGCCCTGATGACTGGTATTTCCTCGGCCACAAACAATCTGGAAACACTCAAAGTGTACAATTGGAGCGAGCATTCAAAGATGTTTTCATCTGATTTTCATCTGATTTCTACCTTTCCACAGTTGGTCATATGATGATAACAAATGTTTTTAATTTTATGAGTGTAATCTTGAAAATTCTCTCTTAGGAGGTATTCGTCATTCATCACTTCTCTTCTAACCCTAGTTATTATCTCACTTATGTTAGCAGCCACATTAGTAGCATTATCACCAAGGATGTTACTGCCATTGTACAGGAAAAACAGAAAAAAGAAAAAGAAAGAAAAAAGCAACAATCCAAATACTAATTGAGTTAATATTCTCCAGATATTTTCTTTCCCTCACATGTTGAGATATCAAAGAGACAGTCTCTCATGCTCGTGGAAAATACATAGTTCTTTATTATGACATCATGCCTTGCATTGCCGATCAGCTCTTTTCCTCCTCCTCTCGTCTGTGGTCTGGTAACCTCTTATCCTTTGTCTTCTGGTTGTTTACCTTCGTTTGACAAGGGGGCCAGCCTAGGCATTGTTTTATGTCACTTATATGCACCTACACTTTTCTACCATGTACCTTTACTGCGGTGGGGGTTGCACACTGGACAGCTTGCCATTTGTGGACAAAGTTCCTCACATAAACCAAAACACCTGGGAAAAATAGCTAGGGTGTATCACAGAATTTACATCTACAATGTATTCTCTGTTGTTGGTTCTTTCTTGGCCCACCTGCCACACCTTTATCTGTTGAGAAAAATAAAAACGTACTCATGGCAGTCAAATAATCATGCATTTCTTATCCTAGCACTGTTGCAGAACTCTCTGGGTCTGATCAAGCACACGTGGGAGGAGAAATGGGGAGATACATCCGTCTGCCCATCACTATTTCATTCAGCGTGAGGTGCCGGTCTCAGCTTGACTGGTTGCGTAGGGAAACAAGAGGCTGGGGAAGACAGTGTAGCCAATTTTTATTTTCGTATCTTTCAATTTCGCAATGCAAACCTTTAAGAGACCATTGAGGCATTTTACAAATCTGTTGCCCTGCAGGTGATAAGCAGAACAGAGCTTGTGCTTGATGGTGAGCAGTGAACATAGCTAATTTACAAAGTGTGGTCCATTATCCGATTGCAACGCTTCACACACTCCCCATCGAGGAAACACCAAGTTTGGAGCATATCAATGTAATCGATGTGCAAATGCCAAAATGGGCCTATAGGGTGGGTTATTGCTCCTCTCAGTGTTCTCAAGGTATGCCCAGCAGTGTACTTCTGGCATGTGGCACAATTGACAATAACATTTACTTCCATGTTCTATTCTGTCACCACACAACAGCTCGGTGGGGGAAGATGAACATGCCCGATTTTTCCACAGATCCTGCTCTACCTCTGGTGCGCGCCGCAGTACTTCCACTATTTGTGTTAATGGTAATGCATTATAGTAAGTAATCATTTCCATACCTTAAACACCAAATGTACCCTTATCCTCAGGGAGTTCCAGGCCCGTACCCTCAGTCATATCGTCCACAACCCCTGGCAGTTCCTTATGGTGCACCTGTGCCTGTTGCCCCTCCTGCTCTCCATGACCATCATTTCTGCAGGTGCCAGTTTCAGGCTCCAGTAACATGCCACTATATGTAGTGCAGCACGGACAGCAGCAGGGTCCCCAGATACTGAACAGTAATGCTGTGCCAAACGGCACAGTGACACATTATCTATGGGCCACAATGGACGGTGGCAATACAGGCTTTCCAGGGACAGAGACATATCCGGTTTAGGACAGCCCACAGAGAGCCTTAGGCTGTCCAGTCCTCTTGGTCACTGCCAAAAACGAAGAGGAACCCTTGGTGGTCGTGGCAATAGGCAATACACCATTCATTTTTATGGTAGACACAGGTGCGACCAAATCATGCATTAGTGAGGGTGGATTCCCTTTGTCAGGCAATGTGAAGGATACACAGGGCTTCTCTGGGGCAACTCAATTGGTTCCCTTCATGAAAAAAATACCCATCAAGGTGGGCAGCCCACAAGTATGGGCCCCCCTTGTTGTATTCTACTGTGACCCCGATCAACCTACTGGGATGAGACATCTTAAGTAAACTCAACATGACTATCTCATTCACTGAGAGGGACGTAGTTTGTTCAACACCCGGTATGTGTTCTGTGAAGGTGATGCTGACTTTACATTCATTGGGCATTGAATCCACAGCGTGAGGAATACCAGTGGCCCTTGATCTGTTCATATATGGCATTACGATCCTGATGAGTGCAATTGGTGGCCAACGATACTGGTGTGTGCCTTCTGAATTCTTGTTTCAGCCCACCCAATCTCAGGAGGTAGTTGTATGGACAATTATCATGCTTAACATAGAAGGAGTTCGAGTGTTGAAGGATTTTGTTGATCACAGTTGACCCTGACAATGGGCAGTGGCACACAGTGTTGTATATCGATCCCATAATACTAATGACAAAGGTTTCATATAAGGTCCTTTTTGAGAATAAAGAAACAAGGGCGTGATAATGTTGGAACTATGTGTCCCATGTGAGATAATGATCCAATATAGGCATGTGGCCTGTTCTATGTCATTGATAGGGACCCCCCCATCTTGTTTTTTTCAGAATATTTGACTAAGGTACCTGATATGTTGTGGGTAAGTAACCCACATGATGTATAGCTCTTATGGAGTGACGTACCAGGCTGCATCACATTAAAACATGGCCTTGTCTTGCCCAGAGTGAAGCAGTACCCCTTGTCGAAGGCAGCAGAAGAAGGAATTTATGATACCTCTGACAAAACTGAATTCAACAGAACTATCCAACGAATATCAAAAAAGCTATTGTTCTCACCAAAGCTAACTCATTTAGTACCAGAATAGACAATGCCAACTCCAACTGTAAGGACATCTTCTCCATCCCCAGAGAGTTAGAAACCTCAGCCCCCCACCACAAGCCATACTAAAGAATGAAGCACATACAATCATCCATCCACCACAAACTCAACACCCTGCAGAATAAAATCAGAGCAGATCAACTAAACCCACTCCTCGCCAATAATGCCGAAACACACACCCCTAACCAGCAGATGACCGACACAGCCCTCTTCTCGTCCAGAGATGTCAGTGAGACTGAAGTCGCTGCAATTATGAAGAACATCAAACCATCCATGTGCAAAGGGGACATTTGCCCAGCGTCCCTCATCAAGGAATGTGCAGACTTACTCACACCATTCATCACGGCATTCATCAATGCCTCCTTTGCCTCACTTTTGGTTCTCCTGCCTTAAATGAAGCATGGGTTTGCCCCTTATAAAAAATCCATCACTTGACCCTTCCAACCCCAACAACTACAGACCCATTTTGCCTGTGCCCTTCTTGCTCAAGATTCTTGACAAAGCAGCATGCATGCAGGTCCAGGAATTCTTAGAATCAAAGAACATTCTAGGCACCCATCAATCCGGCTTCCACCTGGGTCATGGCACTGAAACTGCCTTACTGGACCTTAAAAACCAAATTGACGACATCAGAGACACAGGAAAACCAGCCCTACTCCTTCTCTTAGTCCTATGACCTTGTTGTCCACAATCTACTCTGTCAACATCTATCAACTTCTGCCCACTTCTCACCACACGCAATCACTTGGATTGTCTCCTTCCTAGAAGGAAGAGCCATTCATGTCTTCCCAGACCAAGTGGCGGCAAATCCAGTAACCATTCTCTTTGGAGTAGCAAAAGTCTCCTGTCTATCCCCTACATTGTATAACATTTTTAAAATCGCCCTCTTCAACTTTGTTGACTCACTCATCATGTACAATTATGCCAACGATACTCATTCCTCTCTCTGGCAACTATGAGGCTGACTCCATCACTCCTAACTCCATCAATGCCTCTATCCACACATGGATGGCTGAAAACTGGCGTGCCTGGATGGGGACAAGACGGAACTTCTATTGTTAGCCCCTACTGACTCTCGCATCATTCTCAATGACAAGTACCTATCATTCACCATCGACAACATCACCATCCCATTCTCCCACTCAATCAAAACTTTGGGAGTATGCCTAGACTGCAACCTAACCATGTCTATACAAGTGTGCGCAATCGCCACCTACTACTCCAAACTTCTCAATCTCACCAGACAATTCCTCTCTCATGAACCAAGGGCACAGGAGTTTCTTTCCCCGCGAGGAGTAGCCGTGAGAGGATGAAGGCACTCCCTGATGAATAGGCACAGATAGAGGTTTTTTGATTAACATCCAATCTGCTCACCTTCGAGAACAGCACTGAAAACCAGTCATGGACTGCCATCATTCCACCACTGTTCTCAGATGTCAATTGATACACCTATACCTCGGTTTGAGGCATAGCCACAGAACCTGTATTTTTGATGCATCATATTTGTTCACTTGTTCCTGTCCGGTTCATAGAATCAGATTGTGAAGTATGGATGTGGACTATCTCAACTTAAGAGGCTGAAATGCAGTGCGTCGACAACACTTTTGTTCATCCATTCTTTCATTAAAACCTAAAAAAGGTGACACCAAATGAGTACTTTCCAGAGATGGTTCTGTGTATCTAAAGGAAAGGACTGTTGATGAACACAGAGACAAGATAGAACTCCTAAAAAAGAAAGCACAAAAAACACAACAGTGGAGTGTTTGTTTTACCATCATAAGCAGTTCTGCTTTCTCAGAATTAGCCAATCGGATTATATGTGATTCTTTTATTTCCCTTTCAAACCCTTATTAAGACACCGCTCTGAAGAAGAAGTTCTAATACTCATTCAAACTTCTATCAAAATGGACACAAGAGCATGAAAAACTCTATGGTACAATAGTGTAGCCTAAACATAAACTAACCCAGAATTAATGTCATTGTGTGAAATGTAACTTTTGTGTTTCTATGTAATATGTAATTTAGATTTTTATGAAATATTGTGTACAGGCAACTACAGGATCCATGATATATTAAATAAAACATGTTTTTCCTGTAAGAAACACTTTTGTTTTCTATGTTAAGTGGTCTGGTCGAGATGAAACTGTCAGCAACTCTCTGGGTACGTGTCTGCTAGGGTCTGAAGATTATTAGTCACAAGAAAGGCAGGAGCAGGAGGAAGCCTGTGGTTCTCATTTTTCTCATAGCAGAAGTACCTTATATAGCACAGGCCCCTCGAAAGTAAAAAATATTGGGTACAACCTATTCTCATACACTCCATCAGAAACAAACAGTCTCATCTCACCTTCTGCAAGGCAATCGTAACTAGATTTTTTGCCTAAACTATTCACGCAACCTTATGACCCTATGGTGGCTATCCCATGAAAGTATGCTAGGGGCACCACTCTGACACTGGTCTCCCCACCTAACAACCACCTTGCTAGCATGTAACTCTGCTACCTAACACTCTCTGTATAACCATGTCACTCAGCTTCTTACTGTAACCTATCATATTACTATATCCAATGAAAGGAATGTATAACCAAGTCATCTACCTAGGACTGTAATTAAGACATGAACTTTGCGGGCTGTTGTAACCTAACCGCCCGTCTATGTTCCGCAACTATACATAATCTTGTAACAGCGCCTCAATGCCCTCAGGCTGTTTGAGTGCTTTATTAATGCAAACAAATAAATAAATGCTCCTGTTACATCAGAGCATTATAGTACCATCTAATTCATTGTGTAATACAACAACTTATCCAGTGAAGAAGTCAAACGGTGCTGTTGGAGGATGATTCAGTATCTGTGCCCCCTTAATGATGTTCTTCTGGCAGAGTTTCTGATGGTTCCAAACCTGCCACGATATTGTGTAACATACCTGTTGAGGTGAGCCATTTCACTGTGCTGGTTTTGAAAAAATGTTTTTCTCTCAGTGCCTTTGCATCCAGACTCGCAATATCTCACAGCATATACATTTGCTGGGAGCCGATTCAAGCATACTCGGCTACCACAAGGATACTGTGAATCCCCAAGTATTTTTACCAGGGTTCTGCATGAAGATTTGGGGAACATAGACGTAGCCAATATGATTATTCAGTTTGTGGATGATCTGTTGGCATGCTGTACCACTGAACAACAGTGCATGTAGGATGCCATTGCTTTGTTACAACTGCTGTGTCAAAAACTATGTAAAGTAGACAGAGCAAAATTGCAGTACTGTCAGTGTGAGGTGTTATATTTGGGTCAACTAATAACAGTAAATGGAAAGACAGTGACTCCAGAACGCACAACTGTAGTGCCCGCTACCCTTTAGCCAGTGAATGTTAAGGACATGCAAAAATTGTTTGGGCTATGTCATTATTGTAAAGTGTGCATCTTTGATTATACATCTTACACTCAAACCTTGCTTCAAGCTCTCAAGGAAGTACAGCAAACAGAGAGTACTATCATTTGGACTGATGAAATGGTCAATAGTTTTCAAGAGTTGAAGAATGTCATTTCCACAGCTCCTGTTTTGGCAAATCCTCATTATACTAAAGAGTTTTATCTCTTCCCATTCAGATGGTCAAATTATGACCACCATATTGATGCAACACAGCATCATGTGTCATAAGACCCTAACTTTTTACAGTAGCATGTTACATTCTGTGATGCCAGGACTGTTCCTGTGTGAACAGGCATTAGCAGCTGCTACATTTGCTATTGAGAAATCTGCAACTATTGACATGGGATGTTCAATGACATTGTACATCAAACACACAGTTTTTGCAATGCTAGAAAGGTTCAAATCCATGTTGACTACTCAGAGGGCCTCCGCTTATGAAGTGATTCTTTCGAGTCCGTCCATTCACATTGTTCATTGTAAAGCTGTAAATCCATCGATGTTCTTGACTGAGCATGTTACTGAAGATGACAAGTGCATGACTGTATCACATACAAGGGTCCTGAGGATGGTATTTCCAAGCATGTGACTATGCTTAGATGATGGAGAGATGGTTGGGTTGTTGGGTGTAAAGACTGGAGGGGGGTATCTGTACTTCTGCCTTCTATATGGTAGAGTAGGCACACAAAGCACCCCAGCCAGAGTTCTCTGGTGTGGTAGCAATGGATGAGCAACCAAGGCCTAAGCACTCAGGAGGTGATAGAAGCTGGTTCTTAAGTACAATGTGTCCCCAAACCCCCACAAAGGAATGTCCACACAATATGTTATATGGTAACACAGTTCTTTATATAAAAATAAGGTTCAAAGTATATAAACAATTAATAACACACTTTGTACTCTGGCAATTCTAAAATCTCAAATGTATACCATGTCTATGTGGTACCAAACCTCACTTCAGATTACTTTAAAATGCATCAACTGCTGACAGTTATAGCGTAGCATACAAATCACACATTATGGTGTATCAACATAGATCATAGGAACGAATGCAAGTTAGGTTAAACAATGGGAGAATACTTATTTTGCTACTAACATACAATTCTGAGTGAGAATCCCCCCACCTGGGCAACCTGTAATAAAGTTTTAACAAGCCCAGTCCATTGATGTTTAAATAGTCTTGTTTCCTCATCAGAAAGTTATACCACCCCAATGTACCTGAGACAGAAGTGTGTCTTCATTGGTTCATCAACGGATCCTTCGAGGGTGGACTCTCTTTAAAGCAGGAGCCAGAGGGCATTTAGATTCCTGGAAGAAAGGTCTGGTGTCAAGACAGCAGCTTTGACCTACGCAGTGCTCTTCAATGATCTTTCATTGGGTGTCGGGAAATGCTAAAGCGGTCCTCTGGTCTGTCGATACTGCAGCCACAGCCCTTGCCTCGGGATAGCTTCCGCGATTGGGACTCGACCACGGGCTGGACCTCGGATATTCACTCCATCAGTGTCTTTGATGGCAGATAACCCACTGGCAGACTTTCCTCGGTAGCCAACGACCTTGACTTTCTCTGGCAGGGTAAGGCAATCTACGGTTATGGCAAGAGAGCCCTTTGTTCAAATGTTCTTAGGCAAAGGTGGAGCATTGCGGCTCCAGTCGTAGAGCAGCACAGCATCAAGCTGTCCCCGCTTCTGGGCGACACGACTTGACTGGCTTCCAGAGGTTAGAGAAATCCTGGGAACGCTGGTCGACGGCAATGGACTTTGATGACCTCGATGTCCTGGTGCTTTACTTCAAGATTCTCGGCGAACCCCTTCTCTGGTCGACAGCCTTTTGGGACTGGCTTCCAGGGCACCTTTATGAAAATCAGCTTTTGCACAATGCTGCCTCATAGCTCGGGGGACATCTCCTAGCCAGCTCCTCTCTTGGATCAGTCCTCAACAGACTCAACAGCATTTAGATTTTGTTGAAGGAAAGCAGCCACAATTATTCTTTGTCGAGCAGGGCTTCAAGGATAAGCAGCATCAACTTTCCACTTGAGCTTATGAACAAATTTGGGAAGTGAGAGGTCCCCAGAAATACACATCTGTCCCTTATTCACTCTGGCTGAGCCAGGCGCAGTCAGCCAATCACACAGAAGGGCATACATGCAGGCAGGCAGCCAATCAGGCTCACAGGCATTCAGGCAATTCACTTCCACCCAGACATCCATAACATGGAATATGATTTGGGGAAGCACCGAACCTTTCAGCACACCACACTGCATTCATGTCAGTTTCAGACAGGGCTATCTCATTCATTGTGTCACACACACAGAAACCAGACACCCATAAAACAGAATGCATATTGGTCACACACTCTATTCACACATGTCCCACCCCAAGGGTGTACCCACAACATACAATCACTGGGAAGGCTGCAGCAAGTCTGGCCTGGACTTCCACACAATACCATACACGGTTCTTCCACCCAACAGCCAGTCAGGTGAACGGACATAGTTAGGGCTTCCCAGGACTTTGGGACAACAGGGTAACAGGCAATAGAAACCATGAGGCCACTGGAGTCATCTTGCCTTCCATCAGGAATCCACTGATTCCTATGGCAGGGCTTGGGTATCCCAAAATGGAGCATCTGTCAAATTTTGCATGGAGCTGTCACCAGCCCTTACCCTGCTCTGTGGGCAACACATAGGTGCCTAAAAACAAACACTATCGGTAAAGGGTTGTACCCCCACCCCTAGGTGCCATAAGGGTATCACAGGGGTCTCTGTTCACCATGACCAAAGAAAGGAAGATCTGCATTGCCAGGAGTCCTAAATGGACTCCTGTGCAGATAACAACACAGAACACATTCCGTAAGGGAATGCAGGACAATGACATGAAGGCCCTGTCCCTCCAATGCATTCCCAGCATCACAACGGGTATTCCACTATTGATCAGGAGACAGGCCAGAGAGATATTGGGGCAGCAGTGGTACAACTTGTTGATAGGGAATAGAAGGTTTTGGTAAAGCTTAGGTTGCCAGGTCACTATTCAGCACAGGCAGCAGAATTAATTGCCCTCATTGAAGCACTTTAGGCAGCGCAAGGCTGCCGGGTCACAATCTGTTCTGATTCATCTAATGTAACCACCACTGTTCATTCAGGGTTGTTGAGGTGAATAAGGAGGGGGTTATGGAGAGAAGATGGGTCTCCAGTTCAGCCTGCAGCATTACGAGATAGATTGATTGATGTTCTATTGCAATCCTCACTCACCACCATTGTCAAATGTACCACCCACACAAGTGGTGCAGACTTTGTTTCCCACAGAAATGAAGCTGCGGAAGCAGCTGTAAAATCAGCCATGTATTTGCCAGTTGCAGACATTCCTGAGCATCCAGAGCCCGCAAAAATGCAGTTACAATTACAGGTTCCATATACTGCACTTCCAGTAACAGAAATAATTGAGCTACAAGGTTAAGCACTGCAGCAAGAGAAGTTGAAATGACTCAAAAGCGGGTGTGCGCAGTCTCTCACCGATTTGGTGTGGAAACACACAAGTACAGGAAAGGTGGTAATGCACCAGGATTTGGCTTTAGTGACCTTCGATCAGCTTCACTATCCCACCCATGTGTCCTAACAGCAAATTGCAGCAGATGTACAGGAAGATTGGTATGAGCTATTGTCTATGTTTACATCTAACTGTGTGGTTTACCAGAGGTATTGCAGTGGGCATACATAAAAAAATAAAAAAAACATTGAGTGGAAATCTGCCTTGTCCAGTTGGTCTGATTCAAGATATGCACATAGGTTTTGCAGATATGGGGGAGAGATGCAACAGCTTTCGCTACCTCGTAATTGTAGTTTGCCCATTCACGCAATGGATTGAGTCTGGTCCATTTGCAAATCCTGATGAGAAATCAGCCGCCACGTTTTTGGTAAGGGAAGTGTTCCCCCAATGGGGTGGTGTGATATTCTTAAAGTTGACAATGGCACACACTTTTTAAATGAGATGTTCAAAGAAATAGCAGCACTTTTGGGAATCAAACACAAGATGTATCACTACAGGCCAACTGTGTTGCGGAATGGACGAACTGGTTGCTGATGACCAATCTATCAAATATTTGTGCAACTTTAAAGAGAGATTGGGTGCACTGTCTCTCCCTGGCCTTGTTTTGTTTATGGACCCAGCCCTGTAAGGCTCATCACCTCTGCCCCCATGAAACTGTGATGGCGAGATGCATGCACACACCATTACCTCCTGTGGCAATTTTGGGGGGTGAGTTCCATTGATATTTAACTCAGTTAACAAAGTGTATTAAATACCTTTCTCAACAAATTGTTCCATGTCGAACGGAATAGGGTGAAAACAGAGCTGCACCGGAGACTGCGAGCTCGCCACCATTGCAATTGCTTCCTGCTGATAAGGTCGATGTTAAAAACTTTGTTCACAGGTGGAGTGAGCCTCGGTACAACGGTCCTCACACTGTGGTTTATGCTGCTCCACTTGCAATGAAAGTAATGGAATTACAGTATTAGATGGATTTATCTGATGTTAGGAAGGCACCACAAACCTTACCTCTCCCCAACCACCATTTTATCAGAGTGTTTTTAAACTGCCATTTCTAGTTTATGTAAATATGTTATCTGTAACGTTTCTTTTCTTAAGATTCTTTGTGGTTCTTTAATGATAAGACATTGTTCAGATCTGTGTTTTCAGTGGTTTATTGACATGACATTTTTTTTTAAATATATTTTATTGTTTTTTAAAAAAATAAACAAACAATCATTACTTAATACGGATAAAACATACAGGCATACAAACATTCACGATGCACGGCTCTTTCTTTTACATTTTAACAGGCATTTACATATTAAGTCTGAGGACTTTCGCTATACACATAGTTGAGATGGCACTCATCAGTTCGTCTGGCTCCTATCCCAGCTTCTCATCATCGCCAGTTGTCCTCCCACACTTGCCAGATCTTGCGTGCCTTTCCTGGGCATCCTCTGGTGGTGTTCACTCTTGTTTCCATTGACACACACGCATCCACATCTGTTATCCATTGTTCATATTGTGGGGCTGAGGCCGAGCCCCACAGCTGGGCTAGATTCCTTTTTGCGAGCCGTGTGGTTGTTGCGAGCATACGTTTTTCAAAGCGGGATATCTCTATTTCCTCATCTATCCCCAGCAGCAGCAGTTTCGGGTCCAATGGTATCACTTGGCCTATGACCGTTGATTGTCTGTCACAAAATTTCTGCCGGAAGTACTAGATCTGTGGGCATTCCCATAGGATGTGAAAGAACGTTCCTCTCTCTTGGTGGCATCTTAGACAGTTGGGGTCCGTTGCTCTCCCCCATCGATGTAAGGCCTCTCTTGGATAATGAATCCTGTGTAGAATTTTTAACTGAATCAGTCTGATTCTGGCCAAAATAGCTGTCTCTCTGGGATACATGAAGGCTGTGGTCCAGTCCTACGGTTGTATTGGCCCCACATCTCTTTCCCACTTTGCTTTCAGGTCCGTGAGCTCCATTGTGGCAAATGAGGAAATCGCAATGTACATTGTGGAGGTTATTTTGTTGTCAATGCGCTCCATCACAATGTTCCTCTCGATCGGTGTGCACTCGGGCACGTTGGGAAAATCTATCGCACATGTGATAAGTGCATGTTGCAACTGTCTGTAATGGAAGTGTTCTGTGGCGGGTAGCTTGAAGTGGTCTCTCAAGGTCTCAAATGTTACTATTTGTCCGTCCTGTATCATGTGTTCTAGCCTTATTATCCCAGCTGATTCCCAGTTCGCCCATTTCGGAAGTTTGCTGAGCTCCGGTAGATGTTTGTTTCTCCACAGGGGCTGCTTTAAGGTGACCTTCCCCTCCCATCCTAGGTGTTTGTGTGCGTCTAGATATATTTGTGTTCTATGAGCTAATGTTGTGTTGGGGGTAGGGCGTGTTGTGCTTTGGTAGAGGGTCTCTACTGGGGTAAACCCTTGTCCCGTCTGGCTATCCACTCTGATGTGTGGTAGTTCTGTGTTAGTATGCGAGATGTCGTTAACTATTGGCATCTGGGCTGCCCAGTAATATGTTTGGAGGTGGGGAAGTCCAATGCTTCCCTCCCATATTGAGCGTTGTAGGGCTTTCAGAGCAATTCGAGGGTGTCCTCCTCCCCATAACAGTTTCCTAAGTATCCCGTCTATTCTCCGGAATTCTGGTTTAGGTATGTATAGTGGTGCATTTTGCAGGATGTAGAGGAACCGTGGTAGGGCCAGCATCTTAAACAGTGCCACCCTCCCCAGTAGGGTGAGGGGCAGAGCCATCCAGTGTTTGACATCATTCGCAAATCTATCTCTGATTGGATGAAGGTTTTGGGGCACATATTGTGTGAGGTCAGTTGTGATCTGTACCCCAAGATATTGGAAGTGGTGATTTTCTATTCTGTATGGGCAATTGCCTAGGACTGTTGCATTGATTCCTTTAATCGGGAATAGAATGGATTTACTATAATTTACTCGTAGTCCACTAAAGGCTCCATACCTGTTTAGTATATGCGTAATAATAGGGCATGACACTGACGGATCATTCAGGTAAATCAATAGGTCATCAGCATACAGGGAGACTTTATCCTCCCAATCGTGGGCCCAGTGGAATCCCTTCCATAACTGCGATTTCCTCAGCATTATTGCAAGGGGTTCAATTGCTAATGCAAATAACATCGCTGAGAGGGGGCATCCCTGTCTGGTTCCTTTGCCCAGATTAATGCTACGCGAGGTCCATCCATTCATCCTAATCTCGGCTGTCGGGGCATTGTACAAGAGCTTGACCCAGCCTATGAACTGATCACCGAATCCCATTCTACTCATTATGTTCCACAGGGCTTCCCAGTGGACCGAGTCGAAAGCTTTCTCGAAATCAATAGCAAGGAGTGCTAGTGAATCTTGTAGTGTAGGTGCCTTTTCAATAGCTCTGTGGAGCCTGTGAATATTCATTTGTGTGGATCTCTGTGGCATAAAGCCGCATTGGTCTTGGTGGATAAGCGAGTTTATTACTGTCTGTAGTCTACTTGCTAGTATTTTCGCCAGTGTTTTTGCTTCTATATTTATAAGTGAGATCGGCCTATAGGAGCTACATACGTCTGGTAGCTTGCCTTCCTTGCGTATTACCACTATACCGGCCTTCCTTAGATCTGGGGGGAGAATTCCCTTTGCTTTTGAGTGCTGGAACATTTTCAGCATGTGGGGTGCTATTTCCCCGCTACCCATTTTTTTCCACGTTTCCACTGGGAAGCCGTTAGGTCCCAGGGTTTTTCCATTTTGGAGTTGGGAAAGAGCTTCTGTCAGTTCTTCTTCTGTGATATCTATTTCTAGACTCATTCTTTGCTCATCGTTTACAGACGGGATGGTGAGCGTATCTAATATACTGGGATCTGTCGGGGTGTCGGTGGAGCATATAGTGCTTCATAGTATGCTGCAAAGCTCTCTGCGATGCCTGGGTCAGTTGAAATCCATCCAGCATTTGGGGTGTTTATGCATCTTACTTGGAGGTAGCCCTCCTCCCTATTCTCCAGCCACGCTAACATTTTGCTAGCTTTGTCTCCAGTCTCGTATAATCTAGCTCGCATGGTTCTGTGTGCCTGCTTCGCACAGGTCAGTGTGATATTGTGTAGTTTCTTTTGTGCCACCTGTAGGGCTCTGTTGTCTTCAGCAGCGCCTGTGTTTGTGTACCGTATCTCATCATTTTGTACCTCTGCTTCCACATCTTCCACCTCTTTCCTGTGTGGTTTTTTATGTGCTGATGTCCAGCTCAGTATCTCCTCTCTCAGAGTTGCCTTAGATGCTTCCCATATTATCCCATCATCATTTATCGAGTTCTAATTCAGCTCAAAATATGATGCGGTAGCTTCCTGGATCTTCTCTACCAACTCTGGAAATCCTAAGTAGTAGGTGTTCAGCCTCCCGGTCGGCGGGGGCTGTGGTCTTTCTGTTTCGAGTAACATCTTTAATAGGGAGTGGTCTGATATCCCTCGGGGTGCATGGTTACTTCTGTTACTTTATGTATATTGTCGCCGGAAAGGAAGAAGTAATCTAGTCTGGATAATGACGCATGTGCGCCCGAGTGTAACGAGTACTGTCTCTCTGTCGGTCTCTGTCGGATGAAGCTCTCTCCATGCATCCCTCAGCCCCATTGCTGCTGCGTAGCAAGTTTGGTTGGTATCGCTGGATTTCTTCCCCTTATATGTGAGCAGTCTTTATTGACATTCATCACTTCATTGAAATCTCCACCCACTACCAGATTATCCATTGTGTTGTTGGCTATGAGTTATGTGATGTCTTGCAGAAGGGCTGCCATGAGTGCTGGGGGTCAGTAAACCGCTAGTATGGCAATTGTTTGGTTCCAAAGTGTGCCTTGTATTAAGACGAAACGCCCTTCGGTGTCCTGGTTTATATTAGTTATCTCGATAGGAGTTATTTTGTTTATTAGTATTAAGACTCCTCTCGAGCCCAAGGAAAATCCTGTTTTTTTCTCTTAAAGAACTGGCACGTTGTACCTGCCATGTGCGTTTCGGTGAGAAGCACTATGTCTGGGTCATGCCGATTCAGATACTGTGTTACCAGTCTCCTCTTAATGCTGTTTCGCAGGCCGTTCACATTCCATGTTATGAGAGTGAGCGTTTTGGTATTAGTCCCTATTGAGTCCGTTACTGGTCCTATGCAGTTCCATGTGTAGGCAGCTGCAGCTTTCATGGGAGGTGTCTTGTGCTGATTCAGGCTGAAGTGTCGTGATGATTTTCATATTCAGTGTGATCATTCGAGCTGTGCCTGTCCTGTTGTCAACAAATAACTTGTTCAATTCCCAACTCCCCCCCATACTCCTTCCCCAACTGAAGCATCTGTCGCCCATTCAACCAAGCCCTCCTCCACTCGCTCCTCCAGCACTTTGATACGTTCCATCACCGTGTGCATTTGTTGACCCATGCCTCTTAATTCGTCTTCCGCTACGGATATGCGTGTTTCGGCCTCTCCTGTGCGGGACGATAGTTTCTGGAGATCATGACGCAGTAGTGAGACTTCCGTGCTGATGCTGTCCATTTTGACCTCCATGGAGGTTCGCGAGTTGGAGATGGCGTTCATCACATGTTTTAAGGATAAGTTTTCATCATGGTCCTGTGAATCACTAAGTCTATTTTGAGCCTCTGAGGGAGCCTGGGCAGATGTTGTATATTGCTCCATTGTGCTTTACGTGCCTGCTCTCTTAGTATTGTCTTTGGCCATTTTGGAGGTTGCACGTTTTACCCCTTGTGATCTTATGGTGTATGGGGTTTAATGGGTCAGCTCAGAGTGCGGGTCTAATATATTCTGTACTAGCTGTGGTCTCGGGGGAGCTCTGTGGTGCAGCTGGATGTGGCGCGTCAACGTTGCTTCAGTGTATGCCGTGGTTAGATGCACCCATCTGTCGAGATGAGTTCAAGTCGTCGCTGTTACCCTCGTGCCCTTGCGTGATCAGTTGGGCTATGTTTTCTGGTGTGGGGGCTACACCGGGCGTTGCCATATGCAGTCACGCCATCTTCTAGTGGCTTAGACTAGTAGACTACCACTCGTCTCAGTGGTCTGGTGTCCCGACCTCTTTCCTTTATCACTTCCCAATGAGTGTGAACTGGCATGGGGCTCAGACCATGTCAGGCATTTGTCCTTTATTTGCCCCCCCCTCCAATTACCATCATGCAGAAGTTTTGTATTTTTAGTATCTGGTGCAGTGGGGTGCCTGTGGCGTTGAGTCAGCTTTCCGTTTATTTGTGGGAGCAGGTCTGGGGCAACTTCCCCGCTTGCCTGGGCTGTTTGGTGTTTCACTCTCGCATGTTCTTCCACTGTGTGCAGATCTGAGCCTCCCTACGTTTGTCTTTGTAGATATGCTCCCCACGTTGTGGCCCGTGTGCTCCTGGTCAGGGCATTAGCTACTGGTTGGTGCCTGCTCGCACGGCGCTGTCACTCTATGATTTCCCCTGGCCATGCTTTGGTTCTAATTAGGGGGGTATGTGGTGATTAGATCAGTGTTCTTTGCGTCTGCTCCCCCTTTCCCTCCTCCGGCGGGCCGGTTCCCATTTGCCTCCATTGTTCATGGGTTCAATAGAGCCCAACCAGCCCAGCTAGGCAGGCTGGTGGGGGTTCCTTCCTTCCCTCTGCTCTGCTAGCGGGCTTCGGCCTCCGCTCCCCGCCTCCCACTCTCCTTACCGCCTTGATTGTTTCTGGGTGTTCGAGTCCCTCCGTCCAGCGCTGTGTGGATCAGCTGGGCGCTCAACGATGCACAGAGCGCCCGTGATTATTTTATGTGTCCCACGCCCGTGCTCCTGGTGTGAGCTCCGGTCACCGTCTGTGGCTCTCCATGGGGGAGTCAAGAGGTACTCGCTTTCGTCGGCCTCAGAGCCTTCGTCGGCCTTGGTGTCAGTGCGCAGGAGTTACACCTCAGTGTGCTTGCGGCTCCCCTTCAGAGGGTGCTCAGGTACTGTTCTTTCTGTCGTTCGCGCCCGGCGGCCATCTTGGATCTCATGCGGTGCCGGCCGCCCTGCCTTTCCACAGTGGTTTCCTCCGGTTGTGTCCTTCGTTTCAGCTCCAGCTTTCAGTGATTCGTAGAGGGAAGCTTCCTCTTCGGGAACATGTTGTCTTTATGCTTTTGCACTCGATATTCGATCAGGATATTTCAGGATATGGCTGTCGGCCCCGGGAGCACCGAGAGATCAGTCTCCATGATGTGCTCGCTGGCCACGCCCCCCGACATGACATTTTTGACCACGTATTCATTGGTTTTGCATTTTTAAAGGGTTTTAATGTATTACGTTGTTCTGTTTTTTATTCAAGGATGTTTTTTCCTATCATGTCTGGGTTTTTATTTGGATTATTCTTGTATTTTTCTAGTGAAGTTATATGTTTAGGTCACATAAAGGGGGTTGTGGGGGTAATGTAGTGGCATGTCAAACTGCTCAATTTTTTCATGATATATCAAGTGATGAGTATATGACTACTGTGATGAATTTTAAAAGTATGAAGATACATGACACAATAATATGGAAGTTAAATGCGTGGATTAAAAGAGATGTAGATGGGGAAAATGATTATAATCAATGCCAAGGTGTAGTGTTTGATACAATATCTGATGTGCACCATCCAGAATTTAGTAATATGTGGTACGGCCACATGAACTCAGTGGGGCAACAGAGGTATAACAGGAGTTGTTTTGTTTGCTCCCACATCCCTCATGTGTCTGGGGCACCCAAAATGTTAGTACCCCAAGAATGATTGCCCTTGGAAGCCTATTGTTTGGTGCACTTAGTGCTGTGTCATGTTCCTAGTCTGTTGCAGGGTCACCAGGTAGAAGCTGTACTTGTTATGAATGTCACCCACATGCAATGTATTCTATGTTTCACTATCGCAAAGTAATGGTTAGTATTCCCCTACATAAGATGCCAAAATACATGTATTCCTGTTGACTACTTCCATCCATAGGTTACCCTCTTCCCCTTGTAGTCCTCTAGATATTATCTGCAGTTTCATATATTTTTTTGCAGTCTTAATTATTTGGGAGGGGTGGTGATCTGAATGTGCATCCCTACTCTTACCTTATCTCGGGCGTTGCAATTCATGCCAGAGAGGGTGAAGGTAGCACCCCACTGGGGCATATGATGCCTCCGGGAAGTACCATCCAACCCCTGGCTGCAGTGGTGAGAGCAGTGCATCGCAGGCACCGATATGTCACCATGAAGCTGAATCTTTCCCTTGGCCTCAGCAGCCAAATATTACCACCGAAGCAAGGGGAATGCCATGATTTGAGTAATCCACTTGGACAACACACAGGAGGTTCGGCATGCCCATTTGAAGCATCTGTGAGAAGTCTGGCCCTGCCTGCAGAAAAGACTTGGGGTTTCTGGCCTGTTAAGTATTAGGAAATTGTGCAAGCTTGGTTGACCCCCCAATTTATTGTGATGCAAGTACTGTATCCTAATGTGCTTATGATTAAAGATGCTGATGACAAGGACAGCCCAGGGCCCCAACACAATGTCAATGACTGATTGCCTCAACCATAAGCTCTTTAGAGTATGTTGTATAGGAATGGCTATTGTATATTGCTATTGTGTTTAACCATTGGTACAGTGTTTGTGTATTTATCGTTGCCAGTGGGTTGTAGTTGGGAAAGTCTGAAAGGTGGCAAAGGCAAGCATTATGTAGATGATCCTGGTTTTAGGAGGGAGACCTCAGGGCAATTGCTTACTAAAGGCCATGTAGATGGGGTGGGGGGATTCACCCAAAGGTGTAAACATGTTGCCCTACAAGTGATTGGGTTAGTGACTGAATGGAGGCAACAATCACAAATGTGCTGCCTACTAGTTCTTAGTGAGGCCCCCTCTGTCTTTTTTGAGAGTGGGGAGGGTAGGTCAAGCAGGATTCTAGGGTTATTCAAGGGAGAGGATGCAAGTGTGTCAGTAGTAGTCGGTTTGGCATAGTTATGTGGAACTTTTATTATTCCAGAAAAATCAAGAGACCCCTTTGGTACGCCAGAAATGTGGCTTTGGTGACTAGTGTGTTTATTGTAAGACACGGATAACCACAAGGAATGTATAGGAACTCGGGCCTAGCTAATCTCCTGTTAAGTGTTAATGTTCTTGTATGTTGCAGGCGGCCTTACACTGCCTTCATTTGAAGCTGGACTGTTTGGGTGAGGGGGTATGGTGGGCCCCGTCCTGGTTTCAGGGCAGGAATGCAAGGCTGCAGTGGTAAGGGCAAAAAGGCCAGCAATACATTAAGAATGTAACAGAGCAAGAGAGGATACATGAAGAAACACACAGAGTGTGGAAAAGAGTGGATTCATGCTTTGAGCACCTCAAATAGGTGAAAAACTAGACACGGGACATACGGCAGGGATGTGCCGTGTAGATCTGGGAACATCGAGGGAGAAAAAGGTAACCTGAAATTGAAAAAGATGGCAATTCTGAAATGTCCACAAAAAAGTGAGACTTTTTGAACCAATGCAAGAAAATGGACTACAAATTACAACTTTGTTATAGGCATAAAACACTGAGAATTGATCTGTGCAATAACTTGGCTTTACAGAACACCTAAGAAGGTAGGCATACTCTGGTGCCGGGAATTGTCAAAAGGACACATATATGAAAGCCTACAAAACAGGACAAGGACCAGTGTAAACAAGGAGACATAACCTTTGTATAACAACGTGTAAAGCTGATTGAGATGAAACAACTTCTGCTTCACAGAGGTAAATGGGTAAGTAGGGGCTAAAATACCGCCACAGTTCTAAAAACCAACGGGGATCGAAATCATAAAAATAAAACAGGCAAGGCTAAGAGATGTACCTCCTTTGCCTTTTGTGGTAAAGTGGGCCAAGAGAAGACTGTACTGTCAGAAGGGGTTGGGAATGTGAGCCCGTACTTACACAAACCACAATAGTAGAACATTTACAAAACAAGAGAACGTCTAACCAAGGTTTTATAAAAATATATACTTTAATGGAACATATCAATCAGACAAATAAATATTAAAACACTATCAAAAGCCCACTGCTATATAAGACGACAGAAGATGCAGACTATAATGTATCATCACCGTGGAGACTTGCAGGGAGGAAAACAGGCAAAAAGCAACCTTGTTGACAAACAAGATATGTCTTTGTGAAAAAAGGTGCAAAGGGGGCCTAACCGTTCTCTAAGACACCGATTTATGGGCCTGGAGGACCTGGCTTTGAAAGGATGTAGAGGCAGGTCAAACCAGGTCCTGGGTGGATCCTACTCGTTCAAGCAGCAAGCAGGTGTTGAGTCATTTCAAAGCATCTGCTCAGTTTGGTTCGAAGGCATTGTTCTAGCAATGCAATAGGAAAGCACACCAGGGCCAGTTCAATGGTCAAGTCAGTTCAAGAAGCTGGCAACTGCTGGTTTTGGGTCAACAAATGAAGTAATGCTCCAGCAGTTCCAGTCGAGGTTATGGATTGACACAGTGTTTCAAGAGGCAGTAGTTCAAAGTTGTCCACAGTCTGAAGCTGGTTGTTCGTGCTAAACTGGTGATGTGCTCTCTTTGGGGGAAATGCAACGATAGTCCATTCAATGGATGCAAAGAGCTGTGGTCCAAAGGGCCAGTGGGTCCCTTTAGTTGGAGTACCGTGGCCAGGGATCAAATACAGATCAATGGGTGCAAGGGGGTGCAAACAATGCTCCTGGTTATTATACCTCTTCGGGATGTTATGTGACCCACTGCAAGGGGCTACAGGACAAGGTGAGTCATCTTAATGTTCTGCTCTCCCAGCCTAGTGAGATCTGCAGTCCTTTGCTCTCAGCAAGAGTCTCTCCCAATGTGCCCTGGGAGTGGGTAGGGAGCAGAGTCTGCCTCTGCCTTGGAGCACTCCTTCTTCTCAATGGCTGACGGCTTTGCATAGATCAACTGTCCCAAAAAGGTCCAAATTAATTATTTCTTAAGTCCTTGAAGGACCATATGTAAATCAGAGAAGGAGTGGAAGACCATAACTTTTATAGGTACAATGCAAGATGGGATTGTAGGAAATGACGCCTGCTTTAAGAGGTCCAGTCCCTATCCCTCTGACAAGTTCCATACCCTTTCTGATGCAGTGTCTAGAGTGCCTCGTTCCACAGAAAGTTGGGGGGACTGGAAGAAGAGAAACCCCACAGAAAAGTAGGACGGGGAATTGTTCCGCAAACCCACTTCTGCTCCCTGACTGCCCTAACCCCCCCTCACCCTATCAACCTTCAGATTCAAACACTCTCTGGTGTGCTGCCCCCTAGAGTGAGATCCTAGGCCTGGCACGACAGGTGTTACCTTTCCTCCCATAGAGTCAATAGAGGCACACATACTGCCCTTTGTGTCTCATTCACTGGCCATTATTATTACTTTACATAGATGACAATGATATGCAACAAATCAGATGTAGCTTTCATAATTATGTGAACTACCAACCACCATACATAACAAGCATTTTCAAAGCCAACAGTTCAGGATTTTGTGTAGGGATGGGACAGGCATTTGCTAGGCACTGCCATAATGATATTACCTAGTCATATGACTGCAACAGCTGGAACAGGGTGTGAGTGTCTGACCAACAGGTAGCCGTGCCTGGTAAATACCTATAAACCAGCCAAAACAGTTGACTTTGCCGCTTGTTGACAGTACTTCAGATGCTTGTTTTTATTAGGATTGCAGATGCAAGGGCACATATACTGCTTGTGAATTTGCACTGCCAACAATCACCCTGATTCCCACAGCGGTGCAAAGTGTATTTTTTCAGTGCAAAGTGACTTTGCAGCATTTCTCCACTAGTCACTTTGCACTGCAAAAATACACTTTGCACCGCTCTGTGAATCAGGGTGTTTGTTGGCAGTGCAAAGCCACTTTGTGCCATTGCAAAGGGACTTCACACCACGCAATACTTCCATGGGTCAGGCCCAAACTATGTTAGACAAGTGGCTCTATAAACTCTATGTTCCCGTGTCACCCAGTGCTACAGGTGCGACCCGCACGTTGTCATGTTCTCCTGCACTTAGAGTAAAACGGTTGTCAGTTGTGCATGCGTGCAGGTGCAGGGGCATGGATAATAAACGGCAATCTGGGCCCTCATGAAGAAATGCAACTTGCAAACTGATTGCAGTTTTTGATGTGTGCTGCTGCGACTTGGTGAACCATGAGAGCCACTCTACACGAATGGCAAAGGACATGAGTGCCTTACAAAGAAAACAAGGCGAGTGGGTACTAATTGTCTTATTTGGGGGAAAACATCTTGTTTTGGGGTTTGATTTTCACCAATAGCCTTTATATTCTGTGCCATAGTGCGGGCTAACATATATCCAGACAACACCTCTTCATACATCTGCATCTGCGAATTAAGAAGTGTCAGGCCAGCGCTACATTAAGGCAATTGTAAGCCGCTGTTTATGGTACTTGAAGCAGAGAACCAGAGGGCACAATTGTGGCCCATAAAATAAGATAAAGGGGTGGTCAAAATACCATTTTGCCTGAAATGGCATTCTAGCAGTGGCCCTGAATAAGAGGTAGCAACATGCCATAGGTGTGATCAGTCGCCTGTTTTCAAGTCTTCCATTTGCCTCTACAAATGCCAGACTCCATGGTTAACAACGACATGTTATTGATGGAGCTTTTACACTGTAGTCACTTTTTCTAATGAGCATTGTACAGCCAAGAGGACTGGTTTCCTTGGGTGAAAATACAATTCTCTTTATCAATGAGAGAGCTTTTTGTTTGTGTAGTTTGTTTGGACTAGGCGAGGGTGGTGCTTTTGCTTGTGCCCATGGGTTAGTTAGAATGGGTACATGTGTTATTGCAAGGATGAGTCAGTCAATGCATACATTTGTCATTAAAGGTATGTGTATGTGTGTGTGTGTGTGTGTGTGTGTGTGTGTGTGTGTGTGTATGTGTGTGGTTGTCTGTGTGTTTGTGTGTGCGTGCACACAAGTGTGTAGGTCTAACTGTCTCTTTGCTTGTGTTGATGAATCAGTGGCTACATGGATGGGTGAGTTTGTATGGCTCTGTAGATGGAGGGGTGTATGCAAGGATGGATGAATTATTTGGCTGTATGCATTTCAATATGGCACACTTGTCTCTGCAGGCCACTTTAACCCTGATTCATGGAACTGTGCAGTGTAGTGTTGCAAAGTAATGTTTGCAGTACAAAATGAACGTTGCACTGACCTTGCCCTACAAAAATACACTTTGCACCGTTCCATGAATCAGGGTGTGTGTCTCCAGTGCACAGTCATATTTTAGCAGTGCAGAGTCACTTTGAACCATGCAAGAAATTCCAGGAATCGGGCCCTATACATTCAATTTGTGTTGCTGGCACCTCTACCAGGCTGC
The DNA here is from genome assembly GCF_040938575.1 of Ambystoma mexicanum. Taxonomy (NCBI): domain Eukaryota; kingdom Metazoa; phylum Chordata; class Amphibia; order Caudata; family Ambystomatidae; genus Ambystoma; species Ambystoma mexicanum. The sequence goes on along the minus strand of NC_090922.1, from coordinate 756,805,470 downwards.
TTTGCACACCCAGATTATCCTCCTAGTTTACTGGGAGGAATGTTTACACACGTTCTGAAGAAGAAGCCTCCACACTTCAGTTGCACGATTGAGCACAACGTGAGTAAATGATGGAATCATGCGCTGATCATTTTCAGTACCATGACATCATTGTGCTGGAGACTGCGCTCACAGAAAATTGCTTGCCTTCACAAGCAGATTATACACACTTTCTTTCCAATTCATATTTGTTGATCATTTTCCGATGATTACACAAGTAACCATCATATCACAAGCATACACCCCCTATCATATCCACTTTTACATTTCCATGTGTTTGTCTCCTTTCTAGCCTATTATTGATTCTCTTATCCTTGCACCCTTTCCCCCAATTCCTTTCCACCATAGCCCACCTTATGGTTCACCCCAGGCAGTGCGGACAATGGACTACTGTTTGACAATCCTTGGTGCCCTATGGCCACCAAGGTGGTGATTGGCCCAGTATACATGCTTCTTAACATACAACATAAAAAAGCATCCCCCCAGAAAGGCTATGTTTGAATACAATAACATAACAAAACACCCCCCAAAAAAGCCTATGCTTGAAGGCACAAAAAGGATCACAACAGACAATTACAAATGACTTTTTATTTAACAAATAAATATATTAAATACACATAAATACTTATTTTTCCATCATCAGTCCAAGCACATCTTCCATTGTGCTCACATCTACATGCCCCGAAGGAAATGTGACCTTTGTACCACTAGAAATGGTGAAAGTGGTGTCTCAACATATTTGGATCTTGATGGGATTTTACTTTCACATTTCAATTTACAGAATGTCTTGGCCTGCACAGAGTTACACCGTGAACAACTCTTTGGGCCTGATTCATGGAATATTTTGCCCTGTGCAAAGTTGTTTTCACTGGTGTAAGGTGACTTTGCACTGCCAACAAACACCCTGATTCATGGAACAGTGCAAAGTGTATTTTTGTCGGGCATACTTTGCTCGGCAAAAAGTCACGGCAAAAAGTCACATTGCATTGTTCCAAGAATCAGGGTGTTTGTTGGCAGCACAAAGTCACTTTGCACCAGTGAAAACTACTTTGCACAGGGCACGATATTCCATGAACCAGGCCCTTTGTCTTTTAGACCATCATCACCTTAATACCATATTGATGTTGTTTTTTAAAAAAAATATGTTATATCAAATGATGTCTGATGTAAATAATGCTTCACGCATGTTACATTCCCATTGCTACACCTCCCCGGGACCGCGGCAGAGCGTGGCGAGTTTCATCCACCCATTAGGAAAGGCTTTGCATTCGGACTCCTTAAGGACAAGGCAACAAGAGATGTCCTTTGCTATGTGGCAGTCACCGTGCCCCTTTCCCTGGCTGCACTCCTTCTCCCACCGTCGGGGACCAGATGCATTTGACTAGGAGACCGCGGCTCCATGGAGAGGTTACCATGGTTCACTTGAACCCTTCTCTCCTGGTAGAGAGCTGACACATTGTTCCTGCTCATTGGCCTTTCATCCTTTGATCCCCTGATGTCTATTGGCCAGGGCCAGGTATGCGTTTGACTTCAGGAAGCGAGGGTACGAGTCCCGCTCCATAAGCACATAGACAGTTCGTTGGGCCTCATCGAAGCAGGATGCTGTAGCCTCCCTCACCTTCTGGGCAACAGATTGCCTTGTGTGATAGTCAAGGTTTACCTGGTAACAGGAAAGCATGATGTTAACAATATGATTCATGGCTTGCTGCACAACCGGGAACTATATTCAATTTAGCTGTTAAGATCTCACATTGGAACCACTCTGACAAGCTGTATCATTAGCTGCACCAGAATCCTTCTCAAGCCTTAATGAGCAGGTGGGTAAAGACAGAGGCAAAAGCAACTTCCATAAGTCCAGAATATGTGTGTTTTATGTCCCCTAGTGTGTATGGAATGGTGCGCTTTTTTAGTGGAAATCTATTTAACTAAAAGTGGCAGCCTTCACTGGAGGTGCAGTGTCTGTATTAAAGCAATGTTTGCCTGCGGGGGCCAATGATTTTGGTGGAGCGGAGGATACAGGACCTGGCTCCACAAATTAGAAAATGGAAATATCAGGGGCCGCTCATCCATAATGGGTGACTGGGTGCTGATCCCCCACCCTATATGGATGAGGCAAGCCAGTCTAGTGAAAGCAATGCACAGCCCCTCAGCTGCAACAAGCAGGTTAGAGTGTGCTCCTGGGCTGACTTTAACTGTCAATGGGGGTATCCTTTGATTGTCTCAGTACCGTAGTATGCACTCCCCATGGGCCATGCAAGGAGAGGCATTTTACTTCTCATGGCTCTGTATGGTCCATTGGGAATGTGGTGCGGTGGGCCTGAATGTGCAGACGGGGAACTCCTGCTTCTCCCCACATATTCAGTGGGCCTGAAGCATACAGCTGGAACCGGTTCGGCTCTACCACACATGTGCAAGAACCAGAAAGTGTTCCTTGCTTTCCGTTTCCTTTTCATGCTGCTCATGAGCTGGAACGCTAGGGTGGGAGTTTGAGGTGGATCCGATTCTGGACCACGACTGCAGTTAAGTAAAAAAAAAATACATGTAATGTATGTGTTCGAATGTGTGCATTGCTACTTGTGAATGACTTAGTGTATATTGACTGTGTGTGCGTGTGAATGAAAGAGGGTATGTTGAATGGGTGTGTTCGTGACCTGAGAGTGCGTGTTCTATGGGTGTGTGGGTAAACGAGTGTATACAAGATGTGGGGGTGCACGTTTGAAAGAGTGTGTGTAAAAGCAATGTGGATTTGTGGGTGAATGTGTATGAATGCTGTATGAATGTGTGTGCTTACTTGTGTGCTGAGGAGTAGGCCTCTGATTTGGAGAAATGCGCAGGCCTTCGGGTCATATTTGGTTACTGTGACATGACATGTTTTACCCAAAGATTCTCAGAAAATGTGCTGTAAAAAGGAACAATTTTAACTCATATTCCTTTTATTTTCCAGAGACTCCCTGGTTCGGCCACTTCCAAATATTGGTGGGAAATATTTACAGTCCTCCAATTAAAAAATACTCCAGCCACACCGGGATATAATGGATGGAGCTAGATGTGTATGTGTGCAAAAGGCTGGGTAGATATGAACTGAAGTTAAACAAAGGCCCTAGTAGAAAACTGAACCTAATTATTTTCCCTTCAGTAATGACACATCTACCAAGCTGTGTACTTAATTCCCCTCGTTTTACTTAGATATTGTTGTGTCATTTCTTACCAATTACTCTATCAGTACACATATCTAGCCTGCATGCTGGTATCCCAAACTGTGCACCCTGGCAAGAACTACAGAGAGATGGATAGAGAGAGCAAGCAAGAGAGGGAGAAAGAGAGAGAGAGAGAGAGTGAGTGAGGGAGACAGAGACAGAGACAGAGATAGAGAGATTGCAAAGGAAAGAGAGAGCGCGAGAGAGAAATGGAAAGAGACAGAGGCAGAGAGGGAAAGAAGAGGTGGGGAATTAGGACATGCAAGACTTGTTAATTTCTCTGTGGCTGCAGGAACCTGCTCCAAACAACTCACAACACAGTTTTATGCGGGTTCTGTATTGGCAACACCCTTGCCTCTATTCGTCTGTGCACCCACCATGGACCCACCTGTCGCCTGGCATCGGCTTGAATAAATTCCTTGTAAATTCTCTCTGCTGCCCCTTGCATTGTCTCTGAAGAGGAATCTTTCTTGTAGTCCTCACAGGCCAGCCAGAAGTCCAGGTTCTCATCACTGTACTCTGACTTCAGGAAGACATGAAAGGCGGCCCGACCAGCTACAAGGGGTAGATGAAGGAGGGAGTCATTTAGTGTCATGTAGTTAAGATTAAGAACAGTGAACATTCATGCATACAGATAATGAGATCCAAAGGATAATTGTTGGATCAAGAGTACACCAACATAGGACTGTATGACCTATAATCTTCTGCTATGACAGCTCTTATAAGAGGAAATTACCTCCTTATATGCTGTGAAAATAAGTGGAGGCCTTTTTAAGAAGGCGGAGCCGTATTCATTTGAATATAGAAGTCATGGATTCTCGATGTGAGCTCATGCCAGGCCATAAGTTAATACTTATTACTCAGTACCACAGTAGTATTGACCATGTATCCCCAGCACCAAACACCTTATGAAGCCAATTAGAATGTGCCTGTAATGATAGTGTGGGCGAGGGAAGGAACTAGAAGTTGGCCAGGCCGATTAAATAGAGTATGAAACATTAGAGCTACGGCCAGCCTGTAGAAACACTCCCTGAAGAACGCGCTTCCTTGAAAATCACATGCACGCCACTGCTCAACCCCGCCCACTGACTGTCCTGTACTGCCAATCAGATGACATATCATCATCACGTAGCTGAGCTCAAACACACCAAGCGGTGGCATACAGGTGAACAAGTTCCCGTGATTGGTGCATCTTCTTGAGATCGCACTCTGTTTAAAATCCGCAGCTTGATAGTACTGTGGAATCAAGGGAAAGCATCATTACGCTGTTGTGTGATTTCATGAGTGGATCTCCGGACCTGCTCAGCATCTATACGGCCTCCTGCAAGGTTTTGCTGAATGTGTTTTAGTTACATCACTTGTGCTTGTTTTTTCATTACAAATAAATAAGGGTGACACTATCTAGACGAAAGTCTCCTAAAAAACGAATTATTACACTTTTGAGACTTGGTGATGGGGAAAGGTACTATGTACCCTAGCTAATTTGTATGACACCCAATATTTGACCTCACTAGGGATGAAACCATCAAGAAAAAGACTCATTCCTAAGGCAACCAGGTTAAAAAATGAACTGTCTATTGACCATTATTGCTTGACGGTGACGGGGAGTGTTGCTGGCTCTGATTGCCTCGGCAGTGTAGAGAAATTCTACCACTTAACATGGTGGACATGAACCGTTTCCAGGGTTGCCGCTCCTTCCCCCACCCCTCCCCAAAATCCCCATTAAATAATCAGGAAACATACCAAATCACACCGTAGAAGCTCACAACATGGAAAGGGCACTTACTGTGGCAGTCAAGCAGCCGCTCCAGGGACTTGGGCCAATGTGCAGCATCTGCTTCATTGACACTAGGGGAGCAGAAGGGAAGAGGAAGAGTTAGTCAAGAGAAGTGTCTAGGAGGGATTGGTTGCATGACACAGAGCTATAATAAACAAGCACACTGGCAATTTCAGTCCATATGTAGACATGTAACTGACAATCTGACTTGTTGCAGTGAGCAAGCAGCAGTGTTTGCTTTTTCCACTAACAGGGTGTGGCTGGCACATTCATTTATTGCATTCTTTCTTGCCATTGGAGAAAAGGTACATTCTATTGCTTCCCTGGCTAAGCTGCTGTCTGTGAACCTAGGAAAGTTAATTTCTAGACCTGCTCCCATTGACCAATTTGGGGTTATTCAAGTTGTCTCCCAGGGCAATAGTTCCACAAGTTAGAGAGGACTTTGAAATTGTCTTAAAACCTTATCTAAATCTCCTTGCTAAACAACAGTACATTGATGATTTACATCAACGTTGTATTAAAACTATTACATTGATAATTGTTCAGTCTGATGGTTTCTTATACTGTTGAACACATATTTATTTAATGCTATCAATGTTAAAGTTTACCTCAGAGGATCACTTGCCATTAAAATTGGCTCTCAGGCCAAACAGGCGTTGGCCACTCGAAGACTGACTGAACATGTGTCTGCTGAACGTGATCAGGCTGGGATGCTCCCCCCACCACTCAGCAAATGTGTCAGACTCACCTCTCTGATTTGGGGTCTGAAGGTTTCATGCCAGACTCCAGGTGAGGAAGCAAAGATTTCAGGTAGGCCTTCAGGTCCATGCTGTTGGGCAGAAAATGGGGAATGTCAGATCTTTTAATGAAGTGCATACACATGTTCGCTCTTCTGCTCATTCGCAGCATTCATTTCCTCCTTAATTCTAAAATCTCAGATGAAGCTCAATCCCACTATTCTGCCCTGCAATGATAATGAATTCCCATATTTTAGAATTACTTGAGAGCCATAGACTGAACACAGCTCTCTTGAAAGAGCTTCAATAATTTACAAAATGCATCTTTATAGACAGATGTTCCTTCTGAAGCACAAGATCCAGTGAAGTCTGGGATACAGCCGATTAGTGCAAACAATATGAATTTCGGGGCCAGAGGTTCCAAATCCAAAAAGCATATGCAGAAACTCGTGATCATGTGATCTGGGGCACAAGTTAGGCTATGTTGGATGGGTAACACACATCTTCTGAAAGGCTCTTTGATGATCATAATACAGATATGTATGCCAGCCTGGTCACAAACAATGTTATTTGCGGGGTAACATGCATGCCTAAGTATGAACCTGTGCAGCAATAGCAAGGTGTGTCGCAGGACAAGTTGGGAGAAAAGGCAGGGCAGTGCACCTATCACTAGAAGACACTGGTGAAGCTGAAAAACGTGTGGGAGGAGAAGAGGCAAAAGGGAAAGCATTCAAAAGGCACCCCACATTGCAAACATGCCCATTAGTAGGTGCCCAAACGACTAGGTGCAAAAGCTGAGCACTGACTTCTATTTTATTGTACTCACATGTATTGAATTTCGTGAAGCAGCAGGAAGCCATTTTGTACAGAAAAGACAGCGACAGAGCGTGGAAGCAGGGTCTGGGTAGGTGGACTTTGCAAGAAGCTTTGTTGGATTGAATGGGTCAGACCGGGAGATGAAGGGGCAGTGCGGGAACATAGACCAGGGACAAACTCAAATATTCCGAGATAATTGTGCCCAGGGCCGGAAACATAGGGACCATTTCCATATGTTCAGTCCATGGAGACAAAGGCAGAAGAAGAGGGTTAGGTGGCTCTCTGGGGTATAAGATCTAAGGCTAACGGTTCCATCTGATAATATCCTATGCCGTTTCCAGCCGACTATATGTATGGCAACATTATTTATGGGGATAATATCACCAGATACCAGGCTAATGGGGACTCTTTCGGATGCTAGCAGATGGAGTTGGAGTTCTGAATTGACGAGAACTGATGGAAGGTCTCTAGTGGGGAGGCGAGAACATTCCATACGAGTGGGGCGAATTGAGAACAGGAGAGAAAGTGGGATGTAGTGCAGGGTGAACAGAGGACAAATAGCTTGATGAGAGACTGAGAGCAGAAAACACTTTATTTCTGGAGCTACAATGATGGACTCCCACAGACCTCCATTATATTGTTCTAAATGTTAACGTGCCTCAGAAGGCGTTCAACCCTTTTGCTTCCCTTAGGATACACCGGGGCGCAGGCATGCTTGACATTTATAGACCCATTTGCACACCCACAATGCTTTACTCATGTGGGCATTTCCAATGATGGCCACTGGGTGGCGCGGTGGCATAAGTGACGTGACCCAAACGTCTTAATAGAAGCGTCAGTAGCAAAGGGGACATGCACATAAATACAACTGATTTTTTTTCAAAAAGACACATATGATATTAGTGATGATACAGCCGTGTATTATCTGCCTAATGATTCTCAGCCTTCTCTTTGCAGATAGAAGTCATCCTTAGGTCATATCGTCATGCACAATTAAGTCCATTTCCAATTGCATGCGAGCCAGACGTCAGCTGATATATTATAGGTGCATTACGGCCAATGGCATGCCTGTACAGTAACACGCAGCCCCTGTTAGGCAGCATGGTGCATTTAAAGGGTTCTGGAGATGTCCTATTATTGACTTACTGGAGCACTATTGAGCACCAGAGTACTTGTTCAAACAGATGAGCATTGAGCTTGATAGTAGGAGTTGGTGGCAATTCAAGATGGCTACTCGGGCGTTTGCCTCGCTGACAATCCTGCATCGAATACCCCCGAGCTCTCTTGCTGCAGCACTGCAAGCCTGCATGCGTTTTCCCACAGTGCGAAACCTAGGCAACCTTTCAACAGGTTCCTGTGTCGAGAGCACACTTCCTCTTCTGCCACGAGATTCGTGGCACCACTTCCTTTTTCTGGTGAGAAGCAGGAACTGCCCTAACGTTTCACCTGCTGCTCGGGTGCTCTTTGCTGAACTCACTGTATCAGCAGCCAAAGGCCCACGGATGCAACTGCACACCCATCAACATTTCACCAAATATGAACTTAGATTAGGATGATGTCTCCTGATGATGACGTTTTAAGTTTAGAAAAATATGAAAACTGCTACGTGGTTTGGGAATGTTTTAACTTCTGTCTCAAACAACATCTCCAAACACTTCAAAATGATCAAATTAGATCAGCAATACTCGCGCCCAAAAAAGTCTAGACTTGTCCGCAAACTACATAGTTGATGGTTCTCTCTCAAAGGCACAGTAAAACTTGCATCAGTATTAAGTTACCCCTCCCCCCAAACAAAGTAGCCTCAGTCCAATTAAGAAGAATAGCCACTGGCTATGCCCCTGACTAAGGGAGCAACACCTGCCTAACGAGGGGTGAGCAGACAACGCTACCCACCCTGGAAGGCACTATTTATTCAGCACTGTTGTGCAGAGTCCCTCGACACTGGAAGTGCTCCAGGGAACAGCTTTCAAAAGCAGGGACGGCTGCCAAGACCTCGATGACTGCTGCCTCCAGTCTCCTAGTAGAGGCACACCTGCTCCATCAAGCCGCTCCCACAGTTTAGTACAGCATTAACATTGATAATACTAATGATAAACTAAAAGTGAGACAGAGCGGGAAAATGAAGCAAACATTTACAAAACACATCAATGAAGTGGTCAGCTGTTTGCAGGAGGGATCAGAGGGCGTAACCTTGTTTGAATGATAAAAGGGGAAAAAAAACTATCAAGGGCTAAAGGTCACATGGTCTGGGGAAAAGGAGGTGAAAGGGTCAGCAGTGTGAAAGTGGGGCTACTGGGGAAGTTGACCGCCACTCCCCATCAAAAACTTTGAGGCTGCCTCAAGAAGCATTTTACTACCCCAAAACATAATATAATCATGTTCTAATCCTGTGCTGCCTCCCTGCTGGGTCATGCTCCCTTTGCTTTCCCCACACCCATAGGTGGGCTAATGTGGGATTTCCTGTATCCTAAAGGTGACCTTCACTTCCTTTCCATGAACCCACAGGGAAGAGCATCCACACTGTAGTTATTGATCTTTTGACTGTGTCAATGATGCTCTTATTTATGATATGATGGGTTATTTATAACGTGCTTTATACCCAGAGATTTCTAAGTCTGGACCCGGGGATCAAACCTTTGGTGCTCCGTGTCTTCTTGTTTCCAAGGTGAGCACGTTGCCCCTGAGCTATCCTCCCGAGACTTATACACTCTGTCCTCACTTCTACAACACAAAATAAACAATGGAAATAAATGACTACGTTAGTTCTGTTGAAAAACAAGCTAAGGTGAGTTTTTCTTTTCTTTCTGATAGTCAGATTCGAATTAATTTCTAAGTGCTGATCCAGGGTACCAGGGCGCCAATAGCAGGATTAGAGTCAACATTCTTCCAAAGAAGAGAACACCATGTAGATCCGTGCTCATAATATTGTTTGCAAACGCATCCATAGTGATGTTTGTTGCTGCAATGTGGTAGGTAAGGTTGCTTTGCCAAAGCAACGCTAACAACTCATCGGAGCTAGCAGCACAATGCCAATGGCGGCTTCAATATTATGCCCTCAACATGATGCACACACACATAGTGTTGCCAAGCCCAGGGGCGGCTCCAAAGACCACACATCGAGCATTGGCCATGTGGTCAGAGTTGATATCTCTTGCCTTCTTTCTGGTGCCTGGGCAGTACTGACTGACAACCAACCCACAAGAGACACACTGCAGAGAGGCACGCAGAGTGCACAGAACAGGCTACTTACAATGACCGGGGCTTCCTTCGCTCACTTTCCGGCTCTGTTGCCAGGCTGGCATCCACGGGTTTGGGCTCCACAGGGCTGCCAGTGTGAGTGAAGACTATGCCTGGCATCTCTGCTTTGTCGTGGGCTGATGGTGTGCTAAGGCCTTCTGCAGCGACTGGTAGCCGGGGCCTGGTGCGTCACCGCCTTTTATTGCTGCTGCTGGCTGACGTTGGAGGCGTGTGCATGCCGTGAGACTGCGTCTATCAACGGATGCGACCACAAACTCCGTTCCTCTTTGCTGAGCCTTGACGTGCAGATCAAAGCTATAAAAAAAGACAGACATAGCAGGCAGACAGGGACGGTCACATGCGAAGTGTCTCTTGGTTCAGACACGATGCTATTTTTACTTGAAATGCAGACATTTCTGCATTCTCTTTGACCTAAAACCAAGGCATTCTTGAACTTTCCTGATTTGCCCTTTGGGGGTTTTCGTTTCATGCAGCTTCTGGAAGAGATGCTAGTATTGAGATATAACACTGTTGAAGGGGAGCAACTAGACCGCTACTATTTCCTATAACAAATAAATGTGCTTAGATCGTCTTGGGGGCTTGTACTGGAGAATTGTAGCACTCTTCCGAAGGGGCCCAGTGTTTGATCTTGGCGCCCTAGATTTAAGAATGAGTAAGTGGGGCCAGCAGTGGTTAGACATTGGGGGTCTGGGAGGGGCTCTGGTGCACGTTTACGGTTGTCAGTCAAGCTTCTTGACATGTTGCGGCATTCTTTTTAAAACACTGCCAGTGAAAAATAAAGTGTAAGACCTTCGAGAATCCGGATTTGTGGGGAAGGCAGGCGAGCAATAAGACTGAATGGTTTAATGACAGACTATGTGAAGTGTCCACAGATCTGTAATTTTTGACCAGTGACAAAATGAAACCGTGCCAAATCCAGTGTGATTCTTGACCTGTTCTCCAAAGTTGGCATTCATGTAATGGGAGTGAGCGAACTTGCAAAGCAGCCACTGTGGGAAAATCATCTATTAGAACCTTAGCGGTCATCAGATCAGCTCCCTTCAGGAACATTTCAAGGGAGCACGCAAATAGCTCTTTAAAGGACTGCAAGATAGTAGATATCTGGACATCAAGACGTCCAAATCTTGTCTCCACCCACACTTTTTCCAATTCACTGTGTTTGAGCAAGTCAACAATTCCTAATCTCTATAACCATTTCCACCCACTCACTGCGCCTCCCCACACAAAACACACCCTACTCAGATCTCTTTGAGATAGCTCTCTCTACCAGTCACATCAAACTTTGTGCTCTATAGGACCTGCTGGTGTTATTTTTCAGCAGTCTTCCAAGAGCTAAGGGCTTAATTGCCACTTCAAATAAGTTCCCATTATAATAAAAATGCCTTAACCAAGTGGTATCTTCAACAATTGATTTGGCATCAATAAGTGTGTCCTCACATCTGTTCCTTACACTGAATCCTGTTAAGCCAACAGTAGTGACCTGTGTATATGCATTAAATAGTCCTTTGTTAGGAACTGTCATCATATGCCCAGGTACTCACACCATTTTTCAGCTGTTGCCATTGTATGGCCTGGTAATACCAATATAGCAGTGCCTGGAGTATGCCTATGTCATGGGTAGACAAACACGACAACTGCTGGCTTTCCCAGTGCATGTTTTAAAGCAAATGAGATGCAGTGAAGCACACATCTGAAAAAAAACATTGCACACCCCAACATCGAGCTCCTGAGCCTACAGGAAGTTGAAAAGCCAGTGTATTTGCATGGTGGCTCTGATGAGAGGGTGTCGGAGTTCATGCGGTTAGATTGTCGGCGCAGATGTCTTCAGGAAATTCATCATACCATCGAACTGGCATCCACCTGGCCTGCCCAAGACGTTTCTTTTCAAATAATGCCAGGCGAGATGTACTTGCTGGGAATGTACCTTCGATAGTTGGGTATTTATGCCAGGAATTTACAGAAATGTACCTTGTTATTCATCTGGGGTGCTTTGGTCGGTTATTTACTGTAAAAACAGAGCTCACATCTTTGAGAAGTTATCATGTGAGAACATAATTGTGGCAGAAACATCAAATCAGTTCATTCGCATTAGCCTAAGCGATCTAGCCGATAGGGAGCATGTGCTCATGACATAAGCGACATGCAATTGAGAGGAAATACCTCTGCATGCTAGGGAGGCATGCACTAAACACACATCAGCAGAATCCATGACAAACATAGGAGTTCATGATCATGCGTGTTACTTGTGTGAAGGGAGCAGATTCTGGAGATGCCAGGTCTGAGGCATGACTGCTTTTTGTGTCATGTGCTCTGAAGCATTATTGTATATAAACAAGTCTTCAATGGTTGCACCATTGAAGATGTGCAGACTTGCTCCTGAGTCTCTTTGTAGCTGAATGCTGACATCTGTACAGAGCTACAAAGGGTGAGAAGTCAAGTTTGGTCATACAAAGCTGCCCAATGTTCTTTTTTTTGGGGGGGGGGCTTGTGGGCTGGCGTGACATAAGAAGCATGATAAGACAATACAATATAACATTTCTTCCACTATTTAGGGAGGGGAGGATCAGAGCTCACGAGTATTATTGCCTACATGCGAGGTAAAAGGCAGTTTTGTATGTGGTGGTTCCCGAAACACGCGTTGTCACTCGGGGTTCAATAAATGTAGCCAGTGTCAGAAGATTTGAATAGACTGCCACGTCATTACTCTCGACAGGTTCATATTCATTGGGCCTCCTTACGAGTCTGGCGGTAGCTGTGCCGGTAAAATCATCAGGCTGCCGTCGGACGTGTGAGGATTTACTGATGCAAGACTTGCCGGAATTACCAGAGCATTACAGCCCCGGTGGTCTGGTAAATCCGGCGCTGGCATGCCGTTACTCCCCATTCCGGTGGAGTCCGAGGACTCCACAGGAATGGGGACCGCATAAACACTGGCACCATGAGGTAATGGTGCCTATTTTTCTGAGTACGCCTACGGCCGGTGGTGTTACGTCCGCCAGGTCAGACCTGGCAGGTGTGATGGCACACAGCCACAGAACTCGAAGTTAGCCAGTCCGGAAAACAGTGCCAGTATGGTTTTACCGGCACCGTTAAATCTGGACCGGCAAACTTGTGAGGAGGCCCATTGTTCCACACACACGTGACAATTTTGTATTCGCCATTTCATTTAATTTTGAAAAATTCTGCTCAGACAAGCACCTAGAGGATTTCATGTTTGCTGATGCAATTCATAAATGTGTACAATCTCTCAAGACATTGTCTTATAATATAAATGGAGAAAATCTGTACTCGAGTTAACCAACTTTTAATGGGATGTTCATCAACTGAGTCATTTGAAGGCAGCTGGGCCATACTCAATTATTCTTTACTGAAAATAAGGACCAGTAATATATTTGCCCAGCAGCACGGTCACACACTTTATTCAAATGGCAAAACCAGGATTATAACCATTGTCTCAATGAACTAGAGACCACATCTGTTTATGGATTAATGCCATCATGCAATAGTTTATGCACAGCTAACTTTAAGAGACAAACACATTTTCAATGTTTAATAAAGCGGGCATGTTGCAAACAAGAAAGCTTGGGCATGACGATTTGAGAAAACCTCTAGCCTACATCTTATCTATGGGGAGTCCCAGACAAACCTTACAGGTTTTCCCAAGTTTCAAGTCAAGAGGTTCAGGTGAATCTTGGAGCAGGTGATGGCTGGGCTTTATAGTGATATTTTCGAACGCCACATTTTCGAAATACCATTTTGTCGACACCAAATTGCCAAAATGTTTTTTTTCAAATGTTTTTTTTAATTTTATTTTTGAAATGGGGGAGTTCTCCCCCCAAACCCCCATTTTTTTTATTGCCACTTTTTTATACTATCGAAACAAGAATAAAACATATAAATTTAAAAAAAAAATGGAAAACATTTTTTTAGGCAAATTGTTTTTGATAAAATGGCATTTTGAAAATATGTTTTTCGAAAATATGACCGGATACCGATGGCTGGCATTTTGAAGAGGCAGGTCTGGCTGAGGCTTGTCAGAGAAGGGATTTGTATGATAGTCAGGTGAGAGCAGACTTACATTGATAATAGGGTCTAGATAGAGTTAGGAATTTTTTGAGGGGATGGTGGTGCATGATTTCTGGGTTCGGTTTTGAGTTGTAGCCATTTTTTAGAAGAATTCCAAAGCACTGAGAACCCCATATGCATGTACTAGGCGTGGAAGACCAAAGCACTGATAACTCAGTGGGCACTTGGGTGGCAGACAAGAAAGCCATAGCACTGAGAACCCCACATGCCCACATGCATTCACTAGGCATAGACACATGGCAAAGAACTGAGAACCCCGTGTCCATTTAAAGGCAAGAAGAAAGACAAAACATTGAGAAACCCACTCGAATTGTGTAGATGAAGGAGAAGGCCCAAGCAACATATTTTCACATAGAAGAAGGACACAGCACTGCGAACCACACATGGATTCACTAGTTGCAGGAGAAGGCCTAAAAACTGAAAACTGCACATGCATTTATCAGGTGGTGACCAAGGACATAGGACTGAAAACCCTCACATGGAGTGGATGGAAAAGATAGAGTGGATGAATGATAGAGTGGACGGAATTCTATAGACTGGATGGAAAAGTTGGAATAAGAAGGGAAATGACGGAAAGGATGGAATCAATAGATAGGACTGAAAGGATGAATCAAATGGAACGGATGGAATGGATGGAGTGGATGGAGTGGATGGAATAGATGGAATGGATAGAACAGATGCAAAGGAAGGAGCAGATGGAAAATATGGAGTGGATGGAAAAGATGGAGTGGATGGAAAAGATGCAGTGGATGAAAAAGATGAAGTCTGTGGAAAAGATGGAGAGGATGGAAAAAATTGAGTGGATGGGAAAGGTGGAGTGAATGGAAAAGATGGAGTGAATGAAACAAATAGAATGGATGCAGTCGAAATAATGGATGGGATGAATGGAATGGTTGGAATGGATGGGAAGGATTGAATGGATGAAAAGATGGAGTGGATGAAAAGGATGGAACGAATGAAAAGGACGGAGTTGATAGAAAAGTTGGAGTGAATCGAAAGGATAGAGCAGATTGAATGAAAGGAGCAGATGGAATGAAAGGAGTGGATGGAATGAATGGAACCGATGGAGTGAATGGAACGGATGAAGTGGATGGAAC
Source organism: Ambystoma mexicanum (assembly GCF_040938575.1). Taxonomy (NCBI): domain Eukaryota; kingdom Metazoa; phylum Chordata; class Amphibia; order Caudata; family Ambystomatidae; genus Ambystoma; species Ambystoma mexicanum. The sequence goes on along the minus strand of NC_090922.1, from coordinate 756,790,463 downwards.
AGATTGAATGGATAGAGTGGATGGAAGGATGGAAACGTTGGAATGCTTAGAACGGATGGAACAGATAGATAGTGGATGGTGTGCAAGGAAAAGATGGAGTGAAGGAAGTGGATGGAAAGGACAGAGTGAATGAAATCGATATATCTCAATATATCTCTGTATCTCATATTTATACTATGCATATGCTATGTACCTGTATCCCCATGTTATCCTTATCACATGTTTACCCTACCCACCCTGTCGCTCTATATATGTATGCCGCTATGTACGCCCTCTGTCCTGCTCTCATGCTGATTTACAGGCACTTTACTGATAAACACCATAACCACCATGTCACACCACCAGGCTTACTCTCTCCTATACACCATCACTCAACTAGTACACAACTATTCTATGACACATTCGGTATACCTGTTCTCATACTAACATAACCCCACAAACCCATCATCCTGATAAAACACAGCTAGCTGAGCACATACCACTAGCTTAGGCGTCTCCTCAGGCCTAACGCAGTCAAAGCTCAGTCTGGATGTCCACCCTCTTCTCAGCACCACATGTACTGCTAAGAAGCAGCTATCATTCATCATCCTCACCAGCTGCACACATATCCGGTGCACCCACGCACCATACAACACTCTCTCTCTCTACTGACTTGAACTACGTTTTCCGTAGGTGTTCATCCTACCAGCGCCTTGAGGTCATACCAATGATACATAAGGCGCTATTTATAGATGCCAAATAACATAACATAACAGAACATGCCTTTACTAGCCTTAGAAGTCAAAAACAGCCGAGAACCCCACGTGCATTTCCTAGGTGTAGAAAAATGCAAAATAACTGAGAACCCCATATCCATTCGAAGGTTAGAAGAAGGACAACACAATGAGAAGTTCACATGAACTGTGTTGGTGAAGGAGAAGCCAAAGCCACCTATGCTTCATGTAGTAGGAAGAGAAGGACACAACACTGCGAACCACACATGGATTCACTAGGTGCAGAAGAAGGCCTAAAAACTGAAAACAACACATGCATCTATCAGGTGGTGACAAAGGCCACAGGACTGAAAACCCCCACATGCATTCACTAGGCTTAAAAGTCAAAAACAGCTGAGACCCACGTGCATTTCAAAGGCCTGGTAGAAGGCCCAAGTAGGAAGCGGTGAAGGCCAAAGCACTGAGATTACCACATGCACTTAGAAGAAGGCTGGAGCACTAAGAACCCAACTTGCATTCACTAGACACAGCAGAAGGCCAATGCACACAGAACCCCATGCAAATTTAGTAGGCAGAGTAGACGGCCAAAGCACTGAGAATCAAATCATGACGAACCCCATGTGGATTTATTAGGCATGGGAAAAAGGTCAAAGCACTGCATTTATTAGGCTGCACAGAAGGCCAAAGCATTGAGAGCCCTACTTGCATTTAATAGGTTTAGAATTAGGCCAACACGCTGAGATCCAACACACATTTGCTATGTGTATGAAAAGGCCAAAACACTGGGTATCCCATGTGCACTTTCTAGGTATCGAAGAAGGCGAAACACAGAGAAGCCCACATGAAGTTAGCAGGTGGAGGATAAAACCCTAGCACTGAAAAGTCCACAGGCACTTATTGAAGGGAAGTGGTGAATTAAATAACATTTCGGAATGTACTGCAGTACACACACATGGTAGGCGATGGGTTAAGCGTTGGGCAATGGATGTTTTTGTTGGGTGTTCCTTACCTGCTGCAGCAAAGGCTGTTTGCATTGGATAAGACGACATAGCAGGTGAATCGCTGCACCAGCCACACCAGTTAGTCAATAGCCACAGGTCTCTCCCTCTTAAAAAAACATGAACATTTGTTTCCAAAGAATCAGTTGCATGGCAGGGAAATGCAATTGTGCAGGCTGCCACTATGTACATGCATCAGGAGCCAGTAGATGGAGTGTAAGAGTAGGAGGCATTTGAGCCACCATCAACAGATAACAGTAATAATATATTACACCAGATCAGCACAGGTATCACCAGGACTGTCAAACAAGTGGAGCCTGAAGCTAATGTAGTTAAGCCCGCCCCAGTGACATCTGTCAAAGTCCACATAGTGGTGCTGATTGGACGTTTACAGATTGTGGGTGGAATTTGTGTGGACCTTGCCAGCTTAGGTCTACCCTGTCTCAGCCCTTGCAGCTCAGCAACAAAGAGAGAATCCATGGATAAGGAAACATAGGTGAATCCTAAAAAAATACCCACCTGTGATTTCCTTGTAATCTTATGACAATAAAAAAAAAAGCCAACTATTATTCACCATCTTTGATTCACGATCGAGACTCAGACACCATGGGCCTCATTACGATATTCATTTTTTTCGGCGCCCAGAAATGACCAATTATCGGTTCATTACGGCCTTGCCCATTCCTGGGCACTGGAGAAAATTCTTCCCCATTAGCATTTGAGCCCCATAGGGCCCAATGGGAATGGGGAAGCCGGATGCACAGGCACCGTTTATAACGATGCCTGTGCATCTGACATGCTGTGCTCGCGGGTGCCTTTCATTCCGCCAGGTCAGACCTGGTGGAATGAAAGGCACCCGCAAACACAACTCGGAGTTTGCCGGTCCGGATACAACAGTACCAGCAAGCTTACCAGTACCGTTCTATCCGGACCCGCAAGCTCTTAATGAGGCCCCATGTCTTTGATAATACCACAGGTAGTGACCAGAATGAAGAAAAGTGTGCAGGCATTGACAAACCCATGTGTCACATGCACAAGCTTAACACAGGCAGGAAGCTTCAGGAACTCCCTGAAGTTAAAGCTGCAACACTCTTCTTGAAAGAAAAATGGCGTTTACTTTATAAGTAGCAGAGTATTAGACATCTGCTCATTGCCCCTTCGCCTTCAGTCCCTCTTTCGCAATGGACATTCATGCCACACTCTAGAGCTTCCACCCTGCATTCAAGCAGCAACATTCCAGGCTGTCATGGGAGCAGCATAATGCCAGGCTTTCTACAGCTACATGACCGACCTTGCTTATTTGGCCGGTGACAGAACACAAAGATGATGGTAAGGTGGGCGAACAAGGGAAGTGGGACAGGGAGGAGTATAAGGAAGAATCATTAGAACTAAGTATGATGATAAAACCATGAACAAGCTGGCTGAAAGTGCCAGGAAATAGCCATAAAAAAACGAAACACTCAGAACTAGGCCACCCATGAGGCTACAGTTTGACCACTCTACTCTTGTTCCACACATCACCCTCACTCAACCGATCAGCATTCTCACAATCCGTCTCAACAGTCTTGGGGTCTGGAAACATCGAGTGACACTTCTTCCCTTTCCTAGGCAGTTTGATCTTGTCATGGTCACCTGCCATCATCTCCTGCAACTTACAACTCATGACCGTGAAGGGCGCAACCCCTGTGTTCAGATGGGGCATCATCCTGTATTGAAACACCCTGAAATCCTGTTGCCAGTCCCTGTTGCTCTGTACAGACAAATGGTCCCTGTCCATGAGAGTGTGGGTAAAGCATTCCACACACCTATTGCTTTGTGGGTGATATAACACGGTCCTCTTGTGCCCCCACCCCTCTCATGGAGCCACATTTGGAACTCTCTCAAAGCAAACTGTGGTCCATTGTCACTAAAAATCTGCGACGGCAAACCTTCCCCCCAAGACAGACTTTCTAAAAACCTAATGACAGTCTTATAAGTGGCATCTCTGATAACCATATCTCGGGCCATTTTGAAAGCAGATCCTTTCCCACCACTACAAGGCTGCCCCCGCAGCCAGCAACACTCAGCGGCCCAAAAAATCAATGGCAATGGTGTCCCACATAAGCGCAGGCACCTCAGGAACAACCTTTGGTGGTACACGTGTCTGCAGCTGCTTGTCACTGCTGCAACGTGCCTCACAATCCTTAACACACATCTCTATGAAAGCATCCATGGTCGACCACCAAATATCGGCACTAATAATGGACTTTGTCCTACAAATCCCCATGTGGCCTCTATAGCCCAACTCAAAAACCCCTCAAACTATCTCCGTTTTGCCTCTTGACAAACTGGTACTCCTCATCCTCTTGACACGCTGATGCCCAATCACTTTCCTGCAAGCTGTCATCAACCACAAAAATGTCCCTGACATCATCTTCCATCATGGTCTCACCACCAATTTACTCACCAACCGGGTTTCTATAGAAGGTGTCAGCAAACACATTTTCGCTTCCACTGACATGTTCTGCCTTAAAATCTAGGCCATGCAGCCTTATGATCCATCTCGATATCCTCCTTGACACCCCATCCAAACCCTTCCTGTTGAAAATGGAGACAAACGGCTTGTGATCAGTACGTATGACAAAATGCCTACCAAACAAAATGCACTCTGAACTTCAGAACAACCCAGATCACTGCAAATGCTTCTCGCTCTTTAACAGAAAGGCAACTCTAAATACCCTTGAGCCTGCGAGAGGCAAAAGCTATTGTGTGCTGTCACGTGCCCAACTCTTGTATGATCACTGCTCCTAAAGCAAACTCGTAGGCATCAGTGTAAACAATTGTTTCCCAACTATCTCTGAAAGCTTGCAACACCGGTGAAGACAAAACGTCCTGCTTGACCACCCCAAACTCTTACTCACAGGCAGAAAACCTATCAAACATGACTTCTCTCCTGGTCAACGTCCTCAAAGCCTTTGTCTTTTCCGCCAAACCCCTCACAAACTTGGAATAGTAGTCAATTAGCCCCAAAAATGAGGCCACCTTTGACTTGGTCCTGGGGGGTGACATTTCAGCAATTGACTTGACGGTGCTAAACATAGGCCTTATGCCCTCACCCGATTTGTTTTAACCTAGTTAATCCACTGATAGCTTCCCAAATTTGCATTTCTCCAGTGTCAAAGTTAAACTAGCATCTCCTAGTCTCTGTAATACTGATCTTAACCTCATATCATGCTCATTTTAGTCACAGCCCCAAACCAAAGTGTCATCTTGGTAGAACTTCACCCCCTACACATCACCAAGAAGGGTGGGCATACTTATCTGAAAGACATCAGCTGCAGATACCTAGCCGAACAGCATCCTGACACACTTAAATAACCCTATTTGAATGATAAACGGCAGAATGTCGTAGGAGTCTGGATGCATACAGACCTGATGGTAGGCCGACCTTCAAATCCAACAAGGAGTACACCCTTGTACCAGCTAAGTCTGAGATCATCTCATTGATCTTTGGAAACGGGAACCTTGGAAACAGGAACCTTTCTGTGTTCACATTGCTATTGATATCCCTAAGGTTGATGCACAACCTGATGGACCCGTTGCCCTTTTTCACCACAACAATGGGACTCACCGATTCTGAAGCTTCTGTAGGTTCTATGACACCATCCTCAAGTAATCTCTTTATCTCCAACTCCACCTCATTCCTAAGTGAGATCGGCACAGACCTGAGTTTGGCTGCAAAAGGAGCTGCAACTCCCTTCAACCTGATCCTGTGATTGAAACCTTTGAGACGTCCAAGACTCTTTCAAACACAATCGGTGCCCATTTAGCCACATCATCACCACCCAACACCACGATGGAAGCAAGATCACTGTTTTCCCCAGTATAAACCTGTTCAACTGCATTGGGATCAAGTTTAATTCTGCACCAAGAAACCAGATATCCACCATCATTGTTGAGGAATACACGACTAACTGCACTCCTTCTCTTAAACATCAGGGTTGCTAGCAATTCTCAGATGATCACAATGGGATTATCACCATAGGCATTAACCCTAAATATATCTTCTTTCAATGCACAGCATGCCAGATCCCTTTCCCACGTGTCCATGCTTATCAGGGTGTAGTCGGCCCCACTGTCAATGGCAACCTTGCTGTTTTTCAATCTTCACCTCACATACAGCATTAACAACTTGGATAACTTCCAGACTATCGTACATCTTCAAATCACACCCATCCACAGCATTCTCGCTCACGGTCCCAGTGCGAGACTTTGAAAATCTGCAAATCCTGGCATGGGACCCTTCCTTCCACACAACCATTCAAGATTGGTGTGCCGCCAATGATCTTTGTCTGAATGCCAGCAAGACGGAAATCCTCCTCATCGGCACACCTTCACCATCCTTTCCCCTCACTCTCTGGCCGGCCTCCCTTGCCCCTCCTCCTACCCCCACCTGCGAGAACCTCAGGGTCATCTTTGACTCCACCCTTTCCTTCTCTGCCCACATCTCTTAGGTCCCTAAAAAGTCAAATTTCCGACTGCACCTCCTCAGAGGTACTCTGCCTTTCCTCTCCTTCCCCCAGAAGCTCATGGTATCCCAAGCTCTGGTTCTCTCTAGCTTGGACTATTGTAACATCCTCTTTCTAAATCTACTTGCCTCTACTCTCCGCCCTCTGCAACTTATCCAGAACAGAACTGCAAGACTTGTGGGATGGTATCTCTCTAGCTCTGAAATCTCTCCACTGGCTCCCAGTGGATGCAAGGATTAAATTCAAAACCCGCTGCATTGTCCACAGGGCTTTCTGGGGCTTGGGTCCAAAATACCTTCAGCTATCCCTCCGCAAATACCTCCCCTCTTGAGCTCTTCGCTCCTCTACCTCCAACTCCCTCAGGGTCAGTCGTTGGGGTAGATCTCTGTCTTTGGCTGGGGCCTCCCTCTGTTTCAGCCTCCCTGCCTCTCTAAAGCTTGAGGAGAACCATCTCCGGTTCCGGAAGCACCTCAAGACCTTCCTCTTTTCTTGTGCCTTAGCTCCCCCTCTCCCCTGCTGATCTGTTCTCTCTTGGCACCGTGCACCTGGCCACCCTCTGTCCTTCGGGCCCAGGTACCTGCTCATCCTACCAACCTCCCGCACTGCCTCCGGGCCACCCCTTGCACTGGGGTCTGTATCTGTACCCATACAGCCACCCCCTTTTTCTTCCTGCAATTATCAGACCTACCCTGTCTGCTGCCTTAAACCTAGGACTTGCAAATTGCTGGCTACATTACCACTGTTTGTTGCCTTTACTATTTCTTTATTGTTATTTATCTGTTTCTCCTCTGCTTCACGCTTTCCACTTCTCCCCCCTTCCATGCACCTTTCCCCTCCCCCCCTCTCCCATGCACTTGCGCTTTCTCAATGTCACTGGGTCTAGTAAGATCGCTGTTTTGTTCTCCCCCATTCCACTCCCTTGCCTTGACGCGCTCTGAAACACTTGTGTACGAGTGCGATAGAAATAAAATATCAATCAAAACCTGCATTCAACAAAGACATTGGGACACACTGTGTCCATGCCCAGGTGCTGTGTGCTGTCACACCGGTAGCAACGTATCACTGGTCGGCTGGTGGAACTAGAAGAGTTCCACTTACGGCAAGGTTGCACATCACGCTGAAAAGGGGTAGTTGCTGTGCAACTCTTGTCCTTGTCCATTATTTTCACATCCATGTCTCTCTCACTGGAAGCATCCTTCAACCATGTGTTCACCAATTTAGCTTTCCCTTTCTGGCCAATGACATTCACATCTGATGAGTTATCACCATCCTTGCCACCATTCTGACACAGCTCTTTGATGCATGAGGAAGTGTTCTCAACTTGCTTGGCAATCTCTATCACCCTGTCGAGTTTGGGATCCTTCACCCTCCACAGTTCCTCGCAGACCTTGTCATCAGAACACGTAATCATGAGCTGGTCCCTTAGGTGTTCCTCCCGGCAGCACGGAGCAAACTGACACTTTATGGCCAATCCTCTCACGGCAGTTAGAAATTCCTTGTTCTCCCCTTTCTTCTGCTATCTCACTGCAAACCTGTATCTGGCCAAATGATGTTGTTTCCTTCGTCTCAAAATGTGTATCAAGCTTGGCGAGACTTAACTTGAAAGTATTAGGTGAAAAACCATCCACTGCTGAAGGATTAGGAATCCTGCGTAAAATCTCCTGTCCACTGTGATGAAGGCAATGATACATTAGGGTGTCCTTCCTTTCAATGGAATAATTAGGACCATAGACAGGAAGCATGAACTTGAGGGAGCCTCCTTCCAGTCCTGGAAGGACGGGATAGTTGGCTAATCACCTTGGGGCAGAAAAATAGGGGGCCTGGGGTGTTGGCCATAACTGCAGGCAGGCGCTTATATGCACAAAAGCCCAAATTGGTAGATGCCAGCAATTCCACAGCTCAATTCCACCATATACAGTGCCAATACTCCACAGGTCTGGAATGGATGCTGTTGCTGTGCACCAACAGATCCAGAAGGCCCACAGTGTTAGACACGTCCTGCCTGAGGTTACATCACCTGTTCACACAGCACTGGCGTCCCTGTTAGTAGGCAACGCTCCCAGCTCATTGAAGAAAGAGAACATCTTATGTGAGGTGAAGTTGCAGGCATCAGCCCGTTGCCAGGAAACAAAATGTGTCCTCCCTCGTGGCACACGCACAAGCCGCAAGAGGAGCCATCACGTGCCGCAGAATGCTGCCACTCGCATCAGCCCACATATCCCCTGTTCCTGACAGGACTCAACACCAAAGTCTCCAACTTCGCTGGGTAGGCCTCCCGTTGCCGCACACAGGAGAAGCATCCACGGCACACCACAGAAGTGTCTGTAACCACACCGGGAATGTTCCAATGGAGACAGAGAGCACCACAATGAAACAGAGTGCCTCCAGCTGCTCCAACGAAATGCTAGGGCTGTGGGATGTTTTTACCCATGCATCCGAGCCACAAAAACTGTGCAGTACTGGCATTGAAACACTTGTGTATAGGCGCGTTACAAATGCCATATCATATCCTATCATGATGGCCAGAGCTTCCCAGAAAATGGCCAGGGAAATGCATGAAGAATAGGCTGCCACCCATTTTTGCCGATGTAATGGGCACAGAAGGGCACTGCCTAAAACCACCATTGGACTACCCACACAGTAGCCTGAAACCATTGGGAATGGCAATGCTGATTGCCAAAAGCAACCTAGAACTGTGGGGAATTCATTTTCTTAAATCCCAAAAATGGTTGCATTACCAGTACTCACCACTATCAGAAAGCCGGCGTTTTAAAACCACCAGACTTTTGTGTAAAACTGAATAAATGAACCCAAAGCAGGCCAAAGAAAGACTTACGGAGAGGTGGATACAATGTAAAGTTATATTCTGAAGTGACTTGAAGGTTTATAACAAGACTGGCTGAGCTCTGCAGGTCTGCATCGGCTTAAACTGAAACTGGATTTAAAATTACCAAAAATCGAAATGTGTAAATAAACTGAGGGACAGACTTGTGACTGCCACATAGTTTGTCACTGTTAAAATGTCATAGTTTTGAACTTAGAACCAGCATTCCAGTTGCATGTGTAAAAATTGTTAGTTTTATTTGAATGCAGAAAACTGGGTAACTAAAAGTGACAGTAGCTGGGGCCTGGCTTAAGGAACTGGATTCTGCCCGACAACTTCCCCCCAATTGGAGTGAAACTGGATCCACAGCAGTTCTCAGGCCTGGCTGCATTCTGAGGGGACGTTACCCCTCTCTGATTGAATTACCAAGGGACTGCTAGAGACTAAACAAAGGACCCAGGCAGAGGGTTTATTGGGGGGAGGCCATAAATGGCTTCCTCTTGAACAATGGGCCTTCCAGGGCCCAGGCAGATGGTTTATTAGGGGGGCCGTAAAATAGCTTCCTCTTGGCAGAAGCTGGGAGGGGCAGGGTCTCCGAGCTTGGCAGAAACTGGATAAACTGGTTTCTACACCATGTGACCTGAAAAGACACACCCCTGTTGGCCAGAATATGATTCTAAGAAAGATGTATAACTCACAGTGCGGACTTGTCAAAATTATTTAAATGATACCATCATTCTTGTGAATTTTCTGTGCACGTTTTAAGACACGTTGGGAATTTGTGTGATGTTCTGGGGGCAAAACCCCGCTATTTATGGATACTACAGACTCTGTGTTTAAGCTAGAGACATGGGAATTTACTGGAGTATGTAAGGACAGGCCGTGTATATGTGTATAATTTTTAATGAAGAACCAAGGTTGCATAACCCACTAAAATCGAAAATAAGTTGCCATTTTTGAATGCAAGCCCTCAGGAAGAGCAGAGTTTGAACAGAGTATACCTCATGTGATAGGTAATATGTACATGCAATGACAAACCACTATGTATTTGAGATATGTGTATTTTGATCAAATATAGATTTGTGTGCAATTTGACAGGGGAGTGTCCTTTCTGCAAGTCATTAAATGACATCATTCTGACACACAATCCTGCTCTCCAGTGAGAACGCAAAGAATTCTCCAACCTATCAGAACTCTGAAGGGGTTGGGCCTAGAAAGCTAGCCTCTCCACCCACTTTCAAAACACATAAAAAGAGACTGCTGGGACAGGTAGAGACATTCAATTCCATTTGCTGCGGAGCATGCTGACCGACGACTTCACATCCAGAGATCCTACACTTAGACTTCCAAGCTAAACAGAGACTACAGAACTGTGAACCAAGAAGGCCCACTGCAAGCAAAAGTATTTGTCAGCAGGCCCAAAAATAATTTGCAGACTATTCACAGCCGGACCCAGGTGTTGATTCTGGCCTGAAACCCTGTGCCAGAAAGATCCAGAAGCAGTGCTGTACCCAGAGAAAGCAGAGCAGTATCCAGAACCAGAGGCCAGAGATCCAGAGTGACCCAGACTGCTGTTAGCAGAACCAGAGAGCTGATCCAGATCACTGTGAAGTGCCGAGACCGGAACCGGAGCCCAGATCGCTGTGAAGTGCTGTGCGCAGTGACCGGATCCGTGACAAAGTCGCCTTCCTGTCCAAAATCTCTTGTGAGTACTCAGCAAAACTCAGAACCTGTCCCTTAGTTTAATATAATATAATTCAATCTATTTAACCTAAGTAGAACTGTCACCTGTCATTTTCTAGCTGCAAGCTGTAACCTGTCGCTTTGAACTTTTAAAATTTCAAATCCGAAAAACTACCTTTATTTAATCGTCTCTGGAACCGTTTGGGCTTATAGTTTTGCCGTAATCGTGATTCACGCATTCGCGAATTTTGCTGCGATTCGCGATTTGGTTAAAAATCCAGCCACATGTGAAAACAGCAGCTTCCTTGCTTTCCTTTGCCAAAAATTCGTTTAACCTGCTAGTTACTCCTAGATCCTTGCTAAAGTGAGCCTGAACTCATCCCAAGTATATTTCACTCACCCTGAACCTCCTAAAGGGGGGAATTAAAACCATTTTCAGCATATTCCTCACTTCATTGCCAGCACATATAAAAGCATTTTGGGCCTGTGTTTCAAACTTCTGTAGTCTAAGCTTGCTGGGGTGAACTGAATTACATTTGATTGCATTTCTGAGAACGGTGTGCTTTCCTTCCATTTCCTTGCATTGCATAAAGGGGGGGAGTGGATTGCCAGAGGAAACTGATTACATTGTTTTGTTGAAATCATATTGAGTATTTTCTGTATTGCATTTTCATTCAACATTGCATCCATCTGAAACTAGATAAAGCATTCTCTACCACCTTATTCTTCTGTTCCTATTCCCAAGCGTGCTACCTCATCCTTCATACTACTCCTGGGTATCAAATCAGTTTATTAGTAGAACATTACCCATTGTTGTTAACTGCTCATGTTCTGAAGTGTGATATTAATTATTAATTTATTATAAAGTGTGATATATATATATTGTTTACATTCTCAAATAAACCGTTTAAACTTGCAAAACAGAACTACTTCTTTGCTCAGTGGGGTCAGGGGGGTTCCAAGAGAGGGGTGTTATATAGGGATAGTCATCCAGAACTCATGAACTGGACATAAAGATATATCAATAAGGGTTTCCATTCAGTATCCCAGACTAGTCATTGACTTAGCTGTAGTGTTGAATTGAATCCTCTTACAAAGTGGGGGCTCGAGCCGGAGGTTTGGGTTAGATCTATCACTTGTGCAGATTAATACAGTGTGCCAGATGACCAGATACACATATCCGGTCGGATCACCACGCTGTGTTACGCTGTAAAGCACTCCTCAAAGGAACGCTCTAAGGAAAAGGTCTGTAAGTCAGGAAGGAACTCAAATTCCAGAATGACGACCTTGGTAGATATGAAAATAGCCAGAGAACACTTCTTACATAAGCTATTTGTGAGAGGTGAGTGGACTCATCAGGACCAAACGGTCTGGTTGCAGGCAATCGCGCAACAGGTCACTGAAACAGGGTCAGATATATGGGGATATCAGGGTCCCCTACATGTGGCCCTGAGTGAACTATATATGGCCCCTAAGGCTAAGGATGAGCACCACAAGATTGCCAGGGTAGCGGCATATTTATATTTACATATGGGAGCCATGCAGGACAAATGTGCTAAAGGCCAAGATCTGGCGAGTAGGCAACTGCTGGCACTACAGAAGGCCCAATCTGATCTGGACTCTTCTGCGCAGAGGCTGCTCAGGAGCCAGGAGTCAGAAAATGACAGCAGACGGTACATCACTAAAATAAAGGAGGATATGGATGTGCTGCAACAGGAAAAGGCGGACCAGGATACCAAATTTCTGGCCTTGCAGAAGGAGTACCAAGAAGGTTTGGACTCCCTACTGCAGAGCCAGAAAAAGCTGGGGCAAAAGTCAGACTTCAATAGGGCATGTGCTGAGCAGGTAGTCACCCTGCAAAGCCACCTAGATAGGGAGAAGGCAGAGAGCAATAAACTGATTTTGAAAGACCTGGATACCCAGGCAGAGTTTGACCAGGAGCACCAGAAAACTGGTGCCTTCCAAAGGCAAAGGGACGACCTGGCGGCACAGATGCAGGCTCTTAGTCAGGAAAGGGATACCTTAGGCCAGGAAGTCTGCCACTTAAAAAGGAAAATGGAAGAAAATCACCTGGCCCTCCAGGGACTGGGTGACCTCCAAAAAGAACACCAGAACTTGTTAGAGCACACCAGGAGGGTGGAGGATGCTCTGGCAAGAAAGGAGCAGGCCAATAGGGACACAGCTCAGGAGGTAACCCTCCTGCAGCAGAGACTGGCCCAGTACTCCAGGACCAATCAGGAGGCACAGAGAGAAAATGAGGCTCTCTGTCAGCACAATGATAGGCTCCAACAACAGGTAGTGATGCAGGAGCGACTGATAGAGTCTAGTAAGGCCTTAACTGAGGAACTGAAAGCGCAGGCTCTTGCATTGCAACAGGGAGCCGGGGCGGATAGAGACCAGGTTCGCTGGGAAAGGGAAACTCCTGAGCATAACCTCAGGAGCCCTAGTACCAGAGGCCTTTATCTCTCTCAGTCCCTGGACTCTGCCACCCCCATGTCCCCTGGCGCACATGAGCACCGGGCCACAGGGATGGCAGATTACTATCCAGCCAGAAGCATGGGGCTCATAGGCCAGTACCTCCCAGGAATGGATGGGCGGGCATTCGGGTATGGGCACCCAAGCACAGTGCAATTTAGTGGGGAACCCCAGGAGAATAGGCCCATTAAGGGCATCCTGAAAGCTTCTGCCCAGTTAGGTCAGTGGGGGGGGGTACCCATCAAATCCTGGCAGCAAGGAGGAATCTGAAGACTCCTCTGAACGGCGCAGGACACAGGAGACCAGGTCCCCACATTCTGCCAGCCAATCCCAGGCTCGCAGAATCCGGGAAAACCTGGAAGATCAGACAGGAACCTCTGGGAGCAGTGCCTCTGAGTCAGAGGATGAATGGACCAGGGTTACCCGAACCAAAAAGGCCAATAAGGCAAAAAGGGCCTTGCTTAAGGACCCATTGAAGCAAATAAAGGCAATAAGGAGTGTCATCACGCCTTATCACAAGAACGCCAAGTATTCTGTTTGGGAACACTTGGAGCTTTACGAGCAAATGATGGAGACTTTCCATTTGAAGGACAGCCAAAGCTGTATCCAATATGTAAAGTGGACATTCTCCCCAGAGTACTCCAGTTTCTTTGCGGGGCTGGAGGACCAAAATCATTCAAGGTGGTCCACCTATAGGGCGGCCATATTAAAACATTTTTCTGTTCACAGAAATCCCCAAGAGGCTCGCAAGGCAGCCTACAATTTGCAATGTGGGGAGGATCAGGCCCCACAAGAATTCGTGCAAGAACTGTAACGTGCCTTTGCGCAGACCACCAGAAGGGTGCGCACAGACAGCAGAGAATTTGTTAATACATTTTTCCATGCCTTGCCCAAATACATCATGACCCAGCTCGTGAGAGATTTTCACGAGAAAAGATCTTTAGACTGGGTCATTGAACAGGCTACCCGGATCTTTGAGGTGCAGAAGCCCATAGAAAATAAAAATAATGCGCCCAAAAACCCCAAAACCAACAGCACCCCTGCTGCTGCCAAGGTGGCAGAGGTAAAGGTTGCCCCCGTTTTAGACTTGGAGATGGGGGGGCCTAAAAACCTACCTGCACCTAATAATCTTAAGCCCAGAAATCCCTCGGGCCAGTCACAGACAGGGAGTCGAGGAGGTAGTCCCACAAAAGGGGTCCCCCGCTCCCCTGACTATGTAAGTCCCCGCTACAAGGGAAACCGACCAATCCTGGGTTATGTGTGGACTCCTCCAGCCCAAGGGGGGGGGTCCAGCCAAGCACCTGACCCGGGGAACTTCCCTCCTAACTTCCCCCAGGAGGGCAGAAATTCTCCAAATCCTGGGCAGAACTTTTTCCCCAGGTATCCGCCCAATTTCCAGCCCCAAAATCCTCCACCCTTCTTTCCCCAATTCCCTGAGCCCAGACAACCTAATCCGGGAGAGGGGAGGCCAAGGGTGGAGGGGTACCAAAATCTTCCCAACCAGGGGTACTACCAGAGAAGGGATAGCTACCCTTCCCGGGATCAGCCCAGGGGAGAAAATAGAGCCCCGTATCAGCCTGAGCGGGTTTCCCAGTTAGAGCGCCAGGTCCAAAATATGGCACGGGATCTGGGTCACATACTGAGGGCTCAACAGAACCCTCAGATGAGCTTGCCACCGCACAATGCCCCAAACTCTGGACCTGGTACTCCAGAACAATGACGGGGGCAGCACCCCGATAACACACCGGTTCCCAGGGAGGAGGCACAAGGGGAAGGGGGGTGTAAAGCCTTGGAGGAAGCTTCCTTCCCAACTTGTAAACAGCCCCTGGAAAACCAGGAACCGGAAACAAAATCTCCTACCCCTGAAAGCCTGCCTCCCAAGGAGCAGAGGGAGGGTAGGATAAACAAAGGACCCAAACAGACCCACTTTGTGGAGGAGGTACATGTCTTCCAATTTGAGGGAGAGGGATCCTCAAAAGATCCTGGGAAAAGGATCTTCTCCTTCAGAGATGGGGGAACTCCTCCCAAGAAAATATGGGTCCCAAGGGATTCCAATCCAGACTGGGGAGATATGGAGACTGAGCTACCGCCGCCCATCATCTCATCCCAGAACCCACAATACCGAAATCCCCTGGTTCAAACCCATCCTGATGACTGCCTCCAAAAAGGGCGGGGCGGCCCAGAACCGGAACCAGGGGAACCCACAATGGCTCTGATCTCCAGTTGCCAACTTTTTCTTTCAGATTCCCAAGGCTCTCCACAGAATTCTGCCCAAATCTCTTCGCTAGCAATGTCCAAAACCAAAAAGTTAGCCCACCAGTTGTCCAAAAATGTGCATTATCTGTGCCCCCTTGAGGAGAAGGAGGGAAGATACTATGCCCCGGTACAAGTACAGGGGCAGTGTACAATTTTGGCACTGGTGGACACTGGATCCCAAGCTACCCTTCTGTCCAAAAGGGCCTTTGAGGAACTAAATGCCAGAAGGGGGGAGAATTACCGTATTCCTCTCACCTCTCTTCCTGGACAACTGCAGAACTTTGACGGGAAGGAAATTCCCGTTGAGGGGACTGCAGACTTGGACATTAAAATTGGGCGACACAAGGTGAAACACCCGGTCATAGTAGTGATTCCAGAGGGCACCCCTTATTTACTAGGGAATGACCTCCTGAGAAGGTTGTCACCCCTAATAGATTATGTAAACAAGGTCCTCTGGACCCAGACTAGCCGACCAATAAAATTAAAACAGAGTGTCAACCATGTTAGTTTAAACGGCACCTGCCAGATGGTTGAACAAAAATCTGACCAAGTAGAATTTCACTTCCAGAACAACCAAACTCCCGACGTGAAAGTAATAGCAGTAGGACAACAGACTTGTGATGGGGGGTCCTCTCTATTTCTGAAAATCAACCTTCCTTCCAGTTTAAAGTGCTACTCCACGCTGGAAGGAAACACTTTGAAATTCTTTACTAATCCACAATCAGAAACTCCCACTCCTATAGTCCAGAAAGATGTGAAATCAGCTCAGAGCCTGGCTGATATTCAGCAAATTGGAGAGCGGTTGTTCATCCCTGTTCAGTTAAATGATGGGAAGGACTCTGTTCTCGCTCGAGTGTGTGTGAACAACGGTAAGAGCTTCATCAGCGAAGTCATGTTCCGCCAACTCCCAAAAGATCCAGCCATTCCCACATTCAAACTGATAGACAAATGGGAAATGGACCTGGAAGCACCCAATTCCAAACATCTCCTGCCAAGCAGGTGTATGCTCAAAATCTCCATTGTCAACAAGAGCATAGTCCACAATTGTTGGGTCGTGCGAGACGTCACTGCCGCTTTTTACTTAAGCAGTGACATTCTCAATCGCTTTGCCATTAGTTTGGACCTAATACACTTCAAAGCTTGGTCCCGATTAGCGGATAATCCCATGGGCTTTGATGATCCAGAAAAAGCATTAAGGTCAGCTCAATTGCTACCTTATGCAGTTGACATTCAGATTAAAGAGGAAGTCACCATCCCAGAAAGGACCCGACAATTCTCCCTGGAAGTGAAAGTTAAAAGAGGACAATATTTGCAAAACCCTGATGCTTATATACATCTAAATGCTTCTCTCCAACAGCAAGGGTTGGGGGTAAACCCAACTCCATTAGTCAACATAGAACATGACACCATTCCAATAGAGGTGGATAACAGCGACTTAAAGAGTATTACTCTAGCCGCAGGCACCATTATTGGAATGGCGGTTGATGACCGACATTTTTCCATTGATCTAGGAAATGAACTGTTAGGACCAATCCCCAAGGACTGTTTTGACAGTGACAGTGAGGACAATACAACACCAGACAGGATTTTTACCCGGCATGGGGGAAACTTCCTGGTGTACACTTCCTGCCCCTATGGTAAGGAAGATGTGACTTGTGACTTCAGGAGGGATGAGGTGATTGTCCAGGTCCATGAGGGTTGCCTTTCCCACCTGAGGCCTCCAGTCCAAATCAGCACTCTGACCAGGGACCTCTCCACCCAGCTGGAGGAGGCCGCTGAGATAGCCAAACCAGAAGTCTTTCCAGGCTTCAGGCAGATGGTGGAAGAGAGAGTCAACCTAGCTGATGCCTGTGTGACTCTGGAACAGAAGCAAAAGTTGAAACAAGTTTTCTTGGATTTCCAAGATCTCTTTGCGGTAGACTCATATGACTGTGGTAGCACCGACATCCACACAACAACAATTCCCACAGACCCTGGAATGACTCCAGTGTTTGTGAAGCAATATCGTTTGCCTCTCGCATCCATGGAGTCCCTTACTGAAATAATTAAGAACCTTGAGTCCCGGGGGATAATTTGTCCAATACACAGCACCTTCAATAATCCGGTGCTGGGAATATTGAAGCCGAACGGCCAGTGGAGACTCTGCGCCGACCTTAGGGAGCTCAACAAACGGGTCCATACTTCCCGATGGCCTCTGCCCTACATTGACCAAGGGCTGGCACAGATCCAGGGGTCACAGGTATTCACTGCAATAGACCTGACCAATGGATACTGGACCGTGCCTGTAAGTAGGGAGGACCAATACAAGCTGGCTTTTACCTTTGGGGGCCAGCAGTACACATGGACCCTGACTCCCTTCGGATACCTCAACTCCGGCAATTAATTCAACATTTTCCTTCATAAGGCCATGGCCGACCTGGGTGCGAGGGGTAACCTGGCTTATGTAGATGATGTCCTCATCAAAAGTTCATCTGTGGAGGAACACATAGCGGAGATCCGTTATGTTCTGACCCAGTCGAGGGCCGGGGGAGCAAAACTTTCCTTTCAGAAAGCACAGTGGTGTAGAACCCGTGTTAATTTCTTGGGGCATGAGATTACTCCTCAGGGTCTCTGTCCCCAGGAAAAGAAAGTGGAAGCACTTCAGAAACTGAAAGACCCCACAACTCTGCAGGAACTAAGGAGCCTCCTTGGACTGACTAATTACAGCAGAAAGTTCATTGAGGGCTACGCAGAGATCACCAGACCCCTGATTCATCTCCTGAAGGGGGGGGGTCAAGTGGGAATGGGGTCCAGAACAAGCAGAGGCAGTAAGACAACTCAAAAGAAGCCTCTCACAAGCGCCCTGCCTAGCTTACCCTGTCAGAAACAAGGAGTTCTTCCTGGAGACGGGGTTCTCTAATACGTGCTTGACGGCAGTATTATACCAAAAGCATGACAAGGTCAATAAAGTAATCTCCTATGCGAGCAAAACTTTATCCTCTGTGGAGGAAAAATTCAACGATTGTGAGAAGGCACTCCTGGCAACGGTGTGGGCATTGAAGAATTACCGCCCGTTTATCCAGGGGGAACACATCATAGTGGAGACTCCACACCAGCCACTGCAATATCTCCAAAGTGACAGAATCCGGGCCTGAAACGTGAGTAATTCCCGAATTACTTCCTGGATTCTGTCAATGCAAGGCTTTCCTGTGGAGGTCAGATATGGCCAAAACAAGAAGAGTCCCCTCGCGCAAGGTCTGGCTGACTTGCATGATTGTGCCAGAGAAAACTGTCTCGAGGACGAAAGTCTAAAAATCAAGGACAACACGGAGGCATACCTTAATTCCCCACACAAAGTCTTTGAAGAGGACAAGTGTGAGGGAATGCCCACTGTCTATGTGGATGGATGCTCTTACCATGTTGACAACAACGGGGAGAAAGAACTGGTGGCCGGCGTAGGGAATGCATGGGTGAATGAGTCCCAAGAACCCTCCGCTGGATACAAAATTGGTCCCCGAAGTAGTCAGGTGGCAGAATTGATGGCTGTGCATCAGGCCATCCTCACTGCTGTCCAGCATCAACTCCACGAACTGGTCATAATCACAGATTCGGATTATGTACGGAACGGGTTCGTGGAGCACCTGGTTAATTGGAAAACCAGAGGCATGTTATGTGCTAACAACAAATCCTTGAAACATGGGAAGTTGATCCAAACATAGATGATCTGGTCACATCGAATGGGATGACCATCTACTGGAAAAAGATCAAGGGTCATTCCAAAGTAGAGGGACCAGACAAAACTGGAAATGACTTAGCTGATCAGCTGGCCAAAACCGGGGCCATCCAAGGGGATCTAATTGAGATTGAGTCGCTGTTGGGGGAAATCCAGGTCACTGCTATCACTAGGTCCCAGACAAATGCTCACAATGATCTTTCAACTGCCCAATGGAGCAAGGAGACCCCTGATGCTGATTTGATTATAGCTCAGAAGGGGGATCCAATTATCGGTAAGTTTTACCAACACCTTGAGAACCCTGAGAACTTTCCCCTGACGGATACCGATTACATTTGGAAAGATGACCTAAGAGTGTTGATGAAATGTCCAAAAATGTTCTGAATCCAAGACGGTTTGCTGGTAAGGAAATCCAAAGCTGGCCACGATCAGTGGGTGGTTCCTACCTCATTCCGAAGTCTGATGTTAAGTCACGCCCATGATGCGGCCACCGCCGGTCATAGGGGGTTTCACACAACACTGGAAATCTTAAGAGAGGTTGCATACTGGCCACACATGGGGCAGGACCTTGACCAATACTTGAAGGTGTGTCTTGTGTGTGCACAATTTCAGCCATCATCCCTCACGCACCGTGCACCCCTCCAAAAGAGGGGGATGACACTGCCATGGTCAGATTTGCAAATCGACTTTGTAGGCCCTGTGATTCGCTCGTCTAGAGGAAACAAGTACATGTTGACCATTACATGCTTGTTTACCAAGTGGGTGGAATGTCTCCCAGCCCCAAATTGCAAGGCAGAAACAGCAGCTGCCCTGATGATTAACCACATCTTTTCCCGTTTTGGTCTACCTCAAAGGATTGAGTCAGACAGGGGTAGCCACTTCACCAGTGAAGTAATGACAAAGATGTGGGAGATACTGGGGGTCAAGAGAAAGCTACACATTGCTTACAGGCCAGCTTCTTCTGGGGCAGTAGAGAGATATAACCGAACCATTGTGAGCATATTAAAGAAGTTTGTGGCAGATTCTGGGCCAAGTTGGGATATCCGATTACCTCTGGTCCTAATGGCCATCAGCTCTACCCCTTCATCTGCAACCAAAATGTCACCATTCGAGTTGATGACTGGACGCAAGATGGTGCTTCCCCAGCATTTACTCTACAGAACCCAAGAGCAAACGTTGATAAATGCCTCCACAACTCATGAGTATGTGGAGAATTTAAGGAAACACCTTCAACATGCTTTTGCCTATGCTCAGCGGAATCTAGAAAGATCAGCTGAGAGTATGAAGACCCGCTATGACCTGAAAACTTCCAGGAAGGAATATCAGGTGGGGGACCGGGTCTATCTATACAATTTCCAAAGGAACCAGGCCAAACAGCGAAAATTCTTGCCTACATGGAAGGGACCGTTTGAGATTATAGACAAGATCTCCCCTGTGGCCTACAAGATCCGCATCCCCAAAGGCGGGTTGGCAGAGGGGGAAGACAAGTGGGTCCACATCAACCAGTTGAAGTGTTGCCATCCCAGGCACACTCTGCAACAACTGGAGGAGTCCTCTGCAATCCCAGAGGGTACCGCTCCAGAGTAATTCAATTCCAACCCTAAAATATCCTACATATAACCTATCAAATTCTGTGTTTCTCAGGTTTATGTGTTCCTGTCGCTTAATTTAAAAAAATGTGCATGTTCATATCTGTTGAGTTCTAAAATATATATGCACCCCACTATATCAATGGTGGGGGAGAAATGTCCATGAATAGGTATTGCCGCTCTTCCTTTGTCGTCCTAGGAGAAAGAAAACCTTGAGACTGGCCAGGGAGGACGATCCGGAGACCGGGAGCAGAGACGCAAGGGGCCCGGGGTACCGCCCAATCTTCCCATCAGGACCGGCGAGGAGAACCGATCGATCCGACCGGATGGAGAAAAAGATGCTGAACTGTGCCATCTATTGGAAGAAGATGAGGAAACATCCCAGATCTTGCGCGTTCCATCAGTGAAACAGAATGGCCATCGCAAGAGGGGGGCTTGTGGGATGTTTTTACCCATGCATCCGAGCCCTACCACAAAAACTGTGCAGTACTGGCATTGAAAACATCATGATGGCCAGAGCTTCCCAGAAAATGCCCAGGGAAATGCATGAAGAATAGGCTGCCACCCATTTTTGCCGATGTAATGGGCACAGAAGGGCACTGCCTTAAACCACCACTGGACTACCCACACAGTAGCCTGAAACCATTGGGAATGGCAATGCTGATTGCCAAAAGCAACCTAGAACTGTGGGGAATTCATTTTCTTAAATCCCAAAAATGGTTGCATTACCAGTACTCACCACTATCAGAAAGCCGGCGTTTTAAAACCACCAGACTTTTGTGTAAGACTGAATAAATGAACCCAAAGCAGGCCAAAGAAAGACTTACGGAGAGGTGGATACAATGTAAAGTTATATTCTGAAGTGACTTGAAGGTTTATAACAAGACTGGCTGAGCTCTGCAGGTCTGCAGCGGCTTAAACTGAAACTGGATTTAAAATTACCAAAAATCGAAATGTGTAAATAAACTGAGGGACAGACTTGTGACTGCCACATAGTTTGTCACTGTTAAAATGTCATAGTTTTGAACTTAGAATCAGCATTCCAGTTGCATGTGTAAAAATTGTTAGTTTTATTTGAATGCAGAAAACTGGGTAACTAAAAGTGACAGTAGCTGGGGCCTGGCTTAAGGAACTGGATTCTGCCCAACAACTTCCTCCCAATTGGAGTGAAACTGGATCCACAGCAGTTCTCAGGCCTGGCTGCATCCTGAGGGGAGTTTACCCCTCTCTGATTGAATTACCAAGGGACTGCTAGAGACTAAACAAAGGACCCAGGAAGAGGGTTTATTGGGGGGAGGCCATAAATGGCTTCCTCTTGAACAATGGGCCTTCCAGGGCCCAGGCAGATGGTTTATTAGGGGGACCATAAAATAGCTTCCTCTTGGCAGAAGCTGGGAGGGGCAGGGTCTCCGAGCTTGGCAGAAACTGGATAAACTGGTTTCTACACCATGTGACCTGAAAAGACACACCCCTGTTGGCCAGAATATGATTCTAAGAAAGATGTATAACTCACAGTGCGGACTTGTCAAAATTATTTAAATGATACCATCATTCTTGTGAATTTTCTGTGCACGTTTTAAGACACGTTGGGAATTTGTGTGATATTCTGGGGCAAAACCCGGCTATTTATGGATACTACAGACTCTGTGTTTAAGCTAGAGACATGGGAATTTACTGGAGTATGTAAGGACAGGCCGTGTATATGTGTATAATTTTTAATGAAGAACCAAGGTTGCATAACCCACTAAAATCGAAAATAAGTTGCCATTTTTGAATGCAAGCCCTCAGGAAGAGCAGAGTTTGAGCAGAGTATGCCTCATGTGATAGGTAATATGTACATGCAATGACAAACCACTATGTATTTGAGAAATGTGTATTTTGATCAAATATAGATTTGTGTGCAATTTGACAGGGGAGTGTCCTTTCTGCAAGTCATTAAATGACATCATTCTGACACACAATCCTGCTCTCCAGTGAGAACGCAAAGAATTCTCCAACCTATCAGAACTCTGAAGGGGTTGGGCCTAGAAAGCTAGCCTCTCCACCCACTTTCAAAACACATAAAAAGAGACTGCTGGGACAGGTAGAGACATTCATTTCCATTTGATGCGGAGCATGCTGACCGACGACTTCACATCCAGAGATCCTACACTTAGACTTCCAAGCTAAACAGAGACTACAGAACTGTGAACCAAGAAGGCCCACTGCAAGCAAAAGTATTTGTCAGCAGGCCCAAAAATCATTTGCAGACTATTCACAGCCGGACCCAGGTGTTGATTCTGGCCTGAAACACTGTGCCAGAAAGATCCAGAAGCAGTGCTGTACCCGGAGAAAGCAGAGCAGTATCCAGAACCAGAGGCCAGAGATCGAGAGTGACCCAGACCGCTGTTAGCAGAACCAGAGAGCTGATCCAGATCACTGTGAAGTGCAGAGACCGGAACCGGAGACCAGATCGCTGTGAAGTGCTGTGCGCAGTGACCGGATCCGTGACAAAGTCGCCTTCCTGTCCAAAATCTCTTGTGAGTACTCAGCAAAACTCAGAACCTATCCCTTAGTTTAATATAATATAATTCAATCTATTTAACCTAAGTAGAACTGTCACCTTTCATTTTCTAGCTGCAAGCTGTAACCTGTCGCTTTGAACTTTTAAAATGTCAAATCCGAAAAACTACCTTTATTTAATCGTCCTTATCTCTGGAACCGTTTGGGCTAGGAACTTGGTTTAACTTTCCTCTGAAAGCTTAGAATCTCAGCTTTTCAAAAAGCTTAGAAACGACTAGTCCTTATAATTTTGCCGTAATCGTGATTCACGCATTCGCGAATTTTGCCGCGATTCGCGATTTGGTTAAAAATCCAGCCACGTGTGAAAACAGCAGCTTCCTTGCTTTCTTTTGCCAAAAATTCGTTTAACCTGCTAGTTACTCCTAGATCCTTGCTAAAGTGAGCCTGAACTCATCCCAAGTATATTTCACTCACCCTGAACCTCCTAAAGGGAATTAAAACCATTTTCAGCATATTCCTCACTTCATTGCCAGCACATATAAAAGCATTTTGGGCCTGTGTTTCAAACTTCTGTAGTCTAAGCTTGCTGGGGTGAACTGAATTACATTTGATTGCATTTCTGAGAACGGTGTGCTTTCCTTCCATTTCCTTGCATTGCATAAAGGGGGGGAGTGGATTGCCAGAGGAAACTGATTACATTGTTTTGTTGAAATCATATTGAGTATTTTCTGTATTGCATTTTCATTCAACATTGCATCCATCTTAAACTAGATAAAGCATTCTCTACCACCTTATTCTTCTGTTCCTATTCCCAAACGTGCTACCTCATCCTTCATACTACTCCTGGGTAATCAAATCAGTTTATTAGTAGAACATTACCCATTGTTGTTAACTGCTCATGTTCTGAAGTGTGATATTAATTATTAATATATTATAAAGTGTGATATATATATATTGTTTACATTCTCAAATAAACCGTTTAAACTTGCAAAACAGAACTACTTCTTTGCTCAGTGGGGTCAGGGGGGTTCCAAGAGAGGGGTGTTATATAGGGGTAGTCATCCAGAACTCATGAACTGGACATATAGATATATCAATAAGGGTTTCCATTCAGTATCCCAGACTAGGCATTGACTTAGCTGTAGTGTTGAATTGAATCCTCTTACAAAGTGGGGGCTCGAGCCGGACGTTTGGGTTAGATCTATCACTTGTGCAGATTAATACAGTGTGCCAGCTGACCAGATACACATATCCGGTCGGATCACCACGCTGTGTTACGCTGTAAAGCACTCCTCAAAGGAACACTCTAAGGAAAAGGTCTGTTTTGCAAAAATAAAATACAAACTTCTGTAAGTCAGGAAGGAACTCAAATTCCAGAATGGCGACCTTGGTAGATATGAAAATAGCCAGAGAACACTTCTTACATAATCTATTTGTGAGAGGTGAGTGGACTCATCAGGACCAAACGGTCTGGTTGCAGGCAATCGCGCAACAGGTCACTGAAACAGGGTCAGATATATGGGGATATCAGGGTCCCCTACACGTGGCCCTGAGTGAACTATATATGGCCCCTAAGGCTAAGGATGAGCACCACAAGATTGCCAGGGTAGCGGCATATTTATATTTACATATGGGAGCCATGCAGGACAAATGTGCTGAAGGCCAAGATCTGGCGAGTAGGCAACTGCTGGCACTACAGAAGGCCCAATCTGATCTGGACTCTTCTGAGCAGAGGCTGCTCAGGAGCCAGGAGTCAGAAAATGACAGCAGACGGTACATCACTAAAATAAAGGAGGATATGGATGTGCTGCAACAGGAAAAGGCGGACCAGGATACCAGATTTCTGGCCTTGCAGAAGGAGTACCAAGAAGGTTTGGACTCCCTACTGCAGAGCCAGAAAAAGCTGGAGCAACAGTTAGACTTCAATAGGGCATGTGCTGAGCAGGTAGTCACCCTGCAAAGCCACCTAGATAGGGAGAAGGCAGAGAGCAATAAACTGATTTTGAAAGACCTGGATACCCAGGCAGAGTTTGACCAGGAGCGCCAGAAAACTGGTGCCTTCCAAAGGCAAAGGGACGACCTGGCGGCACAGATGCAGGCTCTTAGTCAGGAAAGGGATACCTTAGGCCAGGAAGTCTCCCACTTAAAAAGGAAAATGGAAGAAAATCACCTGGCCCTCCAGGGACTGGGTGACCTCCAAAAAGAACACCAGAACTTGTTAGAGCACACCAGGAGGATGAAGGATGCTCTGGCAAGAAAGGAGCAGGCCAATAGGGACACAGCTCAGGAGGTAACCTTCCTGCAGCAGAGACTGGCCCAGTAGTCCAGGACCAATCAGGAGGCACAGAGAGAAAATGAGGCTCTCTGTCAGCACAATGATAGGCTCCAACAACAGGTAGTGATGCAGGAGCGACTGATAGAGTCTAGTAAGGCCTTAACTGAGGAACTGAAAGCGCAGGCTCTTGCATTGCAACAGGGAGCAGGGGCGGATAGAGATCAGGTTCGCTGGGAAAGGGAAACTCCTGAGCATAACCTCAGGAGCCCTAGTACCAGAGGCCTTTATCTCTCTCAGTCCCTGGACTCTGCCACCCCCATGTCCCCTGGCGCACATGAGCACCGGGCCACAGGGATGGCAGATTACTATCCAGCCAGAAGCATGGGGCTCATAGGCCAGTACCTCCCAGGAATGGATGGGCGGGCATCCGGGTATGGGCACCCAAGCACAGTGCAATTTAGTGGGGAACCCCAGGAGAATAGGCCCATTAAGGGCATCCTGAAAACTTCTGCCCTGGCAGCAAGGAGGAATCTGAAGACTCCTCTGAACGGCGCAGGACACAGGAGACCAGGTCCCCACATTCTGCCAGCCAATCCCAGGCTCTCAGAATCCGGGAAAACCTGGAACATCAGACAGGAACCTCTGGGAGCAGTGCCTCTGAGTCAGAGGATGAATGGACCAGGGTTACCCGAACCGAAAAGGCCAATAAGGCAAAAAAGACCTTGCTTAAGGACCCATTGAAGCAAATAAAGGCAATAAGGAGTGTCATCACGCCTTATCACAAGAACGCCAAGTATTCTGTTTGGGAACACTTGGAGTTTTAGGAGCAAATGATGGAGACTTTCCATTTGAAGGACAGCCAAAGCTGTATCCAATATGTAAAGTGGACATTGTCCCCAGAGTACTCCAGTTTCTTTGCGGGGCTGGAGGACCAAAATCATTCAAGGTGGTCCACTTATAGGGTGGCCATATTAAAACATTTTTCTGTTCACAGAAATCCCCAAGAGGCTCGCAAGGCAGCCTACAATTTGCAATGTGGGGAGGATCAGGCCCCACAAGAATTTGTGCAAGAACTGAAACATGCCTTTGCGCAGACCACCAGAAGGGTGCGCACAGACAGCAGAGAATTTGTCAATACATTTTTCCATGCCTTGCCCAAATACATCATGACCCAGCTCGTGAGAGATTTTCACGAGAAAAGATCTTTAGACCTGGTCATTGAACAGGCTACCCGGATCTATGAGGTGCAGAAGCCCATAGAAAATAAAAATAATGCGCCCAAAATCCCCAAAACCAACAGCACCCCTGCTGCTGCCAAGGTGGCAGAGGTAAAGGTTGCCCCCGTTTTAGACTTGGAGATGGGGGGGCCTAAAAACCTACCTGCACCTAATAATCTTAAGCCCAGAAATCCCTCGGGCCAGTCACAGACAGGGAGTCGAGGAGGTAGTCCCACAAATGGGATCCCCCGCTCCCCTGACTATGTAAGTCCCCGCTACAAGGGAAACCGACCAATCCTGGGTTATGTGTGGACTCCTCCAGCCCAAGGGGGGGGTCCAGCCAAGCACCTGACCCGGGGAACTTCCCTCCTAACTTCCCCCAGGAGGGCAGAAATTCTCCAAATCCTGGGCAGAACTTTTTCCCCAGGTATCCGCCCAATTTCCAGCCCCAAAATCCTCCACCCTTCTTTCCCCAATTCCCTGAGCCCAGACAACCTAATCCGGGAGAGGGGAGGCCAAGGGTGGAGGGGTACCAAAATCTTCCCAACCAGGGGTACTACCAGAGAAGGGATAGCTACCCTTCCCGGGATCAGCCCAGGGGAGAAAATAGAGCCCCGTATCAGCCTGAGCGGGTTTCCCAGTTAGAGCGCCAGGTCCAAAATATTGCACGGGATCTGGGTCACATACTGAGGGCTCAACAGAACCCTCAGATGAGCATGCCACCGCAGAATGCCCCAAACTCTGGACCTGGTACTCCAGAACAATGAGGGGGGCAGCACCCCGATAACACACCGGTTCCCAGAGAGGAGGCACAAGGGGAAGGGAGGTGTAAAGCCTTGGAGGAAGCTTCCTTCCCAACTTGTAAACAGCCCCTGGAAAACCAGGAACCGGAAACAAAATCTCCTACCCCTGAAAGCCTGCCTCCCAAGGAGCATAGGGGGGTGTAGGATAAACAAAGGACCCAAACAGACCCACTTTGTGGAGGAGGTACAGGTCTTCCAATTTGAGGGAGAGGGATCCTCAAAAGATCCTGGGAAAAGGATCTTCTCCTTCAGAGATGGGGGAACTCCTCCCAAGGAAAAATGGGTCCCAAGGGATTCCAATCCAGACTGGGGAGATATGGAGACTGAGCTACCGCCGCCCATCATCTCATCCCAGAACCCACAATACCGAAATCCCCTGGTTCAAACCCATCCTGATGACTGCCTCCAAAAAGGGTGGGGCGGCCCAGAACCGGAACCAGGGGAACCCACAATGGCTCTGATCTCCAGTTGCCAACTTTTTCTTTCAGATTCTCAAGGCCCTCCACAGAATTCTGCCCAAATCTCTTCGCTAGCAATGTCCAAAACCAGAAACTTAGCCCACCAGTTGTCCAAAAATGTGCATTATCTGTGCCCCCTTGAGGAGAAGGAGGGAAGATACTATGCCCTGGTACAAGTACAGGGGCAGGGTACAATTTTGGCACTGGTGGACACTGGATCCCAAGCTACCCTTCTGTCCAAAAGGGCCTTTGAGGAACTAAATGACGGAAGGGGGGAGAATTACCGTATTCCTCTCACCTCTCTTCCTGGACAACTGCAGAACTTTGAAGGGAAGGAAATTCCCGTTGAGGGGACTGCAGACTTGGACATTAAAATTGGGCGACACAAGGTGAAACACCCGGTCATAGTAGTGACTCCAGAGGGCACCCCTTGTTTACTAGGGAATGACCTCCTGAGAAGGTTGTCACCCCTAATAGATTATGTAAACAAGGTCCTCTGGACCCAGACTAGCCGACCAATAAAATTAAAACAGAGTGTCAACCATGTTAGTTTAAACGGCACCTGCCACATGGTTGAACAAAAATCTGACCAAGTAGAATTTCACTTCCAGAACAACCAAACTCCCGACGTGACAGTAATAGCAGTAGGACAACAGACTTGTGATGGGGGGTCCTCTCTATTTCTGAAAATCAACCTTGCTTCCAGTTTAAAGTGCTACTCCACGCTGGAAGGAAACACTTTGAAATTCTTTACTAATCCACAATCAGAAACTCCCACTCCTATAGTCCAGAAAGATGTGAAATCAGCTCAGAGCCTGGCTGATATTCAGTAAATTGGAGAGCGGTTGTTCATCCCTGTTCAGTTAAATGATGGGAAGGACTCTGTTCTCGCTCGAGTGTGTGTGAACAACTGTAAGAGCTTCATCAGCAAAGCCATGTTCCGCCAACTCCCAAAAGATCCAGCCATTCCCACATTCAAACTGATAGACAAATGGGAAAAGGACCTGGAAGCACCCAATTCCAAACATCTCCTGCCAAGCAGGTGTATGCTCAAAATCTCCATTGGCAACAAGAGCATAGTCCACAATTGTTGGGTCGTGCGAGACGTCACTGCCGCTTTTTACTTAAGCAGTGACATTCTCAATCGCTTTGCCATTAGTTTGGACCTAATAAACTTCAAAGCTTGGTCCCGATTAGCGGATAATCCCATGGGCTTTGATGATCCAGAAAAAGCATTAAGGTCAGCTCAATTGCTACCTTATGCAGTTGACATTCAGATTAAAGAGGAAGTCACCATCCCAGAAAGGACCCGACAATTCTCCCTGGAAGTGAAAGTTAAAAGAGGACAATATTTGCAAAACCCTGATGCTTATATACATCTAAATGCTTCTCTCCAACAGCAAGGGTTGGGGGTAAACCCAACTCCATTAGTCAACATAGAACATGACACCATTCCAATAGAGGTGGATAACAGCGACTTAAAGAGTATTACTCTAGCCGCATGCACCATTATTGGAATGGCGGTTGATGACCGACATTTTTCCATTGATCTAGGAAATGAACTGTTAGGACCAATCCCCAAGGACTGTTTTGACAGTGACAGTGAGGACAATACAACACCAGACAGGATTTTAACCCGGCATGGGGGGAACTTCCTGGTGTACACTTCCTGCCCCTATGGTAAGGAAGATGTGACTTGTGACTTCAGGAGGGATGAGGTGATTTTCCAGGTCCATGAGGGTTGCCTTTCCCACCTGCGGCCTCCAGTCCAAATCATCACTCTGACCAGGGACTTCTCCACCCAGCTGGCGGAGGCCGCTGAGATAGCCAAACCAGATGTCTTTCCAGGCTTCAGGCAGATGGTGGAAGAGAGAGTCAACCTAGCTGATGCCTGTGTGACTCTGGAACAGAAGCAAAAGTTGAAACAAGTTTTCTTGGATTTCCAAGATCTCTTTGCGGTAGACTCATATGACTGTGGTCGCACCGACATCTACACAACAACAATTCCCACAGACCCTGGAATGACTCCAGTGTTTGTGAAGCAATATCATTTGCCTCTCGCATCCATGGAGTCCCTTACTGAAATAATTAAGAACCTTGAGTCCCGGGGGATAATTCGTCCAATACACAGCACCTTCAATAATCCGGTGCTGGGAATATTGAAGCCGAACGGCCAGTGGAGACTCTGCGCCGACCTTAGGGAGCTCAACAAACGGGTCCATACTTCCCGATGGCCTCTGCCCTACATTGACCAAGGTCTGGCCCAGATCCAGGGGTCACAGGTATTCACTGCAATAGACCTGACCAATGGATACTGGACCGTGCCTGTCAGTAGGGAGGACAAATACAAGCTGGCTTTTACCTTTGGGGGCCAGCAGTACACATGGACCCGGACTCCCTTCGGATACCGCAACTCCGGCAATGAATTCAACATTTTCCTACATAAGGCCATGCCCGACCTGGGTGCGAGGGGTAACCTGGCTTATGTAGATGATGTCCTCATCAAAAGTTCATCTGTGGAGGAACACATAGCGGAGATCCGTTATGTTCTGACCCAGTTGAGGGCCGCGGGAGCAAAACTTTCCTTTCAGAAAGCACAGTGGTGTAGAACCCGTGTTAATTTCATGGGGCATGAGATTACTCCTCAGGGTCTCTGTCCCCAGGAAAAGAAAGTGGAAGCACTTCAGAAACTGAAAGACCCCACAGCTCTGCGGGAACTAAGGAGCCTCCTTGGACTGACTAATTACAGCAGAAAGTTCATTGAGGGCTACGCAGAGATCACCAGACCCCTGATTCATCTCCTGAAGGGGGGGGTCAAGTGGGAATGGGGTCCAGAACAAGCAGAGGCAGTAAGACAACTCAAAAGAAGCCTCTCACAAGCGCCCTGCCTAGCTTACCCTGTCAGAAACAAGGTGTTCTTCCTGGAGACGGGGTTCTCTAATACATGCTTGACGGCAGTATTATACCAAAAGCATGACAAGGTCAATAAAGTAATCTCCTATGCGAGCAAAACTTTATCCTCTGTGGAGGAAAAATTCAACGATTGTGAGAAGGCACTCCTGGCAACGGTGTGGGCATTGAAGAATTACCACCCGTTTATCCAGGGGGAACACATCATAGTGGAGACTCCACACCAGCCTCTGCAATATCTCCAAAGTGACAGAATACGGGCCGGAAATGTGAGTAATTCCCGAATTACTTCCTGGATTCTGTCAATGCAAGGCTTTCCTGTGGAGGTCAGATATGGCCAAAACAAGAAGAGTCCCCTTGCGCAAGGTCTGGCTGACTTGCATGATTGTGCCAGAGAAAACTGTCTCGAGGACGAAAGTCTAAAAATCAAGGACAACACAGAGGCATACCTTAATTCCCCACACAAAGTCTTTGAAGAGGACAAGTGTGAGGGAATGCCCACTGTCTCTGTGGATGGATGCTCTTACCATGTTGACAACAACGGGGAGAAAGAACTGGTGGCCGGCGTAGGGAATGCATGGGTGAATGAGTCCCCAGAACCCTCCGCTGGATACAAAATTGGTCCCCGAAGTAGTCAGGTGGCAGTATTGATGGCTGTGCATCAGGCCATCCTCACTGCTGTCCAGCATCAACTCCACGAACTGGTCATAATCACAGATTCGGATTATCTACGGAACGGGTTTGTGGAGCACCTGGTTAATTGGAAAACCAGAGGCATGTTATGTGCTAACAACAAACCCTTGAAACATGGGAAGTTGATCCAAAACATTGATGATCTGGTCACATCGAATGGGATGACCATCTACTGGAAAAAGATCAAGGGTCATTCCAAAGTAGAGGGACCAGACAAAACTGGAAATGACTTAGCTGATCAGCTGGCCAAAACCAGGGCCATCCAAAGGGATCTAATTGAGATTGAGTCCCTGTTGGGGGAAATCCAGGTCACTGCTATCACTAGGTCCCAGACAAATGCTCACAATGATCTTTCAACTGCCCAATGGAGCAAGGAGACCCCTGATGCTGATTTGATTACAGCTCAGAAGGGGGATCCAATTATCGGTAAGTTTTACCAACACCTTGAGGACCCTGAGAACTTTCCCCTGACGGATACCGATTACATTGGGAAAGAGGACCTAAGAGTGTTGATGAAATGTCCAAAAATGTTCTGAATCCAAGACGGTTTGCTGGTAAGGAAATCTAAAGCTGGCCACGATCAGTGGGTGGTTCCTACCTCATTCCGAAGCCTGATGTTAAGTCACGCCCATGATGCGGCCACCGCCGGTCATAGGGGGTTTCACACAACACTGGAAATCTTAAGAGAGGTTGCATACTGGCCACACATGGGGCAGGACCTTGACCAATACTTGAAGGGGTGTCTTGTGTGTGCACAATTTCAGCCATCATCCCTCACGCACCGTGCACCCCTCCAAAAGAGGGGGATGACACTGCCATGGTCAGATTTGCAAATCGACTTTGTAGGCCCTGTGATTCGCTCGTCTAGAGGAAACAAGTACATGTTGATCATTACATGCTTGTTTACCAAGTGGGTGGAATGTCTCCCAGCCCCAAATTGCAAGGCAGAAACAGCAGCTGCCCTGATGATTAACCACATCTTTTCCCGTTTTGGTCTACCTCAAAGGATTGAGTCAGACAGGGGTAGCCACTTCACCAGTGAAGTAATGACAAAGATGTGGGAGATACTGGGGGTCAAGAGAAAGCTACACATTGCTTACAGGCCAGCTTCTTCTGGGGCAGTAGAGAGATATAACCGAACCATTGTGAGCATATTAAAGAAGTTTGTGGCAGATTCTGGGCCAAGTTGGGATATCCGATTACCTCTGGTCCTAATGGCCATCAGATCTACCCCTTCATCTGCAACCAAAATGTCACCATTCGAGTTGATGACTGGACGCAAGATGGTGCTTCCGCAGCATTTGCTCTACAGCACCCAAGAGCAGACACTAATAAATGCCTCCACAACTCATGAGTATGTGGAGAATTTAAGGAAACACCTTCAACATGCTTTTGCCTATGCTCAGCGGAATCTAGAAAGATCAGCTGAGAGTATGAAGACCCACTATGACCTGAAAACCTCCAGGAAGGAATATCAGGTGGGGGACCGGGTCTATCTATACAATTTCCAAATGAACCAGGCCAAACAGCGAAAATTCTTGCCTACATGGAAGGGACCGTTTGAGATTATAGACAAGATCTCCCCTGTGGCCTACAAGATCCGCATCCCCAAAGGCGGGTTGGCAGAGGGGGAAGATAAGTAGGTCCACATCAACCAGTTGAAGTGTTGCCATCCCAGGTACACTCTGCAACAACTGGAGGAGTCCTCTGTAATCCCAGAGGGTATCGCTCCAGAGTAATTCAATTCCAACCCTAAAATATCCTACATATAACCTATCAAATTCTGTGTTTCTCAAGTTTATGTGTTCCTGTCGCTTAATTTAAAAAAATGTGCATGTTCATATCTGTTGAGTTCTAAAATATATATGCCACCCCACTATATCAATGGTGGGGGAGAAATGTCCATGAATAGGTATTGCCGCTCTTCCTTTGTCGTCCTAGGAGAAAGAAAACCTTGAGACTGGCCAGGGAGGACGATCCAGAGACCGAGAGCAGAGACGCAAGGGACCCGGGGTACCGCCCAATCTTCCCATCAGGACCGGCGAGGAGAACCGATCGATCCGACCGGATGGAGAAAAAGATGCTGAACTGTGCCATCTATTGGAAGAAGATGAGGAAACATCCCAGATCTTGCGAGTTCCATCAGTGAAACAGAATGGCCATCGCAAGAGGGGGGCTTGTGGGATGTTTTTACCCATGCATCCGAGCCCTACCACAAAAACTCTGCAGTACTGGCATTGAAAACATCATGATGGCCAGAGCTTCCCAGAAAATGGCCAGGGAAATGCATGAAGAATAGGCTGCCACCCATTTTTGCCGATGTAATGGGCACAGAAGGGCACTGCCTAAAACCACTATTGGACTACCCACACAGTAGCCTGAAACCATTGGGAATGGCAATGCTGATTGCCAAAAGCAACCTAGAACTGTGGGGAATTCATTTTCTTAAATCCCAAAAATGGTTGCATTACCAGTACTCACCACTATCAGAAAGCCGGCATTTTAAAACCACCAGACTTTTGTGTAAAACTGAATAAATGAACCCAAAGCAGGCCAAAGAAAGACTTACGGAGAGGTGGATACAATGTAAAGTTATATTCTGAAGTGACTTGAAGGTTTATAACAAGACTGGCTGAGCTCTGCAGGTCTGCAGCGGCTTAAACTGAAACTGGATTTAAAATTACCAAAAATCGAAATGTGTAAATAAACTGAGGGACAGACTTGTGACTGCCACATAGTTTGTCACTGTTAAAATGTCATAGTTTTGAACTTAGAATCAGCATTCCAGCTGCATGTGTAAAAATTGTTAGTTTTATTTGAATGCAGAAAACTGGGTAACTAAAAGTGACAGTAGCTGGGGCCTGGCTTAAGGAACTGGATTCTGCCCGACAACTTCCCCCCAATTGGAGTGAAACTGGATCCACAGCAGTTCTCAGGCCTGGCTGCATTCTGAGGGGGGGTTACCCCTCTCTGATTGAATTACCAAGGGACTGCTAGAGACTAAACAAAGGACCCAGGCAGAGGGTTTATTGGGGGGAGGCCATAAATGGCTTCCTCTTGAACAATGGGCCTTCCAGGGCCCAGGCAGATGGTTTATTAGGGGGACCGTGAAATAGCTTCCTCTTGGCAGAAGCTGGGAGGGGCAGGGTCTCTGTGCTTGGCAGAAACTGGATAAACTGGTTTCTACACCATGTGACCTGAAAAGACACACCCCTGTTGGCCAGAATATGATTCTAAGAAAGATGTATAACTCACAGTGCGCACTTGTCAAAATTATTTAAATGATACCATAATTCTTGTGAATTTTCTGTTCACGTTTTAAGACGCGTTGGGAATTTGTGTGATGTTCTGGGGCAAAACCCCGCTATTTATGGATACTACAGACTCTGTGTTTAAGCTAGAGACATGGGAATTTACTGGAGTATGTAAGGACAGGCCGTGTATATGTGTATAATTTTTAATGAAGAACCAAGTTTGCATAACCCACTAAAATCGAAAATAAGTTGCCATTTTTGAATGCAAGCCCTCAGGAAGAGCAGAGTTTGAACAGAGTATACCTCATGTGATAGGTAATATGTACATGCAATGACAAACCACACTGTATTTGAGAAATGTGTATTTTGATCAAATATAGATTTGTGTGCACTTTGACAGGGGAGTGTCCTTTCTGCAAGTAATTAAATGACATCATTCTGACACACAATCCTGCTCTCCAGTGAGAACGCAAAGAATTCTCCAACCTATCAGAACTCTGAAGGGGTTGGGCCTAGAAAGCTAGCCTCTCCACCCACTTTCAAAACACATAAAAAGAGACTGCTGGGACAGGTAGAGACATTCAATTCCATTTGCTGCGGAGCATGCTGACCGACGACTTCACATCCAGAGATCCTACACTTAGACTTCCAACCTAAACAGAAACTACAGAACTGTGAACCAAGAAGGCCCTCTGCAAGCAAAAGTATTTGTCAGCAGGCCCAAAAATCATTTGCAGACTGTTCACAGCCGGACCCAGGTGTTGATTCTGGCCTGAAACCCTGTGCCAGAAAGATCCAGAAGCAGTGCTGTACCCAGAGAAAGCAGAGCAGTATCCAGAACCAGAGGCCAGAGATCCAGAGTGACCCAGACCGCTGTTAGCAGAACCAGAGAGCTGATCCAGATCACTGTGAAGTGCCGAGACCAGAACCGGAGACCAGATCGCTGTGAAGTGCTGTGCGCAGTGACCGGATCCGTGACAAAGTCGCCTTCCTGTCCAAAATCTCTTGTGAGTACTCAGCAAAACTCTGAACCTATCCCTTAGTTTAATATAATATAATTCAATCTATTTAACCTAAGTAGAACTGTCACCTGTCATTTTCTAGCTGCAAGCTGTAACCTGTCGCTTTGAACTTTTAAAATTTCAAATCCGAAAAACTACCTTTATTTAATCGTCCGTATCTCTGGAACCGTTTGGGCTAGGAACCTGGTTTAACTTTCCTCTGAAAGCTTAGAATCTCAGCTTTTCAACAAGCTTAGAACCGACTTGCTACTCCCTATAATTTTGCCGTTATCGTGATTCATTCATTCGCGAATTTTGCCGCGATTCGCGATTTGTTTAAAAATCCAGCCACTTGTGAAAACAGCAGCTTCCTTGCTTTCCTTTGCCAAAAATTCGTTTAACCTGCTAGTTACTCCTAGATCCTTGCTAACGTGAGCCTGAACTCACCCCAAGTATATTTCACTCACCCTGAGCCCCCTAAAGGGAATTAAAACCATTTTCAGCATATTCCTCACTTCATTGCCAGCACATATAAAAGCATTTTGGGCCTGTGTTTCAAACTTCTGTAGTCTAAGCTTGCTGGGGTGAACTGAATTACATTCGATTGCATTTCTGAGAACGGTGTGCTTTCCTTCCATTTCCTTGCATTGCATAAAGGGGGGGAGTGGATTGCCAGAGGAAAGTGATTACATTGTTTTGTTGAAATCATATTGAGTATTTTCTGTATTGCATTTTCATTCAACATTGCATCCATCTGAAACTAGATAAAGCATTCTCTACCACCTTATTCTTCTGTTCCTATTCCCAAGCGTGCTACCTCATCCTTCATACTACTCCTGGGTAATCAAATCAGTTTATTAGTAGAACATTACCCATTGTTGTTAACTGCCCATGTTCTGAAGTGTGATATTAATTATTAATTTATTATAAAGTGTGATATATATATATATTGTTTACATTCTCAAATAAACCGTTTAAACTTGCAAAACAGAACTACTTCTTGGCTCAGTGGGGCCAGAGGGGTTCCAAGAGAGGGGTGTTATATAAGGGTAGTCATCCAGAACTCATGAACTGGACATAAAGATATATCAATAAGGGTTTCCATTCAGTATCCCAGACTAGGCATTGACTTAGCTGTAGTGTTGAATTGAATCCTCTTACAGGGCCTTCACCATCGACCAAAGCAACAAACAACTCCTGCTCCAAGACCAGCACCTGCCAGCAATCACCGCACCAGGGCCCTTCCCTCCTACCTTTACTAGCCACAGCTGCCACGCCAGACAGCTTGTCACCAATTAAATGAAAGCTGCAATACTCTTCTTGAAAGGTAAATGCTGTTTTCTTTAATGGTAACATAACAGAGTATAAACCGGCTGCTAAATGCTCCTTTGCCTTCAGTCTCTCTCTCCCACCAGACACTCCCCACTCGGTGTCACTGAACCCCTGTGAGTTCCTTGGGACTGATCTAACCGGGCTAACGGTCGTGGATCGCTCCTTCACTTATCACTCCACCTTTCTGTCTGGCTGTGGTCCAGGCATAAGGCCAGATCAATCATGGCCATAAATTCCTGTGGTTGTTGGTCAACTTGCACTATCAAGTCCTTCAGATCATCGCAAAGTCCCTGATCAAATAGAGACATTCTTTTCTCCCGTGGCCACTCAGCTTCTGCCACTAGCCTGTTAAATTGTGTGACATATGTCACTAACTCCTTGCTGCCCTGCCTTAACGCGAGTAGTTCCCAGTCTTTGCACAGAGTGGCAGCTTGACGGTTAAATATTTTGCCGAATTCACGAAGGATCCCTCCCAATCATACAAAATGGGCTTGTGCTTCTGTCGTGGTTCTCAGCAGGAGGGGCACGAACCAACAACCCCTGCTATTGTCTTGGAACCGGCAAGTGAAAACTTAGACAGGCTTCCGTGACAACTGCAGGGAAGGAGGGTTAGGGAATCGTTGGTTGGAGAGGTTTAGGGGGTTGTAGGAAAACCGGGAAGAGTTTTGGGAAGAGGTCGTGGATGGGACTGGGGTTTTAGGTAAAACAGATCCTTGCGCACGTTTTTTCAGCTCCTGTAGAACGTTGCTGTAACACACCATGAACCTCCCCTGAACTTAGCTTTTGGAAATGTGGTACCTGTGGAGTGTTCCCCTGTTGTCTCCAATGGGCCGCCTAGTCCTGTGGTGCTGCCAGGTGTAACAGGAGAAGTTTCATGCTGAAAAAGAGTGACCAGGAAAATGAGGATGTTTCTATGGCTGGAGACATGCGCTGCTGCATGTGACTTCTAAAGACAATTGTAGAGATATCGCGAGAGCCCTCACTCTCGCGAGATCTCGCCGTGAACTATAGCTCCGCCCCCGCACGCTCTGCGCGCATTACGGGAAGAGCCAAGGACGCGATAAGGTGCGTCCTGCCGGCTCCTCCGAGAACGGGGCCCACGGCCCACACTCATGGACACGGACATTACGGCTGCATCTCCAAGCCACGTTAGGCCCGTTGGCATTTGTTATTGAGGCACGCACTTGGCGTGCACTGTGCATGAAACCTATAAGAGAATAAACACAGCGTGACAAGCCCCGCGACTCCTGTCTTCATTATAAGCAGTTTACAACATAAATTGGCGACGAGGATCACCACCAGAACTCAGGGAGGATCATGCAAGGGGCAACGCCACCGCCACCCTTTCTACAAACTCCAGGTAGGCCTGTCATCCCATGGCCACAATGGCAACCCCTATTCACAACATATGTGGAGGCTCTAGGAGGAGCAGGGTTCTCAGCGGCAAGGCGCAGGGCCATGCTACTCAATGCCTTGGGAGTAGAAGGACAAAGAGTATTCGAGAGTCTCACCCCGATACGGGTGGCTGGCGACAATGACGATGTTTTCAAGGAGGCGGTCAGGAGAATCATAAAAAGATTTGCCAGTAAAGAGAACACAGTGCTCCACAGGATACGGTTTTACACTCGAAGGCAAGAAATGTCTGAACCAGTTGACGATTACGTCACCAAACTGAGGGAACTAGCGGCGCTGTGTAGTTTTGGCAACAATGCAGAGAGCCTCATATGTGATATGTTGGTCGTTCAAACTAACAGTCGGAAAGTCCAAGATAAGTTCATTGTTGAAAAGGAACTGCAGTTGGAGAAAGCAATTGAGATCGCCAGAGCAGTCGAAGAAACGGCGGGAAGACGAAATGAGCTTACAGGGGCCCAGAGTTCCGCTGAAAAACAAACAGTGGGCTTCCATGCAAAAAAAGAAAGGCCGGCAACCGACACGAGAGAAGGGAGAGGGAGCAGGAAAGAACCCCTCAAGTGTCACAGGTGCACCAGCACGAAACACCTAGCGTTCGACAGGGAGTGCCCAGCCAGAGACAATGAGTGCTCCATATGTAAACGTATTGGCCATTTCTCAATCGTGTGTCGGTGGAGAAACAAGAAAGTCTCCAGTCTCAATGCAGATCGCAATACGGAGAAAGAATCTTCCTCAGAAGATGAAGGAAGACCCACAGTCATTATGGTGAACAGCACAAGAGCAAGGAGAGAGAAGCCTCACTGCACGATCAAAATTGATGGCATGGAAACAAGGGTCATGGCAGACTCAGGTTCGGATCTAACGATCATTCCCCTTCGGACTTATAAAGACATGGTGGGAAAAGAAAAGGTGCAAGTGTTAATGACGAGGCATAAACCCACGGTGTTTGGAGGGGCGTCAGTCGAACTGTTAGGATACATCAAGGGCAAAGTAGAATTCAAAGGAAGGGAAACCACAACCAGAGTCTACTTCAGTCACGAAGGTCCAGCAGTGCTAGGTTGGGATGACCAAGACAAGCTGAAAATCAGACTGGATCCCAGCACCGAAGATCAGGTCCTGTCGGTTAGGGTGACGAGTGGACCCGTCGTCAAAAGCGACTACCCAACACTTTTCTCGGAGGAGCCGGGGCACATTAAGGGTTTTCTGCACAAAATAGTGCTCAAAAGAAATGCAGTCCCCGTAAAGCACCGCGTGAGGCCAGTACCAGCCACGGCAAGGGACATCCTTAGAAGTCAGTTGGAAAAGATGAAAACGGAGGGGGTCATCGAAGAAATCGAAGCATCCGAATGGCTGAGCCCCGTCGTGCTTATAAAGAAACCCCAATCACAGGAACTAAGAGTGTGCATAGACCTGCGCAGTTTAAACTTGGAAGTCATCACAGATAATTACCCCCTTCCAAGCATAAACAAACTCATTCTGTTAATGAAAGAAGCCAAAATATTTTCGAAACTGGACATGAGGAATGCATACCACTAAATACAGCTACATGAATAGTCGAAACCCCTCACGGCATTCATCACTCCATTTGGCACATACCAATTCACCAAAATGCCATTCGGGTTGTCATCAGCAGCATTGGCCTTCCAACGCATGATGGATGTCTTGCTACGGAAAGTTAAAAATGTGGTGTACTTCCAGGATGACATCCTCGTGTATGCGGAGGATGAGCAAACGCACGATGCCACGTTGAGAATTGTCCTAAGCAAGCTACAAGAAGCAGGTGTGCGATTACGTCATGAAAAATGTTTGTTCAGGGTGAAAGAAGTTGAATACTTAGGGTATAAGATTTCAGAAAAAGGAATCAGTCCCAAACAGAATCTCATGCAAGCAATCATTAAAGCACCAGAACCCACCAGCAAAGAGGAAGTGAGGTCATTTCTTGGACTGGCTGAGTACTATGCGAAGTTCATACCGAAGTTTTCCGAGACCACGGCACCCCTCCGCGACGTACTCAAAAAGGGCTAGGAATTTATATGGCAAGAACCCCAAAAGACGGCGATGGAGAATATAAAGCAACATATCATAGATGCACCATGCCTTCAACCATTTAATCCGGTGTGGGAAACAGTCGTCACTACAGACGCCAGTGCATACGGACTAGGAGCAGTGCTAACACAAAAGAAAGGTGACACGGAACATGTTGTGGCCTTTGCTTCGAAGGCATTATCGGAGGCGGAACAGAACTATTCCACCAAGGAAAAAGAAATGTTGGCCTGCGCATGGGCAGTGGAACATTTCAGGACATACGTATGGGGCACAAAATTCAAGCTAGTGACTGATCATAAGCCCCTCATCCATATGCTCAGCCCGGGAGGCACTAAAGTATCCACACCCAGATTAGCACGCATTGCAGCCAAACTGCAAGAGTACA
This sequence comes from Ambystoma mexicanum, assembly GCF_040938575.1. Taxonomy (NCBI): domain Eukaryota; kingdom Metazoa; phylum Chordata; class Amphibia; order Caudata; family Ambystomatidae; genus Ambystoma; species Ambystoma mexicanum. The sequence goes on along the minus strand of NC_090922.1, from coordinate 756,749,419 downwards.
CGTTTGAGGTCCAGCACATCTCATGCTGGAAAAATGTCGAGACTGCCGGAGGGTAAGGATAAAGCCACCACGTTCCTTCATGGAGAATGCATAGTTGCATCCATCACGGACTTGAGAGCACCAGATTACCTAGAACTCAGTGAGAGACACTGGGAAGAGGAAGATGGGAAAGACCCCACCATGGCCATGATTCGCAAATGGATCAAGGAAGGTTGGCCAGGTGAAAAAACGCTGCCCGAGGGCATGAGACCCTATTGGAAGGTGTCAGACGAGCTATCTGAAACGGAGGGGATAATTATGAAAAACGATCAGATTATTCCCCCCACAGGAATGAGAAATACCATTCTATGTAGAGCCCACGCGGGCCACTTGGGAAACACGATGACCCGTCGCAGAGTGAGAGAGGCCTACTGGTGGCCATCCATGGACCAGGAAATTCGATCCATGATAGAACGTTGCCATGAATGCCTCAATAGCGACAAGAGACTTAAGGTCCGCCAAGCACCCCTAATACCCACGGAAATACCGGAAGCCGTGTGGTCAAAGGTTGGCATCGACTTCATAGGGCCTTTGGAAGCAATGGCACCTGAACATCGGTACGGCATAGTACTGGTTGACTACCTATCAAAGTGGGTGGAGGCGGAGTTTGTCCCAAACATAACTACAGCAACAGTTATAGAAGTACTTACAGAAATTTTTCAGAGGGAAGGCCTCCCCAAGGAAGTGGTTACAGACAACGGGGTGCAACTGGTCTCTAAGGACATGGAAGAATTCTTAAAAAGAAATCACATTAAACAAAAGAAAGCGGCCCTATATCACCCCCAGGCCAACAGGCTTGTAGAGAGGGCCAACAGGTTCATAAAGGGAGCCATCCAATTGGCAACGGCTTTGGGTATGGACCCGCTCAAAACCACCAAGGAGGCCATAGCGGCCCACAGACTCACTCCAAATGGGATCACGCAAATATCCCCGTTCAAAATGTTGAGAGGGAGGAGTGCGGCATCCACGCTGATTCCATCATGGTTGTCGAAAATACGAGAAGACGAAGCGGTGGACATGGCAGAAGTAGTCTGGAGAATCGAAAGCAGCAAGACACGCATGAAATCATGGAGTGATCGGAGAAGAAGAACCAAGCAAGCGTCCGACATAGGAAAAGGAGACTTGGTTAAAATCAGACTACTTTAGAAAGATCAGGTCACGGGGTCTCGGTTTAGCCGACCCATCAAAGTGATTCACAAAGGAGCAAATCATGTTCGCACGGAAGACGGGCGAGCGTGGAACCTCGAAAGAGTGGCACTATACCAGAAGACTCGAGGAAGAGCGAGGACTCCGGAGAGATCACGAACGGAAACCGAAAGAGACTACGGAACAGGCGAAGAACGAGAACCAGAAGGAGACGACAGAGAGAGGGTGGAAACCGAGGTCGAACCGGAAGCACTGAGTGAAGATCCCGAACAGGAGCAACAGGAAGATTGCGCCGGAACTGATGATCGGCCCAGAAGAGAACACAGAAGACCGGTGAGATACAATGACTATGTTTTACAGTGATTTTGCTGTGCATCGAAAAAGGGAGATGTGTAGAGATATCGCGAGAGCCCTCACTCTCGCGAGATCTCGCCGTGAACTATAGCTCCGCCCGCGCACGCTCCGCGCGCATTACGGGAAGAGCCAAGGACGCGATAAGATGCGTCCTGCCGGCTCCTCAGAGAACGGGGCCCGCGGCCCACACTCATGGACACGGACATTACGGCTGCATCTCCAAGCCACGTTAGGCCCGTTGGCATTTGTTATTGAGGCACGCACTTGCCGTGCACTGTGCATGAAACCTATAAGAGAATAAACACAGCGTGACAAGCCCCGCGACTCCTGTCTTCATTATAAGCAGTTTACAACAACAAAGCAGGCGAATGCGGAAGGTTTCTATGGCTGGAGACATGCGCTGCCTGCATGTGGCTTTTGTTTGGTACAGCGGGCTGGGATTGATCTTAACACCTCATGCGCCTGCCCATTGATTGCATAATGCTGGAAGCACCCGACCGCACTTGGGTATAGTTTCTGATGTCGTGCGGTCGGTTGAATACTGTTAAACAAACCGTAGTTTCAATGATGTTTCAACTTTTGGCATTCAGGTAAGTAAAGGTTTTGCATCAGGTAAGTAAAGGTTTCATGCAAGTGTGCAGGGACTTAGCTTCAGTGTAGGCGCAGGGGCTAAGGGGTGGACTGGAGCCCCCTGCGCAATTCCTCCAGTCCCTTTTTCTCTCCCTGGGGCGCTATGGCCCTTATCTGTTAGTAGCAAGGGGCCGGGCTCCTGCTCCTGTGGAGCTGGGCCCCTTGTGTAGGCTTCTTGAAGAGGAGCTGCTCGGCACGCATCCTCTCCACGTGAAGACTCAAGCACAAGCCCCATGCTTTGAGTTACACGGATGCGCGTTGAAGTGCTCCACCTGGTACAGCCTCTCTTTGGTGCCTGGAAGCCTAAGGTTTGCTGGGAAATGTAGTTTTTGTAGGCTTCTCTATAGCACAAAGGGCACATCGTCTTCTATAATGCTGAATGCCCATTAGGGCATGTTTAAAAGCATTTCTGGGTTTAGTACAAGTCATTTTTGCCAGTGCCACTTCTGTCCTTCCAGTCCTTGCTGGATTTCTCTTCCCTTCTGTCTGTTTTGTCGGTTTGTCCCTGACAAGATTCCTCAGATGATGAAGATTTGTGTGCGAGCCAGCTATTGTTGCATGTCTGGAGGGGCATGAGGAAATATTATGGAGACTTAGACTGTGACAGAAGTGGCTGAGTGCCTTTGAAAACAAATCTTTTGTTTTCCCATCATCCTAAATGTATTTGGCTCTACCAGTCGGTGGAGCCATGCTCCGAGTCCTAGTACCACACTCACAAGCTGGATGTTCTGCCTAAACGCATTTTGCTCTAACAACCTGCAGAGTCACTCTCAGAGTCCGAGTATAACGCTTACAAACTGGATATTCTGTCACAATTTGGCTTTACCAATCAGTGGAGTCACGCTCCATGCCCTAGTACAATGTTCACAACTTGGAGGTTCTACCTAAATATATTTGTCTCTACCAACCAGCACAGCCACTAGGGTCTTTTTCAGAAGTCCCCCAGTGCAGCGTGTGCCTCCTTTTAGTGCCCTTTTGCCTATTTATCTGTACGAGTGTTCAGTGGTGGTAGGTAGCATGTGCTTCTCCATTGCCTTTACCGCTACCACAGCACCTACCACTGACTGACTAATGCATTTTGCACACCTCCATTCCTCATCACTCTGTCTTGTCTTTTTGTGCCCAAATGGCACCGCACACAGAATTCGACCACCACCAATAGAACAATGCACTTCTGGTGCTAGTGGTGTTTAAGTAACCTGTCTACTCTATGGTGCCACTAGCTCAGGCTGTGCTTGACCACACAAGGGGGCGTTGAGGGAGCTGGTTGCGTTTGGCTCAAGTCAAGATTGATTGAGGCAGATTACTGGTGCATGCTGGGTGGGGAGCAGCAGTGTCATCTGACAATCCATTGCACAACATTGTTACCATGTTACCATTGCAGAATGGTGTTGAACTAACTTCATCTATGATAGTGATGTGTGCTCCTTTAACACACCATTATACACTGTTTACAGTGCTTGTGTTTCATAGAGCTGCCCAAGGCACTTACTTGTTTTACCAAACTGAACAGACTTGCGGCAGAAGTAACACATTGCACTGTCTGCCTCCAACTGACAGTTGGACTGAAGAAGTCCCACAACCATGACCAGATTGGTGGTGATGTCGTGGGTAAAGAGATTTTCTGACCCGACCCCACCTCCCCCGTGGAATATTATTATCATTATTATTATTATTCTCCTAGCTCTCCAGCAACACCACCACCTCCACCTAACACTGCCCTTCACTCCCCCTGCACCTCTGTAGCTACCTCTCCCATCTGCTCCTGGAGTACTTCTTTCTCCCAGTCAAGTCCAAGTTCAAGGTATTCGCCCACCTTCTTCAGGTACTCTTCACTAACACTGACCTTACCACAGCCTCCTCCAAATTTAGTAGCCAATGTATTTTTTGTTTCTTTTTTTAACATTTAAAGGTATATCTTCTTGATATTATTTTCTTTTTTAAAGTTTTAACTAAGATTTGAAACATGTACTCAAAAGGAAATGATGCACTCAATTCAGGTTTTCGGGTTATTCTTTGAGGCTGGTAACTTAAGAGCTTCAGCTCTCTGTCATAGGTCTTGACGCAGTATGTTGTATGGTCTTGGTGTCTCCTCTGTAAAGTATAAAAAGGGTAGTTTATTAAAAGCTCTGTATAGTGTCATGTTATATAAGTTAGTGCAACTGAGTATGTAGGTGAGAGACTTGTTGAATGTTCCTCTTAAGAGCCTCTTCTGATTCCATCATCCATGGTACATTGATGGCTTTTACCCTTTTGCGTGGCATTACAGTGTGGTTAAAGACTATAATAATGATGTTCCCAATCAATTAGACTGAAACGTTGCATTTTAACTAAAGAAGTTTTTTTAACAGCCCAATCTTGGATTAATATAACATATATAACGTGTATGGCAATGTGATTGTTACTTTCTTGTGGCAGCTCTGTGATTATTTTTCATTTCAGCATGAGTTGCCCTTGTTGTTGACAACTTTCAGCTGCACAATACACTGACATATTATAGGAATGCATACATCCATTGTGTCCTAAAAGAACATTGTGATTGCGTGTGTTTTCCAGAGAAGGGCCCCACCGGAAGAGCAGGAGTTGTGGGGCAAACGAGGGTGTAAGCAATCAGCCACAGATCTCATTTGGAGACAGGAAACGACAGGCAAGGTGGTGATGCCCGTAGAATTATTAGAAGTAGCATTCCAACAACTTCATTTTCCAGCTCACATTGCAAAACAACACATTGCCTCAGATATTCAAGAGGATTGGTTTGTTCCTAATCTACATGAATACTTGACTAAATTTGTGATTGAATCTACTACATGCCAAACTTACAATTCAGGAATGACATTGCGAACTCTGCATGGCACTTTGCCACGCCCTACAGGTCCATTTAGAGAACTACATGTTGATTACGCCGATATGGGAGAAAGATGTAACGGAGCAAGGTACTTGATTGTGGTGGTATGCCCTTTTTCATGGTGGGTGGATGCAGGCCCCTGTCCCCATCCTGATGCAAAATGTGCTGCCAAGTTTCTTGTGCGAGAAGTATTCTCACGGTGGGGAATCTGTGACGTGATCCGTTCAGACAACGGCACGCACTTTGTAAATGACCTCTTCAAAGAAGTAACCTCCCTTCTGGGGGTGAAACACAAACTGTGTTCGATTTATCATCCAATGGCCAATGGAGTTGTGGAGAGGATCAACAGGCTGCTCAAAAGCAATTTATCAAAATTATGCAGCACGTTGAAAAAGAATTGGGTATATTGTTCCAGCACTGTTCCAACTCAGAAACCAGCCATGCAAGGACCATCATTTAAGCCCGCACAAAATCGTGATGGGAAGGAGAATGCACACACCGCTCTCCCCTGTTAGGAGAGCGTCTGATGCGCACAGGGCTGCCACAGTGCTGGGAGAAGAATTTAAGGAATACCTAACACAGCTAACGCGCGCAGTACGCAGCATAGCAAAACAAATTGTTTCACCATTTACTGAAGATGTAGCAACAGACACCTCCATGCCGACAGCAGACAGCCCAGAGGGGCCTTTAATGCCAGGGGAGCAAATTCTCATTAGAAACTTCGTAAGGAGGTGGAACTCACCAAGATTTCATGGTCCATACACAGTGGTGTACAGCTCCCCAACTGCAGTCAAGGTCACAGGGTTAAAATATTGGGTGCACCTCTCAGACGTAAGAAGGGCACACAGTGTTACACCTCCCCAAAATGAAACTGACTGTGTGGATGCCACTACTGGCACAGGTTGATATGATGACAATTGCAACTTAAGACAGGGAAAGTATAGGGGAAAAGCAAAGGTTTTATATATATTTTTGTCTCTCTCTCTCTCTCTTTCTCTCTCTCTCTCTCTCTCTCTTTTTTTTTCTTTTCTTTTCATATAAATCGTGTTGTTTTTTCTATTTTTTCCTAATCTATTCCATGATGAAATGAAATGGAATTGTTACATGCCTAACTGAGTAATGAAATGAAAAAGAAATGAATAATTGCAATTATTTTTCTTCCATGTGACTTAACGAATTTGTCTCGCCCACATAGGTTCAACATGAGCCAATGTGACGAAATGGCTGAGCAAGCTGAAATGTTAGATAGAAATAGGGATGCCACTAGGGCCAGTAGATTAAATAATTTGGAATGTGTTATAAAATATGCTGCCATATTATTTGCAATAACGATGTTTTATATTATTTGGTATAATGTTGTTTTATTTGTGGCAAATGAAATGAACAAAGGGGGGAGCGGAATTGATATGACAAAACCAGGGTCTAAACTAATATGGACTGAAGCAACGGCTATTTTGAAGGACACTTTTAACATTGAATTGAATGATAAAATTATAACATTGCCCCTTTTACAATTGCACGTAAACGAAACTGCTATTCCATTGTTGAATAATACTGGAGCCAATAGAGCTTGGATGGAATGTAAATGATGATTACTATTGGTTAACTGATTCCAGAAATACAAGCATGCGCACACACACTGCACCAGAAACCACCACTGAATATACACATGTCACAATGAACAACATAGATGAAGCATGGTCTAGAATATTCCTGCTGCAATATTCACTAGTTGGTACCCAATTAAAAAACAGAAGGAGGAGAAAAAGGGGGGTGGGAAAAAACAGATACGATATTTATCATAACTTGGGGTTAGATGAAATAGAGGACCCCCGACACCCTGTTCAATCCAACAAATGGTATTCAGACATGAGCACCGTAGCAAAGCAAGCAAGTAACGAAAGTTGTTACGTTTGATCACTTATTCCTCACGCAACTGGAACCCCAAAAATGTTAATCCCACAGGAAGTACCCTTGTCTGAGGCCCAATGTTTGATTCATTTGATGATGTGTAGAATAAAAAAGACATTTCAAGCACACACAGTCACTATGGAAAAATTGGAAAACGAACAAACTTGCACCAGCAGACGACAAGGAGTAATCTGCCTCCAGGAAACATTTTTCGTTATAAAAGGCACAAAATATGCCGATGACAAGTGGCATGATGAGACGATCGAATGCAAAGCTGAGGGGCTTCGAGGGCTGCCAGATGAAACATACGAATGGGCAAAAGAAACGTGCATCCCCATCTGGACACAGCATATCAGCAAGCTGACATGGGCCACACCCCTGGAGAGACCCATAAAGATTCAAAAGGAAATACCGCACAAACTTTGCTTCCATGGAGAAGGGAAGGTGAACATGGGAACGGTGCAGCAGTGCAATAAGACTTTAATAATGCCAGTCATGAAAAAAGGCACTGCTGCATTAATGGACATATACTGGATCTGTGGCAAACAAGCTTACCTGCATCTCCCAGCATCCAGGAGGGGCACTTGTGCCCTAGCCACACTTCACTCAGCACTAATGGTGATACCAGAGAGCCACGTCCAGTTTACAGCTAGGCCTTCGGCTGACACATTGACAGCAGGCCAATCGACTGACACATCGGCAGCAGGGCAATCGGCTGAACCATCGACATCGCCCGATGAGACAATCGCAGAGCCCCCAGCATACAAACTATTGTCAGAAGAAACTTTGAAAACCAAGTTGTCACGCAACAAAAGATCCAATCATATTTCATCCAAATCGTCAGAACTCCTTGCTAAAATCCCACAACAGTATAAGCTTTTCTCATCTGCAGAAACATTCTTTGTATCGTTCCTAGCACCAGGCGTTCAAGCAAGGGCGAACGCGAAATGGCTGCAGATAACACGCTGGGAGCTCATCCAATTGGCCAACGACACTGAAGAAGGATTCAACATCATAAAAATAGAGCTCCGTGCACTGCGCCTGATGACGATGCAAAACAGATATGTCTTAGATCTTATCACAGCGATGGACGGTGGTGTTTGCAAAAAAATTGGGGGGGCGTGTTGCACGTTCGTACCAACTTCCGATGCTGATAACGGGACACTGTTACTTGTGATAACAGCAGTGCATAATTTAGGAGAAAGAATGAGAACAGAAGGCGGAGTAGACAACAACACGTGGTTCGACGACCTGTTCAGCTGGATACCATCGTGGGTGAACATCGCAGCAAAGATACTCATTCCCATCATAGTCTTTCTTCTTTTGATATTCTGTGTGTGCCAACTGGGACTAAGATGCTGTGAAAATAATATGCCTAATTCAGCAATGATGATGGTAACAGTGGGCCGACAGACAACAGTGGCTACCATGATAGATGCCCAGGTACAAACCGGAGAATACACCACACCACAATATAGGATGACTGTCATCTATAGACAGTATGGGGACGTGGTTGATAATCTACACTACCATTAGAGAACCAAAAAACTTGCTGTGGTATAATGAGGTATGGATAGATTTAGATGGGGATGGTGGGATATACTTAATGGTCACCCCCGAAGAATATGCAAGAAGGGGTGACAGCTCAAGAAGTGTGTGTAAAGCATGGATGCCAATAAAGGGTACACCTGCTTGGGATGAGGCTGTGGCTGAAGCTGAGTGCTACCGAAGGGAGAACGGAAAGAACGAGATAAAGTAGTTTGTTACTTTGGATGTAACGAAAGGGGGGAATGTATGGGAGCGAGGGGTCCTCAGGCCCCCTCGCATTGTACGCTCCTCAGTACAAGGCTTGGACCGCGTGCCTCCGGTAGTGGTATTGCCCCTTGCCCTTATGTAAAGTTAACCATGGTTGACTGCTGCATAGATGGGACTACTGAGCAGGACACGGGGCATCCATCTTTTGTGCCCCTTTCGACTCCATCTTGGGTAAACAGGCCTCACTGCGATAGTACAGCAATGCTCAGCTCCCCTTTCCAACGGAGCAGCCAAGGACAGAGACACACACACAAGGCGCGCAGGCAACTGGCTGGCCCCCACCCTTGCACTCCCCCTGCGAAGGAAAGCTCTGCACTTCCATTCTCACGCTGAGGCTAGAGAAAGTTGCAACAATTAATATGCTACAGTTTTCTTCCTCTGAGATCTGTCTGAAAACCAGCATGTGAACCATGCTGAGCTAAGCACTTTCTTCTTGATTCATCCTCATGAACGTGCAAGCCACCCACCCCCATTAAAACAATTTATTGTTACCCTGACCCTGCACCCCCTGTAAGGTATTTCTTTCAAGTGCCAGACCCTCGCCTGTTCTGCGAAACCCACCCAATAACCTACTACTAACCTCAAGCATTTTTATTATTATATATGGTTTTACTTGCACTAATGAATTTGAAACCTAGAAAGAAATACGAAACATAGCCTGATTCTTTTACATGCACAATAAAGGTCACAGCCTTTAATTAAAGCCACGAATGACCTAATTGTACTGACAATAATCATTGTGTGTAACTATGTAGAAATGTGACAAGTAGCATAAAATGTTTTAAATAATTTGTCATTTAGTATGAAACAATACTAGCTTAGGTAGTGACCATAGTGACCGGACCCTGACCTGCATGGAGCGCAAGATGTTTGACGTCCGTCAGCTACTCAGCCAACCAGGAGGAAGAGATGCTACCCACACCTACAGCACCACACCGTCTGGCCAATCGGATCCATTTAGTATTTTTTGTTAGAGTTACTTTAACTAATATAAATGTTGGCACTGATGTAAATGTTTGGGAGAGTTTTTGGGTTATTTTCTAGCTGGAGAAATAAACCATCCTTTGAACTCTTGCAGCCGGGTCTCAGTGCCTCTTTCCCCGACAAGGGGTTTTGCCTGTTATTTTATTTCTTTTTCTCTCACACGTAGTAAGACGGGGAAAGGCACCTACAATACATCCATTGTGTCCTAAAAGAACATTGTGATTGCGTGTGTTTTAAGTTTAATATGTGGGAAATGTAAATGCAACTGCATTACAGTGAATGAATCGATGCATTATATTATAGGCGAACCTTTTCAATTACAGATTGTGCTCCCAGATAGTGTAACTCAGTGGTGCACACAAAGTGAACCACAAGCCACTCTCAGGACATGATTTGTGGCCTGCCCGTAAGTGGCTGTGCAATACAAAAAAACTGTACAAGTGCAAGAAAGTTGCTCTAGGGTAATGCATTTAAAGCTTACTATGACATGTGTTAAAGTAAGAAGGTATTATAGGGGGAAGGATAAACCTGGCCTCGTGTAAACCTGGGCAAATATATTCAGAGATCTTGTACTCATGGAAATGAAAAGGAAGAAATCATGGGAAGAAAAAGCAAAAAATAAGCACTTGGAGATGGAAGGATACATTACAGTGTCACCTTCTGATCTTGGGCAAACAGAATAGACACTTTGGTCCTGTGTACCATGAGTAAGAAAGGACATTAAGAACATAATAACTTTGTGAGCTTTGGCAAGGAGTGTATTGTGCGATCTTGCGCCCCATTGGGGTGGAAGGAAACGCATTTAAAACTAAGATTGTGAATGATCGTTTTGAGCACATCCAAGTGATAATAGTGAAGTCATTGTTTGTGAAATTTTAAGTTACACTGGGTGGCCAGATAAACGAATCAGCACCTGGAAGTGTAGTCATCTATTGCAGTCTTGTGTTCTTTGGTGAACAGTACATTCTGCATGTTCATGTTCCAGCCATGGGGAAGAAAGCTATCAGCACAGCAGTCAGCCAGAACTGGGACTGGATTGCAGGGATTCAATGCAGCTCAGCTTTATGATTTTCTGCAAACAGGAGAACCAGAACTCTTGTGTTGCAAACAATGGACGGAATGGAAGCAATCAGCACTACAGGCTGAATGTATCCCTGCACACAGCCATGCAATCCTGTGCAAATACTATATTCTGAAGACTAATGCTCTGTTATGAAACAATTTGCACAACATTGTCCAGATACATTTCTGTGTGAGGTTTTGCCCTCAACCTCATCCACCATTATGAATAACTTGTCCAGCAAATATTTCCCAGCTTCTCCTACCACTCATTGGGTACTGGGAGAGATACTGCTTCTGGGCAGGCTTAAGGTAGGCTGTATTCACACAGTCTGCTTCTGCTTTCGACTCTGTAATTGAATATGGCCCAAACCACACCTGACAAATTAGATTAATCAACTGATATTGATAAATGACTGGTTCACTCCATGCAAGGTATTAACCTCTTCCTTTGTGTTTTATTGATTCAAACAATGTATTTCTTTTATAAAATAAACCAACATAAATCATTAGTGTCTCTTCACACTTTCCACATTCCTCTGTTTTAAAAAAACATATAATCTGATAAAAATGTGAAAAATCAACCCACATTTTCTCTGTTTTATATGCTCCACAAGAGAGTTCTACCAACAATCAATGTTAATGATAAATAGACATAACTTTGTATTGGTTACAGCTTGGTTTCACACTACAAATAATACCATACTTATGAGACCTAAGCTCCCTCTATGTGATGTTTGTAAGTGACCCCTCACTACGCGTTTCGAGGATGTCTTCCCCTTCTTCAGGTGTACCTGTTACCACTGAATGTCCTGCAAAGAATCAAAAAATGTGTCTAAGAGAACTGTTTAATATTTAACATCATTGATTTCTGTGTAGTTAAAACTTACCCTAACCTGACCAATATCTTTGTCCCACTGTCTCCCTTTAGTTTTCACCGGATCAGTTGTATCCACTGAAACCTGAAAAAAGTACTTAATGTCAACCTCAGTATATTGTGTTACCACATGCGAACACAATAATTCCAAAAATGTCCATCTAATCAACCATGGGCAAGGCAATAGTCTACCTTATGAATGCAAGGTATACTTGACACCTCATTTTCCTTTTTCTGAATACCACCTTGTTATTATTGGATATACTCTCAATCTGCACAAACATTTCCAAAAAATTGAATCAAGTTGTAACATGATTTGTCCCCTATGTTCTTAACTCATTGCAACAATTCATGCTCCTCAACTTGCCTTAAAATTCCATAGCGTGATACGGGAACCGGGACTGGCAGAATGAAAACAGCCTCCCATCCCACATCTGCTTATTAATCGACTTCCTGCTCAAGTCATATGATCGTAATGCAATCATGTGATAATGTTAGTTTGTAACAGAATTATGCAAATTCAAAATCGTATTCACTGATTCTACCCTATGTTCTTAAATTATTACATCAAATTGTGCTCCTCAGCTTACCTAAAGATTGCCTGGAGTGATGCGGGAACCAGGACTGGCTGAATGAAAACAGCCTCCCGTCCCGCCCCGCATCCGCTTTTTAATCTACTTCCAGCTAAAGTCATGTGACCAAAATGTGATCACTTGATAGTATTACGTTAACATAGAATAAGAGTAATTCGAAATCCTGTTAACTTGCTCTACCTTATAATCAACTGAATATGTAAACTGAACATTGCTTATTATATTAATTCAAATTTAACAGAATATCTCTGTTATATACAGAACATATAGATGTGGTCACGTGACTAAGTCTTGCGTTCCCGTAATTCAGTAGAGTGACAGTTCTTAAAAGGTCATAACTTTCATAATGGGCTCGCCATATTGACATTCCTGATTATCTCATGTAATTGAATGCTATCACGCGAAATATCTCATTAGTATAATCTGAATTTACACAGATGCTGCGAGAACAACAGTTTCATTAATGTAGTGTACATTCAATGATGCAAACTATTGTATGCCCATAAATTCCTCCATTACTTATTCTGATATAATCCTAGGATTAGAAGTTATCAACATATACATGTCATTCCAAGATTATAATCTAACTCAATATTTTCACATTCCAAACATAGAGCCTAGAGTAATGGCCCTCACATTCAGCTGTAAGTGATTTCAATCCGGCACACGCCCAAGTCAAAGCCCAGCATGTAATGCACAACTGAAACCCTTATTTATTTTGGTCTATAAATTCAATATTTTGAACGATATACCACTCATATCACACCCTTCTCCTGGAACCTCCTGGAACCCCCCCGGTCACACTGAACCAGGAAACAGGCTGGTTTCCAAAGGTAAATATGTATTTATGTATTTAAAATGTAATCACAATATATTTTACTGGGTAAACAATAATCTTAAATGGGGTGACAGAACACTGAATACTATCTTTAATACACTAGGAATAAGTAATGAGCAAAACAAATGCAGCACAGAAAATAATACTTTTATGTTGGTTCAGATCAGATAGCTCTGTGGTTAGAGGTTACCCCTGCAACACCCCTCAACCCCCAATAGGCAATGTAAATAGATGTGAGGAGAGAGCAGGTATTCAGGAATAGCACAAATCACACAGAATATCAGTCCCACTTTCCCACTTCAAACACAAGAGAAAAACAGAATTGACTTTTCAGCTGTCAGGATGGCTTTCACAATTGTCTTTAGAATTGACTGGGCAAAAACACCAATTATGGTCAAAAATACTGAAATTGTTATAAATTCCTATGGGAGCCGCTTTGAACAGTTGCAAACAATCCCTAGCAATGATTTAGTCAGCAGAAAACATTTGAAATCTTAAGGTCCAAGTCAGAAGCAGTTTAGAGCTATTTTCACACGTGTAAACCTTTTCATTGCGCAATATTCGCGATTACAGGACAATCACACTGATTTGCTACAGATGTCAGGTTCAAGTAGGAGTTAAAATTTCGTTTCTATCACAAAGAATGAGGGAGTTATAGAGGTTCTAGTAAAGGCCGTTTTTGTAAAATACGCACGAGAATGAAAAACAGAAATGCACTTTTGAAAATGACAAATGGGTTTGCTTACACTAGAGGATGACTATGAAAAAGCAAATACCACACAGGGATCACTTGATCAGGGTGACCCGCCTGCTAAGGAAACTCAACTTCTTCAGATGAGAAAAGGGTCAGCGCAAAGATAGTTCTAACAATACTGGTTCTGAAGGAAAGAGAGGATGGTTTTTAGATAGGGATAAGACAATGCAAAGATACTCCTAACAATACTGGTTCTGACTGAAAGATAGGACTGGTTTGAAATAGGGATAAGACAATAAAAATATACTATGGGCCACAGTTCTTCCTATTAATACTCACAGGATAAGTTTTTAAATGGGACCGTCAGCTCTGGTCATAGGATTGGATATGGTCTAGGAAAGACAGAACCTCAGGCACGGTACTGGATCAGCGAGGCTGGATTTGCACAGGATCTGCCCACCTAGTCTGTGGGTATTTGAATCAGCTGGAGTGCTTCGCCGGAATCAGAAAAGTGACTTGATCAGTGAGTCCCTCTGTGTTGTCAGCTGTCTCTATTTATGCTATAGGATGACACAACGAAGAGGGTGTGTGGGCTGGCATAGCTAAGCTTGCCCTGTGATCTGGGATAGGACCACACTTCATCTCTGCCTTGCAATTTGAGTGATTGATGAAGGCCGGATGACGTCACATTTTATGATTTTCTTTAAAGACCTCCCTTTAGCCACTGGTCTCAAAATCGGATTTGATATTAAATGTACATTTCTAAATTGGTCACCTTTATACAAATCACACACAGAGATACCATAATTTGCGTAGCAGCTATTCCTTAAAACCCTGCAGCGGTGGGATCTTGTCTCAAGTTTCTACAGAATTTTACCCTTTTTGCTATGAACACAATTTCCAAATTGTATGCAAATTTCCACAAATGTGCGTGTTTAACATAGGTATATGCGTGTACATTTTCACAATTCTAATAGTAATACATTTTGCATAAAACCACATATATTGCCATCCCGTCCAGACCATGTCACACAGTTCTACCGCCTCTTCACACGTGCAGCCAGAAATTAAATTAACAACTCTCTCCTTTTTATATTTTTCATCATTTTGAATAGCAAGGTATGAGTCTTTTAAACATTTGTTCTTTGTTCATGTTTAGCAACAGAGGGTACATCCCTTTTTTTCTCTCTGCAGTCCAGGGCCTCCCCCTCCTTGCTTGCTCCTTCCAGAGGCCATTTAGGACCCCTTCACACTTCCAGTTTCCTGGGCTGCAGCTTTGTCATTGTTCCTTCGCTTTCTGTAGACAAGAATCTGTTCTAACCCACAATTAACACCTCCCAGTAAGTTTCTGATGAGAGGAAGGCCCTCCTTCTGGGAGAACAACCTGCTTTTCCAGTTCTTGCAGCTTCAGCCACGCTAATTAGCTTCTTAAACCAAATTTGTTACATCAAACATAAATACATTTCTTTCTTGGCCTTAAAATCTGTGGGAAAAACAGAACTGAAATCTGTATCCCTTTTTGGCATAATTCCGTTTTGTGTTTGCTAATCCAGCAGAGTTTTTAGTTTTAGGTCCTTTAAAGTTTCCTCAGTACTCCTCTGTCAGCTGTCATTCAGGTAGCCCCGTGTACTGCACCCAGATTTTGGCCTATGCTGTCAGTTTTCAGACAATCCAATTTGTCTGAAGAATGTTTTGCTCTTCACATTGGGACTTTGTATGTTCACAATGTTTCATTAGCTATATGAACTAGCACCAGGCAACATTTTGAACGTTAAGAAGTGTTGTGTTATGGGCATTTTGGAGTTTTTGGCAACAAAGCAAATGTCATTTGTAGGCACATTTTGGGGTTTCACTTGCAAAGTGCTGCTTTTCTCTCTGCACTCTGTTTGCTGGTCATGGAGTCCACTGGTCCATATCTGCAGGGTGTGCTGTATTCCACCGCACATGTACCATAGGTGGCAGGTTGTGCATCCCTCTTTTTGTGTGCTGAAGCACACAGTTTTTGAAGGTTTTTGTAGGTTTTTTGGCGCGCACAAGGGTTTTGCCGCCATTGTTGCAGTTCCTTTCCCCATAACTGGCAGGGTGATGCCGCATAGCATAGCGGAGTGGGTCAATACATCCCACAGAGCCCCCCTTCCCGACTTGGTTTTGACTGCCCGTCAAGGGGAAGTAGGGAGATTGGGATGTTCTTTTCTATTGTCCATGTGGAAAAATTCAGCTGCTTCTCCCATCATTGATGGAGGTGACCCGCTCTCCTCACCGGTTCCGGTCAGGAGTATTGTTGGTTCTGGTTGGGAGTATGGAGCGGCACTCCGGGCTCCTTGGCCTTTCCTCCGGTCTCTGAGTGGTTCTCCTTGGTAATCATTTGGATGATTCTTAGTCCAGATGCTAGAAGATAGAACAGAGCATGGTTATGGATATTTTCCCACTACTGTGTCCACACGTCATCTGGGGATGTCAGCAGTGGGAAAGACACTTGCATTGGTTATAATTGGCAATATTCCCCATCTATGCTTACTAATGGTCTCAACACTCTTTTTGCACATACACAGTGTGTCGAAATCGAAATAATATTATACCTCCAATCGCATTGTTTGAATGTATGTTGGCCTGCGCCAGGTTGTCTAAAAACATTGTGTAAATAGATCCCGCGGCAAGGTCTTGACCTTAATGTATTGTGTGAATCACAATCTTGGATTTAGCCGCCATTTTAGGTTCTCTTGTAGTGTGGAAGTCACCCTGAACAACAAAATGGAGGCCGAATGACATTTCGAGTGGGATTCTGGCCGTTGTGACCTCCGCACACATGAATAAGTAATATGCCTGCAGGCCACTTGTTGGGGTGGCGAACTGAGACCTTGTCCTCTCCCTGACCTATGTGTAAATGAACAACTGTATCAGTGAAACTGATCGAAATGCATACATTATGGGATCTACCTGGCAACGAACTCTAGGCCTGGTTCTAGGAATGGGTAACCCGCGAGGGGGTTGGCCAGAGCTGGATAAAAAGTATAAAAACCTGAGCATCCCAATGTACGGTCTCTCACACTAACACGGCGAACTACCGTTGATAGTTTGTTCTGTTACTCTGAGGGCCGAATAGCTATCCGTTTGTCAATTGACTTTTGGTAATTGTTGTATCTTTGAATAAAGCGCTTTGTATGTTCTTTGTAACCTGTGTTGGTGTGTTTCCTTTGGGCTTCCCGGCCTCATATCAATTTCTCTGTTTTCCACAGTTGGCGCCCGAATAGGGACCCTCAAGATTGATGCTGGATCATTGAAGGTTGACGCAGACTATCGAACCGGGATCGGACGGTGTGATTCTGTGGGCCCGACCGATCGAGACGCGATACCTCGGCAGCGCTGCACGATCCGATCCTTGGACGATAGTCGTGTGGTCTGACACGGCATCTTGACAAGGGTCCAATTTTGAGGCGGGCAGATTTGCCGAAACCACCAAACACAAGGTAAAATTCGTTAGGTAAGTTCTTTGGTAAACCGTACGGTCCTCCTTAGGTTTGGTCAGGTGCATTCGTGACCCGGCTCTTAATTTAACCCTGACAATTTGAATTTGGCGTATTGTATCTGCAGACACAATTATTGAACCAGTTAACACCAATTCTTTGTGAAATGCCTGGGAAATTGTCTAGCTGCTTTAGGGCTCTGTTCCGCAGCGATCGAGAATCTTTGGAATTTAGCCGCCCGGCATCACAGGAGGGGTCGCCGGCGTGTACTATGTACTGTAAGTATGGCATTGGAAGTATAGTATTTAATGATATTTAGCACAGACAGACCAGACATGCCTCTGAATTTCAGTGGCCAATCAACGGTAGTTTTGAGATCCCCCGTATTGAATACTTAGAATCGATTTTGTTAAAGAAAAAGGCTAGACCAGCAGCCTTTGATGTGTTACAGAATTGGAAGAAAGAAGCATTACAGCAGCCTAAAGGTAGGGATAAACATGCATGTCGTCATAAAACAAATGCTGAAAAAGCATTATTATATGATAAAGAAAAGCGGTCAGAATTAGTTAAAAATATGGATAGAGCCTTTTCACTCGGAATCCAAAAAAATTACCCCTCTAAAGATTTCCATGTTTCTGAAGAATTTATTGAGAAGTTATTAAATGAACACAGGCCCGATGCCTCAGCGCCACCTCCGTATGCTCCTATATTGGGCGCCCTGCCCGTTCCTGTTGTCGCTTCTGTTGTTACTCCTGTTCCCCCTATACAACCTATTGTTCCTAGTCCTTTGGTTGTTGTTCCTCCGCCTATCGCACCGCCCCTCCCCTCTGCACCGATAGTTGCACCTCTGTTAAATTTACCTATACCTCCACCCCCGAGTGGCCCCGTATTGACTGAAGTCGATCCAGGTGCAGGATCAAAGATTGTGACCCGTAGTACTGTTTCTACAGAGAAGAAACAGGAATTGTTTGCATGGGCCAAGCATTGCATGGAGAAAGGTGATCAAGTTAATGTTTTTTCCACATTATCTAATTTGAATAGTTTTCCCGAGAAAAATGTTTTTATCGAAGGTCTGGGGACTCATTTATGTGTGATGTGGGGTAGATTACAAAATTCAGATCTTCCACAAGGGGTGAGAGATCTGAATGCTTTGGCACTTTCGAGAGACACGGAGCAGAAAGTATATGGGCATGTCGAAAAATTGTTTGAGTTTAGGAACGACTTTGAAAAGTTGCGAGATGAGGATGACGAAGATGATAGAATATATGTACAGACACGGTTCCTCCCGTGCCGTAGAGCGACACCTGAGGAAGTACGAATTTGTACTAAGGACGCAGTTCGATGGATCTCGGGTTCATCGATACCGCCAGACGAAGTGTATGACACGTATAGTCAGTATACAGTAGAAATGCAAAGAAAGGTAATTCAGGTGATGGTACAGCACCTGCAAGAGGAATATGTAAGGAAGAGGGTTAGTTGCCCCATAGAATTATTGGGGATTTGTAAAAAGGCTTTTTCGCCCGATACTTCGACAGATGCCTTAGCGCTCGACCTGGCTCTATTGCTTAGTAAGCGGCCGGAGGTACCTATATCTCAGTTGCCTATGAGAGAGGTTCCTCCGACCTTTGTCCCAAAAGTTGAGATCCCCGCCAACGCTGGGACTGGTGCCCCCGCTGTGGATATCCCTGCACATTATGTATCACAATTTGTTCACGTCCCGTTTTCACGACAGGAAGTGAACACAATTAGACAATCAGTTCCCGATATTAGGAAAAACCCGACGGGGTTTTACAAAGAAATAGAGTCCGTTTTACAGTCCTCTGTGTTCACCTTGAGTGACATTGACTTGTTATTCCCTGTACTCCTACCCGTAGATGTATGGAAACAGGTTCGGACAATAGACGATGTGCCGGGGCTGGGAGATACGTGGGCAAATATGATTAGAATTGATGGAGAAAGACCAGCTGGCGAGAAACCACCACAGGTAAAACTTACTTTACCTGACAGGATCGTTACGAAGCTGAAAACTATAATTCCAGAGAAAAGGATTATTTGGGACAAGCTTACGGCCTGTGTCCAAGGGAAAACTGAAGGCGCCACTGAATTTTTTAATAGATTCGAGCAGGTATTTTCTGACTTCAGTGGACAGGATTTAGGTACAGAGTCGGGGAAGAGGTTGTTCGTGGACAAATTTGTACGTGGATTGTTACCTGACATCCAGTCACAAATTATGTCCTCTGAGAGCGCTTGGCAGGCAAAATCTCAATCTGAGGTTTTGCACCTTGCTCAGTATTATGAGAACCATGTTAATAATGAGAAGGAGAACATTGAAAAGAGAAAGGGAGATTTGAAAACCAAAGTATTATTGCAGCAAATTGTTAGAAACCCCAGAGGGGGTACGACACAGACTAGAGGTCAGTACGTCCCAAAAGGAAATACTCCTTTGAGTCCTGTGAATATTAATCAATGTGCTTATTGCCGCCAGGAAGGTCATTGGCGAGCAAAGTGCCCTGTCCTTCGTCAGAGGTCAAACAGTGCATTTGGGGGTATGGGTAGACGACCTAGGGGCCGCCCTGGAGCAGGGGGCCCTGACAAGGGTCAGCTTTTACAAGATTCTCAGCAACCTTTTTCGTGGGAAAATCAGACCTCGAGTATGGACTCGAGAAACATATTTGATCACCCTTCTGCTGCCTACCTTTCTGAAGAGCTTCCTTCTGACGAGGCTCTGTTCCATTAGGATTGCCCGAAGCAGGGTTTGGAAACTTTGCCTATTCCCGTTAATCAGAAAGGCCACTATGTTGAATTATTAGTAGGGAATCGGAAACACCAGTTTTTGATTGATACTGGAGCACAGAAGTGCTCCATTGATCATTCTCGGGTTCCAAACATCCCACTGTCAGGGCAAACAAATGTTTCCGTAGGGTTTTCTGGTGTACCAACTGTCTGTCCGGTTTCTGCACTGGTATCCGTTTCTTTGGGTCCCTTCATGGACCATTGTCCCTTTCTTCTCACTTCAAACTGTGGAGAGAATTTGCTGGGGTTGAATTTGTTAAAGAAATTGAACGCAGTAATTCATTGTTCTTCAGATGGAGTACGGCTAACGGTTTCACCACAGCAACTTCCTAATTCTCAGTTTCTGATTCGACCTTTACCTCCCGAGTTTAGCATTGTCCCGGAATGTTTGTGGGCGGTGGACGACAATGATGTCGGAGTGTTACAGATTGAGCCCGTTAAAATAGTCCTGAAACATGGGGTGAAACTGCCACGCATTCCGCAGTATAAAATATTAGTCGAAGGCGAACGTGCTTTGAAATGCATTGTCTCCGATTTTGTACATCGTGGGGTGATCGAAGAGATTACAGGTAGTTTGTGTAACAGTCCGATCTTACCCGTATATAAGAAAGGCGACAATGTAATTCCATACCGGTTTTTAATTGATCTTCGTGCTATTAACCGAGTGGTCACCCCACAATTTCCTATTGTGCCTGATGTAACGACGATATTGACAATGATCCCTGCTACGGCTTCACACTTTGGCGTTGTGGATCTGAAAAACGCCTTCTTTAGTATTCCTATACATAAAGAAAGCAGATATCTGTTTGCGTTCACCTTGGGGGGACGTTCATTTACATTTACAAGGGCACCTCAAGGGTATACTGAAAGTCCCAGTATTTATAGTAGAGCTTTAAAAGAGCAGCTCGACACCCTTGAATTGCCACCTACTTACACGCTGCTTCAATATGTTGACGATTTGCTTCTGGCTGCAGATTCTGAGAATGCCTATAAAGAAGGCACTATACTGTTGCTTGTTCATCTAGCTAAAAATGGTCACAAAGCTTTGCTTAAGAAATTTCAATATTGTTGTCAGGAGGTTGCCTATTTGGGCTACCTCCTGTCAAAGGAGGGGAGAAGATTGACACCTGAAAGAATAAAACACATTTCTGGCATGTCTGTTCCAAATACACAGAAGGAAGTCAGAGCCCTGATAGGTATGTCTTCTTACTGTAGGTTGTGGATCCCGAATTTCGCACTAGTGATAAAACCGATGTTGGCTTTGACGAAGAAGGGCATTTCTCTGCCACTGCCATGGGAATCGGAACATCAACGATCATTTGAGCTTCTCAAAATCGCGCTATGTTCGGCACAGGTTCTGGGTACTCCAAATTATGACAAGGCCTTTGTGTTGTTTGTGCATGAATGTGATGGATGTGCTTTGGCTGTGTTAATACAGGAACACGGAGGGAAGAATAGGCCGTGCGGCTACTACTCCTCCGCCCTTGATCCTGTCGCATGCGCTTTGCCAAGATGTTTGCGCGCTGTCGCTGCTGCTGCCGCGTCTGTAAAACAGAGTGAGGGAATGGTCCTAGGCCATGATTTGATTATGATGGTACCTCACTCTGTTGATATTCTATTGAACAAAACTCAAATGCAACACCTCACCTCAGCACGGTTAACAAGGTATGAACTAATTCTGTTGTCCCCTCATATTCAAATTAAGAGGTGTTGTGTTCTTAATCCGGCTGAACTCTTACCTTTCCCGCAAAATACTGTTTGCGGTGCCGAAGAATTACATGACTGCCTGTATACCACTGAACAAGAAACGAAGGGAAGGATAGATCTCAAAGATACTCCTTTGGATAATGCAGAAGGGGAGCTGTTTTGTGATGGTTCCTGCTTCAAACTTTCGAATGGTACATCTACAGCTGCTTATGCAGTTACTACATTGAGCAAAGATGTCGAAACTAAGAGAATTTTGAATAACTCCGCGCAGGCCGCAGAGATTATAGTGTTGACCCGAGCTTGTGAACTTTCCCAAGGGCATAGAGTCAATATATATACTGATAGTCAGTACGGATTTGGGGTGGATCACAACTTTGGAAAGCTTTGGTCGGAAAGAGGGTTCCTGACCTCACATGGGACCAAGATTCAGCATGGCCCCTTGATAGTGCAATTACTTTCGGGACTCTCACTCCCTAAACAGTTAGCGATCATGAAATGTGCAGCACATCGCAAGGTCATAGATGATGTGGGGACAGGGAACGCTTTTGCGGATTTGATAGCCAGACAAACGGCCGCAGACCTTAGCACGGACATGTATGCCTCGAGGGAAATGAGAGATGCTAGTATAATGGATGAAGGTATTGGGTCTGTGCGAGATATTCAAACTGATGCCACGATGGAGGAATCTAAAAAGTGGACTGAAGGAATGGGGAAACTGGATGATGAAGGGTGTTGGGTGGATACATCCGAAGGAAAATGGTTGCTTCCTGATTCTTATGTACTGGCAATGGTTACGATGGCACACGGTCCTACGCATGTGTGTGCCCAGCAGATCACGAGAATGTTAGAACAGGTTTGGGTAAATGACAAGATTCTGGACACTGCAAAGAGGCACGTCCAGAACTGTATGATCTGCCTGCAGCACAATGTGGGTAAGGGGACAGTGACTCCAAGGGGAAGTTTTGGGCCCCCTTCTGTCCCCTTTGAGGTCATTCACTTTGATTTTATTGAAATGGAGCGATGTAATAATCTAAAATATGTTCTTGTAATTATTTGTGCCTTCAGGAAATGGGTCGAGGCTATCCCCGTCAAAGATGCTACCGCCATGACCACTGCCAAGATTATGGTAAAAGAATTCTTTCCTCGATTTGGGCTCCTGAGGATAATTTGGTCGGATAATTGTCCTCACTTTATCGCAGCAGTAATTTTGCAAATATGTGCAGCCCTATGTATTGAGAAACGATTTCATTCAGCTAGACATCCTCAAAGAGCTGGGTTGGTGGAAAGACACAATGGTATTCTAAAGAATAAACTTGCAAAAACATGTGCTGATACCAAACTAAAATGGCCAGATGCCTTACCTATTGTGTTATTAGCTATGCGTACCACACCCCAAACTAGAACTGGGGTTTCTCCATTTGAAGTAGTGATGGGGAGACCTGCTAATATTTGGGGTCTCCCGAAACCTAAAGCCCTGAGAGAGGTGGAAAATGTATTGCTTGTAGACTACTGTAACCAGATAACTAAAAACCTGTATTTCATTTATCACCAGGTGTATTCTGCTTTACCTGTACGGTTCACGGGCCCAGGACACGATATACAGCCTGGAAGTTGGGTCCTCGTGAAGGCCTACGAGAGGTCTTCCTGTCTCGTACCTCGCTGGCGGGGACCCCATCAGGTGTTATTGGTCACCAGGACAGCAGTGCGGGTGGCTGGAAAGCAGAACTGGATTCACACGACGCATGTCAAGAAACTTTCTCACCCTACGCCACATGCTACAGAAGAAGCAGAACCCCTCGCTGATGCTACAGTCTCTGATCTTGGAGTAGCAAACAGCGCTGTGAGTGCGTCGGAGAAGTTCTCTGAGCCTGAGGAGCTTGGGGAACAGTCCATTTCGTCTGCGTACTCCCTTGAAAAATCACTTCCGGAAAACACTGTTTCGAGCTCTGCGACATCCGTCGCCACCGACACGTCACTTCCCTCAGGAAGTGAAGATACTTTGCTTCCGGACCACACAATTTTGGGTACCATCAGGTACAACCTTCGACCAAGGAAATAGAACTACGGCACGAGTTTCGTGCATCTGGGAAAAAGGAAGTGATTGGAAAAATTGTCTTGATATGAAAAAGTTTTGTTGAACAAAAGGGATTCTGCTGGCTAGGGTTGGGAAGGAATAAGAAATCACGCAACCGTAGAGTCACCAGCAACGAACATTGGGGCCGTCGATTGAGAAACTACGATGCCTGCCACCTTCACCGCTGCTCCCCGTACTGAACTTGTAAATAAGGGGGTGACCAAATCGAACAATGAACAATGTGCCTGGGCCCCGAAGACGTACTGTTGTGTTTTGATAATGATTATTGTTATTTTTGCAACTGCTGCTATAGGACTTTGGTATTTCGAAGAAATCTATCCTTTGAAACCCTTTTTACCGACCGAGATCGTACCACTGTTTTGACTCCCTCTGTACACCTTCACACTCTGTCCCCTAGAGACTCCCAACATAGACAGAAGTACCATAATAACACTCTGATGATAGTAATGAATGCTACTCATGCCATTTTTAATAAGAGTATTTGTTGGATCTGTACGCATTTACCGCAACATGGGAACAAGGGACTGGGATGGTATATACATCCTCTACCTTTAACGACTGCTTGCTATGCCTCTTTTAGAGCGCTATTCTTTGGCCGATGGAATGATAGCATCTCGGGGAACTTTGATGGAACTAATTTAAATGATTTCGAGAAACGTGAATTGACTCCCCTGGGATGCTCGCTTTTTGCAAATAGAAGTAAACCTAACGTCGCTTCTATTAGGCCGTCTGACAAACTATCTCTTCCTTTTCAAACTCTGATTTCCTTTAAAATGGCTCCGATAGGCAATAAGGATGCTGTACCTCCTTCTTATTCTATAAATCATAGTCCCGACTCGGTTCCCTTCTGTGTACAGAGAAATGGCACTAGGCCAATGGGAGATTTCGAAGCTTGTAAAAACATTGTAAATTTGACTGGGGAAAACAGGCCTCTGTATGTAGGGGGGCCTGTCTATTTTGTTTGTGGTAGTTTAGCATTTCCCTGGTTGCCCAAGGACTGGCAGGGAACCTGTTATGTAGGAATATTGTTACCCGGGGAATTTGTAGCAAGTACACTAGAGATTTCTAAGGCTCACCCGCGGCGAGACGACAACGGAGATACTCCTGGGCAAGTATTGGGGGACATAGCGAAATCAGTTGTGCCCTTTTGGGGACAAATAGCAAACTCAGAGAACATTAGGGGATTAGCAAGGGTACTGGAGAGAACGATCAACCGGACCACGGACATACTCTACAATATGACCCTAGAGCAAAAGGCAATAAGATTGGTAGCACTTCAAAATCGGATGGCATTAGATGTCATCTTGGCAGAACGAGGTGGAGTATGCAAATTAGTGGGGTCCGCTTGTTGTGTTTTTGCACCAGACTCCTCACCAACAATTTTTAAAGCAATTCAGAACTTGCATACTCTCAGTTCTGAAGTCCATATCCCTGTAGGAGACTGGAACCTTAGTACCTGGTTCTGGGATTCTTTGCGATCTTGGGGTTGGAAGGTGCTTTCCGTTATTCTGGTTATTTTAGGGATTCTGTTATTCCTTTGTTGCTGTTTTCAATGCCTCCCAAGTATGTGTGGAATGATAGGGGGGTGTTGTGCTCAAGCAGTGAGCGCAATAGGGCATAAAATATATACCCCAGATACAGCATCTAAAGAATTCATGTTACAAGAGGTTTTCTTGAATGACCTTATGGCCATAGACATTACAGACAATGATGCGGAATCTATGGATGATAACACATGGAGTTATTTTCAAAAGTATTAGGAATGATGTTTAGCACTTGGCATAGGCCAAAAGGAGGGTCTGTCGAAATTGAAATAATATTATACCTCCAATCGCATTGTTTGAATGTATGTTGGCCTACGCCAAGTTGTCTAAAAACATCGTGTAAATAGATTCCGCGGCAAGGTCTTGACCTTAATGTATTGTGTGAATCGCCATCTTGGATTTAGCCGCCATTTTAGGTTCTCTTGTAGTGTGGAAGTCACCCTGAACAACAAAATGGAGGCCGAATGACATTTCGAGTGGGATTCTGGCCGTTGTGACCTCCGCACACATGAATAAGTAATATGCCTGCAGGCCACTTGTTGGGGTAGCGAACTGAGACCTTGTCCTCTCCCTGACCTATGTGTAAATGAACAACTGTATCAGTGAAACTGATCGAAATGCATACATTATGGGATCGACCTGGCAACGAACTCTAGGCCTGGTTCTAGGAATGGTTAACCCGCGAGGGGGTTGGCCAGAGCTGGATAAAAAGTATAAAAACCTGAGCATCCCAATGTGCGGTCTCTCACACTAACACGGCAAACTACCGTTGATAGTTTGTTCTGTTACCCTGAGGGCTGAATAGCTATCCGTTTGTCAATTGTTGTATCTTTGAATAAAGCGCTTTGTATGTTCTTTGTAACCTGTGTTGGTGTGTTTCCTTTGGGCTTCCCGGCCTCATATCAATTTCTCTGTTTTCCACAAGTGAACATTTAGTGATTCTTCTATGTTTCCGGATTTTCCCCCTCTGGGTTTCCGGTTGGCTCCTCTATTTGCCACAAAGTAAGCCTCGGATGGCAACTCTTCAGCTGGTTAATGTGGACCCACTTATCTTCCCCATCTACCAAACTGCTTGGGGATGCAGATTCTATAGGCGAATGGTAAGATTCTGTCCACAATTTCAAAAGGGCCCGCCAAGTTGGGAGGAATTTATCAAGGTCTGCTCTTGGGTTCTGTAGAGCAGATGCTGGGGTAGCACCATCCTTGGTCCAGTCATCAGTTCAAATGGAGACATTTTTGTTACAGAAGAAGGGGTAGATCTGATGGCCATCAGGACAAGGGGTAATCAAATGTCCCAACTTGGCCCAGAGTCTGGCACAAACCTTTTTAATATGCTCACAATGGTTTTATTGTACCTCTCAGCTCAACCACTAGAGGACCGCCAGTAGGCAATGTGTAGTTTACTTTTCACCCCAAGCATCTCCCACATCTTTGTCATCACTTCACTGGTGAAGTGGCTACCTCGGTCTGACTCAATCCTTTGGGGTAGTCCAAAACGTGAGAAGATGTGATTGATCATCAGTTCAGCTGCTGTTTCTGCCATGCAATTTGAGGCCGGGAGACATTCCACCCATTCAGTGAACAAGCATGTTACGGTCAACATGTACTTGTTCCCCCTAGAGGAGTGAATCACAGGTCCAAAAAATCGACTTGCAAATCTGACCAAGGCAGTGTCATCCCCCTCTTTTGGAGGGGAGCACAGAATGTGAGTGATATTGGCTGAAATTGTGCACACACAAGACACCCCTTCAAATATTGGTCGAGGTCCTGCCCCATGTGTGGCCAGTTTGTAACCTCTCGCAAGATTTCTAATGTCGTATGAAACCCCTGATGAACGACTGTGGACGCATCGTGGGCGTGTCTTAGCATCAGGCTTCAGAATGAGGTTGGGACCACCCATTGGCCATGGCCAGCTAAGGATCTCCTCACCAACAAACTTTCATCAACACTCTGAGGTTCTCTTTCCCAATGTAGTTGGTATCCGTCAGGGGAAAGTTCTCAGGGTCCTCAATGTGTTGGTACAATTTACCAATTATTGAAGCTGCTGTGGACTGGACGAATTATCCCACGGGCCTCAAGGTTCTTAATTATTTCAGTAAGGGACTCCATTGATGCGAGAGGCAAGCAATATTGCTTCACAAACACTGGAGTCATGTCAGGGTCCGTGGGAATTGTTGTTGTGTGTATGTCGGTGCGACCACAGTCATATGAGTCCACCGCAAAGAATCTTGAAAATCTAAGAAAAGTTGTTTCAGTTTTTTCTTTTGCTTCAGAGTGTCACAGGAATCAGCTAGGTTGACTCTCTCTTTAACCATCTGCCTGAAGCCTGGAAAGTCCCCTGGTTTGGCTATCTCAGTGACCTCCTCCAGCTGGGCAGAGAAGTCCCTGGTCAGAGTACTGACTTGGACTGATGGCTTCAGGTGGGGAAGGCAGTCCTGGTGGACATGAAAGATCACCTCATCCCTCCTGAAGTCACAGGTCACATCTTCCTTACCATAAGGACAGGAAGAGTACACCAGGAAATTCCCCCCATGCCGGGTGAAAATCCTGTCTGGTGTTGTGTCATTGTCGCTATTAATGTCAAAACAGTCCTTGGGGCTTGGTCCTAACAGTTAGTTACCTAAATCTATGGAAAAATGACGGTCATCAACCGCCATTCCAATAATGGGGCCTGCGCCCAGAATGATACTCTTTAGGTCACTGTTATCCACCTCTATTGGAATGGTGTTGTGTTCTATATTGACTAGTGGTGCTGGGTTTACACCCAACTCTTGCTGTTGGAAATGAACATTGAGATGAACATGGGCGTCAGGGTTTTTCAGTTTCTGTCCTCTTTTAATTTTTACTTCCAGTGAGAATTGTCAGGTCCGTTCTGGGATGGTGACTTCCTATCCAATCTGAATTTCAACTGCATATGGCAGCAGTTGAGTTGTCTGAAATTCTTTCTCTGGATCATCAAAGTCCATGAGATTATCCGCTTATCGGGACCAGGCTTTTAAGTTTCTTAGGTCCAAACTAATGGCAAAGCGATTGAAAATGTTACTGCCTAAATAAAATGTAGCAGGGACATCTCGCATGACCCAACATTTATGGACTATGCTCTTGTTACATATGGACATTTTAAGCATAGACCTGCTACGCAGGAGATGTTTTGAATTGGGTGTTTACAGGTCTATTTCCCGTTTGTCTACCAATTTAAATGTGGGAATGGCTGGATCTTTTGGGAGTTTGCGGAACATGGCCTCGCTGATGAAGTTCTTACCATTGTTCACACACACTCGAGCAAGTCCTTCCCTTCATTTAACTGAATAGGGATGAACAACTTCTGTCCAATTTTCTGAATATCAGCCAAGCTTTGAGGTGATTTCTCATCATTTTGGACTACATGAGTAGGATTTTCTGATTGTGAATTTGTATAGAATTTCAGAGTAGTCCCTTCCAGTGTGGAATGCCACCTTAGACTGGAAGGAAGGTTGATTTTCAGAAATAGAGAGGACTCCCCAGCACCATTTTGTTGTCCTACTGCAATTACTGTCACCTCAGGGATTCAGTTATTCTGGAAGTGGAAATGAATTTGGTCAGGTTTTTGTTCAACCATGTGGTATGTGCCATTTAAACTAACATGGTTGACACTATGTTTTAATTTTATTGGTCGGTTAGTCTGGGTCCAGAGGACCTTGTTTACACAATCTATGAGGGGGGACAGTATACGCAGGACGTCATTCCCTAGTAAACATGGTGTGCCCTCTGGAGTCACAACTATGACCGGGTGCTTCACCTTGTGTTGCCCAATTTTAATGTCTAAATCCGCAGTCCCCTCAACAGGAATTTCATTCCCGTCGAAGTTCTGAAGTTGTCCAGGAAGAGGTGTGAGAGGGATTTGGTATTTCACCCCCCTTCCCGAATTCAGCTGATCAAAGGCCCTTTTTGACAGAAGGGTGGCTTGGGATCCAGTGTCCACCAGTGCAGAAAATGTACATTGCCCCTGTATTTGGACCGGGGCATAAAATCTTCCCTCCTTTTTCTCAAGGGGGCAAAGATAATGCACATTTTTGGCCAATTGGTAGGTTTATGTCTTTGTCTTGGATTCTGACAGAGGGGTGATTTGGGCAGGATTTTGTTTGGGATCTTGGGAACCTGTAAGAAAAAGGTAGCAATTGGATATGGGAGAAGTTTTGCACTCCGTCCTGATTCTGGGCTGCCCCACCCTTTTTGGAGGCAGTCACCAGAATTGGTTTGAACAAGGGGATTTTCTTGCTGGTCATTCTGGGGTTTGATGAAGGGCGGTTTTAACTCGTTTCCCACATCTACCCAGTCTTGATCAGGATCTCTTGGGACCCATTTTTCTTTGGGAGGAGTTCCCCCATCCCTGAAGGAGAAGATCCTTTTCCCATAATCCTTTGAGGACCCCTCACCTTCAAATTGGAAGATTCGCACCTCCTCTACAAAATGGGCCTTTTAAGGCTCTTTATTTCCCCCACCCATCCTCTGTTCATTAGGTTGCAGACTTTCGGGGGCAGGAGATTCTGGTTCCGGTTTCTAGGTTTCCCAGGGCTTTTCACAAGTGTGAAGGAAGCTTCCTCTAAGGCTTTACACCCCTCTTCCCCCTGTGCCTCCTCCCTGGGAAAAGGTGGGTTGTCAGAGTTCTTCCCCCATCATTGTTTTGGAGCACCAGACCCTTGATTTGAGGAGTTCTAAGTTGCCATGTTCATTGGAGGGTTTTGCTGTGCCCTCAACATGCGACCCAGATCCTGTGCCATGTTCTGGACCTGGCGCTCCAGTTGGGACACCCGCTGCGGCTGGTACAGGGTCCTCTGGTCTACCCTCGGTTGATCACGGGAAGGGTAACTGTCCCTTCTCCCATAAAATCCCTGGTTAGGATAGTTTTGGTACCCCTCCACCCTTGGCCTCCCCTCTCCCGGATTGGGCTGTCTGGGTTCAGGAAAGTGGGGAAAGAAAGAAGGGTTGTTTTGGGGGTTGATGTTTGGTGGGTACCGGGGAAAGAAACTCAGCCCGGCATTTGGGGGATTACTGACCTCCTGGGGAAAGTGTGGAGGGAAGTTTCCTGGGTTGACAGCTGCCTGGTTGGAGCCCCCCTTGGGCTGGAGGAGTCCACACATAGCGCAGGATGGGTCTGTTGCCCTTGTAACATGTGCTGATGTAGTCAGGGGAGTTAGGGACCCCATTTGTGGGGTTACCTCCCTGACTCCCTGTTTGGGATTGGCCCGAGGGCCTTCTGGGTCTTGGGTTGGTAGGATTCTGTGCAGGAATGTTTTTAGGCCCCCCCATCTCCAGATCTATAATGGGGGCAACCTTCACCTCAGCCATCTTAGCAGCAGCAGGGGTGTTGGTTGGTTTTGGGCTTTTATTAGCACTTTTTCTGTCTACTGGTTTCTGTACTTCGTAGATGTGAGTTGCTTGTTCAATGACCCAGTCTGGTGATCTTTTCTCATGAAAGTCCCTCACCAGCTGGGCCATAATGTATTTAGGGAGTTCATGAAAGAAGGTATTGACAAACTCCCTGCTGTCTATGCGCACCCTTCGGTGGTCTGCGCAAAGGCACGTTTCAGTTCTTGGACAAATTCTTGTGCAGCCTGGTCTTCCCCACATTGCAGGTTGTAAGCTGCCTTGCGGGACTCTTGAGGGTTTCTATGGATTGAAAAATGCTTTAAGGTTGCCGCCCTATAGGTGGACCATCTTGAATGGTTCTGATCCTCCAGCCCCGCAAAGAAGCTGGAGTATTCAGGTGAAAATGTCCACTTGACATACTGAATACAGATTCGGCTGTCCTTCAGGTGGAAAGTCTCCATCATTTGCTCAAACAGCTCCAGGTGCTCCCAAACTGAATATTTGGCATTTTTATGGTAGGGCGTGATGACGCTCCTAATGGTAGGGCGTGATGACGCTCCTAATAGCCTTAATTTGCTTCAAGGGATCTTTCAGTAAAGCTCTCTTAACTTTGTTGGCCTTTTAATTTTTGGTCACCCTGGTCCACTCATCCTCTGACTCAGAGACACTGCTACCTGAGGTGGCTGTCCGGTCCTCTAGGCTCTCCCTAATTCTGCGAGCTTGGGAATGGCTGGCTGAATGTGGGGGCCTAGTCTCTTGAAACCTGTGGTGCTCAGAAGAGCCTTTTGACTCTCCCTTGCTCCCAGGATTGGCTAAGTACCCCACCCCCCACTGTCCAAGCTAGGAAGAGTTTTTTAAATGCTCTTTGTGGGCCTAGCCTCATGGAATTCCCCACCAATTTGACTGATTGATCTCTTGGTAGGTGATATTTTTGAGGGTCCAGTTCCCTGATTCTCCCCTCTCTGGAGTCTCCCTGATCAGAGAGGCTGGCCCTAATATTTGGGAACCTGTTCATAGATGCCCACCCATCCATTTCTGGGAGGCGCTGACCTGTCAGTCCCATATTTCCCATTGTGTTGAACTCTACCATCCCCGTGGCCCTTGGTTCATATGAGCCAGTGGACATGGGGGTGGCAGAGTCCATGGAACTGAAGGGATTAAAGTCTGCTCAGGGGTTTCTCTCTCCCATCTTACCTCATCTCTTTCATCCCCTATTTCCTGATGGCATGCCAAGATCTGACCTTTTTGCTCCTCTTTTAAGGCCTTACTGGTCTCTATGAGTTGTTCTTGCACGGCTATCTGTCTATGGAGCCTGTCATTCTTTTCACAGAGAGTCTCATTGTCTCTCTGTGCTTCCTGCCTGAATTGGGAGTATTGGTCCAAATTTTGCTGCAGGAGACTCACCTTCTGATTTTGGTCCTTACTGGTCTGATTATTCTTTGCCAGAGCCTCCTCCACCCGCCTGGTGTGCTCTAACAGCTTTTCATAATCCATTTTGATTTCACCAAGTTCCTGAAGGGCCAGGTGATTTTCTTCTAACTTTGTTTTTAAATGACTGACTTCCTGGCCTAAGGCGTCCCTTTCCTGAGTTAGAGTGCCCCTCTGTGCAGCCAGGTTGTCCCTCTGCTTTTTTAAGTGCCCCAGCTTTCTGGCGCTCCTCATCAAACTCTGTTGGGATTCTAGGTCTTTAATAATCAATTTATTATTTTCCTCTTTTAATTGGTCTATCTGGTCTTGTCAGACACTGAGCTGCTCTGCACAGATCTGTTAAAAGTTAATTGCTGCACCAGCTTTTGTTGACTCTGTTGTAGGGAGTCCAACCTTTCCTGACACTCATATTGCAGTGTCTGCACCTGTGTATCTTGCTCTGTATTCTTTTGCCATAAGAGAGCCAGATCTTCTTGGAGTTTGGTTGCATGCTGCCTAGCCTCTATTTCAGATTCCCTGCTATCTTGGTGCCTTTGCTCTGCAGAGTCCAGATTGCTCTGGATTTTCTGCAGTGTTTCCCTTTGCCTTTTTGTGAAGTCTACATGGTCTGCATGCTTTTTCTGTATGACACCTATGTGAAGGTACAGGTAGGCTGCTATTTTGCA
Source organism: Ambystoma mexicanum (assembly GCF_040938575.1). Taxonomy (NCBI): domain Eukaryota; kingdom Metazoa; phylum Chordata; class Amphibia; order Caudata; family Ambystomatidae; genus Ambystoma; species Ambystoma mexicanum. The sequence continues at coordinate 756,716,589 of NC_090922.1, read as the reverse complement.
ATTTTTCATTGCTCCTCTTTTATTTTAGGGGTCATGTACAGCTCATTGAGTGCTTGATGTAATGGCCCCTTGTCCTGCCAGATGTTAAGGTTGATTTCAGTGATTTCTCGTTTTATTCACTGCAGCCATACCTGTTCGTCCTGTTCTAGCCATTCATCCCTGAAAATCAATTTGTGCAGTATGTGTTCCCTTGCACTATTGATTTCCACTGGGGTCACCATTCCGGAAATATTAATTTCCTTCTGGCTTATCTCAGGGTTACTTTACTTTTGCAAACAGGCCCAACTCCTTTGAGTATTTCTTTTGAAGGGTGCTTATACAGTGTAGCACAGTATGGTACCCCAACAAAGTGTATGTACCCTGTCAGCTAGCACGCTGTGTTAGACTGTCACGAGTGGTATGTCTAATTCAGGATCTCGCGACGAGCCCCCAAACTGTAAGTGATTTCAATCCGGCACACACCCAAGTCAAAGCCCAGCATGTAGTGCACAACTGAAACCCATATTTATTTCTGCCTATAAATTCAATATTCTGAACGAGATATCACTCATATCACACCCTTCTCCTGGAACCCTCCCGGTCACACTGAACCAGGAATCAGGCTGGTTTTCAAAGGTAAATATTTATGTATGTATTTAAAATGTTATCACAATATATTTCAATGGGTAAACAACAATCACCAATGGGGTGACAGAAGACTGAATAATATCTTTAATACCCTAGGAATAAATAATGAGCAAAACAAATGCAGCACAGAAAATAATATTTTGTGTTGGTTCAGATCAGATAGCTCTGTGGTTAGAGGTTCCCCCCGCAACACCCCTCAACCCCCAATAGGCAATGTAAATAGATGTGAGGAGAGAGCAGGTATTCAGGAATAGCACAAATCACACAGAATATCAGTCCCACTTCCCCTCTTCAAACACAAGAGAAAAACGGAATTGACTTTTCAGCTGTCAGGATGGCTTTTACAATTGTCTTTAGAATTGACTGGGCAAAAACACCAATTATGGTCAAAAATACAGAAATTGTTATAAATTCCTATAGGAGCCGCTTTGAACAGTTGCAAACAATCACAAGCAATGATTTAGTCAGCAGAAAACATTTGAAATCTCAGGGTCCAAGTCGGAAGCAGTTTAGAGCTGTTTCACACATGTAAACCTTTCAGATTTTTCAAATCGCGGCCTTGGGTTCTATGCATAGCTAGAGGTGTCAGGTACAAGTAGGAGTTGAAATTTCTCTTTCTATCACAAGAAATGAGGGAGTTATATAGGTTTTAGTAAAGGCCGTTTTTGAAAAATAGGCGCGAGAATGGAAAACAGAAATGCACTTTTGAAAATGACAAATGGGTTTGCGTACACTAGAGGATGACTATGAAAAAATGAATGCCACACAGGGATCTTACAGTCACTTGATCAGGGTGACCCGCCTGCTAAGGAAACTCAACTTCTTCAGATGAGAAAAGGGTCAGCGCAAACATGGTTCTAACAATACTGGTTCTGAAGGAAAGAGAGGATGGGTTTGAGATAGGGATAAGACAATGCAAAGATACTCCTAACAAAACTGGTTCTGAATGAAAGACAGGACGGGTTTGAAATAGGGATAAGATAATGCAAATATACTATGGGCCACAGTTCTTCCTATTAATACTCACAGGATATGTTTTTTAATGGGACCGTCAGCTCTGGTCATAGGATTGCGTCTGGTCTAGGAAAGACAGCACCTCAGGCACGGTACTGGATCAGCGAGGCCGGTCGCCGGATATGCACAGGATCTGCCCTCCTAGTCTGTGGGTATTTGAATCAGCTGGATGGTGAGTTTCCTCAGGCAAGCCTAGTGGGGGCAGAGCAGAGAGTTTCAGGATACTGGTTCAAAAAGGCCTTCTCCCCCCACAGCGCTTTACTGAGTGGAGAGAATAAATTTGAGGAGTTGGGCCTTGCTGGAATCAAGAGGTCTCTATTGCTGGCAAGAGATTTGGCATCTGGATATGGAAGATTATTTAAGCTGGATATAGGATGCTGGATCAGAGTGCTTTGCCAGAATCAAGAAAGTGACTGGATCAGTGAGTCCCTCTGTGTTGTCAGCTGTCTCTATTTATGTTATAGGATGACATCACAAAGGGGGTGTGTGTGCCGGCTTAGATGGCATAGGACCACACTTCATCTCCACCTTGCAATTTGAGTGATTGGAGCAAGGCCACATGATGTCACATTTTATGATTCGCTTTACAGACCTCCCTTTAGCCACTGGCCTCAAAATTGGATTTGATACTAAATGTACATTTCTTCATTGGTCACCTTTATACAAATCACACACAAAGATGACATATTTTCGTAGCAGCTATTCCTCAAAACCCCGCAGCGGTGGGATCTTGTCTCAACTTTCTACAGAATTTTGCCCTTTTCGCTATGAACACAATTTCCAAATGCTATGCAAATTTCCACAAATGTGCGTGTTTAACATAGGGATATGCGTGTACATTTTCACAATCCTAATAGTAATACATTTTGCATAAAACCTCATACATTGCCATTCCTGTCCAGAACATGTCACACAGTTCTACCGCCTCTTCACACATGCAGCCAGAAATTAAATTAACAACTCTGTCCTTTTTATATTTTTCATCATTTAGAATAGCTTCTTATGAGTCTTTTAAACATTTGTTCTTTGTTCATGTTTAGCAACAGAGGGTCCGCTCCTTTTTGTCTCGCTGCATTCCAAGGCCTTCCCCTCCTTGCTTGTTCCTTCCAGAGGCCATTTACGACCCCCTTCACACTTCCAGTTTCCTGGGCTACAGCTTTGTCATTGTTCCTTTGCTTTCTGTAGACAAGATTCTGTTCTAACCCGCAATTAACACCTCCCAATGAGTTTCTGCCAAGAGGAAGGCCCTCCTTCTGGGAGAAAAACCTGCTTTTCCAGTTCTTGCAGCTTCAGCCAGGCTAATTAACTTCTTAAACTCAGCAAAAACCAAATTTGTTACATCAAACATAAATACATTTCTTTAAAATCTGTGGGAAAAAAACACAACTAAAATCTATATTCCTTTTTGGCAACAATCCTTTTTATGTTTGCTAATCCAGCAGACTTTTTTGTTTTAGCTCCTTTAAAGTTTCCTCAGTACTCCTTTGACAGCTGTCATTCAGGTAGCCCCGGGTACTGCACCCAGATTTTGGCCTATGCTGTCAGTTTTCAGACAATCCAGTTTGTCTGAAGAATGTTTTGCTTTTCACATTGGGACTTTGTATTTTCACAATGTTTCATTAAAGACATTAATTTTTTGCACCAGGCAAGATTTCGAATGTTGAGAAGTGTTGTGTTATGGGCATTTTGGAGTTTTTGGCAACAAAGCAAATGTCATTTGTAGGCACATTTTGGGGTTTCACTGGCACATTTCTGCAGGGTGTGCTCTCTTCCACCACACATGTACCATGGGTGGCAGGTTGTCCATTCCTCTTTTTGTGTGCTGAAGCACACAGTTTTTGTAGTTTTTTGTAGGTTTTTGGCATACACAAGGGTTTTGCCGCCAATGTTGCTGTTTCTTTCCCCATAACTGGCAGGGTGATGCCGCATAGCATAACGGATTGGGTCAATACATCCCACAGAGTCAATCTTAATGGCTGATTACAAGCCTCGTATGCCCACTGTAAAGTAGGAATATTGTGCTAAATACTACCACAATGGTTTCATTGCCATAAGATTCTACTCAAGACTTGTGTAGTTTGACATTTTGAACTGTAATGGTCCAATCTTTTCTGAGTTGTCAGTATTCAACATTAGAGTTCATCTATTGAAACCCCCAACATCTTGATTCTCACTCAATACACATCTCATCAATTCACCCCACGCCTGAGCCATACCTGCAACCTTTCAGAAAACTGGCAAAAGCAGATATTGAGCATGCAGAGAGCTACTTGCTCTCTGTAAATTCTAAGCTTGAGGTTCTGACAATTGCATTTATTTCTGTTTGTGATAGGTATCAAGATGCATTCTGTGGCATACATTAGGTCATGTTTTCACTATGTTTCTATCAAAAATAAAAAGGGATACTTTTAATAAAATACATTGGTCCTTAAAAAACATGTTCTTGACATAAATGTATGTATGTATGTATGTATTTGATTTTTGTATAGTGCCGGTAGCCCGAGGGCATCAGGGCGCTTGTACATAAAACATCGGTACTGAAGACGAACAACACGTATGATACGGACAATGGGTACAAATATTATTGCGTCTCCATGAAAACTTGCTCACTCGACTGCCTCATCATAGTAGCCTATGAGTTAATTCCCACCATCTGGGGAAAAACACGTGTTCCTTGGTAAGGTGTTTTCATGACTTTTCACAAAACATATGGAAATTTGAGGTAGGCATCACTTTTGTAAAAGCAGAATATGGTATTTCTTAGCAGTGTATTGCACTGAACCACTTTTGCATAATAGAACACATTGTATTATATAATGCAATACTTATGACAAACTAAAACATAGGTATACAATGTGTATTCCCACCCCACCGCACATCTAGCCAATTCCTCTGTCACTCAACACAATTATATGTCGTTTATTATATATTATACTAGGAGTGAATATCCAGGTTACAAACTCACAAGAAGCATGCGTTATGAACACAGATTCCCTCAAAAAGAATCGCTCTAGGGAACAAACACATAGATACAAAGTTCCTCCATGTGTTACGACTATGGCAAGAGCGCTAAGCAAACATAAAATGAAGACTACGCAACATTAACATTGATAATAGAATATTCCAGATTCAACTTCTTATGTGGAACTCTCGGAACAGCTTCTCCCTTTCAGTATGCCTACCATGGAGCTAGAATCTGAAGTGAGGGCACTAAGGGGTGACATTCCAAATGAACAGAGGAGTGTTTACATTCCAGCCTACACTAAATAAAGATACTAACGTGCACATGTGCCAACTGCAACAGTAACCGACAATTAAGTTGATCTAGGGGGCTGCAAGCTTCCCTATTTAAAATATGAAAATCATCGGGCATTTCTTCTCTTCAAAAATGTCGTTTATAACCTGAAAGTGCCATTGTCCTGGTGAGGGAGTTTTTTTTTTTCTTTCAAAACACTGGCATTAATCAAGCAAGCTATGAAAATACCAGCCAACATCAGCGCCGCCTGCGTAATCCTCTGTTTCTTGGCACATTTCCCACTGATCCCAAGTTATGCCCTTCTCAGTCAATGTGTCACACTGATGTTGATACACCTGGGGTATGAGAAAAAGAACAGAGCAAAACCAGAAATCTTTAATGGCGATACTCTTTCCAGTGTTCTATGACATTGAAAAATCATCAAGCTTGCAGATATGTTAAGTCCCTCTGAAGTAATGCATTTCTTCACTATTCTTTTAGCAGCAGCCACTTGAAACAGCATCATTAGAAGACTAAAATGCCTCACTACGAATGACCACAACTCAACTATACTCCAACATCAAAAATCAAATGTGTTGGGAACTCAACACGCCAACCATTGTCTAGATCCAGGTTCATTATTCTGGCTGCTCTGACGTGTTTGTATTCAGACCCTTACATGATCAGATGCTGAAAACAAAAAAGATGACTACTATCTCTACTGCTCTATTTTCTTGTTTCCTCTTTCGTTTTTATTAGCATGCATTTAAACATTCACCATTACACTTAATTCAACCAAAAACATGGTACATCATCAAAATCAAATACTGCATGTGTCCAATGAAGCAATTGATAAAGGGTTATTGGAGTCTTGTGTGACAATTATAATTGACATAGTTCTTGACCCTATTCATGCAGAGGCTCAAGCCGCGGGTCTTTTGGTGGTAGCCATGGATAGAAGCTCACGGGTTGCAGCCAGGAGGCTAGCTAGCCCTGTGTCCCGACAGTCATCACATTAGTGTAGCCCCAGATCTTTTCCAGACCTAGTAACACCCCTGACTGCAATGCATGACCCACACATGTGATATCAATCTTGCAGTCTCTGGATTACCTTCTTCTCATTTTCCCACACTACCCTGCTATATCATGCCTTGTGGCCACACAATAATACGAGAACAGAGGGTCTCTGGAATCTAAAACTGCTCTACTGCTCATTTGAATGGTCATAGCAGCAATGTGTCCTGGCTCTTTTTTCACCTTTATTTTTGTATGTGGGAAGTCATCCTGAAAGCAGAACCTTCGCGCCACTTTATTTAAGGGTCCACCATTCACTGAGATGAATTCATATGGCAATATATCAGGGTTAAAAAATGATGACTGACTGCTCCTTTCTCGGGAGGATAGCTCAGGGGCACCGTGCTCACCTTGGAAGCGAGGTGACACTGAGCAACACAGGTTTGATCCCCGGGTCCGCGCTTAGAAATCTCTTGGTATTAAGTGTGTTATAAATATCAGATCATATCATATCAACTCATCATGTGCCCCAAGGCTAGTGATACTGAACACTGTCCACACTGGAAACCATCTTGAGGTATTCACACCTAAGTGACAAGTGCAGGTGAACAGAGTTGAGACAGAAGTTAGGATCTGTTTCTAGGTGCTGTTTTGTTCACCCGTAAAGAGAATGACTGGCCACATTGCAACACACATATCCTTATTTGTAAAGAAAGTAGCAATGAGCCAACACACCTGTTTCTAGGCCCTCGAATGGGAAATCATTTTGTCAACATATTGCTTTCCCATTACCATGAATCCATCAACCACAGGCTCGTCTTCAAGTTTGTTGTGCTGTGAACATGCATGGGTAAGTCAGTGTTGTTAACACTGGATGCACTGCAGTCCTGCAATATAGGTTTTCTGTGTGCAAGCAATCTAAGAAATCAAATATATTAAACTAGGAAAAAGTATGCATACTCCTCATGGGTTCTGTAGACAGACACGATAACACTCTCATCAAATGTAAAATTAAAGATCCTTTAGGTCGCTGCTCTGAGTCGCTTACCACTTAATGTGCTTTGCAATTTGCAGTAAACTGCACTGAGAATGGGCGTGCGAAGCTGGTTGACATACCTCAGACCAGACGTAAAGGGGAAGCGAGAGTTAGTGCGCTGCAGCATACTGGGGCCTTCTGTGCGCTCTCCCCACCTGTCGCTTCACCCTATTAGGGCACAGTGTGTTGCGGTGCTTTGCAGTGCAAATACCTCATAAATGGTGTATCCTAGGGGGTGTTGCAACGTGGTTTTCAAAAATGGGAACTTTGAGTTTTGTTTCTCACCATTAGACACTTAAAATGAGCTTTGCCCAGCACTTCTATGACCACATTGATGTTTGGCCGATTTCAGGCAGCTCTCTCATTTGTGAAGGGGCTGTAATACGGGGAAAGGGGTGGAGTGTCCAAATGTCATGTAGCCAGTAATGTCCAGAGGATCCTAACAGGTAACTGAAAACCTTGGTGCAGATTGGTGGAACGGTGTAGAATTGTATAAGGAACAAACTAATAGATGTTCTGCTTTATGCAGAGGGATAGGGCCTCATTACAAGTGTGGCTGTCCGGAAACAAGGGTGCCGGTAAGCTTACCAGCACCCTTGTTTCCAGACTGCCACACTACGAGTCTGCCTGTCTGGGCAGATTCACCCGGCAGGTCTGACCCTGCCGTGCGCAGTGGCTCCAGCAGGCAGAGTTGCCATGGAAGCACCGGCACCATCAGCAACGGTGGCCGTGCTTCCGAGTCCCCATTCCCATGGAGTCCTGCGGTACTCCAAAGGAATGGTTACTTAAGAGATCTGCCGCCTGACTTCCCGCTCCGCTGGGGCTGGTAATGTCCCGGTGGAACCGGGAAGCCAGGTGGCGGATCCAGTGTTACGGGGTCATGGGCAACCCACCGCCGACCTCGTAATGAGGCCCATAGAGATTGTTTGTATTTAGCACCAAACATGCAATCTTGCATCAACAATTTAGTAAAAGAGCTACGTGAAAAAAATACATCTTTTGGAATTGAAAAAATGACAGGCAGTAGTCTTTTGTCCTGAATTTGGAATTTAAATACATTGAAATAAAGCTGAATATGATGCTTCAACGGTTATGAATAGTACAAAAATGTACTATTTAAGAGTTCCATCTGCTTCAGAGGATATTCAGAGGACATGGACTATTGGGCTTCTATCAGATCATTGCTAAGACATTTATGTCTTATTCCCTTTATAAACCGGAAAGATGGCATCAAATTAAAGCCTTAGGAGCATGAGTGCAGAAACAACCACACAGTGTTTACGAACGCACGCACGAACGCACACACGCACGCACGCTCGCACACACACACGCACAACAGACATTAGCACATACAGAGATATGCGCACAGATACACATATACACACAAACACACATGCACACAAGTTGCAGAGGTGTTGGTAGACAAAGGACGAAGACTTTCATTCTGCCGGCATTGGATGTTAATTGATGTAAATACAACAGAGCCTTGTTTTGGGCTGCATGCGCAAATATAGCTAACCACTAATCAACAAACAAGTGTGTGCGTACCGCCTCCACAACCTAGCCGAGCATGTGATGTTCTCGTGGTAAGATGACGTCAATATCAGACATCCAGGGCCTGCAAACCTCATCCCGTTGCCTTGTTGTTTAGATATTTTTAGTGACACAGGAAGCGAAGATGAGGACAGTGATATGTGAGAGAGTAAACTCTGCTGGCACTTTTCTCTTGACAGCCATCCTTTTATCGTTGTGTGATTGTTCGATTACATTTATTGCATGTGTGGGAGCCTGCACACCGTCCTATGGCAATGATGTGCAATTGGGGCGCTGTAGAGAGGGTTATAGACATTTGGGTAAATATGATTGTTAAAGATCCTCATTCAACCTTCCACTCACTTGGATTCCATTCCTCCTTCTATATAACATTCCAGCACCTTTTTTCATACCTTAAACTTTAAATCAAGCTCACCTCCTTCCCTGTTGTTCCTCTTCATGGTTGGAACATTCATAATTTTCGCAGCTGTGGCATTAAACCTGGGGGTCTTCTACCTCAATTTCTTGACAATTGCCATGCCTTCCCTTACGGAGGCTGTACAGATGAAACACCCTTGCTGCTTGTTGCTGCTTAATCACCAACCAGTCTGTTATTCGCATGCTTTAGATGACGGGTGCACAACCTACAGTCTGCGGTCCAAGTACGTCCCACCATGCTGTTTTGTCTGGCCCGCCAGGGTTCAAGAATTTCCTAATGGAGTGCGGCCCACAAGCAGCATCAGCCAACCTCCATTAGGAGAGTCTTTGTTCGTCTTATGGGACGGAGGAAACACTGACCCTCATTGGCTCAATGCACACCCACCATGTAGCTCTTACGAGTCACGTAGTGCGTGTGTGCTGCACCAGTGGAGGGCCAACACTACGGCTGGCGTGGTTAAATAGGCTTGATGACGGAAGGCATTTCAGCCTTGCCACACCATCCGTAGTACAAGAAACATCACCATTAATCCAGCTAGCCTGCCTGTGCCTACCTTCCAGCTTGTCTAATTTGGTAATTACATATTTGGGGGGGGGTGTCGGGTTTGTCCGTACTGTCGGTATGTTTTTTTTCTGTGTATGGCCCATATATGTTGAGATGTGGGGGGTGGTGTCGGGTCTGTCTGTACTGTTTGTATGTTTGTTTTTCTATGTATGGCCCGTGTATGTTGAGATGTGGGGTTGGGGTGTGTCGGGCCTGTCTGTATGTGTGTATGTATGCTTGTTAATCTGTGTATGCTGAGATGGGGTGGGGGTGTTCAGGTCTGTCTTTATGTGTGTATGTATGATGTGTGCTTGTTAATCTGTATGCTGAGATGGGGTGGGGGCTGTGTCTGACTGCATGTGTGTATGTATGATGTATGTTTTTAATCTGTGTATTCTGAAATGGGGGTGTTTTTTTGTGTCTGTCTGAATGTGTGTATGTATGCTGAGGTGGGTGCTGGGGGGTCGGGTCTGTCTGCATTGTGCATGTATGATGTATTTGTGTTAATCTGTATGCTGAGACGGGGGTCGGGTCTGTCTGTATGTGTGTATGTATGATGTATGCTTGTTAATCTGTGCATGTTGAGATGGGCGTGGGGGGTCAGTTCTGTCTGTATGTGTGTATCTATGATGTATGCTTTTTCATTTGTGTGCTGAGATGGGAGGGTGGGGGTCGCGTCTGTCTGTATGTGTGTATGTATGCTTGTTAATCAGTATGCTCAGATGGGGGCGGGGGGTCGGGCCTGTCTTTATGTGTGTATGTATGATGTATGCTTGTTAATCTGTATGCTGAGATGGGATGGGGGGTCGGGCCTGTCTCTATGTGTGTATGTATGATGTATGCTTGTTAATCTGTATGCTGAGATGGGGTGGGGGGTCGGGTCTGTCTGTATGTGTGTATGTATGATGTATGCTTGTTAATCTGTATGCTGAGATGCAGGGTCGGGGGATCCGGTCCGTCTGTCTGTATGTGTGTACGTATGCATGTTAATCTGTGTATGGGGTGGGATGGTTCGGGTCTGTCTGTATGTGTGAATGTATGATGTTTGCTTTTTAATCTGTATGCTGAGATGGTGGTTGGGTCTGTCTGTATATGTTTATGTATGATGTATGCTTGTTAATCTGTGTATGTTGAGATGGGGACGGGTTTGGGGCTGTCTGTGTGTGTGTGTATGTATGATGCATGCTTGTTAATCTGTATGCTGAGATGGGGGGGCAATTAAGCAGCAAGCACATTACTAGTGTGTTTAAAGTAGCCACCATGATTTATTTAATTAAGTGTTGTCTACCAATGGAGTGGCACATGCACTCTTTCTTTAAAGAGGGTTCTTAACCAGTTTGGTCATGCAAGGATAAGTGATGGCACTATATACAATCAACTTTATGACCAGATTATACCTCGGGTCGTGGGACAATTAAAAAAGCACTCAGGTGGTAGTTGCATTTACCCACTTCTGTTCACATTCACAGGTATTATGCCTTGAAAAAGCAGGTTGGTTATATTAAGCTTTTGGATTTAGGGGCCCTGAAAAATAGCCCCTCTGTCTGCAGTACATGCCAGTAAGAACTCTAGTTAGATTTGTGTTCATTGTGATTGTGTGCGTACGACCATTGTAAATTGATGTCTCTTGTGTCTGTTGTTAGAGTTGTTATGATCTTTGTGTTCTGAGCACTGGTGTAACAACCATAATGCCAAGACAGGGTTGGTTACCACATAGTCCCTAATCACAGAACCTCAAAAAATAAAATATTTATTTTATTGGAGTGCTATATTTTGCCCTCTTGCAGGGACCACGTTCAAATGTTATGCTTTTATAGGTAATTGCATGCTTTTTCTTTCAAAAGTTACAAGACTCATTCGGACAAAATGACTATTGCTCTGTCGGAGTATACCGCTGAGCAGTACTTAAAATAATGATAAAATGGAAATAGCCCAACTTTTTTCATAACGTGGGCCGAGGGCAGGCTATAATCTCAGGGGGGCTGTGAGGTGACAACTGTAGCAACACAAACAGCAATAGTACAACAGTGCAAAATTACACCCAGGCTAGCCATGAATATATAATGCATTGGGTGTTAATATAGAAATATATAGAAATAATATAGAAATATGCCTAATTACAATCCCAATGAAAGCAGGCCAACCGTGAGAAGTGTGTGTACCATAACAATGAGGTTTTGCAGCCTTGTTGAGAAGTGCTCATACTGCCTCATTAAATGTATTGCAGCTCTTCCAAGGAGTGCTTGCACTGCACTGTGAAGAGGCAGTGGGATGGCATTGGTATGTTATGTTATGCTATGTTCAAGGTTCTTGTACAGCACACTCGCGCCCTGATACCCTTGGGTCTGGTGCGTGTTACAAATAAATAAACAAATAACCAAACACTGTTGCCAAATGTGTAGTCTCTTGGCGCTCTGGCAGACCTGTACTACAAGATGGGTGGCAGGGTTTGTTACTAGGACTGAGCGGGAGAAGAGCAAGAGAGCTGTGAATTGCTGATGGCTGCATCAGTGCAGAGAAACTGGTCACTTAGCAGAGGTGTGTTTTTGGTTGGTAGCCGTCATGTGGTGTTGGGTGAGATTTCGTTGTTGGGGTGTTGTTAAGTGTATGTGGTTTGTGGTGCTGTAGAGGTATGGGTACAATGGGTACACTACACTTACTACCCTGATGTTCTGACCAAATGCAACCTATATCCCTCCCTCTGTCGTTCATTCTAGTGTGTAGCAATTATCACCAAAACAAGTTCCTCCAGAAGAGATGTGTTCACTGTCCCCCGAGGTCAATCCTTCAGCTACACAGTTTCTTTTTTCCCCCAACCACATTCCCTTATGCGTGATGCATTTCACTCCCTCAGCAGTCAGATTAAGTGTGACACATCTCCCTACTCTGCTTCCACTTCAGCCAACTTAAAATCCTCTCCCCCATATTTTTCCTGCTTACAGGCAACATCCCGCAGGTTGTTAAGCAGGTGCACGTGATGCCACGCCTCCTCGTAAGGGTCCCTGGCAACGCCATTTCTCAGATATGTTGTACTCATTTTAGGGAGCATACTCAGTACTTTTCTTATTTTCTCCACTGGTCACTTGGGAGATGTTTTGTAATGTTGCGATCTCATCTCCCAATAACAGAGAGACAAGGCAGCAGACAGGGGAATGATCAAGAAAGTGCCAAATCCACCTTCATGCGGACAGCCTACAAACTGGGAACAAACATAGACTTCAGACTCCAGACCAGGTAAAAACTGTTTTTTATGACACTACAGTAGCTTGGGTTTGCTGTGTGGCTGTACCTTCTACGCCTTTTGTTGAAACCTGACCCTATAAAGGCTATACTCCCAAGAGTATGGTCGACCCAAACAGAAAAGTATAGCAGTCCAAAATAACGGAATGTCCAATCAAGGGTCAATACAATATACATACTTTAATTATAAACAAGCCACATGCAATACCTAAATGGAAAGAACTACAATTACCCACCCCTATAGAAAGAACACTGGCTAGGAAAGTTTGAAGTATTAACACAAAAGGGCGCGGTAGTGCTGCTCCACACTGTCCTCTCCACTGCCCTCCAATAGTGAGCGCTAATTTTCCAGGGCATGTACATCTCATGGCAGTTGTAGTTTTGCAAAAATTACTTTTCTAGAAAGTTGAGGATTCCAACAGTGCATTTGTGCTGATGTCTACATTTTGTGCTCTCGTTCAATGGTTGTTTCAAAGGTGGGATTTGTATGGTGCAGCTCTGCCACAATTTCAAATGGCTACTGTAGCATGGCCAGCCATTTCCTGCATTCACAACCTTAATCTCAAACATAGCAGTTTGATATGCTATGCAGCCCTCTATTCTTGAAGGAAATGTCTATCAATAAGGGGATGAAAACATATGCCGGCAAGGCTAAGTTCTTTATCTGATCTTGTTCTTTTGTCACTTCTAGGCTTGTCCAAAAACGTATATAATTTGTTTATAATCTAGACTTGTACCGTCGTAGTGGGAGCATAACAGTGTAGTTTGTATCTTCCCCGATGTACCATTGAACCTGCCCTTTACACGTTGGTACTCCATTTCAGTACACAGCCCCCAGGGTGCATTGCCTCACTGGTTGTGCTCCAGAGATGTCCATGCCAATGTCTAGTGCAGTTAAAAAAAGAAAGATTGACCAGGAGCACTGTCAATTTAAGGATGAGTGGGCTGCGACTTTTTTTTTTCATCAAGTTCAAACGTAATGTGTTCTCGTGTCTCATTTGTCTCAAATGCATAGCAGTCTCCAAGGAATACAATATCCACCGCCATTGTGAAACAAAACATTCACAATATAAGGATTTGCAGAGGGAATTGAGAATTAAGAAAACTGGGGTGCTAAAAACACAGCTGACTAAGCAACTAGGTGTTTTTCCGCATGAAAAAAAAAGAATCTGAATGTGCCACCTTTGCAAATTATATTGTTACACAGCTTACTGCAATGTCAGCTTGGCCTTTTCACAGATAGGGATTTCGTAAAAGACTGCCTGATGGAGATTTGCAAGGCAGTGTGTAAAGAAAAAAAAGATACTTTTACAAATGTTCCCCTTTCACGGATGAGTATCTAGCGGCGTGTTGTAGACATGGCTGACAATTGTTACAGCCAACTGAAATTGCAATGTAAGGATATCAAATTATTTTCAGCTGCCCTTGATTAGAGCAGAGATGCAAGTGACACAGCTCAAGTGTTAATTTTCATTTGGGGGTCAATAATGAATGCAAAGTATTTCAGAAACTGGCTTCCCTGGCATCTGTGCATGGTAGGACTACTGGTGCTGCCATTTTTAATGCCTTTAAAAATTCATTGATGATTTAAATGTGCCATGGGATACTCTGGTAGGCGTGACCACTGATGGGGTGCCAGCTATGGTTGGGAAGCACAATAGTTTTATTGGCTGCGTGAAAAGACACTTGGGTCAGAAGGCTGTCCATTTAAAAAATGATCACTGCATCATACATCAGGATGCATTATGTGTAAAACATTTGAAATTCACAGAAGTCATGGACTTCATTGTGAAAACTGTTAATTTTATCCATGCACGCTCTTTAAATCACAGATTGTTTCAGGCGTTTTTAGAAGAGGCAAAGGCGGATTATGGCAGTGTCCTATATCACACTGATGTTCGATGGCTTAGTCGTGGAAATGTTCTGAAATGATTATTTGCTTTATGGCAGGAAATAAAAACATTCATTGATGAAAAGGGAATGGATAGTTCTGTGATGCAAGATATTGGCCCTCATTACGACCCTGGCGGATTTTTTCCGCCATCGACGGACTTTCCGGCCATGGCGCAAAGTCCCTTTACGCCATGGCGGATGGCGGACTTACCGCCCCATTCCGAGGTCGGCGGGGCGGTAAGTCCCCATTGACCCATTTACCCTTCCCCATTCCCATTTCGGCCCCATAGGGCTCAATGGGAGTGGGGAAGGAGTTAATTACGCCACCGTAAAATACGGTGGCGTAATTAACACCAAGGTCCCAGAGCGCCATGGATTTTTCCGCCCGCAAAAAGCGGGCGGAAAAATGACCATGGCGCTCCGGGAACTCGTAGTTGGCGGTAAGGGGTCCGCGCAGCTAACGCTGGCGCAGACCCCTTAGCGCCAGGGTCGTAATGAGGCCCATTGACTGGGTAGCTGACTTGGATTTTCTGACTGACCTGACAGCCCATTTGAATGATTTCAATTTAAAGTTGCAAGCAAGCTAACATCTAACATCTAATCTGTTTGAGGCAGTTTGTGCCTTTGAAATAAAGATAAGACTTCTGACAGCCCAACTGGAGAAAGGGATGCTAGTACACTTCCCCATGTGCAAAGGTTTTCCCCCATGACAAGTATGTAGGATGGCATCAGCATGTGAAGATCCTGAATGAACTGCAAAACGTTTTTGAGAATTGTTACACAGAATTCAAATCACAGCGGGCCTCTTTTAAACGTTTTGCAGACCCTTTCGCTGCTGATGTTGACAATGTGCCACCTGAACTTTAACTGAAAGTGATTGAACTTCAGTGCTGTAGTGCCCATAAAAATAAGCACAGAGAGATGCCTTTATTAGCCTTTTATCAGTCTCTGAACCCTGCTCAATTCCCCACTCTGTCGCGGGAAGCATTAAAGATGTTATCTATGTTTGGTAGTACTTATAATTGTGAGCATGTTTCTTTGCAAATGAAACTACATTAATCCAGTCTAATGACAAGACTCACTGACAACCATCTCCATGCTATCCTGAGAGGAACAGCATCAGTGGAGCCCGAGAACCAGAAACTGACAGCTGAGAAAAACTGCAATGCTTCTCGCTGATCAAGTATTATCTAGTTCGCTGTTCATCTCCCAAATACACATGGTTCATTGGTCACTTACAGGCATGCCAGTTGATGTGCCAAATGGCAGATCTTGTGCCTTCCAAATCTAAACCAACATAAGTTGTGAAATGTTTGAACGCAGTCTTTTCATCATGTATGATTTGCATATTTATTGTAGTGTCAAAATGTCCTTTGCAAAGAAAGAAATGATAAAAGTAGAATGGAAAATGTGTACTTGAAATACAATTAAAGTCTGGTACACCTCCGAAAAGGTATTTTTTTCCATTTGTCTAATAAAAATTGGGGGTTAAAAAGTCCTCCTCCCCGCCCCGCCTCCCACCGCTCCCACATTTTACTTTTTGGCACACTGTAATGTACATTTGTCCCTCTGCCAAAATCAGTTGAGCACCCCTGCTTTAGACATTTTATCCTGCATACGTCTGAAATCCTTAACAAAACCTTTTCCCCAAAAGAAATCCTATAATATATAAGATATGTCCTTCCTTCATACGTCTAAAACACTGCCTTGAGCATCAGTGAATTTGCTTATTCACTCTGGTGAATAACAGAGTCTAGGTTGTATGAAAAATTGCACCTGCACCAAATTTAAAATGCTTAAAACATCCCACCGACAATGCATCAGGTCCATTCATGAGAAAGGATCACTTTGAATACCTGCTTCTACTGACCCACCCGTCCAAATCGTTTTCTTAATGACCTATTACATATTATTAAGACACACTCCTTGTCACTGGATTTCAACATAATCTTTTTCTCAGTTTCCCTTTCACTTACTCCCCGACCATCATACTGATTGCACTTTGCATTCTACCTCTCTGTAAAACGATTGTTTGGAGTGTTATGCAAACGTTTCCTCTTAAATTCTTCTAAAGTCATGGCTTCCCGATTCACTCCTTTACTATAGCTGCTCATTCATTGTTCTCCCGTGTTTGCTATCTACAATAATGATATCTCGCAAATTAGGATTGCCCCATTATGGTATCTGTGTCCCCAAACCAACCATATCTAAATAGTTAATAACCCCATGCCAAACTTTTAGTACATAATTGGCCAACCTCCAAATGTGTCTCTTACTTGCATTATATTGAAGCACTCATTTGTTCGTTAAGTGGGGGCACTACTAATGGATATATGTACGATTAATCAGCAATGTTACTGTTTTAATTGCAGCGGCTCAGTATTAAATCTTGAAGCTCGGGTGGCCCAAACCATTATCCTAGACTGAAGAAAGGTAACTTTCTGTGTGTTTTCTCTCTCCCCTTAACTTCTGGATTAGTAGTGCTTGAAATAGACCTCTGTGGCGCACATATTGGTTTCATCAACATTTTTATCACCAGAAATGTCCCTATTGTGTACATAAAAAGAAATCGCTAGGCACCCATTCCTATTAGGTACAACTTCAGAGTAATTGACTCACACTGCTGATCCTACAGTCTTTACTGACATTCGTGTACATGAATCATTCCCCAGCGTCTTTGCTGACTACACTAGGCTTATCGCGAATATATACACTCCACCATTGAACATACTAGACATACATTTAATATGATCAAGATAGAATAATGGTATAAATGGTCTTTAAACAGCTCAGTGCCATGTTACAGAAACCTTACATCAGCCTACGTGCAATTATCACTAGGGCAGTATTCATTGAATGCATTTGTTAACAGGACAAATGACCAGCACTATACCAAACTATGTCCCAGTGCAAAAAGGCCTTCAAAAGATTATGTTTTTTGAACTAAGACAATTTTTGCCCAACTGCTAATTGAACTTCCTCTGGTGGAAAGTTTCTGTAACGCCATTTTAGGTATTCTAATTTGATAAATGGACGTTTGCTATACCTGGAAATCAGATCTGACCCTGAGGGAAATTGGAGTTAGAGCAACAGAGAAGGATGGCATATCTACCATGATTCATGTCTAATCCTTATAATGTTTGGTGAACCTTCTGCAGTAGAATTTCTCAGAAGAAAGTTCTGACTGCTGATGACTTGAACAATTTTTATTCCAGATGTATATAGTAGCTGTTCTTTGAATCATGTCCTTCACTACTGGTTGTTTTCATAATGCTCTAGCACATCCGGTGACCTGCCAGGATTTAACGAAGCTCATTACATTGGACCTCACTGCACTCGATGGGCTGGGCATCTCAACAATGTATTTTGATCATAATTCACAGTTTTACGAGTCATGCTTAGCAAAACTATTGCTGTAACAGCATTCACATGTAGAACACAACTGCGAGATGTGCTCTTTGGATGAGGAAAACCTTGTTGTGCCTTCAATTATTGCCCCACATTCTCTTGTTTTTCTCCCAAATGTGTTGACCACAATGTTATCTTCAGCACACAAACTTATTTACCCAGCCAGAGGGGAACTTTTTGTAGCCAGCAAAGCTCCCCCTTGGCGACAGCTCAATTGATTTTTTAAGAAGCTGCTTGTGCTACTTGTTTAAGAAGAAAAAGTTGTCAGCTTGAATGGTTCCCATAGAATTGTGTGTCTACTACACAAAAGAGTTACGAAAGTATAAAGATATGAGAAACTGTTACTCAAATGTGCCAGCTCCAATAAAGTTTTGTTAGAAATATACGTTGGAGAGTCAAAAATTAGGCATCCAATTGATTGTATTTAGCTAGATTCCAAATTCATAGTGCAGAAAAAAACATATATAGAACCAATCCAATAAAGATAGAGTTCTAAAAAATTCATTTAATTGAAGAAACAAACAAAAAATGATGATTATCTTCTTCATAATGATATATTATTTGTGTTAATATCACACAAATTATGTTTTCACATTAATGTGTTTCCCCATTGTAAGTTTCAATGGTTCATCAGGAGAAAAGAGATAGTTTCTGTCTGAAATGAATGTAAAAAAAGAAAAAGAAAGAAAAGATGTGAAATTATTCTGAGAGGTGGGAAAACGGAAAAGAGATCATTGCTTTAATACAAGATTTTTTTTTTTTCAATTTTAAAGACTCACCCTATTTGTTATATGTTTCTGATTAGGATTTTGTCCAAATGGTAGTATCTTCAGCAAGGTAGTAATTTTGTTAATGTGTGATATTAACACAAAGAATATATCATTATAAAGAAGATAATCATCATTTTTTGTTTGTTTCTTCAATTAAAGGAATTTTTGAGAACACTATCTTTCTTGGATTGGTTCTATATATTTTTTCTTCTGCACTATAAATATGGGCTCTAGCTAAATACAATCAATTGGATGCCTAATTTTTGACTCACCAACGCATTTAAGTAACAATTTCTCATATCTTTATACTTTCACAACTTATTTACCCAGCCACCTGGACTCCTGAAACCCACTAATATTTCTTATACATAGCCAATTTCTCTAGAGTTGACAGGTACTTTATTTAAGGCAGCATACAAAGGGAAAAACAAACTGAACATGCCATAATAACTATGATCCTTAACCACTGTCATCAATGGATTACATACCTGTTTCTTTCTGTAAATACTGAAGATATATTTTATCAGCACCCATGGTGGGGGAACAAGCCAATTCGAAGGTATGGGATGCAGGCTAAAACTTCTACTCTAAGCCCACATTCCAAGTAGCATTATGGCCAGTTCCACCACCTGCTATCTTCCCCCCACTGGCCACCAGCAGTCATTTTTTCCCACACCCTAGAGGCCCCACTTACCTGATTTCTGCGGTAGGTGGTCCCGCCACTGCAGCTCCTACAGCTTCTGTCTTCACTCTGTTTTGCTACAATGGAAATGTAATTGGGGCTATATACAGAGCACGCCTTCCTATTCCATGGTGGACATGTTTGTATAGTATTTTCTTTCCGTGAACAGGATGCCACGAGGCGAACTATTCATGGAAAGAAAATAATTTAGGCAGGCGCGACCCAACCCATGGGATGGGTGCTTATGTAGTTAAGGACTTATCCAAGGGCTAGAACTGGTGTTAACATCCTAGACCCCTTGTTAAATGCCCTTTCTTTGCTCAGGCCTTTAACTCGAGAGCCAGGCCGTTAACATCTGTTCCAGCCCTTCGAAGAGGTGCTTAACGCTTAAATGTCTGTCTTGTGCTGTTTCAATTTAAGTTTGTAACTCCTTCCCCATCCCCACCCAGTTTAAAATATGAACCACATTATTGCGACTTTGTAAAGAAATGAACTGCTATTTGTTGAGAATTGATGTAATGTAATCAGCCAGGGATAATTTAGGATCTTTTAATTTCAGGACAGCTTATTTTCTTGTGATAGGCCTTGCCCTCTCAATTGGTCTGATCATTTAATTATCAACTTTTGAGAAGTGTTATAACTCTGTTTTCCCAGATTCAATGAAATGTGTCCAAGTTTGCCCACTGCTTAAAACTACCAATCTCAACTGAATGGATTTTTCCAACTATTGACCAACCATTCCTTTTTCGTTGTCAGTAAAATTCTAGAATAGTGTGCATCCCAACTTTCCCAAATACTTTTGTGTTGCTATCATTCTTGTTTACATCCTTGGTTTAGCACTGAGACTGTCACCTTCCAGCTGTTGGATGATCCCATGCGGGCATTGGATGTTAATGGGTTCTGTTTTATGGTTCTCCTTCATCACTCAGCAGTTTCAACCCAGTTAGCCACAAGAGCCTCATTAAGACGCTCTATGCTTGGTTGGGATAAGGTGTTTTTTTATCTGTCCTTCTTCTCCTCCTTTCTGCATAATCATTCACAGTTTGCTCAGGTTTTACCAGCAAGATCAAACCCTGGATCGAACCCTGTCTCTATGTGTTTGCTGTTCCTCAGGTCTTAATTATTTCACCCATGTTATTTGGAGAATTGGTGTATGGGATGGGCCTATCAATTTGCCAATAAGCTGAAGACACCAGATCAATCTTCATTTATGTTCCCTGTGTGTTTCCATGTCATTTGTGTCTTTCATAAAATCTCTAGGTTTCACTCTTGACTACAATCTTCAGTGTAAATAAAATGTATCCACTATTTCAAATTCTTTTTTAAAACATTATTCTGCAAGATTAAAAATGGTATCCCTCCCTCAGACTTTGGTCCTCCAGTACAGGCACTGGTTTGATCTGATCTGCATCGAGGAACTGCTGTTTTCTTTTTTTCAGATTCTTTATTTCATCAGAAATGCCATAACAAGCACAAATTAAGCAATACAAAATACATAAATATAGAATTAACTATTACATCATCTGTACAATTGTAAATTAAAACATTGCTAGTACATGCAATTTTACATAGGTAAAATCCACTAATGCACTTTCATAAATAGTTAAACGTTATTACTCAATATACTTCTTTTGACAAAAACAGACTTGATAAAAAGGGAGATATCCTTCACATCCTCAAATTCTGAACAACATTTTAAGGCTTCAATGAACAAGTGAGTCAGTAGAATATTTTGATACGGCCATGATAGCATAAGCCACTTGGACCTCTCAACACGATGGGATGGGCATAGACGGAGAAAATGGACTTCATCTTCAATTTTGTTCGAACAAAAAGGACATGCAGGTGAAGTAAAGCCCCTACTCCACTTTGCTGAAAAGTTGGTTTACAGGAGGATGCCCAAATAAAATGTTACATACCAACATTTTACGGGCAGAGGAAGCTCATAATACAAATATGCTTCCAACCCCCATTCCTATTTGAGATACAGAAAGACCTTTGATTTTTCCCCCATTAGACAGTTGTCAAACATCAAACTCCATACCCATTCCGTGAAGCATTTCTTAACATATTGTTTATAGCCACACCCATACTTCTTAAGATTAACCGACAGGTCCTCCTACCCCAGTTAATTTAAAAAGGTTTTGACAGATTCCTACCACATGGCATCTCAAAAATCTCCATGAGACCTTCTCTGAAGGGTGCAAGATCTTCGGAATTCCATACACGTGCCAATGTAAAACAGGATGTAGTTTGATAACATACCCAATTTCAATGAAACCATACTCACACACGAGTGGTGTTGATGGAGCACTCAATGGAAGATTAAGTAATGATTTCAAAAATATATTCTTAGCCGTCTGAATGGGAGTACAATCACAATAATCCACAATTCAGCCCCATACACTAAAGCCAGCATCCCTTTAGCCAGATACATCTTCAGGGGAATAGACAGAGCCTCAACTTCTAAACAAGTAACTAGGTTCTGAATTTGACCACACTGCCATAGATAGCTTAACAAGCTTTTTTCAACTTGGGGCTGCCATTTTAATTTGTAGGAGAAAATCAACCCCACATAACTATAGGTTTCAACTGACTCTAGCCAATGGATGTTGAGACAGAACCTCTCCCCTACTCAGGTCTTCCTCCTGGGCCGTGCACAGCACACAATCTTTGTTTTTGAGTATTGTAACTTGAAGCCTTTCGAAGAGCACTTTTTATCAAAGACATCCGACTGATTCTTCGGCCTCCTTGCAGTTTGGACAATAATACTACATTGCCTGCAAACAGAAGAAGGTTCCACTTGCAGCCACCAAACCACACACTATCCTTGGCTGCAGCTTGGAAACCTGGAACTATGCTATTAGTATATAATAAAAATAGCAGTGGGGCTAAAACACATCCTTGTCTAACCCCAATTCCTATCAAGACTGGTTCATTGCATTCACCATTTGCCCCCCAAAGCACCTGAGCAATATTGTCACAATATAATGACTTGATCGCATTACCATGGGTGGGTGGGATACATAACTCCTCCAGGACACACCACAAGAGATCCCTTGGAACTTTATCGAAAGCAGTTTGTAGGTCCATATATGCTAAATAAAGGTTCTGTGAACCCAATAAAACATAATTTGGACATATAAGGTGCAATCTCATCACCTGGTTCACTGTAGCAACCCCTGGCCAAAAACCTGCACATGCTACAGGATGCCTGAGGCAGTCACCCATTTATTTATTTTACATTTTTTTTTAAAGCGCTCACACAGCCCGCGGGCATCAAGGCGCTGTTACGGGAATTGTTTGTTTTTTGGTTGCGTAATTGTTTTTGTCTTAGTTGCATATTTATAACGCGCTTAAACACCCAGAGGTTTCTAAACGCGGACCCGGGGATCGAACCTGTGTTGCTTCGTGTCGTCTTGCTTCTAAGGGGTGCACGTTGCCACTGAACTATCCTCCCCATTCTTCCAGCCTATGGAGGATCACCCTCAAGTACATTTCTGCCATTGAATCTATCAATAGCCCTATAGTTGGATGGTTGTTCCTTGTCACCTTTCTTGAAAACTGGAATGATGACTGCCTCCCTCCAGCTATTAGACGGCAAACTGTTCTGCAGAAAACTGTAGACTGTAAAAGGGGTACCATCATCCTACCGAAGCATACAGTTTTGCGTGATCTCCATACGGACCGAAAAAGCTTCAAGGGCTCGAAGAGAGACCGGACCAAGTGTCTTCGTTTCATCACACAAAGTGGTATTCATAGTAAACATTATCTCATAATTTAGACATTCTAGGGAGATGTTCATTTTGTCTATAGGTTATTAAATTGCATAGTACCGGAAATGGACAGCTGAACTATGCCATAATTGTTTTCTTTATAAGGTTTGATTGAAAGAGAGTGGTTGAAGAGGGGAAGAAAATAAGATCGCCATAGGACTCAATGGGAATGGGGAAATGGAAACACCTGCACCATCTTGTGATTGTGCTGTTGTTTCCACATCCGCCTGCAGGCGGGAGGTGTTCAACCCGCCAGGTCAGACCTGGCGGGAAGATCACCTCTCGCCTGCAGGACTTGGGAACGGTCGGTCCGGAATTAACAGTGGCGGCAGGTTTACCGCTACTGTTAATTCCGCACCGCCCGACCCGTAATGAGGCCCAATGTATCTTTCTTATTTTCTTATTATGTCTACTTTGAGATAAGTGGCAAACCAGCGCGGCCTAGAATTAGTACAACAATAGGCAGCATTAGTGAGACAATCACGCTATCCTTGTATCTCTTTAAGTGTGTCGACTCCTAGTTGTCTTCCTCTTTAAATGCAGGATGAGTGTAAGGCATGTTGCAATGCACCTCTGTGCAGATGTGTTAGCCCTTCCTTTGTGTTAACGCCTTCATCCTCTAGACCTACGGAGGGTGGCAATAAAAGAGATCGAAAACCCAAGATTGTGTCATGCCAAGTGCCATGAAGATGGCACATTTTGAAGGATGCCTCCAAATACACCATCACCTCCATATTTGCCAATACCTCACTACAATCCATCAAGCAATTTCTAACACAAGGGTTAACAAATCCAAATCTAACACTACAACCTCTACAAAACAGAGTATGAGACAAGTCATTAAAATACTGCATATAATGTCATTGACCCTCATTATCTCCACTTGTGCCTTCAGCAGGAAGCACTTATAGGCATTCTTGCTCTCATGCGTCCTGATTTTGAAAGTACATATAAGGTTAGTTGATCGCCAAACTTGTAATGGGGCTTGTGCCATATTTTGATGTACTTCTAATGCAGGAATGCTAGAAGCCTGCATGATTGCAGAAGGTGCCAAGGAAGTCAGGGGAGAAAAAGAAGACCTTGTTCTGTGAGGATATGCATTATATATTTCTGGCACTCCTTCTGCATGTTTTCCGTTTGAAAGCGGTGAGATACCTTGATCTTCCACTTTCGTAGGGATGCCTTGAGAGAATGAATTAGGCCAAGGAAGTTGAAACACTCTCTCCCCTTCCAATCCTCTGATACACCATTCCTCAGCTGTCTGTGAGGCTTTGTCCAACTTATGAGAGCAAGGATCTCATCAGAAGACACGTTCAGGTGCACAGCTTCAGAGTTTTGACTTATGGCGGCCCTCACAGATTCTATCAAAGATGTCCAAACATTTTGTTTAATCAGCTTCCATCAGATCTCCTCAATTCATTCAACTCCCACACTATCCTTTCTAGTTTCTGTAAGCGCTGAACAATATTCATCACTAAAGGTGAGAAGGGAGACATCACAGAGACCTCCTGGAAAAGAAAAATCTAATTATCTTCTCCAACTTCTCCAGCCTCAGCTTTCGGCACGGGGGAAGAAAGATTCACAGATCATAGATTAGGCAGATTTGCCATACTGCTGACCTCCACTGGTGCCGACATTTGTATCTCACTCATTTCATTAGACCCACCTGAAGCCTCCAAAATGATTTCCGTCACATCAGGGATCTCAATCATTTTCGGAGGCGAAGGAGGTGGGGCAACCAAAACTGTGGCAGCATGACTAATCATCAAAGAAAACAGCAGATCCTCTGAGGATACACAGTTCACAATACCAATCTCCTCTGCATCATTTAAGGGCATAGTATCTTCCTGTTCAATCGATTGAGGAGCTTCATGTCCTTGGCATTGACAATTGTCCATGTACAGATGATCAATAGAGTGTTCCAGAGCCAATTGAATGGAATGATCAGAAGGCCCCAAACCTTGGCTAGGAATATTCAGTGAAGAGCACAAGGAATCTACGAGCTTACTAGAGGTTGTTACACTGTTCAAAAATCCCATTGAGATCAATGTAACCATTGCAATAGGCAGAGATGTCTCAGATCATCTTGCTGCACACAAACAGCAGATGTCTGGGTCACTAGAGGACCCAAAGAAGCATACTGCACCAAAAGGGGATTCCTCAGACTGGAGACAATTTGATTCACCCGTGTCAGTTCACTACATGGTCCTGCTGCAGAGTCATTTACCCTGACATTAGCACCATTTGAGGTAAGCCCACCGTCTGTAGTGAAGGGGCAGGTAGAGCACCCATTGAGCTCACAGTTGAGCGTAGGGGAAAGAGATGGTTAGAGGAACCCTGATTAACATCAGCAGAAAAGAGAGAATTTTGAATCCTCAGAGCCCATCTAGTGGTGGACTGCATCAGCCTGTTGCCCCCTTTATTATTCATGGAGGCGCTGCCTCTTTTTTGCTTAGGCTTTTTTGCTTGAGGTTAAGAGCGACACCTTATTAGAGCTACTCAATAGTCCCCAACCTTAAAAGGTATCAATGTTAGCAGTACAGCCAAGAGAAAAGGCTTGTGTGATGGGAACTACTATTACTCAGCCCCTGAGTGTCGTCAATGGAGACGCTAAGAGAAAAATGGAGGAAAAAAACTGAGGCATCAGTGATAAGAGTGGGTTACTCAGCAAGAGTGTCTCACCACCACTACTCTAAATTGATAGGCACAGCCCAAGACATTTCCAAAACCCCCTCTGACATGATAGTCAGTAATATGCAAAAAGAGAAAAAGAGAGCAGCTACCCTACCAGCGCTGACATGACTTACAAGCCACCTGGGAAAGTCAGGACAAGGCAAGAAACCTGTGGCTGACAATAAATCACAGGTGCACATGCCACAGCATCCTACTTAGCTTCACTGCACTTGCCCATTTTGGATTGGGCTCAGGGCATCCTGAGGACAACCCCAAGGCATCAACCCAGTCACAACGTGGTCACAACACAAGAACAGCTGTCTTCTCACCACGTCCACCCCCTTCCATGCCGTCTCCATGTTTGCTACCTTCACCCAGTCGAGATAGCCAAAATGCTCAGATATGTCAGAGGAAACGGGCTAGCAGCGTGCCAAGCTGCACTACTACAATCTCGTGTCTCCTCTTCTGTGCAAGGATATCGTTAGCAGCCACTTCCGACAGCTTCAATGCTGTTTTCATGGGCTGTCTTTTTTCCATTTTAGTGTCACTGAAAACAGGTATATGTTCTGCCACCTGATTAATTACTGCCATACACAGGTTCAAGCATATAATCCCCATCTCGATTCCTCTACTCTGATTTCCTGTTCACTTTCAAACACTTTTCATGAACCTTCTACATTACTATCAATGCAATGGTTTTAGGCCAATCTACCCATTGGGTGAACAATTGTGCATCTCGTGTGCATCTAGAAAAACTAGGAATGCTTCTATTTGCTGTCTTGATATCTCATATTTCAGACATGCCCATTTTTCAGCTCAGGCTTTTTCAGCAGCTACCTCTTGAGCCTGGAATGCCTTCCTTCATCTAAGTGGGTGTTACTCATTTTGCTTGCGTTCAGGAAGGCCTTAAAATGCACCTATTAAATCATGTGGAATGTGAGAACAAGGATTTGGACATATAGGTGGCATTTTAAACATAGCTTTTATTTTAAATGAGAAAATCACCTAACTCTTCCTATCCCTAGAGGGTTTGCCCAACCTAAATGAATAACAACACAGGTGCTCATCGTCGGTGGTTCTCAAACTAAAGAGTCTGTCGTCTGTTCAACTCTGTTCTATTCTGACCCTATCACTGATCGAAGAGGTTTTAACAAACAGATATAACGCCACAAGAATGACTCCCTTCTCCTGGTTCAAGTAAATCAGCCTCAGGGCTGCTTTCTAACAGTCTTGTGCAAAGTTTCTTGACATCTTGACAACAAAGCTGGAGCCAGGAGACTTACTCCCTTCTCCTGGTCAACTGTGTCAACCTTCAGGCTGAGTTCTAACAATCATTTGAAATAGTTTCTGATTCAGCAAAAGGTGAGTCCAGGAGAATGACTCCCTTCTCCTGGTCAAAATGCATTAGCCTTAGAGGCTGTTTTCAGATAGTATCTGGTAACAGCCTTTTAAAGTCCTTGTAGTTCCTCCAAGGGACATTCCTTCATTTGACCAATTGTCCAGGAGTTCTTCCTTTTTAACACAATCTAAACTCCTAGGCTGTGCTGGTCTTTCCTTGAGTAATGAAACAAGCGACATCACTCCTGAAGTAGCCTTGGCTTCTTACACTATTCTTAACAGCACTATTGTTAGAGAGACCACTCATGTAACTTCATTGATTCTGAATGTATCTCTTCTGATTATTGTTATGAGCAAGATTACTCCTGAGGCACTATTCACTTTTGAATACTTTCTTTTGATTATTCTGATGAGGAAGATTAATCTTGATGCCCTCCTCACACTTGGTAATTTTGGCACTGTTACTGTGAAGAGGGAGATTACTCCTGTTGCACTCTTTACTAGTGGTGTCTTTACTATTGTTAATGTGACAAGGGAGATTACTCCTGATGCATTCATCACTTGTGGTGTCTTTAACACTGTTACTGTGATGATGGAGATTACTCCTGAAGCACTCTTCACTTGTGGTCTCGTTCACACAGTTGCTGTGATGAGGGACATTACACCCAATGCATTTTTCTCCCTTCCCCAAAACCCTATTGGGTCTACTGTAGCTCTTGTTACCTTCTGTTTGCTGCGACAATGTTGCCGGTTGTTCCTGGGGTGTTGAGTTGGCTCGTTCCCTTTGGTCGATCGCCATAATGCTCTCTTCGCTCCCTGCTGCTTTGCTGCGGCTCAGCAGGGTCTCCGGCGTCTTGGTATTGGCATCATTGAAGAACCACACGGTCCACCTCCCTGAGGTCAGACCACAGTCAGCATTTCTCCAGCTACTGCTCAGGTCAGGCCTCCCTCTGGCTTTGGAGTATTCCTCAGACCTTTCCACGGCATCCTCTCGACTGAGGAATTGCTCTTTCTTCAGACATCTTCATTCCCATGTTTGAATTTCCCAGGGCTGACAGGATTCATGCCGGCTTCCTCTTGCAAGGAGTCCTTCCTTGCCTTTTATGTGCTGTAGCTAGGTCCTCCCTAGTGGAGTACTACAGTCTTTCCATTGTGTTCAGGAAGTACTCTTCATGCCTCCACAGGGCCACCTCTTCCCAATATTGTCTAGAGCTGTAAAAGGAGTAGTGTGTACAACTCATTCAGTCTTCCTCCTCCCAGTACTTTTAGGAGATTACTAAATATTACTTTGTATGTTACTTTCATTCTTCCTCGCCTTGGTGGAGTCAAATTCGAGTTCTTATCCCCATATCCCCATGAGGGGAGTCTCTCCCTGTGAAGTGCCACTTTCCAGAACCCCTAGGGGTAATATTGGGTGGAGGCCTCACCCACCTAGCCTCACAAGGAAGGTCTCTGCTCTGAGAAGTGACAAGATTCCATGAATCATCACATACCGTTCTCCTAGTGAGATTGCCTTCTCCTTCTGATATTGAGGTTGGGTTATTGAAAAAAAACAAAGCAAACGTTTAACTTGGGTTTCTAGTGGCCCATCGCAATCCCAAATAGGGTGAGTCCAACTTAAGTCATTCCCTTTTCTGGGTATTTAAGGTGGAACAACTTGAGGAGGAGTTATTAGGTTTTCCTAGCCCATCATTATAGCCGGAAGAATCAGTACCTAAAATAATGTATTTTTTTCTTACCAATGACGGTTCACTAGGTGGAGGTTGGTGACTGCCTGAACCTATGGACTTTATTTTGCGATCTATTTGGACAACCAATGCTGGAATTGTGGGATATTACTATTGATGATTAATTCAACAGATAATCTAGGAATCACAGCCACTGTTAGCCACATTTCTTTCCTGAGGATTTTTATAGGGATCCAAGTTAAAGGGTAAGTTTCAGTGTGCCCATGGATGCAGCTAACGACTTCTTCTTGCGTCTTGTTCCACTCTATAGGTATTAACTCTAGTCATTTGGCGCATCCCTTGTTCATACTATCCAAAGGAGTATAGCACAGGGACACCGCGCTGGTCTTGGAAGCAAGATCACACAGAGCAACAGAGGTTTGAATCCCGGATCTGAGTTTATAAGCTGAACTCATGTACGGTATTAGGCCTGTTTTCAAAAAAACGATTAAATAAATAAACAATTGAGTCCATATCTTTTTTATTGAATGATAGTGGGTATTGTATAGATATTTTACTTCCCACATAGAGGTAGTTGGATTTACCTTTGCTTTTCTTAGTTTTCCTCTCCATTGAAAGGCAAAATCTGATTCCTTTTTTATGGAGTTTAAATTCATGGGTGGCGTCTGGGCACAGATGACCATTGCAGAAGACAACCAAGACATTTCTACCGGGACACCCCTTGCAGTTTTGAGACTTCGCCTGGTAGTTAGAGGGAGGAGACCTTCCATTTTAGGGGCAGTTCCTTTTGGCATGACCAATACCTCTACACGAGTAGCATATGTTGTCCTTGTTTGGAGTTAGCGGTAAAGTAAAACTGTATGTAAAGTTTTTCTCAATTAGCATGTTTGATCTTTCTGCTTGTACATTGCCACATTGTCTTTGGCTACACAACATTTTGGGCATGATAAATTGTAAAAAATAAAATAAATAAAACATGTGTTTGGAAAACTTCCTAAAGCTGCGGATGAAACAGCCATTGGTATGAACTTTGTGCCAGGTCTTTGGGGAAGTACATTTCATTTTCAGTGATATCTGTAAATTAGAAAATTAGAAATACCTACATTTCTATGATTCATGTAGGCAGTTGGCTCCTGGTGAAAAGTCAAAGATAACGTGCTTTGCAGAGAGTAACCTTTCAGAACAACTTGTTACAAAGTTAAATTAATTAATGATCTTGAATTTGCTCATTAAAACTTTGGGATCATTCACTTGATTAACTAAAGAATTGATGAAAAACAAACTCTTGATTATCATAGTTTTTCTTTTTTTTCAATGTATTGAATTTATAAAGCACTTTTCGCCAATATTAGATAGCAATACAATTACATGATAGTGAAAAACAACGTTACCCAGAAGGAGGGGGACGAAAACAGATAGTCAGTAAGAGGATAGAAGATGATCTTCAGATTAGATTGAAAAATACAAAGAGATGAAGAAGTGTGGACAGAAAAAGAGATAGAATTCCAGTTTTTAGGGGCTAAGAGAGCAGTAGATTGAACATGGGAAGACGCATAGAGGGGTTTGGGGACAGTGAGGAGGAACAGATTCTGTGAATGGAGAGTCCAAGAAGGAGAATAGAATGATGCTAGCGAAGAAAGGTAAGGAGGAGCCAGGTTGCAAGTACATTTAAAAACAATTAAAAGAAAATGGTAGATAAGGCGTGAATCGGAGGAAAGCAGTGAAATAGAAAGTAGAGAAGATGCCATTGAGGAGAGAAAAGGTAAAGAGAAGAGAAGACAACCAAGGAATTATAAGCAGATCAGAGGTGAAGAAGATGTGAGGCAGGGAGGCCCAGAAGAAGAGACGAACAGCAGTCATCATTGGGGAAAAAAAACAGAAGACGTTTAGTAGCATGAAATGAGAGGAATGGTTGAACGTGATGGATGTTAAAAAGAACATAGCAACAAGAGCGAGCAGTAGAATAGATATGCAGTGTGACGGAAAGAGACAAATCAAATATACACCCTAATTGCAAGCAGAAGTGGAAAGGGACAAAGAGGAAGGAGGAAAGAAGAGAGACAGAGGAGGAAGAGTAGGATGAATAGTTGAAGCCATGAAAAAACAGAACCTCAGTCTTAAAAGAATTGAGGAGTAGGAAATGAGCAGACATTCAGTTTTGGACAGCAGAAAGGCAGGTTGATACACTGGAGTGCAAAGTGGAGTCAAAGGAAGACAAAAATGAGTTGTGTATCATCTGCATATAGGTGAAAAGAAAGATTGAATGAAGAAATACGAGCAGAAAGAGGGGTAGTGTAAATAGAAAAAAGAAGATGGACCAAGTACAGGACCTCGGGGGACACCATAAAGAAGAGGAATGTTGTAATTTTAGTTAGTTTCGCATCACTGGCCTGGAGCGCATGCTGATGGAATGCTGATATATGCATGATAGACAGCTCAGGAGAATGTTGAGTGGGTGAGGCGTTCCATAAATGTCAGTTGGCGGCCTGAGCTGGGTGTGAAAGGATTGCTTGTGGGTCTACGCCTGTCTCCCTATCTGTTTGTGTACCTGTGATGTCTACCTATGATTACCTGAATTGGTATTGTACATACTGAGAGAAACGGGATGCTATACATATGTAAATATGTACAATAAAGCCTTCCTGGATAAAACTACATGGCTCCACAGCTGTTCTGTGTATGTGATGTCAGAGCCCTACATCAATACATAACATTGGCTATGAGGATGGGATAGAAGATAGGAGGAGAAAGGGCTGCACCAGAGAAAGAAACAGAAACATGCAAACCAAGTAAGTAGAGCTGCGGGATGGGGAAGCAGCTGCAGCAAGACCCACTGTTTCCCTGTGTGTATAAATCAAATTATCCATCCTTGCCAGAAAAGTAAAATACGGGTTCTCTGCAGGGGAGGCCCCCACCAAAAATAAAGTCCCCAGAGATACCCGGCAAGGCAGAAGGGCCCTGCCCCCTCTATAACAATCGAGATCCTGACAAGAGACATAATTTTAAAGTGATTGCAGTGATTTAAAGGGAGCAGACACGCATTCTAAATCTACCTTTCAATTGATGCAAAGTGAGAAATCAAAATGTTTGGCACCAGTTTCGGAGTGGATTACTCAGCGAAATCAACATGTCTGCTGAGCGACGAGCAAGGGAAGGGCGACAAAGTGTTTGCAATGATTTAAAAAATGAGATGAATTAAAGGGCTACCTTATGTTTTTTAAATTGAAAGTTTTCCAGTGAACCAGAAGCTCGGCAAATATAAGTAAGGTGCCACATGAGGAAAACGAGAAAAATCATTTTTCAAGCTTTATAGAGTTGATTGCAAGGGAAATTAGTGTTTGGACAATGTATTGCAAAGGCGGTATTTTTTTCTTAATTGTGCTTTACAAATATTACGTGATAGTTCATGTGGAATACAGTCCTTCCAGGTACGATAATTTCAGCCAGTTCAGTGCATAATGAACACAGGCAATAGGTCGCTTAGTAAAGTGAGACTGCTATGGACTGTTTTAATTAAGAGTAGAGATACAGTAATATGTTTTGAATCTGCATCAATAGCAAGACTAAAGCAGTACACATGAAAGGTGTGGCTGAATGGTTACCTAAGGAAGAAATTATGAATGACTAATGATCATATATGCAAGGAAAATTATGTTTCTCTATTACATCATACTGCAACATCAAATGAAGAGACATGAAGTATAAAAACGTTTACTACCGGTTAACTAATAATGATTTATTGTTGTGGTAATATGTTTAGTTATTTTATTTCAAAATACTTGGAGATCATGCAAGGCGGAATTGCAAATGTATTTATGGGATATTAGAAAAAATGTTTATGTGAATCCAGAAAGAATTGATA
This sequence comes from Ambystoma mexicanum, assembly GCF_040938575.1. NCBI lineage: Eukaryota > Metazoa > Chordata > Amphibia > Caudata > Ambystomatidae > Ambystoma > Ambystoma mexicanum. Next base: position 756,683,818 of record NC_090922.1, on the reverse strand, counting down.
TGTGACAGTTTTTGTGATACCTATTAATTGATACTGTGGGCCGTTGCCATGTGACGTGTTGTTTGAGTGTTTTGGCCCCAAAGTATTAGTCAAAATGTGTCATCGCTGAGCATACCACATGGTTTTGGCTGTGTCTGGTATATTGTACTAGGAAGATAGAAACATAAATACATATGCTAGACCGATGTGTTAGCAGGTAGTCAGCTATATAGACTAGATCAATGTGTCTAGTCACCTGATTACCAATGGAGTTGAGCAATCGGCAGCGCAATAGGTTGAGTTCCGAAATAGGTTGAGTTCGGAGCAAATGAATGGTCGTGCACAGGCCAGATAAGGAAATATTTACTAACACTCATGGGGAAAGGTGCATGGAGTTAGCTCTAACCCATGAAAGGTAAGGGAAAAATACATCAACTAAGAAGGGTTGAATTGCATAACTTTGAAATGTTATAGAGGTTGCATGATTTAGGAAATGCACCAATGTGGAAGTTAGAAATGCATGAACTAAGAAGGGTTTAAATGCATAAATTATGGAAGCTAGAAATGCATGAACTAAGAAGGGTTTAAATGCATAAATTATGGAAGCTAGAAATGCATGAACTAAGAAGGGTTTAAATGCATACATTCTGGAAGTTAAAAATGCATTAACTAAGAAGGGTTTAAATGCATAAATTCGAAACTATAATAAGTAAATGAACTTGGAATTGTTGAAATGCACTGAGGTGTAACTTATAAATGTATGGACCAGAGGATTGAATTGTTCCATAGATATTTGAAAATGGTAAATTCTTTTGCATCCCGTGGGTTTAGTGTGTATAAATGTTTGGCCAAGGGTTCCGATATAATTGCTTAGTTTGTGATAAAAAAAGAGGTTAAAGTTGTTGCTTGTGCTGCCAGAAGCAGATTATTTGTTTAATTTGTTATATGTTGTGTGAAGATGAAGGTGTGTGCAGTCTGTATAGTGTATGCATGCAAGTGTGTTTCATTGGATGTATGTGGCGTGGGTGAGTACAGATGATAAACATGTGAGAACATGGTTTGCTTCCAGTGGTCATGTTGGATGTGGCATGCCACCATCTGTTGTGAGAGGTGTGCCTGCATGCGTTGCTTCCTGCCTCGTTCCACCATCCCCCTGGTATGATTGAGTGTGATTGCATGCATTGCTTGTGAGGTGTTAGTGTCTGGATTGTGGTTATCTGGTGATTGCTGTATGCACATAGGTGAAGTTTCGATTGGAAGTTAGGCTATTACAACTGTGGTTGATATTCTGGTGGGATATTTGAAACTGGGCGATAAGTTGGAGCCGATTGTAAATGTTTGTGTTGTGAATGTGAGGGTGGAAGTTGGTGGACAATGTGCCCCTCGTGTGTTTGCTCTTCCTGGCATGGACACCGCCACTCTCCAGGTTTGTTCATTTTTGGAATCATGCAATTATGTTTCGTTTGGCTCTGTATCAATGTTTTGTGATGCATCTAGGTCAGGTGTGGGGCAATCCGCAGTCCCCACCTTTCTGTTTCCCCACCTCTGGTTGTGTGATTGGTTTTGTGGGTTACCCTTGGGTGTGGCAGACTCTGTTTCCGGGTGGCGAAGATCTGGATGGAAGGTTGTTGGTTGTATTTAAGAGTGCTGTGTGTGTGTGGTTATGTATCGAATGGGAGATGTTATGATGTTTGAATGTTTATGGAAGGGAGATGTTGTAATGTAAGTTGGTTTTGTATCACAGGCCAGGAGGCCATGCTGATGGAATGTTGATGTATGCAGGAGAGACAGCTCAGGAGAATGTTGAGTGGGTGTGTCTGTGAGTGTTCCATGAATGTCATTTGGGGGCCTGAGCTGAGTGTGAAAGGATGGTCGGTGATTCTGCATCTGTCTCTCTACCTGTCTATGCACCTGTGAGGTTTACCTGTAATTACCTACACTGGTATTGTACATACTGAGAGAAACTGGATGCTATACATTTGTAAATATGTACAATAAGGCCTTCCTGGATAAAACGACTTGGCTCCGCAGCTGGACTGTGTATGTGATGTCAGAGCCCTACATCAATACATAGCAAGGAAGTGAGGACAAAGTGTGTCCAGCACAAGTTACAGAATAAGACCACTGAGAAAGGTAAGAGCAAAATAATGCAAGGGCAGAACCAGTAATACCCAAGAAGAAAGAAAAGGAATAAGAAGAGACTGATCAACAGTGTCAAACACTGCAGATAGAACAAGAAGAAGAAGTATAGAGGAGAGCTTGGAATGGCGGGCAAACAGAAGAGAGTTGGAGACATGCAGAAGAGCAGTGTAGGTAGAATTAGAAGGACATAATCCAGATTGAAGAGGTGGTAGAAGGGAATAGAGATTTAGGAATATAGCAACCTGAGCATATGCATACCGCTCAAGAATTTTGGGGAGAACATGAAGAATCAAAATTGGGCGATAATTAGCAGGAGTAGAAGAGTCGAGAGTTGATTTTTTTAGGATCAGGAGAAAAAGAGCATGCTTAAAGATATCAGGAAAACCTGAGTTTGAGAGAGAATAATTAATAAGTGAAGTATGATAAGGAAAAAGATGGGGCTAGACCTGAGGAATAAGAGAAGAGGGAAGAGGATCAGAAGAAGAAGCTGTAAAATGAACACGGGTAAAAAGGGTAGAAGTATCAGAATCAGTAAGAGGAGAGAACAACGATAAATAATGTGAAGGTGGACTAGAAGAAAAAGAAGGGAGAGAAGTATGAGAATAAGTGAAAACAGAATGGATATTAGCAACTTTAGATGTGAAGTAGCTGGCAAAGTCAGAGGAAAAAAGAGATGAAAGGATAGACAGGTTGGGAGGTTTAGGAGACAGGAAGCTGGAGAAAAGTTAGAAGATTTGAAGAGGCTGGTGAGAAAGAGAGATAGTGAGTTCCGAAAAGAACTACATTGTTGCCACAAGTAAGGCAGAGTCAAAAGAATAATGTAAAGATGAAAGTGCAGCACGATCTGAAGGAGATAAAGATTAGATTTTTTCCAGTGCCTCTCAGCTTCACGCTGATGGCAGCAGAGGGAGATAAGATCCAAAGTAAGCCAAGGCTGGGGAGTTTTATGAGTGGAAGTAAAAGAATGAAGAGGACAGACAGAGTCAAGTACAGACAGCAAGGTAGAATGGACGGTGCTAGAAGCCACATCAGGAGAAAAAGAAGAGGTAGGAATAGATGGAAGAGAGGAGTGTAGAGCAGAGAGAAAAGATACAGGGCCTCATTACGAGTTGGGCTGTAGCCCTTAAATGTGGCGGTAATGGTATTACCACCGCATTTAATGGCTGGACCTACTATGAGTTGTGCGCTAAATGGGGTGTTTTACCTGCAGTATGGCAGGTCGGCGCATGATCAGGTGCAAACAGGGGCAACCAGGAATAGTCAAAGCCTCTAGAGGGTCATTCTTTGAATGGGACACCCAGGGCTTAGGACACCCTACAGACACTTCCTCAAATGGCAGTCATGTGACTTTCAGGTGACCACTCCCGCACAATCTGGGGGGCAAGTCCAGACACTGGTGCCCGCGGCAGCTGCAGTGATGTGAAATGCCAGCAGAATAGTCACAGACAGATCAGCAGGAGCAGGGGTGAGGCAACAGATGAGGTTTAGAGGTGACCGGGCAAAACACACACACACACTGCAGGACTTCACAGTGATGGGGATTAGTCTACCCTTACTGGCACTTGTAATCTGCTGGTAATTCCAGCAGACCATATGCCAGTAGTGGTATTACCATCTGGTGGTATCCCACCAGATTTACCAATGGGATACCACTAGACATATAATGAGCCCCATTGTCTCTAAAGTGCTGCAATCGCCATATCTCTTTTGTTCATTCTTGACAGGTTTATAATGCTGTTCAGCAAAAAATATTCTGTGAATCTGCCATTTAACATATGTCTTGGAGTATATGTGTGTGCGTGATATTTTAATTATCTGTGAGTTTATACTTGTGTGGTGGATGTCTGTGTATTTGTATGTGTCAATCTCTTGATGTGTCTGCGTATGTCTATGGGCCTGCATATTTATTTTGATATTCCTGTTTATTCGTTTTAATAATAAAAATGTTTGTAAGCTTTTTGGTATCTGTATATGTGTGTGTGCATGTTTACGTATGTTTGCATAAGTCTTTGAGTGTATGTTCATGTGTGCCTGTTCATGTTTGTTATTGCATTTTGTCTGTTTATTGCTTTGCTTTTCTGTCTTTTGGCCTCATTACATGGATGGCGGAGAACCATGGCGCTATTAGCGCCATGGTTCATGCTGGTAAAATACCGGCACCGCCTTGGCGGAAAGGGGAATTACCGCCCCATTCCGAAGTTGGCGGGGCGGTAATTCCCCGTTCCACCATTGCCCTTCCCCATTCCCATTTTTGCCCCGTAGGGCTCAATGGGAATGGGGAAGGCGCTAATTACGGTACCGCAAATTGCGGTACTGTAATTCGTTCCCTGGGTCCCTTTGCGGGTTGGTTTTTAACGCCTGCAAAAAGCAGGCGTTAAATCCCGCAACCCGCAAAGGGACCTTGTAGTAAGGCAGTAAGGATTTACTGGTACCAGTATTTTACCGGTACCGCTAAATACTTACCACCATCAGTGTAATGAGGCCCTTTGTCTTATTTGTATCAGTGACAGAGGGAGCTGTTGGTGCCAGACGTGGACGACTTCTGATGGGACACCAAGATTCTAACTGAATGACAGTCAGTCAAGGTTGGTGAATATTTTCTGTGGAGGGGCCTAAATATTGCTCCACATAATTTCAAGAGAATATTATTAAATACATATGTTGACTTGGTGCACTTTACAGTACAATTCCTAAAAGAAACAGGGCAGAAAGCCATACAAAGTACAGAAATTTGTCTTGGGTAACTTTAAAAAATCCAATAAAAGTCATGGTTAGGGAATTTTGAGAGTAGAGTGGAATAAATATTTCCCAAATTAGTGCAAAAGACTGAGAATTGAGAGTAAATAGGGATATTCAGGGGCAGAGGAGCTCTCTTTCCAAAAAATCGTTGAAATATTGTGTTGAAATAGTGCATTTTGCAACACATTTTTTGAAAAATATGGGGTAATACGCCATACAATTTATAATTGGTTCTCTAGTGTAAGACATTTAAAAATCCAGTAAATGCCATGTCAATAAAAGTACAAACGATTATTGGCATTATGATGCTGTGGCCACAATCTTTCCATGTCAGTAATGGTAAATGTAAATCTCTTGCATGACGCTGCAGCCAAAATCTATCTTTGTTAGCAATGGTCAGTGTAAAATCACTCAAAAGAGGCTGCAGCAAAAATCTATCTATGCCATGAATGGCCACTGTAAAGCACTAGCATGAAGCAGTGGCCTTTTTCCCTGCAAGAATATTTTTTTAAATATTGGGTTAGAATGGTGCTTTTACACATCTTTTTTGAGAAAACTAATCAATGTAGAATTGTTTTTTCTCCAAGCCAGAGAACAGGGTACCCTCCCGTCAGATCTGTGTAGCGCTACAATCATAGTCATCCCAAACCTGATAAATCCCCCAAGCAGTGACGTCATATAGACCCATTTCATTGCTTAACGCAGAAGCCAAGATTCTCACCAAACTCCTTGCTAATAGACTTCAACGGGTCATATCCCCATTGGTCCACCTGAACCAATGGGGCTTTATGCCGCACAAATCAACGCGGATGTATATACAATGACTTCATCTACTGCTGGATCATGCCCCTATCATAGATGAGCCACTGGCGCTACTTGCAATCAACTTCGAGAAGGCGTTCGATTCGGTAATATGGGATAGCCTCTGGGAAACTATGTGGCGCATGGGGTTTGGTGAGGTCTTCTTAAGCTTGGTATACACGGGCCTGCGGGCAGAAGTAAATGTGAATGGGTGGCCCTCTGGATCATTCCCGCTGGGAAGAGGTACGAGGCAGGGATGTCCCCTATCTCCCCTCCTATATGCGCTTGCGATTGAGTCACTGGCCCCGTGGTTTCATCAAAGCACTGAGTGGTCTTGCTTTAAATGGCCGGACGGCATTGAAGATAAAGTATCCCTACATACCGACGATCTATTAATATACCTTAGTGACCCAACCATGACCTGCCCAATAATAACGCAGATGTTGACATGCTTCACTGAATTTAGTGGACTGAGGGTCAATAGGGGAAAGTCGGTTTTCTTCCCAGTGAAGGGTGGGATGCACACTATTCCCCAAAATTGCCGGTACGAAATAGAGAATGACAGTTTTCGTTATTTGGGAATTTGGATCCCTGGGGACCTCTCAAAATACACGACCCACAACATATATCCGATCACAAGGTCACTTTACTACCGATGTCCGACACTGGAAACTCCTCCCCTTAACACTGATGGGACGAGCTGCACTTTTCAAAAAGATGACTTTACTGTGATATCTCTATGTGCTACTGAATGCTCCACTTAGAATTCCTGACCTGGAGTTTGACCAAGTCGAAGGCCTTCTTAGAGAACTTATATGGGGAGAAGGCAATCCCGGATTGCACTCACTACGCTGCAGAGATCGATTTGGAAGGGAGGCATTGGGGTAACGCGCCTCCAAACCTATTATTGGGCAGACCAACTGGCGGTAGTTAATGATCTACTCCACGGGGACCGGAAATTGCCACACATTTGGGCTGAATTTACCAGTATTCAAGGTATTCAACCAATCCACCTGCTTTACCAGCCCCTCACTAGACCTCTGCCGCAGACGATGAGTGCACACATTGCCATGGTCTGGAAACAAGAACATGCCTTCATTGGATGGGAGCACAAGGTCTACACAGTACAACCATTATGGCACAATAGCTATTTACCTGATCAGAACAAATTCAGTGTCAGTGTCATCCTCGCCGAAAGGGGGCATCGTCTCGTTTGAAACCCTGCAACAGAGATTCCTACTTCCAAATATAGAGTGTTATCACTACGAGCAATGTTTTCATGCCCTGAGCAAACACATTCCATTAAGCACTACGGTGCCTGAGCGGAATGTACTTACGACAGGCATCCACACCAAACTTATTTCTACCTTATATAACACTATGTCATCCTTTGACACTGCGGAACTGTCTATTATCAAGGGGAAAAGGCAAAGTGATGTAGGAACTATAGAGCCAGAGGATTGGATACAGGTATTACTGCACCCGCAAAGAATCACGATTTCATCCAGACTCCGCCTGATTCAACTAAAAATACTGCATCAAGTTTATGATCCCAGAACGGCACTATACAGCTGGAAGCGGTCCTCAAACCCAAACTGTTTACGATGCCATGACAAGAAGGCACCTTCATACACATCCTATGGGACTGCCCCCGAATTAAACTCTTCTGGAGTCAATGCTGTAACAGACTGAAATTCTTGCTCGCACCATAACACTAGATCCGAGAACGCTGCTCCTGGGCATCCCACATGAGAATGTTGCTAATAAGTGCGAGGGACTATTCCTATCTACGGCTGCAGGCCTGATAAAATGCAATATTTCCCAAAAATGGGGTGCTCCGGAATGTCCGACCATAGGCCAATGGGCCGCTGACATGGACACATGTGCGACTCTGGAACACAGAGTCTACACAGCGAGAGGCTGCCCAGTTAAAGCTGAGAAAATTTGGGGAAAGTGGGAAGATGGGAGGGACTGAACACATACATGTGTGGTGACATGTGATGTCTACAGGGATTGTTACTACGATTATGTATAGGATGATATCCCATAAGATCTTGACTATGATATGTGGATGTGTGTGGTTATATGTATGTCTCTTATGTGTGTTTTCTTGATTTGTTATCAAAATCAATACAATGTTTCATAACATTTAAAAAATGTAAAATAAAATATAAAACAACAAAAATGTAGAATTGGTTCTCAAGGGGAGCCCATGAAGAAATTCAGTACATGCCGAGTCACCAACAGTAAATAGGAGGGTTTTACCCACATTATCATGAAACTGTGTTGTGCGGCCAAATGTGTCCATGCCAATAATGATCATTGTAAAGCACTTGCATGAAGCTGTGGCCACTATCTATCTATGCCAGTAATGTTTGTTGTAAATTAATTGCAAGAAGCTGAGCCCGCAATCTATCTATGCAAATAATTGTAATTATAAATCACTTGCATGAAGCTGAGCACACAACCTAACTATGTCAGTGATGGTCCTTGTTAAGCCCTTTCATGAAGCTGAGGCCAAAAACTATGCCATTTTGGACAAAATAAATCACTTCCATATAGATAAACCCAAAACCTATCTTTACTAGTTTGGTAACCGTGAATCACTTCCATAAGACTGAGCTCACACATGGAATACTCGATATAGCAACTGGCATGATCTCCTACCCCACTATGAAAACATGACAGCAATCCTGTTGGAAACATTGCTTGTGGTAGCTTCACCCACAGCAACACAACATTGTGCACTGGAGATCATCATCCCACTGACCCCATATATCCTTCTAATCTCTTGCTCAGGTTGCTCTCTGTGTTAGCATGATTAATTTCCCCCCATCTATGGATCCAAGAAAGAAGAGCACTGATGACTCATTGCATGATTACCCAAGCATTTCACTACTCATGTGAGATCACACCAAGCAAATTGAGGACATGATACACAAATTCTTGCAGATGATCTTCCAACATACCTTGCCAGTTTTTAATCCCCATTCACTTGCTTCTACCTCATCTCCACTTTATCCTGGTAAGTGTTTTTCTCATCCACCTTGGAACAGCATACAACATATCTTCCCCCACCACAAAAATGTGTTCCCCAAATCTGCTCTTTGTGAATACTTACTCATTTCTTCCATTGATTTAGTTATTCATTGATATATTTCTGTTAAATTGATGTCTGCTAATAAAGAAAACAAACTCTTCATTTATTTACATTTGAGTCAATTAGAGAGGCAACCCAGAGGCAAGTAAAACAAGGCCACTTCAATTGACATTACTGAACATTACTACACACCATTGCAATTGAAAATGCACATATCCACGCCTTTGCAATAGACAAAAGCTCAAAGAAACCCAGATGACAAGAATAGATGAATTGGAGGAGGTTAGCAAATGACATTGGGCCTCATCACAAGCCCATTGGTAATCCAGCACAATTACTGCTGAGCGGAAAATAGCATTACTGCTGGGTCTTGCAGCAGTACTAGAGCTACATCACAACCTACCGTGAATGCACACAAGACTCCAGCTGTAACACTATTGGTGCCCGCCAGTAATTCCAGAGAAATAAGGCTTACTGCCAAAATATTAGCGTTAATAGCACCATCGCCACCGACCCCAGCACTATTAGTCCCAGCGCTATTGGAACTGGAAGCCTTGTGGCATCCATTTTGAAAAACACAATCCATCAAATATCTCCACTTCCTGCCACCATCCGGTCATGGAAACAAGCCAGAATGTATCAGGAGAAGATCAGAGGCAAGATGGCTGAAAATCGACTTAGGAAACCTAAGTTTAGTGAGGGAGAGCTTGTGGTATTGACCAATGAGGTTTTTGCTCACAGTGATGATGGCGAGGAAGACTGTCGTAAACGCTGAAACGACATCACGGTGCATGGACCGCTCTCTCAACACTGCCAGGAGTCAATGGCAACTGGAGGAGGAACTGTGAAGCCACTGGTCCTCACCGCCTGGGAGTAAATGTTTAGCACTGTGCTGGATATGGAGAAATAGAGGGAATTTGAGGTGCAAAGGTGGGGGCCAGCAGCCTGGAGGCAGGAGGTGAGTCATCCCTCCCAGCCCAAGTGCATTTTTATGCAAAATAAAAGCCATCAGACCTTTCATATCCGAGGAAAATTGTGCGACCATAGCAAGAGCCACCATTTTATCGCGCCTTGACTATGGCAACGCTCTAGTCCTGGGTGCCTCCAAGCAATGCCTACAAAGCTACCAAATTGTACAGAACAACACGGTAAGAATTGTCAAGCTCAAAACTAAAACAGAACATATCAGCAACTCCAGAAGGGAGCTTCATTGGCTGAAAATCAAGATAGGGTGCATTTCAAAACCTTAACCATCGTTCACAGATGCATCTACGGAATGGCACCAACCTACTTAAAAACTAGGATCAAACCATACGTTCCTAATAGAACACTGAGATCATCCCAACTTGTTAAAATTGCTATGTCACCTCACAAACTCAAAAGTGGCTTAGGTAGAGCCTTTCCAACCCTTGCAGCCAACCTTTGGAACAACCTACCAGACCACCTTAGACTGGAAACCAACTACTTGCGTTTTCGCAAACAGGTAAAAACCCATATCTTCAAATAAACAGCCATCACGGCATATACCTCAGTTAGCTTAATTCTATGTGACTGTCCCGTCTGCTCTGTCTAATCACTATCTGTTCCGTCCGTTCTCGTGTCCTTGTTTCTGCGCCCCGAGGCTCGCGAGCTACCGGCGCAAATATAAATATTAAATAAAAAATAAAAATAAAAAATGCATAAATGACAATGCAGCATAAGATGCCACAGTGGACAGGGACACATGTCAGCAGACCGAGAAGTTGGACCTGCCAACAGGGTGGATTGAGGGGGTGGCATATCAGCCACCCTCCACAGCAGCCATGTGGCAGGGCACCAAGGGCGTTATAGCAGTGAGAAGGGGTGACAAGTGACCTATCCAATTGCCATGCTCACCACACCCCTGCTGGTGCACCCTGTGCCTGTGGGATTGTGGTGCTTGAGCAACCACGACACCATGCAGCATTCACATCAGCTAGTTGGTCTGCCCCATGCTGGCATGGCAGACAAGACACAGAGAAGTACAAGCCCCCCAACACTGACATGGGCCCAGCTAGACAATCACTGTACACCACAGTGCAACCCTGCTGGCTGCACAGCAGCATCCCATAGAGCCATGCCAGTGCCATGGAGTAAGCTACCTCACCCACCCCCACAATCTGAGTGTCACACAGGCAGGGGATGAGGGGGCATGAAGGACCACAAGCATGCATGCCAAACATCAGCTGCCCCAGCATGGACACCCTGCCCTCTCCAAACACAGTCCAGAGACTAACTGGCCATGTATCACACTCTCAGTACTGCAACCATCCCCATCATGCTGGGGCCACGTGCAATCTCCCTAGACTAACCATGCCCATCTGCCCAAATATGTGGGGTCCCACTCTGTACCATAGTGAATGTGTCTTGCATGCCAACACACGTGGCAGATCCATACCTGACGATATTTCCTATGTTCCCTACAGGCACACATGCATTGCAAGAGACATCCAAGGAGGACAATGGAGCAGGCCCATCTGCAAGTGGCGTATCCAGGCACTCAATGTCCACCAACACCACCACCATCCCGAAAAAGACACAGACAGGCAACCCAGCATGGCCAGGCTGATGTTCACTCCATAGCCCACCAGACCCACTACAAGGGCCATTGCACCCACCCACTCCCGCAGCTGGAAGGTCTCACACGGAGGCCACACCTCCAGGCAGGGTGACTGTGGAAACACAGAGGGACACCAGCCTGGTGTCACCATAACAAGAAGGGCCACAAACTCCTGGGTGCACTCACCGCTGCCAGCTTACACCAACACATGAAAGTCATCACCGCCGCCACAGTTCAACAACACCTAAAAGCCCTCACCACCACCAGCATGTTCAGACCACAGAAACCCATTGCCACCCTCAGCGTGCACAAACACCTGAGCCGGATATTGACACTCCTTCATATGGCTGCCCTGACAACAGCCCAGTGCAACTGCACAGCCCCACTCCCATAGGGCACACGACAACAAGTAGCACAATGCTGCAGCGGCTGGAGGAAACGGAGCTGAGGCAGAGGGAGATGGAGGCAATAGGAAACACTCCCTCTGAACACCTGCAGGCCATACGTGATCACATACAGGGGGCCACTCAGGATTGTGCATTCCACCGCGACAAACTGGGTTGAGACAACTGCCAGTACAGATGCCAAGAAGGTATTAAAGCAGTGAAGTGAAAAGAGAACCCAGCAGATTGAGAACTATGGCTTTCATAAACTGCATGCCTGTGTTATTGATTACCAATGTTGCTAAGTTTTAGAAGTGAATATTGTACCAGGTCACAAGATCCCCATGTCGTGTGTGCTTTCCTTTTGCTGTTATTACAATGTGAGGTTGTCACACTCCATATCAAATGGACTGGCGCAGCTGGCATGTTACTTGTCAGAGGAGGTGGAACATTCTCTCTTCTAGGCACCCTGCAATAACAGTGATGTTACAAAGTGCAGTGTAAGGTGGTTATTTTGAGGGACCACTTTCACAAACGTCCATAGACTTGGAACTGCCCAAACCAGCCCTTACTCAGTCTGTGAACTTTGGAAAATCCTTTTATCCCAAATGGCCACATGCACCACTGCACTGGCCTACTCTCAGTACATCTAAACATAAAGGCCTCGCATTGCAGCACCATAGTACATGCTCAAGAGCAGCAGTGATGTATGCAGCACTGAGATGCTTTGTAAATGAGCATGTAAATCTGCCATAATGAAACCTTTCTTTGCAGTTGTAAATCATGGCCCCAGACTCACACCATGGAAAAAGGATCACCCACACAGTCACACTTTGAAGTCTCATCAAGAGCCATGGAAGAATAAGTGTGCATTGACTTACACCTTCCTTCCTTTAAACACCCCCGTGTCTGTAGGCTGGTTTAGCAATTTTTCAAGCGTGCTTTTGGCTTAGTGCAGATCAAAGGGGAACCCAAAATAGCACATACGAAACAGGGGCTTGCAGAGGTATTTCTGAGCAGAATGGAAATGTGTGTTTTATTGTTCATTATTGTGTATTCCAGACAAGAGCGGGTGATGTGATGTGACTCACCAACACTCTGGGCTTTATTTTTAGATGATGTACATAGCCTCACGTGTAGGCCACTGATCTATATAGTGTTCCATAGGGAAACATAACTTTAACCACTGGCCGCCACATACACCTGGGGCCAGATTGTACAATCAGTATTGCTCCTTGAATTTTGCAAAGATGCTTGGGAAACACATTTGGACTGAATGATGGATCAAAAGTGACATGTGAACTGACTCAGAGGAAAGATGATATTTTGCATCGGGCGGTCTGTGCAAGAAACCCTATGACTCTTAGAGAGCTCAGATGTTCTGCCGAAGTTAGGTAGGTGCTCTTTAACATAATAATAATAATAATAATAATAATAATAATAATAATAATAATAATAATAATAATAATAATAATAATTTTTTCCAAACATACCTATGTGTTGACCTCATATTGTATAATTATCCGTACCGCTGTGCTTGCCAACAGGCAACGCAATACAATAAAATAAAAGGCTAATTCAACAGGGAATTGGCGTAGCTGAGATGGATAACAGTAGCTGCATAAACTGGCCACCCAGAGTTTTGTCTGCTAAATGTGTTATGGTATGTTTAGATGAATCTGTCCATCAGCATAGCAACATAGGCACAGAACCCCTCAGCTGCAAAACTGTGAGACTAGTTACATGAGGCTATGCACTGCATCTAAAAACAAAAAAAAACAGAAAGTTGGTGACACACATCACTTCCTCTTGTCTGGAATGAACAATAAATACACATTGCCATTCTGTTAAAAAACAACCTGCAACCCCCTGTATCATATATGCTACTTGGAGTTCCTCTTAGATCTACACTAAGCCAAACGTATGCTTGAGATATTGTTAACCGAACCTACAGACAGGCAGTTGTTCAAGGTAAGCAAAGTGTTAGTCAAGGCACACTTATTCATCCTTGGCTCTCGATGACTTCAAAGCAAAGTGTGACTGTGTGGGTGACCCTTTTTTCCATAGTGTGAGTTTTGGGAGCTGGCTTACAAATGAAGAGAAAGGTTTTCTTATGGCAGATATACATGCTCAGTTCCAAAGCATCTCATATTCAATGAGTGTTGCATACGTCACTGCTGTTGTTGAACATGTAACAAGGTGCTGCAATTCTAGAACTGTATGCAGAGATGGCTTGTCTGGGCAGTTCCAAGAGGTATGGGGATTTGTACAATTCATCCCTCAGAAATAAGAACCTTGCACAGCGCTTTTGAACATGACTCTTGTTGCAGGGTACTGTTAAGGAGAATTGTCATCTCTGTGCTAATTCCCTTCAACGTTAGAGACCCCCAGCTCTTTTTCTGGACTTTAAGACTTTTTAATTTTAACCATGGAGTGTGTGAGACCTTTTTCTCACTCTCTCATGTGTTGTGACCTCATTTGGATTATGTGTTTCCTCTGTTTGTGGAGTCTGACAAACTCTGTAGGCATCTACGTTTTGTATGGTGACACACAGCACCTTCAGTGCAGTGTTATAGAGAAATCCTTTAAATTTCTCATAAGATTTAAATACCTTTTCTTGTGTGAACTACTGTTTCCAAGAACAGTAAAGTGAAATTGACTTTACTTACTTTTTCTCTTTGTAGGTCCAGCACACACCATTTTATGTGGGGTGGTGGGGGGTTACCAAGTAGCCCCTTATCCTACATTCTCATTTAACATTTTTTATGTTACTCTCACTACTTTAAATGGCTGGTGGCAGTAGTTTAATCTTCCTGCCATTGTGCTTTTCTACCGCAGGCTGAATCCTCAGCTGTAGTATAGCACCCATGGGTGACCATTTTGTCAAAAAGGACCCAGGATTTTTTTTGTTGCCATTTTCTGTTTGTGAGGTCTTTCTTGGATTTTACTCTGCACGTTGAGCCAGGTTTGAACCCTTTGTTCTTTTTGCCTATGGCGGACTTCAGCCTTGAAGCCTGCCTCTGGCTAGAGTCTGTATATGAAGGCAATGTGTGAGGGGGTTCCTGAAACTCCCCTGGCCTTTGTCTCTAGGAATGCCTCAATGCAACCTGTCCTGATTGTCTGGCTGGCTGTCCTTTCAGGACAGCCACCGTGATTTGTAATTGGTAGCCTAGGTTGTGCATGAATGGGAGCAACCTGCTTAAAAAGGCAAGGGTTTGTGGACTAGAGTCATAGTCGACAACTGGGAGAAACACCCAACGAAGAAACCATGAACAAAGCTTGCTGCATCCTCTTAGACCTTTGAATTGCATGGTGAAGCCCTCCTGCTATGCTGAAACTCCTTTTTAATTAAACAGAGAAGCTCTGGAAGGAACAACTTCTTACCTTGGGTTAGTGGGACCGACTAACCCCGAGATAAACTCAACTAGACCATCTTCCTTGACTATCTGTACTTATTTGTGGATGCAGCAACCGTGTGCCAGGGGTCAAGAGATCCATAGTCGAGTGCAACATCTGATATCCGGCCAGAGGTTCCAGGAGTCTCCTAAGGACACTCCAGAAGCAGGATACCCAGAGCTTGAGTCCTCTCACCAGAGAGCAGGACCCAAGGAGTGAAGGAAGCCTAACCAGTATCTGAGATCTGCGACAGTTCTGTTTATCAAGCGCTGAAACCGCAAAGTGCTGCTGAAACGAAAAGAGCCCGTAGCTTCTGAAGACATCCAAACTGCAGCTGCAGGAGCCCTCCAGACATCCTCCCTCTTGTCCCCACAACTGAAACTCAGGAACTCAGGGTCTGCATCACTGCAACAGGACAGAATGCAGCTGGACCACTCTTCTTCAAACCAGTGGTACTGTTTAGACCTGGGGTACTTACCTCATTGTCTTTGAGCTCTGCTTTTCTCAGTTGAGACTTGCAGTGGCTTACATTTAGAGTTGATTCCAACTCTACTTTTCACAAGCTTAACAGCTTGTGACCCTACAAGGGATTTGTCTACAAACTCTGTAACTTTCTGCAAGACGTTTTATCTAAGAAGTGCCTCAGCTCCATAGACTGTGCTCCAATTGACTTTGGCAGTCCTGGCTCCTTGCAGACTCTTCTAGCCCATTGACTTTGATATTGTTTGTCCCTGATAGGTCGTAACTTGTTTTAGACTGTTATTGCTGGGAAAGGCTTGCATAGATTTCATTGGAAGATTTAGTTGTTCTCACATACACTGAGAACCTGTTTAACCTTTGTCCTTCCTTAAACCTTTCCTTTCTGCAACCTCAGAATCTGCAAAGTATAACTAGTGATATATAAATTCCATTACTGTCCTTGTGAATGAAGTCATCTCAGGGTGTAGTAAGTTTGTAAGAAGCATATCCAGAGTATCCACTAACTTATCTGAAAAGTAT
Source organism: Ambystoma mexicanum (assembly GCF_040938575.1). Lineage (NCBI taxonomy): Eukaryota > Metazoa > Chordata > Amphibia > Caudata > Ambystomatidae > Ambystoma > Ambystoma mexicanum. The sequence continues at coordinate 756,667,701 of NC_090922.1, read as the reverse complement.
TTTAAAGGATACTTACAGTGTTACATATGATGTTAAATAAATAAATCACTATTTATAACTGAAACCTGGTGTGTGAGTGTTACTTGGTTACTTGTATTTGCGAATGTCATTGCTACAGCTCTACAGCTCACGTTTATCCCTCTGGCTGCTCAGTCACACTACCAACTTGTGTCGTAAAGACCTATACCAAAAGGTGGGTTACCTAATACCAATTAGACAAGTGTTGTGTAGTGTCATACTGTGTTACTACATCATTTCTTGCCTAACAGGTACCAAGAAGAGAGAAAGGGGGTCTGGCTAAACGCAAAGGATCCACCTTCCCAAACAAATAACTAGTCAGCTGCACCACTCCACGGGATTTAACAAAGTTAGTTTGCCAATCACTCCTTATAAAAGCAATCAAAAGCAAAGCACACATAACAGGGGAGCATAGGTACAATATCCACTTCTAAACTTAGCGACATTGGTAAACAATAACACAGACATGCAGGTGAACATAAACATCTAACATTATTTCACTGAGCACAGTTTTTGCAATAAAGCCCCTATCCATAGCTCTCAATCTGCTGGGTTTTCTTTTCAGTTTGCTGCTTAAAGTAACGCCTCTTTGGGGACTGAAGCCAATTCTCTTAAAAATATGTGCATATAAATGGCCTCTTCGCATGTAATCCTTCACGTGTTTATTGATGTCTGTGAGGAATTCAACCATCCGCATAGTGGGCGTGCACTCGCCTGGGCCTTTTGAAATGTTTAATTAAATGTAATGATGGTATACCAACCTAAGAAAAATGTGTGGGGCTAATCCACACAAACCTATATATGCTCACAGCATAGCAAACACATATAGCTCTGTACTCCGGGTGGACACAGCCTACAAACACAGTCCTTCATATTTAGTTGAAATGTGACAGCCCGGAGTGCACTATGTCATCTCCAGGAAGGGGGAGGGACGACCTTACCCCTGCTGTGGCCAGCATGATTAACAAACAAAGGCTCCATGGATCCACTCTGCCTTTTTGTTAAGCCTTGCAGCTGGTGGCAGTGATTAATATAGCAATAGAGGGTACTTCAAAATTGACTACATGGGTCTGGCTGCAGAGGTTAACAAAAGAGACAGGAAACCCAACATGTTTCATATGTAACTGTGTTAACCTGAAGCCAGCTCCCACCCTCAGTATCAATGACAATGATCTGTCATGTCTGGAACTGTTGTTTAGAGTAGGCCACACTGCTAGGGGGAGCCCCATTCATAAGGTACGAGAATGTGGTTTGCAGGAGCCAGAGAGTCTGATCTCACTGCATCTTCAAGGGAGAAATGCTGCTTTAACATTGACAACAAAAAGAGGAAATTAACCAGAAACACTCTTTGAAAACAACAGACAGGAAAATGGGTGTCACAAGGGAGTGCTCCAGAGCTCTTGCTGATGAAAGAAGGATTTTGCATTTTAGTTCTGGGGCACACCTTGGTCCTGTTTTTACCCCTTACGTTTCCTGTTGAAAAACACTCTGGTTATGACCCCACAGGGCGATTACACAGGCGATTGTTGGTAGGGGTCCCAGGATTGGTTCATTAAGGAATGATTAGCCTGCACCACTGTAGCCCACTTGGCTTTAAAAGAGTGATGAGCTCCTATTTTGGCAGATCATCTGAAGACTTCAATTGAAGTAGCAAAAAATAACTCAACCTTGGACCCCGGCTGAATGTGCAGTCTGCCTTATATCTTCCGCCAGTGAAGGAAGGCCAGGATATCCAAAGAGGGAAGCAAGATCCCTCCCCTAAACCTCTCCCATGGAACAGAGGGAGAAACAGAACTACGCAACCGCTCCAGAACCGGTACCCAGCCAGCACACAGCATGACATCTTAGGCTGTGCAGCAAGCTTCTTGGATAGGAAGTGCAAGAAGGTCTCTGAACCTACAGCCAAGGACAAGGCAGCTGCCTGCAACATACTCCACAGTGGCGGGCCATCCACCTTAAAGGAGGACACAAGCCCATTGAAGAAGCTGGGAGAAGTGTCTCAACATCTGTCTTAAAGGAGAGTTTCGAGCCAGCCAAGTTCCTTGATCTGCAACCCATGCCGATGCTAACCATTGTCAAGCTGTTGCTTAAAGACATCTTCGACGTCTCCACCAGTGCTTCAGTACCGCAGAGTCACTGTCTAGGCCAACCAGCTTTGTTAGCCAAACCATTGTGCCGCCTAATACCCGCAGTGACTCCCATCTCAAACTTTGTCACAGAAGCCTGCAAAGTGCCCTGAAGTTGTTGTGAGAACATAGGTATCCCAGTGTTAGAGGTTCCTGCACTCTGCCTTTTGGAGTGCATTGCTGAACTAGAGTTGTGGGATTTCCCATAATGCTTTTGGAGGTCTCGACTTTTAAGTAGGAGTGGGTTGGACATTTGTCCTTCTCATCCTTGTTACTTTTCTTGTCTGAAGATTCCTCTTCTGGTTTGGGTGTGCTCGTCTGAGCCTTTTTCTTGGCTTGAGTACTGACAAACCTGTCAGCAACCTTTGCATGCCCCTAGGGTCTGTAATAGTATTGTCCACAAGATGCTGCTGTAGGTCAACCTCACAATTCTGAATCTCCCTTTCTGCACCCCTCTCCCTCACCTTTTGTTTTTCTCCAGCTCTACCAGAAATGTTGTCAGGCTTAGTATGGTTGTCGCTTGTCTGTTTCCTTTTCCTTCCCACTCTTCCCCTCCCTTCCTTATATATGTCTTAGCACTATCTGAAATGTCGTCAGGCCGAGTACGATAGTTAATTTTGCATCTTTACTTTTCATGGTCTGTAAGAATGTCATTGTATTTTTCCTTGTTCCCTCCCTTGCCTTGAAGCGCTTTGAAAGACATTGTGTTTAGGGGCTATATAAATAAACTGTCTATCATATCATATCATATCATATCACTGGCATCTGCGCAGTGTGCAGGAACCTCTAACACTAGGACACCTACTTTTGCACAACGTAAAGGTTCTTTCGTGTGTAAGCAGCTGGGCCACAGGAAAGGGGATCCTCCTTTTAAGGGCTTACCCAAGCAAGCCATAGTGAATGTTGGACTCATGCCATCATTAGTGTGGGCTCCTACAGGAGGACTTCCAACTAGGCAAAGGAATGGCTGGATGTGGATTGGTTACACTGAGTGGGAATGGTACGGTTCTCCAGAAAATATCCCAGTTTCCAATAATACTCAACTGTTCTTGGAACATGTGTATATCAATGGACACAAAACTCCTGTGGTCAGAGACACTGCGGCTAGCCTCACTGCTGTCACTTGACAGTGGGTGCACCCAGGAAAGTATATTACTGAACCTCCTTGTATGGTTCATGGGTTTAATGGACAGAGTAAGTGCCCCTTGGAGATAGTAGAGTTCCATTGGTGAGGTGAAATCACCCAGTATCGTGTAGTGGTGAACAAATCAATCCCTGTCCCATGTCTGTTGGGTAATGATCTTGATAGTCATGGCGGCTACAAGTTCACAGGCCAAAAGGCTGCCAGATTGAAGGCTCTCATTGACTCAGGGCCTGAAGTGCTTCCAGAGGGCTTGTTGGAGGGATTGGCCTGACCGGTAGCCCCTGGTCTTGTTCCACAGACTGCTGAGTTGCCTACTCCTTCCAGAGAGGGGCCAGTTGCCACTGAGGACCCTACTTAGGTAGCAGGGGACTCATTGACTTTAGAGTTGTCTGGCACAGTGCAGGAACCTGAGGTGGATGACCAGATGAGTTCAGATCGGAAAGGCCTGTCTAAGCTGAATGAGTTTTCATCAGCTGGGGGACCAGATCAGACTGACTTCTTCAAAGCCAAGAAAAAACGTCCCACTCTGGCAGACCTGCAGTCTGGAGGTGGAGGTGGAGGAGCAGGTGGAGGTGGAGGTGCAAGCTAAAGGTGAGCCCCTGGACTATTCAAAGTGTACTAGACGGATGGACTCCTGTACATTAAGCCAAAAGACTCTGAGGGTTAGGGTGTCAGAAGGTTGGTGATTCCCCAATGCCACAGAAAGTTCCTTTTGGATTTGGCTCACCAAATTCTATTAGCGGGTCATTTCGGAGTAACTAAGACATCAGACTGGTTGTCTGTACACATTTGTTCGGCCCAGTTTGGCATAAAAGTCAAGAAATATGTCCGGTCCTGCCAATATTGCCAGGTTTCTGGCAAGTTAGGCAATGTCACAAAGGCCCCCTTAATTCAATTAGCCATAGTTGGGCCTTCTTCTGAGAGAATTGGTAATGACATTTGGGGTTTTTGGATTCTTAAACCAGCTATGGGAACAGATACATCTTGGTGGTGTTAGCCCACACCCCTGAGCACCCTGTGGCTGTCCCTCTGAGGAGAATCAAAGCCCCCATGGTTGCGAAGTCTCTGATTGGGATATTCTCCCGTGTTGGTTTCCCCAAGGAGGTTGTTTCTGACATGGGAACAAACTTCATATCAGCGTATATGAAGGCTATGTGTGAAGAGTGTGGATTCACCTACCAGTTCTCCACATCCTTCCATCCCCAAACAAATGGGCTTGTTGAGCAGATCAACAAGAGCCTGAAAGCATGATAGGTGGCTTGGAAGAGCACCTGAGGAGAAAATTAGATTTGTTCCTGCCATGCCTACTGTTCACCTACAAGGAGGTGACACAGAAGGGAGCTTCTGTTGGACACCCTGTATGAGGTCCCCTCAGACTAGTGAGAGAGGGATGGCAAACCCTCATCCCCCACACTGGATTTGGTGGACTATGTACTTGGCCTTCGGTCTGGAATGACAAAGTACATGCAACAGTCGACGAAGAATCTAAAGGCCAGTCAGGAACTGATGAAGTACTGACATGACCAGAAGATCACAGTGACAGTTTATTCTCCATGCCAGTGGGTATGGATTATGAAACCTGCCAACCCCAGTGGCCTTCAGGACAAGTGAACTGGGCCTTACTATGGACTGCAAAACGTCATTGAGTTAAATGACCTCATTGACGTGAAAGGACCTAAACAGATGTTCCGGATCTTTCACTTCAACCGGCTAAAGCCCCATTATAGCCTGGATGGCTTGGTCATGGTGTTTGTGACAGACAGAGAAACTGAGGAGAACAATCCCCTTCCAGACCTCCTGCACACTGAATCCACAGATGTGTCAGTTGAAGGTGTCAACCTTGCAACAGACCTGGCAGAACAGCAACTGAGAGACTGTCGCCGGTTACTGGGACAGATTGCCGGTCTGTTTTTGCTGGTCACGCAGTTTGGTACACCCATGATGTGGACAATGGAGAAAGTAAGCTGGTAAAGAGCAGGATTCATGGGCTGTCCGATAGGTCAGGGACACCATCAAAGAGGATGTTTCCAAGATGTTGTCCCTATGATGATAGTACCATCCCACAAAAACCCTAGTCTAACCCAGTCATACTGGTCCCTAAAAAGAGCAGAGGTGGAAGACAGAAGTCCGCTTTTGTGCAGATTATAGGGGGATCAATTCTGTCATGAAGATAGATGGTCACCCCATTCCTTGGGCAGAGGAGCTCATTAACAAGTTTGGCACTGCCAAGCTCATGAGTACCGTTGACCTCACAATAGGGTACTGGTAGGTCGGCTTGATAGATCGAGTGAGAGAGAGGTCAGCCTTTTCAAGCCCAGAAGGACATTATCAGTTCACTGTGATGCCCTTCGGATTGAAGAATGCCCATGACACTTTTCAGAGGCTGGTTAACCAGGTTTTGCCTCAACTGGAAAACTTCATTTTTGCCTATTTAGAGGACATTGCTGTGTTCAGCCATACCTGGGAGGATCACTTATCCCACCTGAATCACATGCTTTAGGTGCTGCAGAATTCTCGTGAGACTATCAAGGCCGCAAAGTGCCGGATAGCGCAGGGCACAGTGACTTACCTAGTCCACCTGGTCGGTGGAGGTAGGAAACAACCTCTCAAAGCGAAAGTATAGACTGTGAAGGATTGGTACACCCCCACCACACAGACACAGATGAGAGCCTTCCTAGGTCTCACCGGGTACTACTGGTCATTCATCAAGAGGTATAAGACCATTTCCACTGCCCTAAATTATGTAACTTCAAACAAAATGCCAAAGAAGGTAACTTGGAGCCCCACCTGTCAAACCTCCTTTCAGGATTTAAAGGATGGATTCTGCAGAGTCACCAGTTCTGAAAGTGCCAGACTATGGTCAATAGTTCATTATCCAGACAGACCTCTGCGATTATGGGATCGGAGCAGTGTTAGCGCAGCTGAACTCTCAAGGGGTAGAGCAACCTATCACTTAACAAAAAGGGAATGGAACTGGGCCATCGTTAAAAAAAAGCTTACACGGTAGTTTGGCCAGTGAAGAAGCTGAAGCCCTACATCTTTGGGCCACACTTCACTATCCAAACAGACCACCGGCCTCTTAGATGGTTAATGGCTGTGCAAGGGGAGAAGCCTAAGCTTTTGTGTTGGCCCATTTCCCTACAGGGATTAGATGTTGACATCCAGCACAAGCCAGGCTGCCTGCATGGAAATGCAGATGGCCTAAGACAGTACTTTTGTTTAGATGACGAACCAGAAACTCAGTAGGGTGGTGGTTCACCTATTCAGGCTGGGGTGGAGGGGGATTTGAGGAATTTGACCACCCGTCTGTGCATTTTGAAATGTTTAATTAAATGGGTCAATGGTAGATCAGTCTAAGGAAAATGTGTGCGGCTAATCCACACACATTTATCTATGCTCACACCATGAAAAGTGCATAGACATGTGTACTCTGGCTGGACACAGCCTACAGGTGCAGTCCACCCTGTCATATTTAGTTGGAATGTGGCAGACAGGAGTGCACTGTGTCACCTCCAGGAAGCAGAAAGCAGAACCTTCCCACTGCCATGACCAACCTGGTTAACTAACAAAGGCTCCATGGATCTACCCTGCTCTTTTGTTAGGCCCTGAAGCTGGTGAAACAATTAATATACCAAAAGAGGGTACTTCAAACAGGCCCACATGGGTCCTGGCTCCAGAGGTTAAAAATATTAAATCACATTTCAATGTCAATTAAAGGAACATCCATGGAAGATGCTATCCAGTGCACCATGGACACATTTGTTCTACTGCATGTCAATGTATTTCTGGAAGGTGGTCATCGTGCCTCAGATCCGCTGATTTGTCATTTAGTGTGCATTGCAGAAAATGCATATGTCTCTTTGCTATTTGGATTTCAGTGACATCACCAAAGTCCAACCAAGGACTTTTGCCCTTGCATGTCCAGAAAGAAGAAGATGGATTGGACCCACGATAGGTAATGGAGATAGAACATTAATTAAAAGTGAAAAAAAAAGAATGAACACAGGAAGGATGGCAGAAACAGGAGGAATCTCAAGGATGGAGCCAGAAAGAAAAAGACATAATTGGGAGTGAGGGAACCAAGGTGGAAGCTCCGAGCAGGCAGCTGGACCATAAGATGGAAGTGCCGATGTGGAAAGGAAAATGTGAATGCGCAGGAATTAAGAGAAGAAGTATGGTGCACAAGATTCACAGGCACTAGGCTAAGGGATGATAGTGGTTTGCTGTCAAGGCTGGACATATCCACCACTCCATAATGAAGGCACTGGAGTTAGTAAACAGAGGATCACTCAGTTTTGCAATTGAATCCCTGGCCATATAAATCGGGAACTACCTTCTCCCCCCAAAAAATGTATGTCTTCTGCCAAGGAAAAACGAGATTCTGAAACACAAGCCAAAGGAGGGAAAGACACACTACTCACAAAACTGTGCCTACAGTCATCAGTGAACCACACTGTAACTCTACTGAGTCATGGGTTTTAGAAAGACAGCTTGCAAGCACCCCTAGTTGATAGTGTGCAAGGGTCCACTTGACTCAGCTCACTGGCATCAGTGGCCATCGTGTGTAGAGCCCAGAAACCCTCCTACAAGATGGCCCACTCAGAGATGTAGGGAAATGCTTTCTAAGTTCTCCAATGCCCTGTTTCGAAAGTTGGCTTGGATAAACATGTGGCAAGCTGCAGCACAACCTAAAGAAGCTGAAGACACTGTAGTTTTCCTGATGTCCACTCATGGCAGCAACCAAGATGAGAAAATAAAGGGAAGGTGTGAATATGGACAGGGAGAGACAAAGTGAAACATCAAGAACTGAAGGAACATTGAGAAAGTCCTGAATATAGGGCATTACATTAATCCTAGCAAAACAGGCCAGGACAGTGATGTTCTTCACCGTCTGGGATAAAAACACACTTACAAGTTAGTGGATAATGATTGACTCTGGGAGATAGGTCTAGGTCAGAGAAATGAAACAGAGCTGTCTAATCACCTGGATTTAGTAGCAGTCGCAGAAATGTGGATACATCCAGCAGCAGGACCCTCCCTCATGCTAGCAGTACCTGAACATTATTTAATCATCAGAGCTGACAGAACCACCAGCAGAGGTGGAGGAGTTACAATCATTGCCAAAAACATACATGGCATCAGATGATTCGACAGTCAACCTCTCCCATCAGGAGAACTCTCTGTCAAACTCCCGCTATCAGCTGCATGCAAACTCCTTATCCACCTGCTGTACATACCACCTGGCCCTATAGCCTCCTTCAAGGAAGGTGTCACACACCTCCTCACCTAGACTACCAAACCCAGCTCCCAAATTATGCTATTGGGTGACCTCAATCTCAGACTACACGACACTCTAGATCCGAATGCCATCGCCTTAGAAAATTCTCTCACTGAACTAAACTTCTCACATCATATCTCTGACCCAACGCACTGAAAAAGCAGATCCTATGATTGGATAGCAGATATAAATTACAATACAAAAATCCTCTCAAACTCCCCGATCAGACCACCTTGTCATGCCTGTCGAGATCCATGATATCAGTCGTCCACTACCCAGCGACCATCGAACTCCACCCGGCTTAACAAGAAACAACTGCCTGATCACCTTGGATAATATACTTCCCCTACTCCAGCCCATCACTAGCCTTCACAAGAACTTAAACACAGATTCTACCAAGCTGGTGGACCTATATAAGCAGGACTTACTACAAGTTCTAGACCAAGTAGCTCCGCTGAAATTGAGAAAAGCTAAGCCTCCTGCACAATTAAATAACCGGTTCTCAGTCAACCTAAAAGCCTCTACGCGAAACTAAAAGAAGTTCACAAGCCAGCTGGAAAAAACACCCATCGGTCCAGACGAAGGAAAACTTTAACATTGCCTCCAATGTTAAAGTTGTTACAGCTGTGTAGAATATATTTTATTGTTGTTGATTGTGCTGATGTTGTTTTGGTATATAATAGGATGATAGAGGCATTTTTGTGTGTTCATAAAGTAGCAGTAAGGATAGTTTGGAGGTAAGCATAGAGATGATTGAGATTGAGATTGTGTATTCTCGAGTGAGCTAGGAGGAATAATTTATTGAAATTTTGGGGAATTGTGAGGTGGGTAAAGAGGAAAGAATGGTGGTAACTCGTGTTGAAATGGTGATTGTTGAAATAGTTGAGTTTGTATTTTTATAATGGCAGACACCCCCGTTATTCATTTGTGTAAGTGTCTCCCCCAATATAAACGGAAGATTTTAAAATAACACGTGGTTCAAAGACACGGCTGGCAAAATGGTCCAGCCATGGCCCCAAAAAAGCACACATTCAACCATCTGTTGCAACATATGCACACATAGTTACACACCACACATAAGCGAAAAAAATTACAGACCTGTCTAAGCATACTCAACTTATGGACAATGTTTGGGGAAGAGGAGCAGGTCAAAAAATAAAGTATAAGTAGAAGAGATGAAGAACGCTGTGTGAAGGCCACTGCACCTCACCCCCTTCAACCATGTCCTCCATATGCGACTGTGTCAGGATTATATGCATTGTAAGCTGCTGCAGGTTACACGATCCCTGATATGTGCCCCTGGAGGCGGAAAGTAATATAAAGGAAAAGGAAAATGGTGCAAAGAGCACACTAGTCGAGCTAGTAAAATAAAATAAAAGACATAGGGCCTCATTACACGGTAGGCAGTAATCATGGCGCTATTAGCGCCATGGTTGCCGCTGGTATTTTACCGCGTCCGCCTTGGTGGATGGCGGAATTACCGCCCTACTCCAAGGTGAGCGGGGGCGGTAATTCCCCATTCACCAAGGCACTTCCCCATTCTCATTCTTGCCCCATAGGGCATAATGGGAATGTGGAAGGCGCTAATTACGGTACCGCAAATTGCGGTACCGTAATTAGCACCAAGGTCCCTTTGCGGCACCCTACTTTAACGGCTGGTAAAACCAGCCGGTAAGGTCGGGTCCCGCAAAGGGAACTTGTAGTAAGGCGGTAAGGGTTTATCGGTACCGGTGCTCTTACCGGTACCGGTAAACCCTTACCGCCTACCGTGTAATGAGGCCCATAGCTTGGAAGCACAGCTAAAGAAGCTAAAGAAGAGTTAAAAAGGGTGAAATGCATGAAGAGAGGGGAACAGGGAGAAACAGTCAAACTGGACAAATGTGTAGCAGGACAATAGTAGTTAAATTATACTGACCAGGAACTGATAATGATAACGTGAAGGTTTTGGAAAGATGGGACGAGTAGAAGGAGAGTTTAGTATAGTAGGGAGGTGAATGTCATCATCAGCAGAAGAGTGATAGACGGCAGAGATGGGAAGGGAGCATGAGAAGAGCCACTGACAATGTCAGCAGAAACATAATGTATGAGAGTGAAAGATGAGTGCATGTGAGCGGTATCAGAAACAACGAGACGTTAGAAGAGGAAGAAAAGTGGAAAGATGAAGAGGAGGATGAGGTAGAAAAGGCGGCATAAGCCCAGCTAACAGGGATCCTTCAAAGAATAGAATAATCCTTAATAGAATTGTGGGATGATAAATTAATATGGAGAGAGAGCCCAATGCTTCAGTGGCTTCTTCTAATGAATTCAGGAAAGAAAACACCGTATGTGAGCAGATTATGAAATTTACCAGGCCACCGAGCAAGCAACATGGTGATAAATTCGAAAGGGACAAAGGACGTGGCTGCACCCACGCGCAAAGCAAGGGTAACGCAGTTACCATTGCTCCAAACGGCAGGGGATAACTCAGTATTTGCAGTGGTTACAAGTGGATAAAAACAACTTAATGGCTACTCTACTATCATTGGCAGGAGGGGCAGGGAAGTGGATTTATGAGTTGGAAAAAAGCCCATCAGGAATGGCATTAGCAGTAGGGGACATGAAGAGCTTACTTGCTTTGACATTGGAAGAGCAATCAGATGATGAATGGAAGATAACAGGTTATACCGGTGTGACGCCGCAAAATAATGCACATGACGGTTCACCATTTCACAATTGTATAGCAGATATTTGGAGGGCACTGAGGCTGTAATACCAAGATACATCAGATGTGAGCACCATTATGACACGTAAAATGAAGCTAGATGAGGATCCAGCCACATACATACAAGACATACAAGAGAAGTGTTGTTTAGAAACAAGAAAAGCCTGGGACAAAAATATATCCATGTTCTATCATGTTTTTTGCCAGGGTCTGCCAAATGAATTGCAGAAACAGCTGATGAAAATTTTAGGGACTGAAATGATACAGTTGAATATTGTTCTTTATTGTCAACAAGAAAAGTAGAAGAACAAGATTGAGGTGAGGCAAAGAAAGAAAGATAAATTGGTACAGGAGAAATTATCAAAGGTAACAGTAGAAGGGGCAATGATTACAAACAATGGAGGAGAACATTATGACCAGGAATGTCAACAGCAGGGGGCGAGCGGATTTATGGATGAAAGAGGAGAAAATAACTTGTTTTTATCTATTTAAAATAATATGCTATTAATTCAAACAACTATTTCACATCCCATCATTCATAACATATCCTTACTATTTAAATGCCATTCTTCAATCTTAAAATCACTTTTTACTTTAAAACAATTAATCATCTATCCTTAGGATTTCTCTAACCTTTCATTTACTACTTTCCATACATTGTATAAAGCAATCAACAGACTAATATTGCTAGAATTGATACAGTATCTCCAAAATGCATCAGTATTAATGGACCTTGGATTATACACAAAATGACCCAATAGCCTCTCATATACTTCCTGTAACTTTTAACATTCTGTCTTGTATCAGGGAGTCTTTACATATCCTACATGTCTGCTGTGATCGTGGAATACCCTTGATCACGCCTAATATTGTTAGAGTTGGTAAATGATAAATTCTTAGTAGTAGAATCTTTGTACTTATTTATTTATGTATGTATGCATTTGTTGCAGCACACAAAACCCTCAGGTATCTCGGCACTAGTTACATCGGGGTGCATTAGTTAGCTACATTGGTTACATTGGGTTGCAAGGTTACAGTGCACATTTCATGTAAATAGTTGCATGGAAGGTTACAATTTACAATAGAAAAGGAAGTTAAAAGGGGAGTATGGCAGGGGGGTGCAATAGTCTTAGTCTTGCAACAGTCTTACTTGAACAGCCGAACATTTATTTAAATAAAGTTGAGGTTTAAAATGTGTGTATTGCCTCAGGATATGGGTCGGGTATCTACACAGTGATTCCATATGGGTATAATTCTTAGTCCAATCCCAGTCTTTCAGCTTTTTTTTCGAATGAGTCTTTCAGTGGAAAGTACTCTTCTGTCCAATCATGGGACCATTCAAATTTTACAAATAGGTCCAGTACTAAGTTGACCCATGCACAACGACCTGTATCTTTCACTTGTTTACTCATTATTTTGCACTTTTTCCTTCAGCAACACACTATTCATGGTTTTCATGGCAATAATATATATTAAACCTCTGTTTTTCAATGGCTGTAAGTGACATTAGATCAAACTCCAATCAAATTATTTCAAACAGCACTGATCTTGCCAGGCCCAGAAGAGTTTTCCAAAAATGCCCTTCAATTGTCTTCAACCATTTTAGGCATTTCGCATTTAATGCCTCAAGTCCATATGCAACAGCGGGCACAAAGCTTTGTCCGTACAGCAAAATTATACCTACAAAACTATAATCATCAATATCAATAGCACATTTTTGATTAAAAGCGTCTGAACAATAGCCCTCTCTTTTCGATGGATCTTTAAGTCAGTGTGCTTTCCATCAAGTTTTCCACTCCTAAATACTTGTATGATGTGACTCTTTCAATTTCACCATTATCTACAAAAAAACAGAGCTAGATTTTAGCGTTTTCCATAACAAACCAATTTGGTTTTTTGAGTGTTAACAACTAGTTTGTTGGTTTTTACAAAATTGTACAGTTCATTCGCTGCCCTATGCAGACCTACAAATGTTTGATCACATATTACAATGTTGTCTGCGTAGGACAGCCACTGCACATGCTCGCCCCCCCATCTTAGGAAGACTACAGTTCACACCCTTCAACTGATCAGGCAAATCTAACAAGTAAATATTAAACAATAGGGGAGTCAGCACACAGCGCTGTTTTAACTCGCTATTGGTGAGTATCTCATCCATGCTGGCTCCCCCACTGTCCAATCTCACATGTACCTTTGTTGCTTCATGTAGCTGAACAATTGCCTCCAGCAGCCAGGAAGCTATGCCCAATTTCTGCAATGTTCTCCACAATATGTTCCGATTCACTGGGCCTCATTACAATTTTGGTGGTAGCCTTGCAGGTAAAACGGGCAGGCTGCCGCCAAACTTGTGATTTTCTCTGGTGCCCAGGAATGGGCAATTACCAGGTCGGGACTCAGTAATTGCCCATTCCCGGGCACCGGAAAATATTCTTCCCCATTCCCATTTGAGCCACATAGGGCTCAATGGGAATCGGGAAGCTGGATGCACCGGCACCATTTGTGAATAGTGCCGGTGCATCTGACATGCTCTGCTCGCGGGTGCCGGTATGCCTGCCAGGTCAGACCTGGCGGGTGCAAAGGCACCCGTGAGCAGACCTCGTAGTTTGCCAGTCTGATAACTACGGTACCGGCAAGCTTACCGTAGTTACTGGACTGGCAAACTTGTAATGAGGCATACGGTGTTGAAGGTGGATTATAAATTAATATATAGGACATAGAGGTGGGGTGCTCCCTTATGCCTTGTATTACCCACCAGTGAATCCAATAATAGTATATTGTGAGACATGGATACCCCACTTCTGAGCAGGTCTATTTCATCTACCGACTCTATGATATGATATGGCATTTATACTGTGCCTATACACAAGTGTTACAAGGCGCAATGAGGCAAGGGTGGGGAGACAGAGGGAGGACAGAGACAACAATCTTACTAGGCCTATTGACATTGAGATTTGTGCAAGTGAGGGGGGAGGGAAGGGGAAAAGTGCCAGCAGAGGGGCGAGGGGGGCAGTGATGTACATGGGATCAAACAATAACACGAATTGCGGCCAGCAGGTGGCATGGGTAAGTGCAGGCAGTGGGTGTCCAATAAGTGCAGGTACTGGGACTGTAGGGTTTCACATACAGACCTATGTGCAAAGGATGCCAGGAAGCAGTGTGGGTGTACAACTAGGCGGAAAGAGACCTGGGCCCGAAATTAGAGGGTAGCCAGGTGACCAGCGCAGTATCAGACAGGAGATCGGCAGGGGAGAGGGAGAGAGAAGGCAGAAGCAAAGATGAAGGTCTTGAAGTGCTTCCGGAACCGAGATCCCAGCTGAAGAAAGAGATCTACCATCAACTTGTTGCTTGGAGAAGCGACTGACCCTGAGAGAGTTGGAGGTGGAGGAGCGAAGAGCTTGTGTAGGAAGGTATTCACAAAGAGAGAGTTGGAGGTATTGAGGACCCAGCCCCAGAAGGCCTTGTGGACGATGCAGATGGTCTTGAACTTAATCCTTGCAGCCACAGGAAGCCAATGAAGATAATTCAGCGCTGGAGGGATACAATCCCTGGGCTTGAAGTCAAGGACAAGTCTTGCAGTCCTGTTCTGGATAAGTTGCAGAGGGCGGAGAGTAGAACCTGGCAGATTTAGAAAGAGGCTTTTTCAGTTATCTAGCCTAGTGAGAACCAGAGCTCTAGAGACAGTGAGCTTCTGGGGAAGGTGAGGCAAGGAAGAATACCTCTGAGGAGGTGCAGTTGGTAGTTTAACTTCTTAGAGACATCAGAGATGTGAGGAGAAAAGGAGAGTGGGAAGTTGAAGATGACACTGAGGTTCTTAGCCTCATAGGTGGGAGCAGGAAGAGGGCCAAGGAAGGCCGGCCAGAGAGTGACAGGAAAGGAGGGTGCAGGTGTGCAGGTGAGGAGAAACACTGTCTTACTGGCATTAAGGCAGATATCATTGGTGCCACACCACCCCTGGATAACAGACAGACAGTCAGAGATGAGAGAGGGAGAAGAGGTGGCAGAGGGGAGCCTGAAAACGAGCTAAGTGTTATCTGCATACCACTGAAAGTTGGAGTAGAGAGCGGCAATGCGGTGAGCAAGAGGTGCAAGGTATTGGTTGAAAGGCCAGGGAGAGAGGTTAGACCCCTGGGGAACACCACTGGTAGAGTGAGATAGAGGAAAGGAAGGACCCAAGTTCGACCTGGGAGGGTCAGACAGAGAGGGTCGAGGTCAGCCAGGCCAGCAGGCCAGGGCCTGATCAGTGATACTCAGATTATCATGGAGATGGTTGAGCAGGATGGCATGGTTGACCATGTCAAAAACAAACGTGAGATCGAGTAAGATGAGGATAGAGGGGAGATTAGAATCAAGGATAGATAGCAGGTCTTCCCGGATGTTCAGGAGAACAGTTTCCATGCTTCTGGCTGCTCTAAAGCCAGACTGATGGTCATAGAGACATCCAACAGATGCAGTGTGAAGATTAAGCTGGAAGATGGCCAGCTGTTCCAGGATTTTGCCCAGGAAAGGAGTGTTGGAGATCGGGCGATAGTTATCCAGGTAGGAGGGGTCGGCTTAGGCTTTCTTGAGAAGAGAGTGCACAAGAGAGTGCTTCAGGGAGGAATGGAAGGCTCCAGTGGGAAAGGAGTGATTGCAGAAGTCAGCCAGGGCAGGAGCGAGGGTGTCAATGTGATCCTTGATGGTTTTGAAAGAATAGGGAAGAATCTGTTTCGATGAGACTGTCATAGATCGGACTTGTCGAGAAACCTTGTCAGGGGAGAACAGAGGAAAGAAAGAGAAAGAGGGAGGAGAGGTGGCCACAGGGGGGCAGAGGTAGAGGAGAGAGTAGAGGGAGGGGGAGGAGAGGACGAGAGGGTGTACAGGATGTCCTGGGTTTTAGAGATTAAATGAGAATCCAGGGTTGTGCAGAACACCTGGGAGGGATCAGGAGAAGTAGAGACTGCAACACGATTGGCCAGCTCCTTGCAGACTTTAAAGGGCTTTGCTGAGTTGTTAGATGCCACAGAGACACAGGCTTCGATGTGGGCTCTCTTATTAGTGTGGACAGAGAGCCGGTATTGTCTTTGGAGCAGGCGGCAGGCCAGTTTGTCAGAGGATGCACAAGATACTACCCATTTCCTCTCACTCACGCTGCATTTGCATTTAGGGATAACGAGGTCACAGTCATAATAGGAGTTGCACTTGTCTTTGGGCTTCAAGTGGAACCTCATGACAGGTGCAAGGACATCAAGAGTATCAGAGATAGATGTGTGGAGCATGGAAAGGCTTTGTCAGGATGTGAGTCAGCCAGAGGTGAAGTAGGGGGAGAGAAAGTGTGGCAAAAGTCTCAACTGACACACTCTTCATGGGTCGGATGACCAAGAAGGTAGGTGGCAGTGCTGGAATTGACTTGGCCTGAGGGGTAGAGAGGGAGAGATGAGAGGAGAGGTGAAAGTGATCGCTCCAGGAGAGAGGAGAGCTGAGAGGGATAGAGAGGGGAGGTCTGAGGAGGTCAGAACATCCAGAGTGTGCCCTGCAGTGTGAGTCGGGCAAGAGGGGAGACTAGAAAGAGAGAGAGAGTTGCAGAGGTCACAAAAGAGTCCAGAGGAGGAACATGAAGCATCCAGGTGGATGTTGATGTCTCCAAGGAGGAGGAGTTGAGTGGTCGATGCCAGGGGGAGGAGGAGAGGTCTGCCGACTCAGAGAGGAAGGAGGTGATCTGACCAGGTGGCCGATAGATTGTAGCCACAGTAAGAGATTGGCCAGGATAGAGAGGGAGAAACCCTACAGACAAGGCATTCGAAAGAGGAGTAGTCCTGCATAGGAATAACAGAGGCAGGAATCAACTCCGGGAAGATCAAGGCTACACCCCATCTGGAACAGTTGGATCTGGGTGCAGAGAGGATCTTGCAGCCAACATGGTCGAGATTGTCAAAGCTTGTAACAGAGCTGACCATGAACCATGTCTCGGTGAGGCCACGGACATCAAGGGCAAGTTCTTCCAGGAGTCGGCAAATGTCTGAGTGTTTGAGTCTCTTGTAAGGCTTTCAGTAATAGGGAGGAAAATAGCTTACCAGTTATATCCATTGAAGATAATAATCAATAATCGATAATTAATTGGAAGCCTTCTGCATCCCTTCTGAAAGAGAGGCATCAATACTGCGCTTCTCCAAGAGTTAGGTATAACCACATTATTACAGACCTTCTGAAATAGGGTTGATGGTATCCATGCCCATTGTTCAGTTTTTTGTTTCAGAAAATAACTATTACACCAGATGGAGGGGGTATGTGCTGAGGAAAAGAGGGTATGGATTTGGAGGCGGATATGGAGGAGGTTTTGGTGGAACGGGACCACAATTTGGAGGTTTTGGAGCACAGGGAAGTTTTGGAGCAGTGTTGGACTTGTGGGAAGACAGAGCTCTCTGCACTGGCATGTACGAGTAGAGGGGCCATGAACTTTGGATGGCAACAACCCAGCCCAAGAGGGGGGCCTGTGTTTCCATCAAAATATTCTCCACAGACACAGCAAGAGCAGGGTACATTTCAATATATGCAACAACAACAATTCCTACAACAGACGCAACCACAGACACAACCACAGATGCACCAGGCACCACAACATCTAACGCAACAGATACAGCACTTAAAACAGCTGCATCAAGCACTCCATTAAAAATAAAGACACAACAATACAGACTGTGGGGCAGGAATATACTGCCACAAACTACAGTGTACACGATAAGGGGTGCAACCATGATAGGAGGGAACCCATTTACAGGAACAGGGATGATAATTTATCAAGAAAAGCAGAGTCCACAGAGAAGCTGATGTGCCATGTGCTATCAGCAACTCCTGATCCGGAAGAGGAACCATGGGGGCGGGTGAAAATTTGAGATAGGATGTTTTCTTTCCCGGTTGACACCGGGGGTTGAATAACTTGTGAAAGGAAAGGAGGGTTACACCTGTCACAACAAATGATAAGTGTACAAGGGGCTTCTGGGGGTTTGACAAAAGTTCCATTTACAGAAGAGATACCTATAACAGTAGGAAAAGATACTATGGCAGCACCATTGTGGAATTCCTTAGAGGATACCAGCTAACATATTGTGAAGAGACCTGGCAGCCAAATTAAATATGTCAATTTAATTTACTGAGAAAGAGATCATATTGTCAAAAGAGAAATTATATTGTGCTTCCTAATGCAATAAATATATATAATATATATATATATATATATATTGGCCTACGCCAAGCTGCTCGTAAGTTGCTTGCGAAGGAATCCGTGTTGCAAGGTCCTGACCTTAAAATCAATGTAAGCCGCCATTTTAGGTCAATCCGCCATTTTAGGTTCACGTTGCAAAGTCACCCAAAACGGTGGACGATGTCATTCCAAAATACAACATGGCCGTCTTGACCTCTGTACGTAGCTAATATGTAACTTGCCTGCAGGCCACTTGTTGAGGTCGTGAACTGAGACCTTGTCCTTTGTTGACCTGTGTGTAAGGGATTACTCGTGCAATAAAACTAATCCACGAGTATACGATAAAAACAATGTATTCAAATACTGAACGTAGAACACTTGTTTGACTACATTGTATTCATGTTTGAGAAGACCTACATGGAAAATCCCAGAATACACAATTGCCGTATAGGCTTGTTGATATATGTATTAAAGCAAACCAGTTATATGCGGATGTGCAAGACTTGGCATGAACCCTAGATCGGTGATGTATTAGTGGAATATTAACCCGAAGTGGGGCTGGAAATCGTGCTCCCAAAAAGTATAAAAAGCCAATTCATTCTAACGTCTCCCACTGAACACATTGAACCACGCTAGAGTTCGTTGTGTTGCACTGAGGGCCGATAGCTATCTGATTTTTGCTCTGTTCTTAGTGACTGGATTCAGTATAAAATAAAGTACTTTGCATGTTCCTTTGTAACCCGTGTTCGGTGTGTTTCCTTTTGGGGTACTCAGCCTCGATATTTTGATTTTGTTTTCACAGATGGCGCCCGAATAGGGACCCTCAAGATTGATGCCAGATTGTTGAAGGTTGACTCAGGCTATCGGACCGGGATCGGACGGTGTGACAAAAAGAGGCCCCACTGAGCAAGACACGACACCTCAGTTGCGCTGCACGACCCAATCCTTGGACGATTAGCTTGTGGTCTGAGACGGCATCTTGACGAGGTTCCACTTATCGAGGCGGGCAGATTTGCCGAAATCACCATACACGAGGTAAGATTAGTTAGGTAAGATTCTTTGAAATCCGATCGGACCTCACTTAGGTTTGTTCAGGTTAGTCGTGACCCGACTTTTAATTCAACCCTGATAATTTGAATTTGGCGCATTGTATCTGCAGACACAATTATTGACCAGGTAACACCAATAATTTGATATGCCTGGGAAATTGTCTACCTGCTTCAGGGCGTTGTTCCACAGCGATAGACAATCTTTGGAATTTAGCCATCCTGCACCACAGGAAGGGTTCCCGGCATGTACTATGTACTGTAAGCATGGCATTGGAAGTATAGTATTTAATGACATTTGGCACAGACAAACCAGACATGCCTCCGAACTTCAGTGGCCAATCAATGGCAGTTTTGAGATCCCTCGTATTGAGTATTTAGAGTCAATTCTATTGAAGAAAAAGGCTAGACCTGCAGCATTTGCTGTTTTGCAGAATTGGAAAAAAGAAGCGTTGCAACAACTTAAAAGTAGAGAAAAACATGCGCTCCATCATAAGACGAACGCCGAAAAAGCATTATTGTATGACCAAGATAAACATTCTGAATCGACTTGGAATATGGATAGGGCTTTCTCACTTGGAATTAAAAAAATATATCCTTCCATAGACCTCCATGCTTCTGATGAATTTATAGATAAATTGTTAAATGAACGAAGGCCTGGTGCCTCTGCGCCACCTCTGTATGTTCCTCTTCCTGCTGCTTTGCCTCTCCCTCCTGTTATTCCTGCTCTACCTTCTGTTGTTCCCGTTGTTCTTTCTCCTCCTAATGTTCCCCTTCCTCTAGCTCCTCCACCTCTTCTTATTGCACCAGTTACAGTACCTCCATTGAATTTGCCTGATCCCTCTCTTCCAAGTGGTCCTGAGCCGCATATAGTCGATCGAGGTGCAGGGTCAAAGGTTGTCACTCGCAATACTGTACCACCAGAGAAGAAACGTGATTTGATTGCATGGGCTAAGCATTTTATGGAGAAGGATGATCAAGCTAATGTTTTTGCCACACTTTGTAATATGAATAATTTCCTGAGAAAAATGTTTTTATTGAAGGTTTAGGGATTCATTTATGTGTAATGTGGGGAAAATTAAATAATACAGATCTCCCGCAAGGGTTAAGGGATCTAAATACTTTAGCGTTTTCTAGAAACAGTGTGGAGAAAGTAAATGAGCATGTCGAGAGGTTATTTGGGTATAGAAAGGAGTTAGAAAAGTTGCAGAATGAGGATGACGAGGAGGAAAGTATGTATGTACAGAAACGGTTCCTTCCTTGTCGTAAATCGATATCTGAGGAAGCACGAATTTGTACGAAGGACGCACTTAGATGGATTTCGGGTATGTCGATAACTCCAGTTGAAGTATATGACACATATAGTCAATATATGTCAGAAATGCAGAGGAAAGTGATACAGGTAATGATAGAGTACCTACAGGATGATTGTGTAAAAAGAAAGATTAGTTGTCCCACAGAGTTATTGAGTATTTACAAGAGAGCTTTTTCACTTGACACTTCTTCGACTGCTTTAGTGCTCGATTTAGCTCTGTTGCTTAGTAAACGTTCGGAGTCACCTACTTCTCAGTTGCCTATGAGAAAGGTTCCTCCGACATTTGTCCCGAAGGTTGAGATTGTGGCCGATGTTGCACAAAATATAGTTGCCGTGCACATTCCTGCACATTATGTATCGCAGTTCGTTCACGTCCCGTTCTCAAGACAGGAAGTGAATACTATTAGGCAATCTATTCCTGATATTAGGAAAAATCCGACAGGATTCTATAAAGAAATACAGTCTGTCTTGCAATCCTCAGTGTTCACCTTAGGCGATATCGATTTGTTATTCCCTGTACTCCTGCCCGTAGATTTGTGGAAACAAGTTAGAACTATAGACGACGTGCCAGAGCTGGGAGATACATGGGTGAATATAACTAGACTCAATGAGGAAAGGCCAGCTGGTGAAAGACCGCCTCAGGTGATATTAACTTTGCCTGATAGAATCATTGAAAAATTGAAAACCATAATTCCAGAGAAAATAATTATTTGGGACAAACTTACGGCCTGTGTCCAAGGAAAGTCTGAGGGTGCTACCAAGTTCTTTAAGCGGTTCGAACAGGTATTCTCGGATTTCAGTGGACAAGACCTAGGCACAGAGTCTGGGAAAAGATTATTTGTGGCCAAATTTGTGCGTGGATTGCTGCCAGACATGCAGTCACAAATTATGTCTTCTGAGAGCGCTTGGCAGGCGAAATCACAATCAGAAGTACTGCACATGGCTCAGTACTACGAGAACCGTGTCAATAATGAAAAAGATAGAGTTGAAAAACGAAAAGGTGATTTAAAAACTAAAGTGCTACTGCAGCAAATTGTTAGAGGCCCCAGAGGGGGTGGTTCTCAGATTAGAGGTCAGTATGACCCGCAAGGGAATGTACCCTTGGGTCCTGTGAACATTAACCAGTGTGCCTATTGTCGTCAAGAGGGTCATTGGCGTGCACAATGCCCCGTCCTTCGACAAAGGTCGAATAACACATTTGGGGATATGGGTAGACGATCCAGAGGTCGCCCGGGTGTAGGGGGCCCTGGTAGAGGTCAGTTTACACAGGATCCTCAGCAACCTTTCTCGCAGGACAATCAGATTTCGAGTGTGGACATCAGGAACATATTTGATCATCCTTCCGCTGCATATTTATCTGAAGAGCTTCCTTTTGATGACATTCTGTTTCGTTGGGATTGCCCAAAGCAGGGTTTGGAACCTACAACTATTCCCATCAATCAGAAAGGTCCCTACGTTGAAATTCTGGTGGGAAATAGGAAACATCTGTTTTTGATAGACACTGGAGCACAGAAGTGTTCCATTGATCATTCACGGGTTCCAAACATTCCACTGTCAGGGCTAACCAATGTTTCTGTAGGGTTTTCTGGCACACCAGTTGTTTGTCCGGTTTCTTCGCCGGTACCTATTTCTTTGGGTCCCTTTACAGACCACTGTCCATTTCTGTTGACTTCGAATTGTGGACAGAACTTGCTGGGGTTGAATCTGTTAAAAGAATTAAATGCATTGATTTATTGTTCTTCTGATGGACTGTGCTTGATTATTTCACCACAGTAATTTTCTGTCTCGCAATTCTTGACTAGACCTTTGCCGCCAGAATTCATTAATGTACCAGTGAGTTTGTGGGCTGTTGACGACAATGATGTTAGTGTTTTACAGATTGAACCTGTTAAGATCGTTTTGAAACACGGAATTGAGCTGCCACGCATTCCCCAGTATAAGATTTCAGTTGAGGGTGAGCGAGCTTTGAAATGCATTGTTTCCGATTTTGTGCATCGCAGGGTGATTGAAGAAATTTGAGGAAGTTTGTGTAATAGTCCTATTTTACCCATGTACAAGAAAGGCGATAATGCAATTCCATTCCATAATTGATTTACGTGCCATTAATAAAGTCGTCGCTCCACAATTTCCAATTGTGCCTGATGTAACGACAATCTTAACCATGATTCCAGCTACAGCTACTTACTTTAGTGTGGTGGATCTAAAGAATGCTTTCTGTAGTATTCCTATACACAAGGATAGTAGATACTTGTTCGCGTTCACCTTAGGGGGACGCTCGTTCACATTTACTTGTGCACCTCAAGGGTACACAGAGAGTCCTAGCATCTACAGTAGGGCTTTGAAAGAACAACTTGATACCCTTGAATTGCCCTCTACTTGTACATTGCTTCAGTATGTTGATGACTTCCTCTTAGCTGCTGGCTCTAAAAGTGCCTGTAAGGAGGGCTCTGTGTTATTGCTTATCCATCTAGCTAAGCATGGTCACAAAGCTTTGCTTAAAAAATTTCAATATAGTTGCCAGGAGGTCACCTATTTAGGCTATCTCCTGTCAAAGGAGGGAAGAAGATTGACATCGGAAAGAATAAAACACATTTCTGGCATGTCTGTCCCAAATACACAGAAGGAAGTTAGAGCCTTGATAGGTATGGTTTCTTACTGTAGGTTGTGGATCCCAAATTTTTCACTAGTGATCAAACCAAGGTTGGCTTTGACAAAGAAGGGCATTTCTTCACCATTGTCATGGAATGCGGAAACAACAGCAATCGTCTGACTTGCTTAAGACTGCATTATGCTCTGCACCAATTTTGGGCACACCAAACTATGAAAAGGCCTTTGTGTTGTTTGTGCATGAATGTGATGGATGTGCTTTGGCTGTATTAACGCAGAAACATGGAGGGAAGAATAGGCCGTGTGGTTACTTTTCTTCCGCCCTTGATCCTGTAGCATGCGCTTTGCCAAGATGTTTGCGAGCTGTCGCTGCTGCTGCTGCTGCTGTGTCTGTAAAACAGAGTGAGGGAATGGTCCTAGTCCATGATCTAACCCTGATGGTGCCTCACTCTGTAGATGTTCTACTGAACTGAACCCAAACGAAACACCTCACTTCTGCACGGTTCACAAGATATGAACTGATCTTGTTTGCTCCTCACATTCAAATTAAGAGGTGTTGTGTTCTTAATCCAGCTGAACTTCTACCTTTTTCCCGCAAGATACTACTTGCTGCGATGAAGAGTCACATGATTGTCTGTATACTACCGAACAAGAAACAAAGGGTAGAACTGATTTGAAAGACACTCCTTTGGATAATCCGCAAGGAGAATTGTTTTGTGATGGCTCCTGCTTCAAACTTCCGGATGGTACATCCACAGCTGCTTATGCAATCACCACATTAAGCACGGTCGTGGAAACTACGAGAATCACGCATAATTCTGCTCAGGCCGCAGAGATTATATCATTGACCCGAGCTTGTGAACTTTCCAAAGGGCTTGCAGTAAATATTTATACTGATAGTCAGTATGCCTGTGGGGTGGTTCACAACTTTGGGAGACTTTGGTCAGAGAGAGGGTTCCTAACTTCACGTGGCACTAAAATCCAACATGGCTCCGTAATAGTACAACTACTCTCAGCGCTTGCGCTCCCTACTCAGTTAGCAGTTATGAAATGTGCAGCACATCGAAAGATTACAGATGACATAGGGAAAGGGAATGCTTTCCCTGATCAGATAGCTAGACAAACTACTACCGATCCCCTTACGGAGATGTATGTTTCGAGGGAGACTGTAAATGCTTATGCAATGGATGAGGGTGTTGGGTCTGTACGGGATATCCAAGCTGATGCCACGTTAGAAGAATCCAAGAGGTGGGCTGAAGGCTTGGGGAAACATGATGTTGACGTGTGTTGGGTGGATATAGCGGAAGGGAAATGGCTACGCCCTGACACGTATATAATGATGATGGTCATCATGGCCCATGGTCCTACGCATGTATGTGCCCAGAAAATGACAAAAATGTTAGAGACAGTTTGGGTGAATGACAACATTTTGAAAATTGCCCAGCGCTACGTCCAGGATTGCATGATTTGCCTACAGCACAATGTGGGAAAGGGGACAGTATCTCCAAGGGGAATTTTTGGGCCACCTTCTGTCCCCTTTGAAGTTATCCTCTTTGACTTTATTGAAATGGAACAATGTGACAATAAGAAATATGTGCTGGTGGTCATCTGTGCTTTTAGTAAATGGGTTGAGGCTTTCCCTGTTAAGGATGCTACAGCCATGACCACTGCAAAAACCATGTTAAGGGAATACTTCCCGCGGTTCGGGCTACCAAGAGTTATCTGGTTGGACAATGGTCCACATTTTGTCACTGCTGTAATTCTGCAGATATGTGCGGCATTACAAATTGACAAATGGTTCCATTCGGCCAGACATACTGAGAGCTCCGGACTAGTAGAAAGACACAACGGTATCATCAAGAACAAGCTCGCTAAGACGTGCACCGGCACCAAACTAAAATGGCCGGACGCCTTACCGATCGTGTTATTATCTATGCGTACAACCCCTCAAACTAAGACTGGGCTCTCTCCATTTGAGGTGGTAATGGGGAGACCTGCCAATATCTGGAACCTTCCTAAATGCAATTCATTGAGAAATGTTGAAAATGTATTACTTTCAGATTATTGCAGCCAGTTGACTAAAAACCTGTATTTGATTTATCACCAGGTACGAGAAGCTTTACCTGTGCGATACGAGGGCCTGGGCCATAGTACACGGCCTGAGAATTGGGTGCTCGTCAAGGCATTTCAGCGCTCTTCCTGCCTTGCGCCTCACTGGCGTGGGCCGTTCCAGGTCCTGTTGGTCACCCAAACAGCAGTACGGGTCTCTGGAAGAAGGAACTGGATCCACGCGTCCCACATCAAGAAACTTCCTCACCCAGTGCAACACGTTACAGAAGAAACAGAACCCCTCGTTAATACTGCAACCAACGATCCCAAAGCAGTAAGTAGCACTGAGAGTGTGTCAGAGAATCTCTCTGAGCCCGTGAGGCTTGGGGAAGCTGCCATTTTGTCTCCACACTCTCCAAAAGTTTTGCATCCGGAAACTGCTGTTTCAAATTCGACATCGTCACTTGTCTCTGACACGTTGCTTCCAACAGGAAGTGACGACATATTGTTTCCGGATCAATCAGTACCGGGAAAAGTAAGGTACAATCTGCGTCCAAGAAAATAGACTTACGGCACGGTTTTGCTGTGCATCTGATAGACTTACGGCACGGTTGGGCTGTGCATTTGAAGAAGAAAAGGATCACCGAGGGCTTGTTTTTGCCCAAAATTTAAGAAAGGGGATTTTGTTGGCTAGGGATGTGGAAGGGCTAAGAAATCGCGCGGCCGGGAGGTCGCCAGCAACGAACCTTGGGGTATCCGTCTGAAAACTACAATGCCTGCTACCACTACCGCTCATTTGGGACTTGTAAATGAGGGGGTGACCAACCGGGACAATGGACAAAATGCCTGGGCCCCGAAAACGTATTTCTGTGTTTTTATAATGATATTTGGGCTTTTAATAGTCGCTGCCTTAGGGTTGTGGTACCTTGAGGAAACTCATTCTTTAGAAATATTGTTACCTACTGAAAGTATACCTACTGTTCCTACTCCCTTTGTACATTTGCATACTCTGTCCCCTAGGGACTCTCAGCATAGACAAAGGTACCACAATAATACTCTACTACTTATCATGAAAGCTACCCATGCCAGTTTTAATAAGTCTAACTGTTGGGTCTGCTCACATTTACCGCAACACGGGGATAAGGGGGTAGGTTGGTATATTCATCCTTTATCTTTGACAACTGCTTTCTATGCCTCTCTTAGAGCACTGTTCTTTGGCCTTTAGAATGATAGCATGTCTGGGAACTTTGATGGCACCAATTTGAATAGTTCTGAGAAACGTGTTTTGACTCCCCTGGGATGCTCGCTTTTCATAAACAGCAGTAAACCTAACGTTGCTTCTATTAGGCCTTCTGATAAACTGTCTCATCCTTTCCAATCTTTGATTTCCTTTAAGATGACTCCAATAGGCAATAGGGATGCCATACCTCCTTCCTACACTGTTAATCATAGCCCCGGTTCAGTTTCTTTTTGCATACAGAGGAATGTAACTCAGTCAATGGGAGATTTTCTAGGTTTGCCAACATTGCAAATTTGACTGGGGTAAACAGACCTTTATATGTAGGCGAACCTGTCTACTTTGTTTGCGGTAATGTAGCATTCCCATGGTTGCCCAGGGATTGGCAGGGAACCTGTTATTTAGGGATCCTGTTATCTGGGGTGTTTATAGCTAGTACAAAAGAAGTTTCAAAGGAGAAAGGTGACACCCCAGCACAAATCCTGGGAGATGTAGCAAAATCAGAATATGCGTTGAAAGAAATTTTAGCGAATGACCTAATGGCAATAGATATTTCCATCAGCGATTCAGGGTGCATGGACGATGATGCATGGAGTTATTTGCAAGGAGATCCAAAGTAGTTTTAGCACCTGGCATAGGCCAAAAGGAGGGTTTGTCAAAATAGAAATTATATTGTGCCTCCTAATGCAATAAATATATGTATATTGGCCTACGCCAAGCTGCTCGTAAGTCGCTTGCGAAGGAATCCGTGTTGCAAGGTCCTGACCTTAAAATCAATGTAAGCCGCCATTTTAGGTCAATCCGCCATTTTAGGTTTGCGTTGCAAAGTCACCCTGTGAGTTAAAATGGTGGACGATGTCATTCCAAAATACAACATGGCCGTCTTGACCTCTGTACGTAGCTAATATGTAACTTGCCTGGAGGCCACTTGTTGAGGTTGTGAACTGAGACCTTGGGCCTCATTACGACCCAGGCGGTAAGTTACCACCTGGGTCGTACCCTTACCACCATGGTGTAAACTACATTTACACCATGGTGGATGGCGGATTTACCGCCCCATTCCAAGGTGAGTGGGGCGGTAAATCCCCATTTCCCATTTTACCCTTCCCCATTCCCATTTTTGCCCCATAGGGCATAATGGGAGTCGGGAAGGCGCTAATTACGCCACCGTAAATTACGGTGGCGTAATTAGCACCATGGTCCCTTAGCGCCATGGATTTTAACACCTGCAAAAAGCAGGTGTTAAAATCACCATGGCGCTAAGGGACCTTGTAATCAGGCATTAAGGGTCGGCGCCCATTTCCCATTTTACCCTTCCCCATTCCCATTTTTGCCCCATAGGGCATAATGGGAGTCGGGAAGGCGCTAATTACGCCACCGTAAATTACGGTGGCGTAATTAGCACCATGGTCCCTTAGCGCCATGGATTTTAACGCCTGCAAAAAGCAGGTGTTAAAATCACCATGGCGCTAAGGGACCTTGTAATCAGGCATTAAGGGTCGGCGCCATTTACGGCGCCGTTAACCCCTTAACGCCTGACTCGTAATGAGGCCCCTTGTCCTTCGTTGACCTGTGTGTAAGGGATTACTCGTGCAATAAAACTAATCCACAAGTATACAATAAAAACAATGTATTCAAATACTGAACATAGAACACTTGTTTAACTACATTGTATTAATGTATGAGACAACCTACATGGAAATTCCCAGAATACAAAGTTGCTGTATAGGCTTGTTGATATATGTATTAAAAGCAAACCAGTTATATGAGGATGTGCGAGACTTGGCATGAACCCTAGATCGGTGATGTATTAGTGGAATATTAACCCGAAGTGGGGCTGGACATCGTGCTCACAAAAAGTACAAAAAGCCAATGTATTCTAATGTACAGCGCCTCTCACTGAACACATTGAACCACGCCGGAGTTCGTTGTGTTGTACTGAGGGCCGATAGCTATCTGATTTTTGCTCTGTTCTTAGTGACTGGAGTCAGTATAAAATAAAGTACTTTGTATGTTCCTTTGTAACCCGTGTTCAGTGTGTTTCCTTTTGGGGTACTCAGCCTTGATATTTTTGTTTTGTTTTCACAATATGTTAAGCATCAGGCATGTATTATGAAAATGTAAGAGAGATCCTATGGGCATGGCCAGAAAGCATTATGTGGTATACCCCTAAATTCAGACTGATTCTTTTATTGTGTACAAGTGTTGTTAGGATGGTTTACATAAATACGAGAAAAGCCACTATGATTACCCACAGAGTTTATTTTTTACAGCAGAAGTACCCACGGATGTGGCAGAAGGGGACGTCAGAAAGATACATTTGGAAGCAGCAGTGCGAAAGGACAGAGAGACAAGGAAGGTGGTAGCTGGAACACACAGAGAAGAGAGTGGGCACCACCATGTATTCAAAAATGTTCAGAATATTCAAGTAAAAATGAAATGTTTCAAAAAAAGAATATGCATCCAATTGAAAAGGAGCTGGCTGTGACAAGTCTGGAGACACCCGGACTTATAATTGCAACACACGCTGGAGACCAAGTAATAATACTGGGTCACACAACCGCTCTCATATGGGGCCCAAGATGGGCACGTATTTATATCTGGTTCACGACAATATGTTCAAGTATCCATAATATACCATACTTCTTAGAGAAAGGAAGATGAGTCTTTCTGATTCATATCAAAAATGATTTATCCATAGTAGTTCAAACAAAAAGCTATCACTAATAATCCTTAGTGAGGAAGCAGTTGCCACAATCCACATGTATTAGACTAAAAAAGCCAATGCATTTCGGAAATTATTTCCTTCATCAGGGCGAGTCTCATTGGTGTGGTCAGTGGTGAAAAACAGAACTTCCTGCGTTCATGCCCACTCAGCAGTGGGTTGTAAATGACATTATGCACAAAGGCATGGAGAAAATCCACTTGTGCTTACAAGGAAACCAATCTTGTAATACACAGAGAGAAACGATCCTCCACTGTGCAGCTGCAGGGCAGTGACTCAGACTGTATTATGAAAATGTAAGAGAGATCCTATGGGCATGGCCAGAAAGCATTATGTGGTATACCCCTAAATTCAGACTGATTCTTTTATTGTGTACAAGTGTTGTTAGGATGGTTTACATGAATACGAGAAAAGCCACTATGATTACCCACAGAGTTTATTTTTTACAGCAGAAGTACCCACAGATGTGGCAGAAGGGGAGGTCAGAAAGATACATTTGGAAGCAGCAGTGCGAGAGGACAGAGAGACAAGGAAGGTGGTAGCTGGAACACAAGCATAGCACTAGACTCAACACAGCGGTTGAGTGACATGACTGATGGCGAGCTATTTGAAGATGACGATACTGATGGTGAAGTTATTTTTTAAATATCTATTCCATACCAATTGCAGTATAGGGAAATACCTCAGATAACAGTGTTGGCTAAACAAGTACAATTCTTTATGTAACAAGATTAGGCAAAAGTACCAAGTATACTACGGGCTAGCGGCCCTTATGATGTAGGTCTGCTGAAAGGCACAGGAGCAGTACAAATAAAATTGAAGAAAGGAGCAGTTTTACCCTAAGTTAAATAGTTTCCTATGTCAAGAGAGGCAGATGGAGGCATTTGTGAGACAATTGCCGCCTTGTTATGACAAGGAATTATTGTACCATCTGAATCCCTAGCAAATGGCTGTGTACCGAGTAAATATAGAAAAAGGAGGGTCTTGGAGAGTCATACAAGATTTACACCCCGTGAATAATATTGTGGAGGCATAGTTTAATAACCTAGCTACAATTCACCATCACACATTTTACAATTTCATTTTGATTCCATTGGACAATGATTCTCAATATCTCACTGCATTTACTTATGGCAGGATCTAACTGCAATACAAAATACTTCCAGAGGGGTACTATGAGTTTCTCAGTATTTTCAACAGAGTGCTGCAGATGGACTTAGGACACGTACAGACACCCAGAACCATCATACACTACATCAATGATTTGCTAGTGTGTAGCTCCACAAAGGAAGAGTGCAGGACAGACTTTTAAACATTATTAACAGTATTGGCTGAAAAAGGGTACTAGGTGGACAAAGACAAATGACAGTGTTGTGAGGAAGAAGTGGTATTTTTGGGCCGGATAATATCAAAGGAAGGAAGGAGGGTGGCACCTGACATAGCAGAGGCAATTGCAAACAACCTCGTCCAGTGATGGTGAAAGACTTACAGCAAATTTGGGGGCTACGTAATTAGTGCTGTGTGTGGGTTTTTGACTATAGCACATATATTTATCCCCTTTTGGTAGGACTGAAGGAAGCACAAAAAGAGAAAAGCCCCACAATATGAACAGACTAGATGATCAATTTATTTGGGGCTCTGAAAGAAGCAATAAGTACAGCTCCCAGGTTAGGGATACCAGATTATAAGACACCGTTTTATTTATTCTCACATTGAAATGGATACATGATGATGGCTGTCCTCATGCAGAAAGCTGCTATGGGGCACAAACCCATAGCATATGATAGTAGGATTCTTGATCCAGTGATGAGAGGGCATTTCTCATGTGAACAAGCATTGTCTGCAGCAACGTTTGCAATAGAGAAATCATCTGCAATAACAAATGACTGTGTAGTAACATCATATGTGGACCACACCCTGTTTGCCATTCTTAAAAAACTCAGGTCCACTCTCACTAAGCAGTGAGAATCTGGTTACAAAATAATATTATCCAACCCATCAGTAAACATTGTCAGATGTTGCATGGTGAACCCTGCAGGATGTATTGTCGAATCAGTAGAAAGAGGACAATGGATTCATGACTTTTCCACATATACAGACATACATGACGATATACCCCCGGTAAAAAGAAACAATGTTAGAGGGGGAGAGGTGGTCTTCGTTGATGGTTCATCGAAGATCGATCAGATCACGGATTGAGACATTCAGGAGAAACAGTGAAAAGGAGAAGGGGTTATGATTTTTAGATTGTGGCAAGCATCAGATTAGACCACACTGAAAGGTTGAATTAGAGGGAACTCTATTGGATCGACAAGATTGACAGCTTGAGTCCAAATGGGATGAATGAGAATTTCCATCTGGGTGCTTTCCTATGAATCTCCCCATGTAATCGTGCATGTGATTTCATTAGCACAAATGAGTTTGATCCAGTATACATATTAACTCACAGTGTGTCCCTCTCCTTTCTGATGGTTCATCATAGAGTTGTGACACAGTTTTACTATATTTATGGAACTAACAAATATGCATTCAGAGATACACACAATAGATTGTGAGCAGGTGTAGCTCCTTGGGACACCCACTTGATAAGATCCATTTAACAGGAAGCCCACCATTCCTTCACTTTCGACTATTTTCATTTTCGCTAAGCTCCCCAGTCTTTTTTCTGCCATTTGGCTGCCTCCTTTGGGTACTGAGATAATCATGTTGCATCGAATCTTTTCCATATAAGAATACATTCTTCCAGATCCCATTGGCTACCATCAAACACACCTTCCACTGGCGTCTCACGTGATATCATTTGTTTACATGTGAGGTCATCGCGCTGACACGTTGATCCTCGATGCTCATTGATCATTCACTCAGCACCACTCTGCTCATACAGCAGGACGCAAATCTGATACCAGGCATGATGTAATTACTGCGGAACCTAGAATAGTTAAGGTATGCCTTTCATCTACTTATTGCAGCATTTTACCACATTCTAATGAACCTATTAGTCTTTTTACCCTACCAAGACATTATTATTGCAGGGACACACACCGCTTCTAACCAAATACCACTCCTTACAAATGTGGAACCACACGTGGTAGAACTGCAAATGTGGCACAAGCTTTAATTAAGGTAAATTGCAATATGCCATCATTTTTATAGCTACACAGGAGCTTACAATACACTGAAAAACCTTTGATATTTTTTTCCTAGAGGTATTTTTGACCCTTAGATCTCCCTATTGTCGACGCCTGTCATAAAGAGCCAGGAAATCTTGCACAAATGTGATACTTAAGGTATGCACACATCCTTATCATGTCGCTTTTATGTCTTTATATTCCATCATTCAGACTCTTTTTCTGACTAGACATTATCATCTATATGTCACAAGATGATGCATATGACCTCTATCCAATGCCATACATAGTCAGGTAAGAGTACACATTACCTTTAGTTATGTTATATCCTATCTTGCAATGTTTTCCAGAGAGTCCCTAATCCATTCCTTACAGCCTTTCTAGGTTCCATCATCACACTCCAGTAATTATTCAGACAGAAATGAGTTTCCCAGTAAATTCACTCAAGTTGTTTCTTGCAAGGTAAATGACTCACGATGCTGCATGAGAGCCATTTTATATACAAAAACATGTTAATTAGGAGCTATTGAATTATCATAATAGCTAATGTATTTAACCTTTTATGTTACACTATCGATCAAAGTTTGAATTTCAGAAGGACAGAAAGACACTGAGCAATTATTTGTATTCCAAAATATTTGTATTTACATAATGCCATGAATTAATTGCAATGTGACTGAATTCTACTGACCGCATGTTACGATCATAATTACAATAAGACAGCTGTCGCTATTACAACTGTATAATTGAATTTATTTCTTAATGTTTATGTTTCAAATTAATCATAACCATTGTTTGTTTTTTCAAACACATTTGGTGATCAGGGGATGAAAGTGTTCCATAGCCAGTGGGCACTGGTTCCTCTCTCCTTGTGAATATGCAGCCTAGTGCCAGGGCTGAATACCACTCCCCCGCACCCGCCTACATTCCTAAGAGCATTTTCATTACATTTATTATAATTAAGGAGTGCACATATAAAAGGCTTCTCTTCTAAAGCATCAGATTATCAACACATGTTTCTGCTTAGTAAGCTGAGTTAATAGTGATGATATTGGCATTTGAAGAGCACAAGGACCAGGTACTGATAAAATATTCTGACGGTGCACGTGAGGTCTACAGTACACTCAAGAATATCACGGTGGAGAAGGCCA
Organism: Ambystoma mexicanum; assembly: GCF_040938575.1. Taxonomy (NCBI): domain Eukaryota; kingdom Metazoa; phylum Chordata; class Amphibia; order Caudata; family Ambystomatidae; genus Ambystoma; species Ambystoma mexicanum. The sequence continues at coordinate 756,633,999 of NC_090922.1, read as the reverse complement.
GGCTTTCAGCGTGCCTAAAACACACCAGTACAGCATGGCACATTCTTAGGAAAACTATTAGATGCACTGGCATTTCCCATGGCAGCTGCTGGAGTGTGCAGCCCATACAAAAGGCACAGATTTGGTTTCTGGCCGGAATGATGCAGCAGACGCAGAAGCAATATTAGCACCATATTTACCACAGATAGCAGAAATAACAATTGCCTCACACAAATATATGCTCATCATGTAGATAACAGAGAACTATAATACATTAACATTAACACAATTAGTGGAGTTACAGGGATGCGTAGCACACACAGAACAGAATCTTTGGGTAAAGCGGGGGTGCTTGTTATCCCCAGTGACCTAATGTGACAACAGGATAGCACAGGAAAGCTTGTAATGCCACTCAAATTATTTAACATAGTGCAAGAACAGCTGCACTACCCAGCACATGCCACTAGTGAATATGTAGCAGTAGATGTTTCAGAACATTGGTTTGTCCCTAACCTTCATGGGCATGTCATTAGCTTTCTCATTAGTTGTGCCAGATGGCAGAAATACACTGCAAGACACACCTTGAGAACAAACAGGGTAGAGGAGCAATACCTGGTCCAACAGGCCCATTCCAGCATTTGCACATCAATTATGTTGATATGCTCCAAATTTGTAATAGATACCAATACATGATAATGGTTGTGGGTCCCCTTTCAAGCTGGATTTAAGCAGGACTGTGTACCCATGCAGATGCCAAGTCAGTATCCAAATTCTTTGTACATGAGGTCTTTAATTGAGGGTGAGTATGCTGAGTATTGCAGTCAGACACCGGATGGCACTTTGTAAATGAGCTGTTTTCTGAATGAATATCCTTGCTTGGTTTCAAGCACAGGCAAAGCACTGTTTACCACCCACAGGCCAACAGCATTGTTGAACACCTCAATGGCCTCTTAAAGTAATGTATTGCAAAATTGAAAGATACCCTAAATATAATTGGTTGCATGCCTTCCCCAGGATATTTTTATCGTATGCAAACAGCCAAGCTCAGACCACCACCTCACGCTCCATTAAATAGTAATGGGTAGAAGAATGCAACTTATCATTGCTCCTCCCACACAGCCTTGATTGAATGAGGGAGCACTGCTATAGTGCTAGGTCAAGAGATTCATGATTATTTAACTGCCATGACTAAATATCTGAAATGTATTTCTTGACAGATCAAGGTGCGGCAGGGATGCCAAGAAGAAACAAATGATAACAGAGAAGGAGTAGTATATGTGAATGCTGCAATACCCCCTTGTCCTTGTTCCCAGGAAATTTAATATATGTCAGAAATGTTTCTTCGAAAGTGGTACGAGACACAATTTGAGAGCCCATTCACTGTCCAGTATGCAACCACCACTGCAGTAAAACTGTGTGGCGAGAAAGCGTGGAGGCATATAGGCAATGTTAATCAATTTGTAGGCAGGCCCCACCTGTCGGACGAAGGGGAGCCCAAAGGAGGAGTAGAGGAGGTGACCAGACCATAGACAAGGGCAAGGATGAGAGCTGACCAGCAACGCAAAACGTGACCTCATCCTCATTGAACTATATTGATTGAACTATGTACATCTCCAGAGCAAAGGAAACAATGTTTTTATCATCCCAAAATTTTAAGAGAAGGAAATATTCGGAGAAGGTGGACTTCCTTGCCATTATGATTGGTGCTGTATTCTTTTCCCTTTGTTGGTTCTATTTTGCCTATATTACAGCAATAAGATTTGTTATTGATAGTGCTACCAATAGAACAGTTAGCACCAATGAAGAAATTACACAAGTAAAAAGAGATATCAGTAACAGTGAATATGTCATGAGACAGCACTTTGGGGGCTACACTAAAAAAACTGGCAGCCTTTGGTTTCGTCACATGTTTAAAGTGGGAAGGGAGAAATTAGATGAAAACTGTTTTGTGTGCTCACTCCATCCATACACTTTCAGTGTCCAAAGATTATTTGTGGTTGAGGAAATACCAATAAACATGGCACACTGTTTAACTCACATTGCATTATGCAAAACAAGGGGTCAATTCCAGGGGAGGTAAGCTTCTACAAGATGGGTAACAAAAGCAGATTCCCTTTATGAAGACAACATTTTTAAAGAAAAACCAATGGGCAATAAAGGGATGAAATATACACTGTCCAGGCCACACAGATGAGCAGTAAAGGTAACTGCTCATCCATTATTGGAATGTACTAACAGTCTAGGATTGGGAATACCATTTTTTTGGGATAGATCATAGTTACACATAATGGAAGAAGTGTTTACCTCACAGGGTTGGGCAGAATGAATACTGGGATGCATAGCAGATGCACTTATAGGATTTCCTTGGAATCCTGTGGATAATGTGTAGAAGAATGGAAACAATATGTCAGACAGATGACATGGGTGGCGGATGAAGAAGGGCTAGTAAACATAACAGGGGTCTTGGCTCATCCTGTCTGGGCCCATTTAAAGAACTTCTGCCCCTGCTACATCCAGGCTGCTACAGATGGGCCCGTGCTGGGCACCTTATTTCCACAAAGATTGTGGAGTGCTCAGTAAGATGGCCGCCACCAAATACAGATTACTGCATGGACATACATTGTACTTTAAGCCCACCTCGGCAATATGCAGATTGGCTAGGGCTATGATATCCTGTTGGTGGCCCAGGAGTTGTCAGTTGATTCTGGCCCCCTCCAAGGGCCACCTCTAAGGGTCTTGGCTCACCCTGTCTAGGCCTCTCACGCCAGTATGTGCTTTGATGGCAGTCTGATTTGCTGCTCGTACCGTTGTTGCTCCTTGGGCCTCCCACATTTTTTAATCTTCAGCAGCACAGCCACAGGTAATCTTTTGTTACCATCAGGTCAGAGGGTCCATTGGCCAGCACTTGCACCCCTAACTTGCCCTTCTGTCAACCCAAGACCACCCTTGGGTTATCCTGAGCCACACCAATGATGGACCCTCACCCCTGTAGCACCTGGGTCAGCACAGGACATTCTGTGCTTCTCTGTCAAGATTGTGATATTCTTGCTTCTCTCCCCTGCCTCCATCCAGTTTCTGGCCCTGTCCGCTCTGAGTCACTGCTTTGGATCAAGTGTTCACTACCCTTCCTGACTTGCACCTTTTTCCACATGCACCGTTGGTCCTCACCTCACACGTCCACTTAGTTTTGGTCATGGCCACTGTGTTGTGACACTTAGGGTCGTGGTTGCCATTCCCTCACAGACTGCAATATACATTTTCAGACCTCAACTAATGCTGAATCCATTGCTAGGAGCCACCATATTTTAGTGCTGCCAATGTCTCTCCTCTCTTTATCTATTGAACCTACTGTGGGCATATTGGCCCCAGCATGCCTTATATCCCACATCTATAACATAATACTGCCTATGATGTTGTATTTTACTTTACTTTACCTATTTACTTTACCTGTCTATTGATGTAGTTCTCATCCTTGTAGTCATGCTTTTTCAATTGTGCACCCATCCTAATGATTGCATTTTACCCATGTGTACCTTCATATTTGATGTAGTTTCTATAACCATATGGTGATGCTTTACCAAATTGTACACCCATACCATTGTTGATTTTTACATATGTGTCCTGCATAAATGGATGCAGCCCCCGCACCATATTGTGAGGCTGTCCATTATTGCAATCACCTACTTGTACCTGCATACTTGATGTAGCTCCCTTCACCTTAGAGTGAGGCTTTCCCAACTGTGCACCTGCTCCAATGTCATCTTTTCTTTCCAGCCTTCTGCTGTGTTTGGACCTGTCCACTTGCACTTATGAACCCTCTCCTCGCCCTCTCCAAGTATTACTCCCTCCCCCCCGTTCGTGTACCACCCCCGTCCTTCCCCTCCTCTTATTTCTGTTACTGCACTTGAACACCCTGAATTGTCTCTCAGCCTAATAAGAACATTATTGTTTGTCTTCATCCTTGTTCATCTCCAACCAAATGTCCCCTCATCACCTTCTTGCCTTTTCTTTTCTGTTACTGCACTTGCATGCTCCGAATTGTCTCTTGACATAGTTGAAACGTTATTGTTTGACTTCTATCCCTGTTCATCCCCTCTCCTCACTTCTTCTCCTTCCCTCTCCAATTTATGTTACTGCACTTGCATGCTCCGAATTGTATAACAACCCATTAGGAATGCTATTGTCTGTCTTCCTCCCTGTCCTTCCCCTAAATCACTTCCCCTCTGCAGCCTTTCCCCTGCCTTTCTTATTACTGCACTTGCACGATCCGAATGCCGAACTAGTAAGTTTGCTATTGTTTTTGTTTTCTTCCTTGTTCCCCTTCCTTGTCTTGATATGCCTTGAAACACCTTTTTGCTGTATAGGCATAATTTAAATGCCCAATAAATAAAATAAATAAAGGTTAGAAAACCCATTGCTGTGTTTCAGGAATAATGGCACAGTGCAGGTAGGGAACAAAGTGGGATGTAAACACATTATGGACGTGCCAGGTATGAAAGTGTGCAAAGCAGTATTAATAGACCCCTATTAGGCCTGTGGTTCACAAGCCTATATGCAGGTCCTGCAGATTGGAGTGCATTTGCTTACTAATGATCTTACATGCACTGGTAGTGTCCCAATGTGATGTGGTGCAAATAGTATACTACCAAATGGTAAAAAGTGACCAGAAAGAGAAAAGATTACAATGCACAAAATAAGACAATTATTTTTTAAAGAAATTTGTTGACGGCTTGGATGCTAGCCCATCTGAACACAGGCTATTTACAAAGGTGCAAACATACTTTTCACGGCTCCTTGCCCCTGGCTTACAGTCGGCATTGAAAGCCAAGTGGCTGCAGATAACAATATTGTAGTTGTTGCAGGCCATAAATGCCACAGAGAAAAGGGCACAATGCTATTAAAGAGGAGCTGAGAGCAATCCGATTGATGATTCTCCAAAACAGGTATGTCGTCAACCTCCTCACTGCTACAGAGGGAGGCGTGTGTGCAAACATTGGCTCAAGCTGCTGGCCGAACATGTACACCCGCACATGAAGAGCAGAATGGGAGCTTAATAGAAGCAATATTTTCCCTGCAGAATTTGTGCACAAAAAATTGTCCAGGAGAACAGTGAAACAGAAGATGAGGTCTGGCTTACAGCTCTGTTCTCATGGGTGCCTACTTGGTTGGTTAATGCATTTAAAATATTACTCGCTTTTCTGGTATTGGTAGTAAGAGGTCTTTGCACACTGCAATTCATATTATTTCATTGTAGGAAAACTGGGAAAAGACTGTAGAGCAGTACAAGAGGACAGTGATATTGGGTAAAGATAATGAGGTACATATACAGCCCCAAACAGATGAACCACATTAAATGCATGCCATTGAAATACAATAGGATCCCCAGTCCCAATGGACCCAGAAAACAGTCCCGAGCACTGGGTCAGCTGAGAAGGTGAAGGGGAATGCTGCTTCATGACATTTGGGCCAGAAGAATATGAAGAGCGGGGTGGCAGCCTGAGGGCAGTCTGTAAAATATGGATACCCAAAGATGGGTATAATAGGATGAAGGAAAATGAAGGTGGGGAATGTAATAATGGAAATGAGGGTTTCTCCAGGTGTGGCCACGCCACCCTCGTCCCTCAGTATACAAGCTGAGAACTGGTTTATAAACAGTTAGTAAAACTCTAAGAGCCATGTAGTTACCATTGAGTGTAGAATAGATTATGTGACTTAAGTAGAGCGACAGGTAGATTGCATTTTGCTGCATAGACAGGCAGGGAATCATAAAAATGGTGATGCATGTAGGCACGAAGAACACTTACATGTAGATATGAAGAACTTTTGCACATAGGCGCAAAGAAAACTTGCATCGAGACACGAAGAACACTTTTACATAGAGATTAAGAACACTAACACATAGACATGAAGAACACTAATATTCAAGACACAAAGAAAACAACATGGCAGCACATTAACAGAAGTACCACCATTCCTTAGATCAAACACTGCTAGGACTCAATTCTGAAATACAGTAGCCTGACATGAAATATCTTAAAATAAGTTGCCAGGTATTACAAGCCCCAACACCAAGGTTTGTGCGCTGAGGGTAGTAGTGCTTAGCAAGGTGAAACCACATCAGATAACATTTCCCAGGCCATACAGCTACAATTATTAAGGTTAATTAGTTGCTGTTGGTAGCATTAAGAAATACTCATTGCCTTGAATGCCAAGTGCAAGTGGCTACAATGGCAATTTTTGGACATTACAAATGAATGCACAGCATCCAAGCGGCTGCCGAAGGGAAACACACACATGTTAGAATAGCAGAAAATCCAATAAAAACATGAATTTGAGTTCCAAACAGTGGTCCTCAACCACATGATCCCAACAATGACCATTCATTCCAGACCCAATTAGATAGTGCACCTACCACTCCCTTAGCACATCCAGATACAAAGATGACAGCAAATGCCACAAACAAAGCTGGTAGATAAGACCTCTTGCCTGGGAACAGAAGGGAGTAACTTCTTTAAACTAGATCATTGTGATTCTCCCAACCTCTCTTACCCTCACATAACTTGGCACTGTGCAAGGAGTATGAGGTCGGATGAGAAAACGACCGACTAATAGAAGTATGTTCTTCTTATCAACTAATGTAGTAGAATACCTACCAATGGCAAATTGTATTCAAATGTATTATCTGTGGAGGGTTTTCCATGGGAGAGGTTATGAGTTGTAGAAATATCAATTATAAAGTGCTCACTTATAGATAAATATATATCCTATACTCTGCCCTCCAATCAAGTATGAGAATAGAAGTGTGGTGTGCTTGTAATAACAATGACGTTCATTGTGACACTTTCCTCTATTAAAAGTTGTTTCTAACGCAATTGTGAGATTGTCCTTTGTATGATCTACCAGAGGCAGTCTATTTTGGAATAAAGCTGGGTTTTCTGATGCACTTGCACTTGGGGTTACTCTTTTATTTGAGTATTTTCTTCGGGTACCTTTAGTCATATCTTAACAGCAAGCAAGAGGGCTGGATTTTGCTGCTGCATTGTGTTCAACAATCAGTCTCCATCAACACAAAGAATGTTCTCTGTGCCACAAATTACATATGCAAACAGTTGTGATTCACAAGAAGCTAGGTCTCCAACAGCAAGACTGTGCAAACAAATAAAAAGTGAAAAAGTCAAAGTGAATATTTTTCTTAGAAAGTAGTACACTTGGAGGAAAGTGAACAGTGTTTAGGAAATAAATCATACAATTAGAGTAAGTTGCTCCAGCAGATTTGTCTTTGTTGCAAATGTAACTTACGCGAGCAAAGGACAGGGGCTTTTGTAGTATGTTGTCATTTTTGGTTGAGAACATGGTTGTGCGAATTTCACCCCTCCAGACACAAGTTTTCATATGAATTTATCTGTTTTCAGCGCTTTGCTTAAAATGGCTGTTTTCATGTTTTGGTGAGGCAGACGTAATTTGTGAGAGCTGCATATTGTGCTTTGTCAAGGTTGCAGGTCCACTAGAGGCCACACACATTGTGAAATGGCTCCAAAGCTTACCAGTGCGTCTGTTCTGCGCTACTTTGGCACTTCAGTGTTCATTGAGAGCATCCCAGGACCGAATTCCAAGAGGAATTGATGTATCCCTGGATATGAAACGCCTTCTAGCTATTGTTCATCACCTTTGACTGCTTTTATTGTACGCTGGGATTAACAGCACCAGCGCCATGACACAGCGACGTCTATATGGGATGGCAAAAGTTTTTTTTTTCCTGGCCTCCCCCCATAGTCTTTGCGGAAGAGGGGCACATGGCTGCCAGATTCAAAGTATTCCGTTCCCATTAGTTACAAAACAAGGCAGGGTGTTTTATGGTGCTCTGCTAAAGCTTTAGACCTGATCCCTGAATGTTGTTCAAAACCACATTCTGCTCTGATCAATAAACCCTGTAAAGCTTTCTGCATTCACTGTAGAACACACAGCAGGGCAGATTCTCAAACCTTGTTTTGGGGAACTTGATGAAATCCACTAATGCATCTCTGAACTTGCACAAATAAAGGTCCACCTAAATCTACAAAGGGCCTTTGAAAATGTGTATTTTAAATGCTTAAATTCAGATGGCCTTTTTTCACTCCCTTTGCTCATTTGCACAAATAAGGGGGCATTTTGAGCATTTCAATGCACATCCCAAAGCAACAAATGGGAATGTTCTTGAAGTGCACAAAAATGAACATCTTCCATTGCTCCTGTTTTGAATAGGTGCAGGGAAGGTGCAATGCACAATTGGTGTTAACCACTGCTCTCACCCATAGATTTCTATCGCTCAGAATCTTAGAAGAGTAAAGAGGATGGACATAAGCGGGGCAGAGAAAAAAAGAGTCTCAAAAACCCTGCTACAAGACTATAAGCATTGGTCAAATGATAGAAGAATAACACGTCTCCAGCAAGATGGGGAACAGATGCTGAAGTTAGTGAGCAATAGGAACTCTAAAAACTTCTGGTCGGTCATTAAACAGCTGGAAGGTGATCCTAGTAGTGACCTATGTAATTTAGTCTCGGAAGAAGGGTGGATGGATTATCCTTTGAAGGTATTTGAAGAACCAAGCTCGTAGAAATCAGCATTCATCATACTGTTATTCAAGGGGGGTGATTGGAGTGATCCAGCAAATTATCGCCCGCTTGCACTCCTTGACATAGAAAGTAACATTTTTATGGGAATGCTACTGGGGGAAATCGAAAAATGGGTTGAAAGAAACTAAGATCCTTTCAAAACTGGAAACAGCTTTTAGAAAGGGGTTGTCTACGGCTTTAAATGGAGTGACAATCAATAGCCTAAGTGAAAAGTCAGGATGTAAGGGAGGTCAGCCACTCTATGGGGCATGGGTAGACTTCTCAAAAGCTTTTGATAAGGTCAACAGAAACTGCTTGTGGTCAAAGTTGAGGGATTGGGGTATGCCGGAGGGGCTTTTGACGATGTTGGTGGAGTGCCATAAGAATACCAGAGTGAGGGTCCAGTTGGATAGAGAGGGATGGTTATCTGAGCCCATTAAGGTTGGAAGAGGGGTCAGGCAGGGATGCCTAGGGGCACCCCTCTTCTTCAATGTATACCTGGCAGAGTCAGGGGACTAAATACAACCAGCAGCATTGGTCAGCCCGGTGATTAATGGGAGCAAAGTACACTGGCTGACGCCGACGATGTGGTCCTGCTGGACAGTACAGTGGTAGGACTCCAACGTCTACTGAATAATCTTGATTGCTATGCAAGAGAGAATGGCATATCCCTGAATCCTGCCAAATCCAGGATTTTGGTATTTAGATACAATCAAAAAAAGATCAATTACTCTCATTGGGAGATGGGAGGGCAAAATATAGAAAAGGTGACGGTCCTGACATATCTGGGCTACAAAATCTACGCTTCACCAGCCAACTATAAGGGGGAACAGGACACACAGTTAAAGATCAAGCAGCTAATTCCACATATGAAAATAATAGCAATGAAATACTGCAAATTCTCCATCATGCCTTTGATAAAATACTATCAGACAAAGGTAACCCCAGTGGTTTTGTATGGATTAGAGGGGAAAACTTCATTATGGCGAGTAAACAGTCAAAGATGGGAGGGGCTCATCTGGAAGAGATTGCTCTGCCTCCCAGCAAGCCTCCCAGTCTCCTGGATTAGATTCGAATTGAGGCTGAGATCCCTCAAGGTTCAAGCGGACTGGAAGCTAACCTCCCTCTTTCGGTTGATCAAAATAGCGCAGGAGGATACACTTTATGCGGATATCAGAACCCACATGGAAAACAACAGATCAAAAATGCTGACAAACCTGGGGGCCCTGGTTGAGGAGCCCTTAATTAAAGCAGATACAGACCTTCAGACCCCACAATAAAATCACTAAATACAATGGATTGGATCCACACAATTGAGAAGATGCGCTCAAAGACGGATGTAAATTCCTTTCTGAAAGCAGACAAAAAACTGGGCCAAAGTCCCAAAATATTTATTGAGATTCCCTGATCGCAACATAAGAAAACAATTCCTCAGACTGATACTGAATATAGCACAAACTGGGGATGTGCATTCAAGAAGAGGAATGAGGGATACCATCAAATTCTGTTGTTCGAGATATAAAAACCCAGAGAATCAAACATCTCCTTATGGACTGTGAAGGAACTTGGGACTTGAGATCTCATCAATTCAACAGATTTGGTGTGAATTCGGATAGATTGGTACCATGTACGGTCTGGGACTGGTTAACAGCAGCTCACAACCAGGCTCCTACAAATGCAGTGGTACAGGTGTTGGAAGGTTTTAATTTGGTGTTTTAGAGGGACTTTAGCATCAGCAAATACCAGTTGCCTAATTGGAGGTTTATCCTCTTAGATGGGAACAATGACGACAGAGAATATACCATCATTTGTTCAAATTTGTCTACATTGAGCTTTGATATTCTAAGAATTGTAAAATGGATTGTAGGACTGTTAAGTGTAATGAATTGGGCATGGTTTTGTTGTTGGATATTTTAGTATACCTGTTTTCTTCCTTGTATTATTTTTTAATTCTGTCTGAAGAATGAAGACATTGTGTTTGTAAATGAAATTGTCTCTTTTATACATGTATATGTAAAAGGGTAAACTAACCAATTACAATAAAAATTAAAACATTTTTTTTAAAGTTTTTATTTTTGACCACATTTCACAGTGACATGATGGACTGTCACTCTGAAATATGCTCTAAGGTTCCACATGGGTGTTGGAATCATATAGTACATTCGTTTCAGGAGTACATTCCTGACACTAATGTATTTAAGAGGGATGGGCAGTGTTTCTTTATACTTCTGTTCAGCCACTCCTGTAATGCGCAAGTCAATGTTGAGATTAAGGTGGCCTGTGTGTTTTTGAAATTAGCTTAAATTGATCGATTTGTTTATTAGATATACATATAGCAACAAGGCTTTGTATAACATCTGATTGATAATTCATACAAACAATTATTGTCGGAATAGAAATAATATTATGCCTCCTATTGTAATAGTCGTATGTGTATTGGCCTACGCCAAGTTGTCTAAACATCATGCGCGAAAAACTCCACGACAAGGTCTTGACCTTAGAGAAATCAATGTAAGCCGCCATCTTGGATTAAGCCACCATTTTAGGTTCTCTTGTTATGCAGAAGTCACCCTGAACATCAAAATGGAGGCCAAATGACATTCTGAATAAGATTCTGGCCGTTGTGCCCTCCGTACAGCTGAATAATTAATATGCCTGCAGGCCACTTGTCGGGGTCGCAAACAGAGACCTTGTCCTACTGTTGACCTATATGTAAATGTACTACTTACATCAGTGAAACTAATCGAAATGCATATATTAAAGGTTGACCTGGCAAGGAACCCTAAGACCAGAATTGTATTTCGGAGAATGGTTAACCCGCAAGAGGGTTGGCCAAGGGCTGGACAAATTGTTTAAATAGCCCCGGTATTCCAATGTGCGGTCTGTCACTAACACATCAAACCCTTGTTGAAGTTCGTTATGTTATACTGAGAGCCGAATAGCTATCCGTTTGTCAATTGACTTGGTAACTGTTGTAGCTTGAAATAAAGCACTTGTATGTTTCTTTGTAACCTGTGTTGGTGTGTTTCTTTTTGGGCTTCCCGGCCTCATATTATTTTTCTGTTTTCACATTATAACAGGATAGACATATACATCTAGCAAAAATCCAACATATCAAAACTATCGTAAGCATATAAAAATTTCAGCTACATGAATATAAAACCGTACTATAAAATATATTATATTTATATCATTTCCTTGCATAAAAACAGACCATAAAAGGGGGATTTCGTTCATCATAATAGCATTATTATACGCTTTAAAGTACTTTGTTCGCAGTAAAACAAGAGATTCACATACTGTTATTAGATGAAAAATGGTCTCCTTCACTAAATTGCCACATAGCCGACAAAAAGTGTGACGATGGGACACTTGGGAACTCCAGTACTAAGACAATAAAACCACTGTTACATTAAATTTAATTAATAAATAAAAACGGAAAATATGCAGGCTTGGATAAGCTGTTATATAGAGCAGAGGAAAGTTTCTAGATATTCTCTCAATACAATAGTCACGAGTAGAAGACATATTCCTGATGTGAAGCATATTCTCCATAAAAGCAGCTTGACATAGCTTAATTTTCAGCCATAGCTTGGCATCACCAGATATGTAGTTGTCGGTAGCCTCATATATCCGTTTAATGTGTAACAATTTTAACAAGCCAATAGTGCCTATAGGAGTCTTCTCATCAAGACCCTAAAAAGGCCATCATATAAGGAGTTCTGATAGTTTCCACTGATGTAGCAGATAGACGCTGAAACAGCAATACACATTGGGCTATGTAAACATTCCAGATGCTTCGGATGTTAAATTCAAGATAAAAGTATTGAACACTAACACATTGGGGGAGACAAAATAATGTCCTCAGTAGTTTGGCTTCAAAGGTGATAAACTGTCTCTTGTGTTGATGACCCCATATTGCGACTGCGTAGGAAAGCATAGCCACAATCTTAGCATTATAGATAGATAAAACAGCAGATGTACAATAAACATTGTTACGTCCAATGAATGCGCTAAGTGCACTAACCTATATATCACATTTAGACCAATGTAAGTCCAATGTAAGTCCCATTTCATTTTATCAGCAAAGATGAGACCCAAGTATTTATAAGATGTTACTTGTTCTAAGGGTAGAGAAGATAGAGACCATAGGTATTTTTTAGGTCTACATTTTTGGGTAAAGACCATGATTTTACTTTTGGCATTATTAATTTTGAGGCCATTAGCTGCTGAATATGTAACTAGGGCATCTAACATCAGTTGTAGACCGACAGGCGTATAATGTAGAAGAATAAGATTGTATGCGTAAGCAAGCCAGCCAATAGTAACATTTCTGACTTTAATAGGGTTGGCATCATGGATTGCAAATGCGTCAGACATATCGTATAGATAAAGATTCAATAAGATAGCAGCAATCATGCACCCCTGTTTAACGCCACAAGAAGTGGATATAGATTTTGAAAGTCTTCCAAGAGCATTTAGTCGGACACAAACAGATGTGTTTGCATGTAGAAGCATCTACATCCGAAGCAAACCGGGAGGAATCCCCCATGCATCAAGTTCCCGCCACATCCGATTCCTACACACAGTATCGAATGCGGCAGAAAAATCGATAAATGCACAATGTACATCCAATTTGCAACATTCCCAAGAATGTTCAATATCTGAGGTCAAAATGAGCAGGTTGTGTGATGTGCTCGATTTGTCTCTGAAGCCTATTTGGTTCGGGGGCAGTATCTTGTTAATTCTTATCCATGAATTCAATTCAAAGAGAAGAACTTTGGTAAAGATTTTCGATGTAGAGTCTAACATGGCTAACATACAGTAATTGGATGGAACATCCCAAGCTCCTTTCTTGTGAACCGTCAGGATGTTATTGGAACGTCAAGAGGGCGGGAGGATTCCATGTTTACCAATATGCGAAAAGAGGGCATGAAGGCAGCACCCCAAAGTGGGGGGTCACTTTTGATCACAAGATTACAAATGCCATCAGGGCTGGCAGCACTCGAAGATTTTAAGTTCTCAATGATAGTTATAATATCAAGGACAGATGCTTTACATACCCATGGGACGTCGGGAATCAGAAAAGCAGCTGTCACCGAGTCCACACAGCTAAGGGTAGATTGAACATTTATCGTTACCAGTTTTTAACGGCAAGGGCAGGTTAGCTCTTTCGAAGATAGTTTTATAAGATCTTTGTCCAGAGGCCTTACTCTGTATTTCTTTCATTAATTCCAAAAAGTTATTAATCATATCATCATTATATTTGATATCAGAAAAACAGGAACGGATGAATTCCGGTAGAAGTAACTGGGCCTTAGATTTAGCCTCAGAGCTTAAATGAAAAAAGTATATCCTCTGCACTTTTTTCATTGGCACAGAATTTTGAGGATCTTCCCCAGTTTGTCCCTTTACCCTACGGATAGGGCTGTCCAACTCCAGGATTTGAGGGCTGTAATCCTGATGGATTTGCAGGATATCCCTCATTAATATTCATGAGGAAACATCTACATACATTTAGAATCATTGCAAAAATATATCTCATAAAAAACCCTCAGAATTCCGGCCCTGAAAGCCTAGAGTTGGACAACCCTGCATCTAGCACAACTCCTGTAGCATGTGCACCCTCCTCTAGGGAATGTATTGATCACGTGCATTCCTAAAAGTTGAAATGCATATTGATAAATATGAATGTCACAGTTTTTCAGATGATAGCTCAGTCTGTTAAACACTCATTACAGAGATTTGTTTTCATATTCCAGATCACAGTGTCTAATTCCAGCAAGGTAGACACAACCTTTTCAATGTCTGAGGATAATAAACTCACATGTATGTATACTTCTGTGATAGTAACATCTGCTGAGCTACAAAACAATATACCTCATTAGACAACTTTGAAAGCTAGTATGCTGCAGGTCTTGAGCTTGATTTCTCAAAATGAGAGTTGTAAAAACTAGCTGCTACCTAGTAAAGAGCATAAAGTGTTAGTCGGGAAAGATGATTAGGTAGTCAAATTCAAGGGTATGGAACCAGAGTGTTGAGGCTTATATCCTGGCTTTGACAGTGGACGATACAGTGATCCTAGAAAAGTCATTTTATCTCACTTTTTAGTACTATGCTGCCTGCTACAAGAAGGCTTGTCTTCTCACATAATGGTGCCATTGTTCAGCCTATTTCTTGATCTTTCTTTTTATGTAAACTGTTGGAGTGAAGGGGTCATGTACAGAAGAGAGCAGGCCAAATGTCACCCGCCTATTTTGAGGTGTGCTTATTTAGCACAAGAAATTGTTTGCTTTCTTTTAGGATTTCAAAGGTACTTCTGCACATTAAGAATAAAAGTCAACAAGACTAAGCAATGGGTCTATTTAAAGCTTTAAAAAACAATAGAAAACCCCAGAATAAATATGTTAAGTTCACACCAAATGATATTTGGGTTTTTGTATACTTACCTTGATGCTAGAGAACATGAAGCTGGAATCAGTCTCATTTTGCATAATATGCTTCTATACAGTTTTGTTTTTGAATATTGTCAAGTCAGGTTATAATGTGATTTATTTACTTTCCAAATCAGTTCTTCAAAACCGGAAATTAATTTGGTTCATGAATGGAAAATGTTCACAAATAATTCTACTTTGCTCTATGATAAGAACTTGGAAACAATGTGTGAAGTGCAGACATTGTAAATTGGCTCAAATAAAAGCTTCAGTTTATAGTCAATGCATGTGATCCTGGGCAATTCATTTAATCTTGTGGTGCCTAGTCTGTTATGACATGATATGGCATTTATAACGCGCCTGTACACAAGTGTTTCAAGGCGCGACGAGACAAGGGAAGGGGAACATTGGGAAGATAGGCAATGATCCTGCTAGGCCAGGTGACATTGAGATCGCACAAGGGTTGCCAGGGAGGCAGTGCAGGTGTGCAACTGGTGGGGGAGGGGACTTGGGCGTGTGATCACAGGGTAGCCAGGTGACCAGTGCAGTATCAGTTATGGCCAGGAGTTCAGCAGGGGAGAGGAGAAGAGAAAGCCAAACAAAGAGGAAGGTTTTGAGGTGCTTAGGGATCCAGAGATGGTTCTCCTGAAGTTTCAGGGAGGCAGGGACGCTATTCCAGAGGGAGGCCCCTGCCGAAGAAAGAGCTCGACCACCAACTCGTTGCTTGGAGAAGTGATTGAACCTGAGGGAGTTGGAGGCGGATGAGCGAAGAGCTCGGCAAGGAAGATCTTTTGGAAGGGAGAGTTGAAGGTATTGAGGGCACAGAAGGCCTTGTGGACAATGCAGAGGGTTTTGAACTTAATCCTTGCAGCAACTGGGAGCTAGTGTAGAGATTTCAGTCCTGGAGATATACGATCCCTGGGCTTGAGGCCACAGACAAGTCTTGCAGTCCTGTTCTGGTTGAGTTGCAGAGGGTGGAGAGCTGAAGCAGGCAGATTTAGAAAGAGGCTGTTGCAGTAGTCCGGCCTAGAGAGAACCAGAGCTCTGGAGAGAGTGAGCTTCTATGGGAAGGAGAGGTAAGGAAGAATACCTCTGTTTAAATTGGTATTTTCTAGAAATGTCAAGTTGTGAACCCCTAAACACGATTTAGTTCTCAGTGTATTCTCTTCAAAGGTTCTCACTCATGGTTTAACTAGCTATAGTGTTGCTTCATGTATAATAACAGTAGACTTAATATATTGCAAACCACAAAGACATGAGTTTCTTGGCTGACTATCAAAACATCTTGAAAACCTCTTCTAATCTCAGTCTATGTGCGCATACATGCACCTTTCTGGTATCTCTTCTCTGCAATGGTGTATGCAACTTTCCCAATGCTTCCATTCTGTTGTATACTTGACCCCATTTACAATTTGCTAAAATGAGTGCTCTGTCTATGTAAGTGTATTTGTACCTTTTTCATACATATGCTTATCTGTGTCTAAAACAACACCCTCCTGTATCCATTCATTTTGTTGGTTTGGGGGGCGCAAACACTACTGTGTCCTAGGCCCCAAAACTCCTTAATATGGGCAAGCCATGCCGGGCCTTACAATTTCAAAGTACGCAGATATTGCATGCTGTTCATAAATTAAGACATTTGAAACATTTGTACAGGTGATAGCAACATATGGTAAGATGTTCGAGTACAGATTGAATTGCCCCCCCATTAAAAATGAAGAAACCAAGAATCCCTTATCAGCGAATCCACCCACCTTACCATCGCTTTAGTGGCTGTCACTAACTTGATGGGTTATAAATAAGAATGGGAAATCCCTGGAAGATCTCTTACCTCCTTCCTCGCACTTGAATCAGAATAATACTCAAGCAGTATTTGAAATCAACATTAGCAGTCCATGATGTGAGAGGACACATATCAGTAGTCATATGTAAAAAGTACACATCCTCCTGTATAAATACAAAACTTAGATTTGTAACCTCCCAGAATGTACAATTGCTCAAGCAGATACATATGCAGCAGACAGATTTAAGAGTCAACACCGCAGCCATTTAGACAATGAGTGAGGTTTGTATTTCAACGAGCAGCTCCTGGGAATTATTAAATATGTAGGGGCTGGTAATGTTGATATGTTAGGCACTATGAAATTACAAGAGTTCTAAGAATCGTACAGACTTAGTCCTAGTCTTAGCTAGTGGTTTCGACATACAGAACCATTCATCAGAGTCCTAAATTTGACATAAAGTCGGAGTTTGGAAACTGTGCCCATTTCCCTAATACCCTTGGAATTAGATCCAAAAGATGTTGCCTGTTGTTGTTGTGGCCTTGTCTTAACAAAAAGGGCATTCGGATAGCAGACCACATTGCCATCACTGGAGGATGAGCAGGCACAGGGCTTGCCAGCTAAACTCGCCAAAACAGTCTGTGTCCTTCAATCATGTATTGGCAGTGTGCTGTAATGGGGTTAATCTCGACCTAATTGTATACGTCGAAATAATACGTATTCTTCTGCACATTTCCATCAAGGGCTTTTTGGAAAATACCTCCTTGTCTTATTTTGATGTGAACCCTGTGAGGTCAACGGCTTTGCCAGTTGAGCTACTGACATCGAGGGCGTGTGGTTCTACCAATACTCTTACCTGCATCCAGATTGTCTGACCTGGTCACTTCACTGCCCACGAGGTGGCAGAGAATTGAACTCTGTGGTTAACTTCCTACTTACCAGGAGGACAGTTTTTTCTCCCTCGATGTGTGGATGTGTGAATGTACTGAAACCTGAACCAGGAACTGGTGCAAAGTGGGCTAGGGGGTTCATCCGATGACTGGGGTCCTGTTGCAGGGTCTGCAGCCAGCCTAGTTGATATTGGTATTGTATTTCTATTGCGCTCGTACACAAGTGTTTCAGAGCGTGAAAAGGAAAGGGAGGGGAACAGGGGAGAACAAAATAACGATCGAACTAGGCCCAATGACATTGAGAACGTGCAAGTGCATGGGAGAGGGGGAGGTGAAAAGTGCATACATGGAAGGGGGGAGAAGTGGAAAGTGTGGAGCAAAGGAGAAACATATACATAATAATAAATAAATAAATAATACAGGCAACAAACAGTGGTAGTGCTGGATTTAAGGCAGCAGACAGGGTAGGTCTGATAAGTGAAGGAAGAAAAAGGCGGGGATTATATGGGTACAGATACATACCCGAGTGCAACGGGTGGGCAGGAAGCAGTGCGGGAGAGTGGCAGGGTGAGCAGGTACCTGGGCCCGGAGGACAGAGCGTGGCCAGGTGCACACTGCCAAAAGAGAACAGATCAGCAGCAGAGAGGAGGAGCGAAGGCAGAAGCAAAGAGGAAGGTCTTGAGGTGCTTTTGGAACCAGAGATGGTTCTCCTCAGGTTTTATAGTGGCTGGGAGGCTGATCCAGATGGAGGCTCCAGCCGAAGACAAAGATCTACCCTCAGCTTTTTTCTTTGAAGTACCTCTGAGGAGGTGCAGTAGGAAGTTTGCCTTTTTAGAGACATCAGAGATGTGGGCGGGGAAGGAAAGTGTGGCGTCAAAGAAGTTGTTACCCTCGCGGGTGGGGGTAGGAGCAGGGCCAAGGGAGGCCGGCCAGAGAGTGAGGGGAAAGGATGGTTGAAGATGTGCCAATGAGGAGGATCTCCGTCTTGCTGGCATTCAGACAAAGATCACTGGCGGCACACCAATATTTAATGGCAGTTAGGCAATCAGAGATTAGAGAGGGAGAAGAGGTGGCGGAGGGCAGCCTCAAAATGATTTGAGTGTCCTCAGCATAGCACTGGAAATTTGAGCAGGAAATGGCAATGCAGTGGGCAAGAGTTGCCAGGTATTGGTTGAAAAGCCAGGGGGACAGGTTAGAACGCTGGGGAACACCACAAGTAGAGAGGAAAATAGATGATAGGAAGGACCCAAGTTGGACCTGGGAGGGTCGATCAGAGACAAAAGAGGTCAGCCAGGCCAGAGCCTGATCAGTGTTACCCAGTTTATCACAGAGACGGTTGAGCAGGATGGTATGGTTGACCGTCCCGAAGGCAGAAGAGAGATCGAGGAGGATGAGGACAGAGTTGTGGACCACAGTAAGCCTGTGCCAGTGCTGTATGGTGTGTGCCTGCTGGGACAATTAGATATCACTGAGTGACTCACTCATGCTTTTTTCCCACCCGACCACTTGTGGTATGAGAGGAAATGGGCAAAACCTCATACAGGTATGTATTTCAGGCCATGTCCTAATGGTGGCACTAGCTCTCCCATCTGATCTCTCCCACCCTCACCATTTAACAGGATATTGCTCTTCTCCTGAGGTGCATGAGGTGGCCACACATGCCCAGTTCCTCTGCAAGTCAGAACATATGTGAACGTGATATTGCTTCCATGTCAGTAACCATGTTGAAACACCTGCAAATCTGTTGTACTTTGATATCATGATGGAACACTTACAGGCCTATCTTACTCTGACAGTTGCTAACCACTGTATTTGATGGTTTTTGACTCATTTTTGTTGCCTCGAAGTTGAGCTTAAAGTACCGGTTTATATCAGAAATTGTTTCGGACGAGTATGTTTTACACATCCCATGCTGCTTTTTTTAATAGAATTATATTTTAGCCTCGGCGGCTACCCTAACTGCTGTGCCTTATTCAATAGGGTAAGTAAACAGAGGATTGTTTCCCCTTTTGCAGAAATAGGAGTTTGAGTTTCCCAGTGATTTGCAATGGGATCACCATCTGGCAACACGCCAGGTCCATTAGAAAGGGTGGATTACACAAAAAATGAGAGGTAATTAATCTGACTTGCCTCTACTTGACAATCTTCAGGGTAATTCACGGAATAAATGTGCACCGAAAACGGGGCGCAAGCATGAAAAACGCAGCGCACATGTGCAAAACGTGCACAAGCGCCATTTACCAATTCATGGAATACATTGCGCGTGGCTTACCCGTGACCTGCGCCGAATCCGTGTGGGTCCTACATGCCATTGCACCATCAGGAATGCTCTGCGTGAGGCGCCCAGAGAAGGCGCACCCCGTCGAGCGCACACAACTAAAAAGGGGGTGCAACACGTGGAATGCGGAACACCAAGTGAAAATGTGGGCATAACGGGGAAAGTTTTGCAGCGAAATCCCTGCAACGCCCACACGCACGCAAGCAACACGTATTCATGGAATCAACAGGACTAACAGTCGAGCAGCAAAAGACACACAAACCCGGAAACAAGTACGCCAGGCGAAAGCTGGCGTAAGCGCCCCCTCGCAACATAAAAGTACATGCAAACAACAAACGCACGTATACAGCTACAATGAATGTACCATTCCTCGAAGCAGTGATCATGGGACACCGCAGGAGGTGCAGGAGGTGGAGGATAATCTAAAATTTTCAATCTAAAATCATAGCTAAACAAGACAGCCTGAAACTGGACAATCGCCCTCCTACCGCAGCTGGGGCCCTCTCCCCTGACTTGCCCAATCTCAAACGGTTTGCCTCCTCACCACTCACGACTGAGGAGGTGTAAAACATTATCCTGAGGATCAAACCGTCCAACTGCCAGGGTGATCCCTGGCCTGCCCGAATCATTAAGGAATCGGCCCACGATTTGGCCCCATTTATCACATCCTTCATCAATGCTTCCTTTAAAACAGGAACTGTCCCTGACAACCTCAAGGACGCATGGTTTATCCCCCTGCTCAAAAAACCCTCCCTCGACCCTAGCACACCCACCAACTACCGACTTATTACTACTGTCCCATTTCTGCTAAACATCTTAGACCGCGCAGCATACCTGGAAATCTAAGAGTACCTGGAAGCCAATAATCTCCTAGGTCTTAGACAATCTGGCTTCTGCCCCAGACACAGAACAGAGACAGCTCTACTAGACTTAAAAACTCAAATTGAAGTTCTAAACGACAACGGCAAACAAGCCCTATTACTTCTACTCGACCTCTCCGCAGCATTCGATTTGGTCAATCACCAAATCTTATGCAAGCATCTTCACTCTGCCGCCCATTTCTCTCTGTCAGCTGCGGCCTGAATCAAATCATTCTTGAGTAATAGATCTATGCGGGTCTTCTCTCAATCTGCAGCTGCAGATCCCTCCCCTATTCACTGCGGCGTCCCCCAGGGCTCTTGCGTGTCGCCAACACTCTATAATGTTTTTACAAAACCGCTCTTTGATGTACTTGACCATCTGGGTGTCTCTTATACGAATTACGCTGACGACACCCAGATACTCATTCCCATCACTGGAGACTACTTGGCTGACACCACGGCCCTGAATGACGTCTACCTGGTCATCCAAGCCTGGATGGCACAACACCAGTTATGCCTCAACGATGACAAGACTGAGCTCCTCATCTTGGGCATTACGCAACGCCTTAGTAAACTTGAGCCGTCTTACCAATCGTTTATCATCGATGGCAACACCATCCAAGTTTCGAAAGACACCAAAACCTTAGGCGTCTACCTTGACACCACCTTATCCCTATCCCGACAAACAAATGCAGTCAGATCTGCCTCAGCATACACCTGCAAACTCATTGCAGCCTGCAGGCCATTTCCGACCACTTCAAACACGGTCACAATGGCCAGAACCCTCATCATGGCCAAAATCAACTATGGTAGTGCCCTCTACCTAGGAACCAGCCAAGAGAATCTGAACAAATTGAAAATCTCCCAGAACAACACCATTAGAGCGGCTCTAAACATCCCGCGAAACCACCACATCTCGGAATCCAGATCAAATCTACATTGGCTACCTGTCAAACAGAGAATTTCACTGAAAGCCTTAGGCCTTACCCACAAATGCCTAGCCAACCAAGTTCCCCCGTATCTCTGCAACCGGCTATCCCGCCACGCACCTACCCTTCCTCAAAGAACCGCCCAGACCCACTGTTTAACCATCCCTAGGTTCAAATATCAAAAATTGGGTGGATCAAGCTTCCCCGTCCTAGCCTCTAAGCTGTGGAATGCCCTCCCCCTCACCATCAGATCAGAAGAATGCTTCAGTGCCTTCAAGTCCAAAACCAAAGCCTGGCTCTTCAATCAGCCTTGAAACTCGGATCTCTTATGTACCTGGGAGCCCTGTCCCAGTAAGCACCTGCTCTAATCTCTACTCTGTAAATGATGTATATTGCTGTATACTCTGACTACTTTGCACTGTATATAAAGTTTGATTATATGTATGTTCATTATGTAACCATGTCTAAAGTTGCGCCCTGATGGTGCGCGTTACAAATAAAACAAATACAAATACAAAATACAAATAGCCAGTCCCCGCATTTTAATACCCAGGACCAGCCTTCTGGGATGCCTCAAATCACCCAACCAAGCACTGGGCCCCTTGGAAACGGTGCTCAATGTACTGCATTTTTTGGCCACTGAGTCATTTCAGTGGACAATTGCCATAGTTGTAGGTGTCTCACAGCCCACGCAGTCACGCTGCCTACACCAGGCATTGGCAATCATGACTGCATGCCCCTCAGTCCGCAGGCACATATACATGCCCAGAACACCCGCAGAAAGGCAGGCCGTGGTCCAGGACCTTTACAGAGTGGCATACTTCCCAAAAGTTCTTGGTGCCATTGATTGCACCCATGTGGCCCTAAGTCTACCTAGAGACACTGAGCACATCTATCGCAATCGCAAGCACTGGCATTCCATCAACGTGCAGGTTGTATGCAATGCCAAGGGAATCATCACCTCTGTCTATGCAAACTATCCAGGGTCCACCCATGATAATTTCATATTCAGAATGTCACCCCTAATACGGGCCCTTGAAGCTGAGAGGCACGGCAACACATGGCTCATTGGTGAGTACAAATGCCTGAGCACATGCATGCATGTCACACACAGACAAATAGACAAACTCAACTAATGAAAACCATTATCACCTCCCCAGGGGACAGTGTCTACCCTTTGAGCACCTACATGATGACGCCAATACAGAACCCCACCACACCACCCCAAGTAAGATACAACGCAGCCCATATTGCAACCAGGGCCATAGTGGAGCGCACATTCAGAGTGCTCAAGTCACGTTTCTGTTTCCTTGACCACTCTGGTGGACAGCTACTATATGCACTCCCAGTAGTGTGCAGGATCATTGTGGCAGCATTTGTCCTGCACAACGTTGCAACATGACGGGGCGTACCGGTGGACATGGTGGTGCCCCCACATCCCTAACCAAATACACGGCCACTGCACATGGGAGGGGAAGGGCATGTGGCGAGGCAGCCCGTAACTAGCTTGTGGCACAATTTGTCACCTAACATCCGACCCCTGCAGAGTGCACACAGGCCTGGCACATTCCAGGTGACAATCGATGATGACAATGGGACAGTCAACTGTCACAACCTTACCACCCTGAGAATGTGTCCTTGGAAGTGATACATTGTGTGCATCCTTAGCTACTTAAACAAACCCAATCCCGTGTGACCAAAAAGCACACATTCAAGGTTCAGAACCCACTACCCCCTTGCAAAACAGCACATCCAAAAACTGGTATGTCACCTAAACCCTCCCAAACCCCATGCCGCCCGCCTGATACACCATGCCATAGCATGCAATGTTAAAACTCCAAAATGAATCTGCAACACATGACACAACTCCCACAAAGTGCACTTTGACAAATGGAAATAGGCCAGAGACAACACCCCTTGCCACATCAAAATGAAACTGTACACATGAACACCTATTTACCACCATAACATATCATGAACACAGGACCCAACAGTGACAATGTCAGACAGTTACCAATCACAATAGCATAAGTATCTCAATGCGACAAAACAATAATGCATCACAGGAACATTATCACAGTAATTGGCATGGAATTACCATGAGATTACCAGAGTAATTATCGGGGAATGGGAAGTGGGAAGCAAATACATGGGTGGGTATGTGTTGTTTTCACATTTACTAGGCAGGGGAAAATGGGTTTTGTGAGAGTGACTATGGCCAGTGGGCTCTCAAGAAACCTATTGGTGCAATGTGTGCAGTGGACACAGCCAAAGGCCATGGCTGGCGAGCCCTAAAGAAACCTATTGGTGCAACATGTACAGTGGCCACGGCTGAAGGCCATGGCTAGTGGGCACCAAGGAAACCTATTGGTGCAATAAGTACAGTCAGTCGTGGCCGAATGCCATGGCTAGTGGGTCCTAAACAAAGCTATTGGTGCACATGTACAGTGGCCATGGCCAAAGACTGTGGCCACTGGCCTTGGCCCTTGAAAAAACTGTGGTATATCAAAACCCTTGAAATTCACAGAAACAATGTTTAGTTAAGGGACAGTTAAGGTAATCAGATTTAACACAACAAACCCCTTGAAATTCAAGGAATGTGTGAAGTGATGATCATACTAACTCCCCACATACCACCTGTTTCAAAGCCCATAAGCACATACATAACAGATGGAATTCACAATGACAAACAAATTACAGGCTGGCAAAATAGCTCAGTGTATTGTGGGCTTGCTGCTGTGATATGTGTGTGATCTGAAGGTCACAGGTGTGAATCCTGACAAGGCCAACTCAACATTCCATCCTTTCAAGGCCGATAAATCAGTACCAACTCAGGTTTGGTGATATTGTATGTATATATTTTATATGTAAAGTGGTTTGGGCTAAGTGCTACATAAATAACCATCATTAGATCCTAGGTGTCATCTACGGGGAGACACAGAGTTAAGATGATCATCACTTCCCACATTTGCTGAATTTCAAGTTTTTTTGATTGTTTTGCATTAACTCTGATCACCTTATCTCTTCCTTAAATATATATATATATATGAAGAATGCAAGGTGGTTTGAATTGAACTTGCAACACCACAAGGGTAGAAACCATAACCGTAGGAATGTAGACCTATATTGAGATGTAAGAGTGAAGTGATCAGTCCAACAATTTGGTAAAACAAAAGTCCATCCCTTTTGAGTATTGGGTTCAAATTACTGTTTTTGTAAACTACTGGTTTGAAACCACAGGTTTCCCATCGCAGCACTAGGTTGTGCTATTCCCAGTGATTCCAAACCCATCATGCCTTGTACCGAATCCCGAAAATAAACAAATATTCAATTCTGGATCATATGTTTTAAGCAGCAAGCAGAAGAGCGGAACACTGGTTCAGGTTAAATTGGTCAAGTCTGATGATGGAGTACACAGGTAGTTTGTAGCCCAAACAGCCCAAAATGGATTTGAGACTGCTATAGTTTTAAGGCATTTCCTTGACTGTGTCATTACCAGTTTCATTGGATTATAAATGATGCGAGTACGTTGAGCATTGATGGCAATATTTGCCATGCAATGTGAGTACTACAACATATCCTGGGAGATCCTGACAAATGAATCGACTTTCTGGTCATATGATGGCAATAGTTGACAAACCGTTTTGTATCTGCCCACATGGTGACAAAACTTGGAAACATTAATGAACAGCAAACAAAAGTATTGGCTTTGTCAATGCGTATAACATTTGTGTACATGCATCAACTATACAGGAGAGTTAATATTCACTTGAGCTGATTAATGACGAACCTCAGAGAGGCAAGGACACCCACATTTCAGTGGGTGGGCCCTTCCTGCATTCGTTTTTGTTGGTCAGTTGTTCATAATGAAGTGGTGCTCTAAATACATTTTTGTGGTTGCCATGCTAAGATATACTTGCATGATTAATTTGCTTATTC
This sequence comes from Ambystoma mexicanum, assembly GCF_040938575.1. Taxonomy (NCBI): domain Eukaryota; kingdom Metazoa; phylum Chordata; class Amphibia; order Caudata; family Ambystomatidae; genus Ambystoma; species Ambystoma mexicanum. The sequence continues at coordinate 756,608,317 of NC_090922.1, read as the reverse complement.
ATCCACAGCTTTACTCACACAGGCACACTTACTCACCAATTGTTCTGACTAACCCCACAATCACATATTCACTATTATCTCACGTGTTCATAAAAGAAGATGTCCTCCTAAACATATATATATATATATATATGCATCAACTCCCTATTGTAGTGTCTTAGTTATTGATTAACATAACCATAATCTAATAGCTATGTATGCATTTACTTATGTATTTGTAATGCACCGGCATCCCACAGGCATCGGGCCACAACTCAGACACAGTAGCCGAGAAACACTAAAAACATGATGGGAAAGACCCTAAGGAATTACTCAGATAGAGGTCAATCAGTTAAATAGAAGGGTTTATAAGGCCTTTCTAAAGCATAGCAAGTCAGGGCTGAGTAGTCTAAGAGCATGAGGTAAGTCATTCCAGAGGCTTGCGGCTTTAACTGGAAATGATCTATCAAGACCCCTGGTGCATTTCACTGTTGGGCTTTGGATCAGTCCCAACCCTGAAGAGTGGAGGGGTCTAGCGGGTAGTTAAGGCTGAGCCAGGGATTTAAGATATACAGGGGAAGAGCCAAAGAGGCATCAATGATCCATAGAACCAACTTTAAAAGCAATCTTCTCCTTGATCGGTAACCAATGCAAACTCTGCCTGTGATCTGAGATGTGAGATCTTCTGAGAGTATTTGTCACAATTGTGACCGCGTGGTTCTGAATTACCTGATATGTTGATATGTTGGAGGAGAAGGCTCCGATAAGGAGGGAATTACAGTAGTCTAGTCTCGTCAAAATGGTCGCTCTTGCAATTGTAGTGCAGTTGCGCTTGGATATATAGGGGTGGATTTCCTTTAAGAGGTGAAGGTGATGATTGGAAGGGTGTTTCACATTAGATGTGTGAGCATCTGCATATAGGGATGCTTCCAATTGGACCCCACAGAGTTATTACTTTTTGTTGGATCTTGATGTTGTTGTTTTTAAGCAGAAAATTGTTGTAATCTGTGGACAGTTTAACCATCGCCAGTTTAGAGCCAAAGATCATAAGCTGTGTCTTAGTACCATTCAGGCAATATCAATTCTCCAACATCCATTTATCAATGTGGTCATAAATGTTGGATAGAGATTTAGCGTCTGTGGCATAGTCCCCGAGTTCCAGGACAATCTGGTTGTCATCCGCAAAATTAGTAAAAATGACACACAGCTTGTCGAGGAGGGCACATAGAGATTTGATGTAAAGATTGAATAACAAAGGGGAGATGGAAGCACCTTGGGCCACACCAGTGTGGATAGACACTGCAGGGGAAAAAGCTGAACCCCATTGAATTCTGGATTTTCAGTTGGACAGGAAGGATTGAAGCCATTTTGAGGACTTGTTGGAACAGACACCTGTGTTTTTAGGCGGCAGAGGAGATGGTCGTGATCATTAAGATCAAAAGCTGCAGAGAGGTTGAATAGGATCAGCAACCCGGCCTTTCCTCAGTCCATAATCCCCAGCATTTGAGTCTGGAGATTGTTCAGAGCAGTGTCAGTACTGAAGCCAGGGCGAAAGCAGATTGTCGATTGTGAAGTGTTCCATTAGATTCCATGAAAGATTGAAGCTGAGTGGTAGAACATTAGTTAAGGATTTTTAGGAAAAATTAGAAATTTGGGATAGGTCTCAGGTTACTGGGTTATAAATGGCTAATGTTGTTTTTTTTTCGAGATTGGAATAATTGTGACTTTTTTAATGACCACAGGTACATGATTATCCCGAAAAAAAACATTGACTAAGTAGATTAAGAAAGGATCAAATAGCTCCTTTTTGTCCAGGATTAGCTTTGGAGGAAACAGGTTTTGAGAGCAGGAGGTGGGGCGCATAGAAGACAACATATTGGACATGTCTACATGTCTTAGACCGAGATAGATTTCCGAGAACTAGAATTGTTGCAAGTTCTGAGCCTTAGTTTGGGGATAATCCTTTTTATTTATGGTGGTATTGAGTGCTTGTGCTTCGGTTATTTTAAGTTGAGCCATTACAATTTTAATCTCGAGTCTAGCTGGTATGGTTGCACAGTCTTGGTTAGTGGGGGTAAAGAGAAACTCAGAAGCCTTTGGTTTTTCCAGGGATGTCAGGATTTCAAAGAGCTTTCCGGTGTGATTGGATGAGGATTCATTTTGGGCATTGAAAACGTTTTTTTTTTTTTGGTTTCCCTCATTAAGTGTTTGTAATACGTATCGGCTTCCTTCCAGGCCAAACTGGTATCTTTAGATTGTTGTTTTAGCCAGCGTAATTCGAGAGCTCTTTTCTGATTCTTCAGGAATTTCAATTCTGGGGTGAACCAGGTGTGATGGTTAGGATTGTCTCTCACCAGTTTGGATTCAATAAAAGCTGATGGATCCAAAATTTCAGCAAATAGCGTTGAACATGTTGTGACCATGCTATCAGCAGAATTGACAGGCCTTATATTGGTCATGATGTTGCCCAAACAGGACTGTACGTTTTGGTGCGAAATATTTTTTACGTTTCTGCCGGTGAGGTTGTAGGGTTGAGGGACTTGGGATGATGTTGGGGGTTTGTGATATTGAAGGTAATAGCAAAATGGTCAGACCATACACAGGGAGTAGTGGAAATGATTTTGGCTGGGAGGTTCCTTGTTACAATCCAATCAAGGATATTGCCTTTTGCAGAGGCAGTGTCATTATTTTGGACTTCCAGGCCAATGCTCATTAGGGACGTATCTAAGTCTGTCGCTTCTTTATCTGCCAGATTCCCTTGCCATCAGTTCAAATCACCCAGAAAGAGGTTGGCCAATTTGGAACTGGACAAATTGTTTAAAACTATGGTTATTTCATTGTCGAACTCATGCATGGTATTGGGTGGTCTGTAGATGAGGGCAACATTAATACTGTCATTATGGGAGTGGGTCATTTTGACATGCAAGATTTTGCAACCTGCGTATGAAATAGGAGTAGGAAAATGTCCTAAGTCCAATCTTGTTATGATAGCCACTCCACCACCCAAACATGTACAGCGATTTGCCCCAAAAAAGGAGAAACCTGTGGGTACTGCTAGTGAAATAGCGGCTCCACTTGTGTCCTGAGTCCATGTTTCCGTGATACATAACATTGTCTAAATTGTTATCAGTTATCATGTCATGAATGTCACAAGCATGGCTAATCAGGGACCTGGTGTTAAGCAGTACGATTTTCAGAGTGGTTTCTTTACATAGGGAATGAGTGATTGGCTGCTTGGTATTCTCAATAAGAGGGGTCCGGTGGATACGTGAAGTGACTGGTGGGGTGACCGAGGAGATAGAGTTGGTATCCGCTTCTAATATCCTTTGGTTCTCACATTCAGAAAGATGAAAGTTTGGAGTGAGGAGTGGTGTAGTAGGAAGGGGAGTCATGAGATTCAAGGACTCTTAAGGAAGGGCAACATTCTCCTGAGGGGGAGAGGCACCATCCAACCATTCTTTGTGAGCGCAAATAGTATTGGGGGCAAGGTAGAGCTGGAGGCTGTCTAGTTTGGTTAGTTTTAGTTTGTACATATATGAAAGAATGGTTTAAATATTGATGCTTTGGTCCGCATGTTCTTGCATCCATTCCTCTATTCACTCACTATATTTATATAGTGCTATATAAATGGTACATAACATAACAATAACATATATTGAGAGACATAAATATATGCCAGTCGTTCATTCCTTATCCCCATCCCAGCCCCAACAAATGTTCTAAGTGTTGTGTCATTGTCATTCCTTGTCTACGTCCTAGCCTCAATAAATGGCCCCAGTGACAATTATTTAACAGGGTAAACTCTGCCCCTTCGCTGAGCTAGATGCCCGCCGTCTGGGATACCCTGGAGACTGGTAGCAGGATGATTGGTAGGGGTAGCAAGAAGAGACAGCACATGTGATTGGGATATCCCCATCACATACTGTGGCACGAATGAAGGAATCCCACTCTTCAGTTAGAGCAACCATGTTTTGGCGATTGTGAATCGGTTTGTCAGGAGTTGGCATGGACTGTCTGGTGCACTGTTGGTAGATATGTGGTGTTGTGCCTAACCTACATATCAAGAGATACGCCCAAGGACAAAATTGGTTCAAAAGACGTATTTCTTAACAGGCTTGCATGCTCCCTAAATCAATTTGCTGCCCTCATGCCCTACCTCTGCCCCCAGCAGAACCAAGCCAGTGGTCTTTACTTAATCTGCTACCTCCTACACATTCCTCGCCTGCAGATCTTGGTAGACTCCATCCACATTGTATATATGTGGCCCCAGAAGAAGTGTGTGGCAGGTGGGTATGATAGTGGTTCAGTGGTGTGGTGATGGAGGACAATGTGTGGGCTAACTAAGCTCTCGTGACTTTGGACATTGGTGGATTAGCCCCAGTGGTCGTATCCCACTGGCTCAGTGACCATAAACTGGGGTCCAGCTTCTGCTTCGGTGACAGGGCAGGGCAGGACAGGGTCTGAATCTTCTTCCCCGCGGATGCCCCACTCCTGCAAGTCATCAGTAGCTGTATCCTTCATACCTAATGTAAGAGGGATCTGTGTGTCTCTGTGCCTCCTTGTGGATATGTGTTGGCATTGTAACATTCCTTTTGTGACATTTGGTGGTGTGATACAGACTGAAGTTGCCTTCCTACAAAACGTGCTGAGTGGCCCCTGTATCTCCCCCTCTCAGACTGTATCCAGCTCTGAGAGTTAATGATACTTAATTGCCCCCTGTGCTTCAGGCCCTGTGATGCTGCCCTGTGTGCCCCCGGGTAGTGCATTTTTTGTAGGTGTGTACTTCACTATGCACTCTTTCCTTATTTCTCAGAACTTCCAGTCACTCTTGAGAAGATATATGTATTGACCCAATGGCTTTGGCTTCCATTGCCTCTTTGTCTGCACGAGTCAGTGTGGTGGTTTTCCTCCTGCGGCACATTATGCGACCACCATGCAGTGGATGCACCTCTACAGATCATTCTAATAGTGTTCGGGGTCCTTGACTTTGCTGATGCACAAGCCTCCAGTCTTAACCAGATGGCAGGTATTTTCCAAAAGGTTTGCTGCTGTTTTTGGTATCAGGGACCCAAAGGTACTTCCATCATCATAAATGATTCTTGACATCCATACCATAAGCTCTTTCACCTGAGAATTGGATTTTGCAGGTGTTTCTGGGAATGGTTCTGTTAGTGCATGATGGGAGGTCATGTCTGGAGCCTGCAGTAAGGTGATGCAGGAATCTGGAAATGTCGGTTGGGGAAGCAGTGGGAGCTGGCAGTTAGCTATTGGAGGCACGAGTGGTCGATGGTGACTAGACAAGCTACTGTGTTCAGAGGTGGGGGTCAGCTTAGTGCAGGGGCAGTTGTCCAGGGCAGGGTCCATGGCCAGTTGCCCTACGTAGAGGGGACAGAGAGACAGATGGTCCTCTACACATCAGCCAGGGGCAGGAGGGAGCAGGTATGGATGGGCGTGTCCTACGACAGCGACAGCAACGCAGGGTCTACGAAAGGGCTCTGCGGTTTTCCTGATGTCTGCATTTGATTGGAGATTCAAAAACGGTGCTTGTGGCTGATTTGGCATTATGCGTTGGCGCACATACTCCCATCACTGTGCAGTCTCTGTGCATGTTATGTCTTTGATTGTTGATGTTTCTCACACAGGTACACACACACACACACACTCACGCATTCAAATGACTATTCCTTGCTAGAGCATGTTTTTCTGACTAGTCTGGCTCGTTTGATGCAGAATGATTGAAAAATTATTATTTTCCAAGCATAGCAGTAGATTCACAACCACCGGGAACTTTGAGTTATTGAGAAATGTAAAATGCTGCCATAGTGTGCCTAGATGTCTCCAGGCTTTGTGCGCTGACATAAATGCAAACATAACATAAATAAATAAATAATGAAATACCCATTGCTTGGTTCCTGCTGGTGGGATTCTGGCTTGCCTTAAAGTAATGCATTTTTTTAATGGAAATATGGGATGATACCACCCGAGAGGAGGTATGTACGTTTTTAGGGTAACCCATTGGGGCACATCCAGTGATCCTTCATTCATGCAGTCATGTATTCTAACATCCACTTTTTCATTAATATCAACTTTCATATCAATGCTGATCCATGTTCTAATTACTTACCCACCCACATGGAGGTGGGCGGTTCTGTCCTGGAATTGTTTGCTTCACTTCTGCATGACAAGGCACCGTTTAAGTAGATGGACTTTGCCAGGTCAGACCACCCATTCATGTGTGATGTGGTGTCCCTCATGGTTTGATAATATCTGCCATACGGTTTAACATCCACGTGGAAACACTGGGCAATCTGCCAACTTGCACAATGTCTTCACGCTCTCTCAAACTAAACCCACACAAGGCTGTGTTTCTTTTGTTATCTTGTTGTTTTATGTCCCTTCACCTTTTCAAGAGCGTCTAGATCCAGTCATTTCTTTTGGCATTTCCCCTGTCTCGGTTTAATGATTTGCTGCATCACCTATAAAGCAACGGTGATGGTTCTATGATGTGTTACGATGGTTATATGTCAACCTTTTTGACCGAAAGTAACATGTTCGAAAAAAGGTTTTGTCGCTTTTTTTACCGCATTTCTTTCCACAGATTTGTAGATGGTAGTTTTGGGTTAAGTATATAGCAGGGAAGCGTGGTGCTAGGTGAGGGGTTTGTGGGGAACCTCCATGCAAATAATAGTTCTAAGATAGAACCGGTAATCACATAGAACCGGTAATCACATGCTCGTCCACGTGTTCTGATATGCGGCACTTGCTTCTGGGAGAGCAGATAGTTATTTTTGAAACCCCTCTTCTTTTGTCCATTCTCGCTGTGGAAGGCTAAACCCATCTAATGGCCGCATCCTGCTTGTAGGGTGGCACCCTTTGGGGGACGTGACTGTCACAACTTCTTACTCAGTACATTCGCGTTTTCCAAACAAATTCCTAACATATGTGTGGGTCTCGTCTAAAAAAGCAATGCAGAAGAGGTGCTTCCGATGCCTTGCGCCGGCTGATCTCACAGACACGTGGGCGGTTTAGACCGAATGATGAAATCACTATGGAAAGGGGGCGAGTATTAGCACCCGGCCGCTCAGCTGTGCACAGTGGGCTGAGCGGTGAGCACAGGCCCATGTGTCCTGCCACCAGTCGCCGTGCCAGCATCACTTCCTTGGTGACTGTACACATGAATGAACGCATGACAGCACGATGGAACGTATCCACAACGGCCTGCCACACATCGATGAACCTGCTGTGCTATGTGTCACAGCCTCATGCTTGCTCAGTGCGGTTTCAGTCATGTGTCTAGCCACTAGCTGCCACCCGTTAGATAGCGAATTAAACAAAGTCCTAGCAACGGGATTCCCTCTTGGGAATATATCATCCATTGGCTGACGGCTATTACCCTCGGTTGCCAAGGCAATGCAGGGACAGCAAATGCTATTTGTGTTAAGCTTCCCAGGCATATGCACAGGTGGACAGAGTACACATCGTATCTCAGGCCGGAACACAATTGCACCGCCCAAAAACAATGCATGGGGCCCTTGCAGGCGGGCCCTATCTGACCTGAGAGCATTATCTTATAGCCAATGTAGTTTTACATATTTCAGGACACATAATGGGAAGAGCGCACATATAATATAGTTATGAAATATTCACGTAGTTCTTAATTGCGAGTCCATTGTTAGCACGTGAGAACACTTAAAACAATCATTGGCGATGGCAACAGTTTGGGCTTTTGTGTAGACATGGAAAAGGTGCTTGGCAGGCACTGACGTAATGGAACTAAGTGCATTTAATGGTAGCAGCTGGAAAATGGTGCACATACTGCCAAAATATTTGGCTTTGCCAATGCTTGTTTTTTAAATTTTTTTGATACCATGACCTCAGTGAAGGACATACGTACTAAATACAATGGATGAAGGCAAAGTTGGTTGAGACATCTTTATTATACCAGTAGTGCGTTAACTGCACTAATTGAACAATTAGCTTTCAGAAAATTCCTTTGAAAAAACCCTGGCAAGCACTTAATTAGAGCTGGCAGGATAGCTCAGGGGCAACGTGAAAGTATTGACACAAGACAAAGCATTGCAGCAGTTTCAGATCCTGGGCTTACACTTAGAATCTGTTCTCCAGGATACGCGCATTATAAAAGAATAATGATAATGCAAGTTTGATTAATTTATAGACTTGATAAAGATAGCTCAGGAAATCCCAAGAAGTTGTGTTTTCAGGGGCATGGGGGGCAGGCAGGAAAGTGGTGGGAATGGCCACAGGGATCAGCATTGCCAGGGACGGTCAATGGGTAACACCTAAAAGCATTGCGTGCCTCCACATATGCCATCTCTCCCTAGTTGTACTCTAATGCATTTGTTTTGGCTTAAAGGTGGTGCTAAATCGCCACCGTATAGAAAACCAAAACGTACACCGGATATAGGTTTTGGTTACCTCAATGACCAAAGGCCGAGACATCTGTTGTGTATTATAATGGTTGTTTGTTGGCAGTGCAAAGTCACTTCACTGCACTAAAAGCTCCATGAATCAGGCCCAGCATCTTCTATTGGCCTGGCAACTTGATAAACATGGTTCTAGTAAATACAAAGGTTGTCTAAATAACACACAAGAGGCAATGGTCTGAGTTAACAATGTAATTAAATTCATTAACATAAAGAGGTCATGATGAGTGTGGTCCCTTTAAATGTTAGGAGCATTAAACAACTCCATTTAAGGGCTTCTCTCATGTAGAGGTGAGTAGCTAAATAACAAAGACATGTGAAGAGCTAAGCCAGAGCTGAATAAATTGGGCTGGACCTTAGTAGCCAAATACAAGCCAAAGCCAGAAAAATACCCATACCTGGCATACTGCCCTCTCCTCCCCCAAAACGCAAGACACATACATGGCATCATGCCTCCCGCTCCCATAAAACTCCCCTCCTAGCCACACACAACATCTTCATCCAACAATACACCGACGACACACAGCTATACCTCAAGATCGACTCCATGAAGGACATCCACAGGCTCAAAACTTGCCTCTCGCTGATCCAGTCTTGAATGTCCACTGCATACTTGAAGCTCAACCCCTACAAAACCGAATTCCTACTCCCAACCAACAACACCGAACACCCAGACATACAGACCTGGCTATCAAACATGAACCCTGAGGGCTTCACACCCGAGTTGACATACTAAGCCTAGTCCCTCAGGTTCTACATCGACAAACACCTCTCCTTCAAGACAAACATAGCTTAGAAACCTCAGACAGCTTGGTATCAGCTCTCCCTCCTGTGTAAAGTCAATCCCTCCCTCCAGACAGCTTTGGATCCACCGTTCAAGCACTGGCCCTAACCCTCTGTGCCCCTCTGTGTCCACATATGTGTTCTGTGGTTCCCTCTGAAAAGCACACCGTTACACATCTGTAATGTTGTATAACTCTGTTAAGCACTCTGTTCTGCATCTGTAATGTTGTATAACTCTGTTAAGCACTCTGTTCTGCATCAGTATTGTAGTATACCCCTGTAAAGCACTCTGTTGCTTCTCAAAACTAGGTCTGCACTCAATAAATACCATAATAATGCAACAAGAGCCTCATCCTGCATACTTCCTACCCATTTCCCAAAACACTAGACCCATACCTCATGTCCATACCTTGGGACATGCAGCTGAATTAAGATGGCAGGTAGATGCTGCCTCACTGGCAAGGTTAATTTATTTATTTATTTATTTATGTGCAAGCGATCAGGTTAGGCTCAGCCAGTGTTTTCTCAACAAGTAGTTTAAAACTTGTGTCGCACCTCAAATGAACAACGTCAGTTGCGCTGCGGCCGTCGTTTGTATTGCAGCTATTGCAAGGTATCATGTTATGTTGTTATATGTTATGTTACTTTGTAGAACACGTAACTAGTGTTCCAGGCAGAATTAATTGCATCAATGCAAAAGTGGAAAGAAGATTCGAGCTGAAGAAAAATCGAATGATGTCATGGGTTAAGAGAACACAACGTATTCCACTTCTTTCCGAAAGGTTAACAAAAAGTACCCTTTCTGTCTGGCTCCCCAGGGTGAAGAGAACGAAGAGGGGCAATTTATTTCTCTTTCATTGTATCGAAGGGGGAAAAATAAAGAAACAATGTTGTGGTCACTGAACAAGAACATGGGTCTCATGTCGGGCAAAGGGTGAATAGTGTGTTGGCTGATCTTACATCTGTTGAGAACAGACACTGTAGGAAAAAGCAGTCTTTAGCGCTTGTGAATTTCATATTTGTGAGAGTACACCAAAGCAGTTTTAGGTGCACATCAAATTAATAAGGAAGGATTACTCCAATGTACTCTGATGTGTAAGTGAATACTGTAGGAGAGGGAGTATATCTAAGCAGTCTTAATCAAACATGATTTTCATAATTGATGATCAGGCAAAAGCAGCCTAATGCACACGTGAATTGTGCAGGTAGCATGCCAAAGCATTCTTAGAAACATGGACATTTGGTAGGACGAGGTTTTGGCCAACGCAGTCATAGGCCCACATGAATTTTGTACGTGCAGGAGTATGCCAAAGCTGTCTTAGGTGCATGCATGTGAAATCTGTCGGAGAGGGACTATGTCTAAATACTCATAGGCACCATTTCATTTTATATGGTGGAAGTATGGCAAAACACTCTTAAGCTTGAATTACTTTTCTAGGTGGGGTACTATGCCAAAACAGTCTTAGGGACATGTGACTTTTGTAGACAACAAATTATGCCTAAATAATTTTAGGCACAAGTGAATTTCATAGGAAAAAATGTGTCAATGTATTTTAAGGAACACATCAATATAGCAGAAAACCTTAGACATATGCAAACTGCGTAGGTGGTAAGAAGGGACAAATCAGTCTTAGGCAGACATCAAATTTGTAGTGCGGGCGTATTGCAAAACTGCCTTAACTATGAATACATTTTGCAGCTGAAGGACTTTGCCAAAGCAGTCTTACAAACTTGTAACCTTTGTACAAGTATTCCTAACTAATATCAGGAACATGTAAATTCCATAGGCAGGAATTTGCCACTGTATTTTAAGTCACACATCAATATTGCATACAGCCTTAGATATAGGCAAGTTGCTTAAGTGGAGAGAGGGACACATCAGGCTTAGGCACATTATCATGTTGTAGCGTGGGAGCATAGCATGTGATTTTCATAGGTGTCTGAGTACATGAAAACCGTCTAGGGCACACATGAATTTTCAAGCTGCGGGCTTATGCCAAATCATTCTTAGGCACTTGTGAATTTTGGAAGTGTAGAAGTACACCAAACCAGTCTGCCTTGCGCCACATGATTTGTGAATGTGTGGGAGTATCCAAAGCAGTCTTTGAAGCGGGTGAACTTTGCAGGTGTCGGAGCACATGGTGGTAATTTAAGGCACATGTGAATTTCGAAGGCAGGGATGTATGCCAAAGCAGTGTTGGGAAGCCAGCATGTATGCATGTCTGAATCTTTTGCAGTATCCAAACATGGACAGGGTTGCGCTAGGGACCAGTGAAAGAATGTATCTCTTTGGTATTTTTTACCACAGCAGTGCTTTTTGCATGCAAAATCTTGGATAGAATGTGAGTCTGTGTGTCGGCTACAAGTATTAATCAGTTGCCACAAAAAACAAGGGAGTCTGCCTGAAGGTAATCTGGTGCAACGGGGGGGTGGGGGATTAACATAAACCTTCTCCTCTGTCCCTTTGCAAGGGAGAGCAAAGTTAACATATTTCAGAAACATAGAGAGCAATTCACAGACATTGAGCAAGGCGTGTTTCCTTATAGTTCACCAAGGATTTCCTTGGCAACATACAAACATAAAGAACTAGACAAAGATTATTTTCCATCCCATGATTCAAGATGGGGACTCACATAACTTTTCTTTGAGGATGCCACAGATTGTGAAGATATCAACAAGGCAGAACAAGAGGGATCAGCATTGACCAGCCCATGAAATTGCCTAGTGCAAGAAATGTGCACATTGACAGTCAGCTTTGATGCACCAAACTACATGGGAAAGTATTTCACAGCCTCCGAGCAGCAATGCCAGTGTTCTGCTAAGTAACAAGAAGTCAATCAGCGAGGCAGTGTTATGTACCCTGCTGTGAAAAGTGCAGTCACTGTGATCTGGGTGTCTCAATCTTCACACATCTTCCTCAGTATATATTTTCCATATATCCTTTATTTGTAGGACTGCTTTGGATTCCACTTTAGCCCCAGAGCAGGAACTGTCCATTTTGGGGTCGAGGACAGTGTTGAAATATCTCACCCAGATTACCACTGATTGCCCAACAGTGGCAACGCCATCCAGTTCCCAATTATAAAATCTAGAATTATGGGAATTGGGGACATAACTGGTGAGTAGGGTAACTTGGACCCCCTCTATGTTTCCCCGCACCATTAAGGACCACCCATCTTGATCTTTTATCACCTCTGGGAGCCTAAATCTAAGGGAACTGTCAATCAGGATTGCGACTCCCCGGGTATATGAGAAGCTGGACAGATAGTACATCTGGCATCCCTACTGTGACACAACTTAAGTTTCAGAGGCATGTGTTAGGTGAGTTTCCTGAAGAAATGCAATATTTATTTTGTGCCTTTTCATATACAATAGGAATTTCCTGGTTTTATGAGGTTGATTACTCTCTTTGATGTTCCAAGTGGCTGCCTTAATTGCCACTTGAGAATTTGCTAGGCCACGATGACCTGTTTCCTGGATGTTGATCCGACCACTCACAATTTGTTATGAACACCATACCATCATCACCCCTATAATCAGCTCATGCAATCCCAGTCTTTGTGTATCTGATGTTTCACAGTTCTGACCTGAGACATGTTATCCCTTCCAATAGTTTGCCACTTTAGTAAAAACCAATAAAACATTTGAAATCCCTGAACCACCCACACGGGCAACACCAATTCACCCGGCAAGTATCTACCAATCACCCAAAATGATAGCAGTAGTTGTAGCAGTTCACGCAAGGCCCCGCTCGGCACAGCCAAGATACCAACTCATACATATATTCCCCACATTGACAGATCTGCTTAAAGTAACCTCTCTACTTATCAAGCCAATGGTTTCTACCCAAACCACCCTCATGCGCGAGGTCCACCAGTTGACGTTTCTTGTGCAAGTCTCATCCAATGGGAAAGTAATTTTTGACCACTCAACAGTATAAAACATAACTGATACATTCACAGGAGAGCACATTTGTATCTGTGAGTAAGGGTAAAAAGTCTGTGGGTGATTAAAGAGCGCACACAGACGAAATTGTTTGAAACAGGGATCAACAAACATGACAAAAACTCCAAAAAACTAACAACGCCCTCCAAAACGCTACAAATTCTCCACAAAGGGCCAGAAGCACTCCAAAGCACTTTGAAAACCAAGGATTTGTGAGCATATCCTGTCCACTCTCGACAGCAAGACATACCCCACAAAGGTAGCAGGAAACAAGATGACCCAAATAAGGGCGTTAACATCTGTTTTAAAATGGTTAAAGACATCTGATTGACTGATCTCCCAGCTTGAGTATTAGGCCTCGTGATTGGAAGGTGAGGCTGGTGCCCTGGCCTGAGAAGCAGTGTGAGTACGACCCTTGGTAAAATCCCTGCAAATCCCACTGGTCAGTATAGACCCACCTGGACAGTTTCGATCTCGCAAATGGTCTGTTTTGGGAGGTTCAAGCATCTCTAATTACAATCAAACCTTGATGCATTCAGCCCAGTGGCAGATTTAACGGTCGCCAGGCAGACAAAAGGCGAGCGGGTCCCTGTGCCCTGCCCACCTGCCCCTTGCCAGTCTCTCTCTGAGACACAAGACCACCTGTTGTTTTCAGTTGCATGATTTAACTTAAATGACTGTTCCCGCTTTTCACTCTACCGTGGTGTGAGGTGGTGTCAGGTGGGAGTACAGATTCCGCCCCCAGCTTGCTCAGGGGCATCTCAGTCTGGCAGACAGTGCGGGGCGGCACAGGCTCCAGCCTCTGGAATGAAAAGGGGGGAGGATTGAAAAAAGCCTCTGGTGGGAGGGTACACAGAGGGGGTTTCCATTCCTGAGCACACAACCCCACACCAGCCTGGCACCTTATCCACTCACAAAAGACCTCCAATGTTCAGAGATGAGCGGTTTCTATTCACAAGCGTTTACATGCACAACCGGGATTGGGCTTCCCATTATTGTCCCGCACAACAAACATTTATTTTTAAAATGAGGCTGGAGGTAAAAAATCACTTTGTTTTTTCTGCTATCATAAGGACAATATGACTATTGTTATTTTTCAGTACAATTGGAAAATGACACAATTACTATATACTTTTTTTCTGGATCTAAAACCAAAATTGGGTTCCAGGGCAGTTGTGGCTCGGAATTCCGCATACTTTGAAAGGGAGCTGAACTTTGCCACTACACGTGAATGTCATTTTTTCTTCCAAGAAGTCAGAGGAAATGCCTAGGTTATTAGCATTTTATTCAAGAATGAACAGGAGGAAAATAGAGGAAACTTGTTTTGTGTACAGTTCTGCCTAAGCTATGAAGAGCAGAGCATGCACATTTCACTATCATTATGCAACTCTGGGGGCCCTCTGTCATTTTTGTCCACGGGGCCCTTTGCCTTAAATCTGCCCCAGATTCAGTCTGCTTTTTTCAGTTAAAAATAACAGGAAGAAAGGGATTTAAGCCGCTACACCTACATCAAAATAAAATATAAGCAGAGACGTTGCCAGTTTCCGGTCACGGAACAGAGACACGCGTGGAGTGCATTCACTGCTCCATGTGCTGCTCCTAAGAAAAATGGCACTGATGGGAAAAACATCATGGAAAGCTAAACTCTGGGTGTTTTCAGTAATCCATGTCAGTGTACATGGAAATCAAAATTAGGGCATTACTGAAAACATCCTCATTATATATGCAACACGTAAAAACAAACAGTACTGCATAGAATCAATGCAATTACTTGATATTTCTGTTTGAAGATTTACTCCATGTTTTTGGGGAAATTACATGTTGATTTTCTTCACCAGGCCATATTGTTTGACATTCAATCGCCAAGCGCCCCAAGTACTTATTTAATAAATATACATTTTAAAGCAGTGCAGATATATAATGGTGAACTCTTCTAATGGTTCAGTGAATCTTTCCAATTAAAACCTTTGGGACATCTCTCAATTGAAAAGACACTATCTCATTAGCAGGATTACCGTAGAGGTCAGGGTAAAGAGGTCCCCTGTCATGAATGGGGCTGAATGTTCAAAAAACACTTTGGGCCTCATTATTGATTGATTGATTGATTGATATTTTATTTCTATCGCGCTTGTACACAAGTGTTTCAGAGCGCGACAAGGTAAGGGAGGGGAACACGGCAGAACAAAACAACGAATTTACTAGGCCCAGTGACATTGAGAACGCGCAAGTGCATGGGAGAGGGGGGAGTGGAAAAGTGCATGGAAGGGGGGAGAGGTGGAAAGTGCGAAGCAGAGGAGAAACAGATAAATAACAATAAATAAATAATAAAGGCAACAAACAGTGGTAATGCAGCCAGC
This sequence comes from Ambystoma mexicanum, assembly GCF_040938575.1. Lineage (NCBI taxonomy): Eukaryota > Metazoa > Chordata > Amphibia > Caudata > Ambystomatidae > Ambystoma > Ambystoma mexicanum. The sequence goes on along the minus strand of NC_090922.1, from coordinate 756,592,809 downwards.
AATTTGCAAGTGCTAGGTTTAAGGCAGCAGACAGGGTAGGTCTGATAAGTGCAGGAAGAAAAAGGGGGGGCTATATGGTTACAGATACAGACCCCAGTGCAAGGGGTGGTCCGGAGGCAGTGCGGGAGGGTGGCAGGATGAGCAGGTACCTGGGCCCAAAAAACAGAGGGTGGCCAGGTGCACGGTGCCAAGAGAGAACAGATCAGCAGGGGAGAGGGGGAGTGAAGGCGGAAGAAAAGAGGAAGGTCTTGAGGTGCTTCCGGAACCGGCGATGGTTCTCCTCAAGTTTTAGAGTGGCAGGGAGGCTTTTCCAGAGGGAGACCCCAGCCGAAGACAGAGATCTACCCCCAGCTCGTTTCTTAGAAAAACGACTGACCCTGAGTGAGTTGGAGGTAGAGGAGTGAAGAGCTTGAGAGGGGTGGTATTTGCGGAGGGATAGCTGAAGGTATTTTGGACCAACGCCCCAGAAAGCCTTGTGGACAATGCAGAGGGTTTTGAATTTAATCCTTGCATCCACTGGGAGCCAGTGGAGAGATTTCACAGCTGGAGAGATACGATCCCAGGGCTTGAGGCCAAGGACAAGTCTTGCAGTCCTGTTCTGGATTAGTTGCAGAGGGCGGAGAGTAGAGGCAGGTAGATTTAGAAAGAGGCTGATACAATAGTCCAAGCTAGAGACAACCAGAGCTTGAGATACCATGAGCTTCTGGGGGAAGGAGAGGAAAGGCAGAGTACCTCTGAGGAGGTGCAGTCAGAAATTTGACTTTTTAGAGACCTCAGAGATGTGGGCGGAGAAGGAAAGGGTGGAGTCAGAGATGACCCCGCGGTTCTTAGCCTCGCAGGTGGGGGTAGGAGTAGGGCCAAGGGAGGCCGGCCAGAGAGTGAGGGGAAATGATGGTGAAGGTGTGCCGATGAGGAGGATCTCCGTCTTGCTGGCATTCAGACAAAGATCATTGGCAGCACACCAATCTTGAATGGCAGTTAAGGCAATCAGAGATGAGAGAGGGAGAGGAGGTGGCAGAGGGCAGCTTGAAAATTAGTTCAGTATCGTCAGCGTAGTACTGGAAATTTGAGCAGAAAATGGCAATGCAGTGGGCGAGAGTTGCCAGGTATTGGTTGAAAAGCCAGGGCGAGAGGTTAGACCCCTGGGGAACACCACAGGTAGAGAGGAAGATAGATGAAAGGAAGGACCCAAGTTGGACCTGGGAGGGTCGATCTGAGAGGAAGATGGTACCGGTGCTGCAGTCCTGTTCTGCTCGAGGGTGCCGATACGGCCACCAGGTCAGACCTGGTGGCTGCAAAGGCACCCACGAGCAGAACTCGTAGTATGGCGGTACGGTAGCAATGGTGCCATAGTGTCACCGGCACCATTGTTGCTTTACCGCCATACTTATAATGAGGCCCATTGTAAGGTTCTGCCTAATTTAGAGTTCAAGTTAAATTGGAGCACCAAAAGACTCCATGGAGAAATTAAATATCATAGCACCATTTACTACCACATATGGACCAAGAGCATGTGGTAACAGCGTTGTCTGGAGATTTCCTTCCCACAAAACTAGGTGGTTTACAATGAGCTTTAATTGAGAAATGGTGGTGCAATAAAATTGTAAATCATTTTGTTTGTATTATTGCTCATTTATAATATGCTTAATAGAGTGGTTTCTAAGTGCGCGATGGGGATTCAATCCTGTTTTGGACTGTGTTGTGTTGTTTCCACGACAAAAGCGTTGCCCCTGAGCTATCCTGCCTCCCCTTCAGTCCCATGACTGCTAATTGTTTACTGCCCTACACAACACTTAGGGGGTAATTCATAGAATTTAGCGCACAAGTGGCGCACGCGGCTGGCGCACAGTGTGCGCGTGCGAATCCCTGCGCCAGCCGCGTGCGCTAAAATCCATTTCCGCGCACAGCGTATTCATGGATTCCAGCTACCAAAATCAGCCGTGGCGCACAGTGGCGCAGCGACCCTGCAGCAGCGCCAGTTACGCCCCCAAGAACGCCTCTCGGGCAGGGAAAAGCCATCAAAATCTCCAATCCAGCGTAAAGGGCTGCGCTAACCCTGTACCAGCACGGCAAGCGGGCTACGTGTATCACTGGGGTGCGCGGGAAGTACCTCACGTCATTTCAGCTGGGTACGTGTATTTCAGGGGTGCGCTGGAAGTTCCACACACGATTCCATCAGGGTACGTGTACATCAGGGGTGCGCGGGAAGTTTCACACGCGATATCAGCAGGGTACGTGTATATCAGGGGTGCGCGGGAAGTTCCACACGCGAATGTCCTGGTTATGTGTATTTCAGGGTGCGCGGGAAGTTTCACACGCGATATCAGCAGGGTACGTGTATATCAGAGGTGCGCAGGAACTTCCACATGTGAATGTCCTGTCTACGTGTATTTCGGGGTGCGCGGGAAGTTTCACACACGACATCAGCAGGGTACGTGTATTCCAGGGGTGCACGGGAAGTATCACACGCAAAATCAGCAGGGTACGTGTATTTTAGGGGTGCGCGGGAAGTATCACTCGCGATTCCATCAGGGTACGTGTATTACAGGGGTGCGTGGGGAGCACCACACGTGAATTGCACATGTGGGTCCTCCCAGGTGTTCCCTCTACACCCTCCACGGCCCCTGCAGGTGGCCCACACCACAGGGGCCTACCCTCCACATGTCCTGCAGGCACCCCATCCACCATGGCCATGCCCCCCAGCCAACCCACATGTCACCGTGCACTACTGCCCACCAATGCATGTCCCCCTGCACCCCCAGCCACCAGGGGCAGCCTCCACCAGGCCCTCACTCATGTCTCCCATCACCCCCACCCCCCAGCCACCAGGGGCAGCCTCCACCAGGCCCCCACCCATGTCCCCTATCACCCCCACCCCCCAGCAGTGCAGGGGCAGCCTCCACCAGGCCCCCACCCATGTCTACCACCACCTCCACCCCCCAGCACTGTGGGGCAAATGCCAGCAGGCCCCCACTCATGTCCCCTATCACCCCCACCCCCCAGCAGTGCAGGGCAGCCTCCACCAGGCCCCCACCCATGTCTACCACCACCCCATCCCCCAGCAGTGCAGGGGCACCTGCCAGCAGGCCCCCACTCATGTCTCCCATCACCCCCACCCCCCAGCCACCAGGGGCAGCCTCCACCAGGCCCCCACTCATGTCTACCACCACCCCCACCCCCCAGCACTGTGGGGCACCTGCCAGCAGGCCCTCACTCATGTCCCCTATCACCCCCACCCCCCGGCAGTGCAGGGGCAGCCTCCACCAGGCCCCCACCCATGTTTACCACCACCCCATCCCCCAGCAGTGCAGGGGCACCTGCCAGCAGGCCCCCACCCATGTCTCCCATCACCCCCACCCCCCAGCAGTGCAGGGGCATCCTCCACCAGGCCCCCACCCATGTCTACCACCACCCCCACCCCCCAGCACTGTGGGGCACCTGCCAGCAGGCCCCCACTCATGTCCCCTATCACCCCCACCCCCCAGCAGTGCAGGGGCAGACTCCACCAGGCCCCCACCCATGTCTACCACCACCCCCCAGCACTGTGGGGCACCTGCCAGCAGGCCCCCACTCATGTCCAACTCATGTTCCCCTGCACCCCCACCCCCCAGCACTGTGGTGCACCCTCCACCAGGCCCCCACCCATGTCTCCCATCACCCCAGCCACCAGGGACAGCCTCCACCAGGCCCCCACTCATGTCCCCTATATCCCTCACCCCCCAGCAGTGCAGGGGCAGCCTCCACCAGGCCCCCACCCATGTCTACCACCACCCCCACCCCCCAGCAGTGCAGGGGCAGCCTCCACCAGGCCCCCACTCATGTCTCCCATCACCCCCACCCCCCAGCAGTGCAGGGCCAGCCTCCACCAGGCCCCCACCCATGTCTACCACCACCCCCACCCCCCAGCAGTGCAGGGGCAGCCTCCACCAGGCCCCCACCCATGTCTACCAAGCAGTGCAGGGGCAGCCTCCACCAGGCCCCCACTCATGTCAACTCATGTTCCCCTGCACCCCCACCCCCCAGCACTGTGGTGCACCCTCCACCAGGCCCCCACCCATGTCTCCTATCACCCCCACCCCCCAGCCACCAGGGGCAGCCTCCACCAGGCCCCACTCATGTCTCACATCACCCCCACCCCCCAGCAGTGCAGGGGCAGCCTCCACCAGACCCCCACCCATGTCTACCACCACCCCCACCTCCCAGCACTGTGGGGCACCTGCCTGCAGGCCCCCACTCATGTCCAACTCATGTTCCCCTGCACCCCCACCCACCAGCAATGTGGTGCACCCTCCACCAGGCCCCCACCCATGTCTCCCATCACCCCCACCCCCCAGCCACCAGGAGCAGCCTCCACCAGGCCCCCACTCATGTCTCCCATCACCCCCACCCCCCAGCAGTGCAGGGGCAGCCTCCACCAGGGCCCCACCCATGTCTACCACCACCCCCACCCCCAGCACTGTGGGGCACCTGTCAGCAGGCCCCCACTCATGTTCCCCTGCACCCCACCCCCCAGCACTGTGGTGCACCCTCCACCAGGCCCCAACTCATGTTCCCCTGCACCCCCACCCCCCAGCACTGTGGGGCACCTGCCAGCAGGCCCCCACTCATGTCCAACTCATGTTCCCCTGCACCCCCACACCCTAGCACTGTGGTGCACCCTCCACCAGGCCCCCACCCATGTCTCCCATCACCCCCACCCCCCAGCCTCCAGGGGCAGCCTCCACCAGGCCCCCACTCATGTCCCCTATCACCCCCACCCCCAAGCAGTGCAGGGGCAGCCTCCACCAGGCCCCCACCCATGTCTACCACCACCACCACCCCCCAGCAGTGCAGGGGCAGCCTCCACCAGGCCCCCACTCATGTCTCCCATCAACCCCACCCCCCCGCAGTGCAGGGGCAGCCTCCATCAGGCCCCCACCCATGTCTACCACCACCTCCACCCCCCAGCAGTGCAGGGGCAGCTTCCACCAGGCCCCCACCCATGTCTACCAAGCAGTGCAGGGGCAGCCTCCACCAGGCCCCCACTCATGTCCAACTCATGTTCCCCTGCACCCCCAACCCCCAGCACTGTGGTGCACCCTCCACCAGGCCCCCACTCATGTCTCCCATCACCCCCACCCCCCAGCCACCAGGGGCAGCCTCCACCAGGCCCCCACTCATGTCTCCCATCACCCCCACCCCCCAGCAGTGCAGGGGCAGCCTCCACCAGGCCCCCACCCATGTCTAGCACCACCCCCACCCTCACCCCCAGCACTGTGGGGCACCTGCCAGCAGGCCCCCACTCATGTCCAACTCATGTTCCCCTGCACCCCCACCCCCCAGCACTGTGGTGCACCCTCCACCAGGCCCCCACCCATGTCTCCCATCACCCCCACCCCCCAGCCACCAGGGGCAGCCTCCACCAGGCCCCCACTCATGTCTCCCATCACCCCACCCCCCAGCAGTGCAGGGGCAGCCTCCACCAGGCCCCCACCCATGTCTACCACCACCCCACCCCCAGCACTGTGGGGCACCTGCCAGCAGGCCCCCACTCATGTCTCCCAACTCATGTACCCCTGCACCCCCACCCCCCAGCACTGTGGGGCACCTGCAGGCAGGCCCCCACTCATGTCCAACTCATATTCCCCTGCACCCCCCCCCAACAGCACTGTGGTGAACCCTCCACCAGGCCCCAACTCATGTTCCCCTGCACCCCCACCCCCCAGCACTGTGGGGCACCTGCCAGCAGGCCCCCACTCATGTCCAACTCATGTTCCCCTGCACCCCCACCCCCCAGCACTGTGGGGCACCTGCCAGCATGCCCCCACTCATGTCCAACTCATGTTCCCCTGCACCCCCACCCCCCAGCACTGTGGTGCACCCTCCACCAGGCCCCAACTCATGTTCCCCAGCCAACATGTCATCACAATCTAAATCCCTGGTCCCTATGGTCAGCCTCCAAATGCAAAACATCCACCCGAGTATTGCATCCACCCTCTTAGAAATGGCAATAACATGATAGAACACCAATTGCAAGTTTGGAAACGAACACATGTCCCTCACATACACCCAATGGGTGTCAGTGAATCTCAAAACCCATATCATGATATGCATGAAACCAATGAGATGATACTACACATTGAAGTTTGATAAAAAAATATGTATTAAAGGAAACATAAATTGAATCAAAAATAAACAAACAGAAATGGGAATGTGAAAAAATGAAAAGAAGCATGTCCGTGAAAAAATGCAAAACCAAAAATCATAATCCAAAGGAATGGTGTCCAAAGTCACAGTCCCCAAAAGAAAATCCAATGGAAAATTATAATTGAAAGCCATTGCTCCATGGGTAAATTGTAAAATAAAAAGAAAATCCAACAGTGAACTATGTACAGATGAACAAGCCAGGGTCCATTATTCCAACAAAAGAAATGAAACCTATCTAACAACACTAACTAATTAAAAAACAACTATATACAAAAATGTGGCCCATTGTCCAAAAGGTCCAAAAAAAATGCAAAAACAAAGGAAACCTAACACTAACTACAGAACTATGTACAAGGGCAGCGGGCTAGTCCGACGGCTCACTTTTGGATGCCCGGGCCAGGGCATCATCGAACTCCTGCTCAATGTCCCGGAGGCGGTCCTCCTCCATGGCCCCGAGGGTTCGCAGGGCCGTCGACATGTCCACCTCCAACCCCCTGCGGATTGCCTCGAGGCACTCGGCCCGCCTCAGGGCCCTCCGCATGGAGTTCTCCGCCCGACCATCGTGAGCCGTGCCTCTTCCGCCCGCTGCCGTTCCGCATCTATGGCGTGGCCCAACCGTTGCCACACGGAAGACACTTTCTGTCCTGGGTTCTCCTGCCCCTCCGATGTCGAAGGCCCCGAGCCTTCATGGCTCCCACCACGTTGCTGCTGCTGCTGTGCCTCTGCACGTGCACTGCCTCCTGCTGCCTGCACATCCTCCGCTGGCTGGGGTGCAGTCGTTGATGTGGCCACCCCTGCTGGACGTCCGACTCCCGACTTGGCAGGGATGCCTCCTCCGCCAGCCTGGCAGCACCATCAGAGGAAGCTCCACAGGGCACCCAGGTGACTGATGGGTGGGAAGATGGCACGGAGGACGACTGGCGCATAGGGGGTTCAGTTGAGGAGGGGGTCGCAGCAAGCCCCATCAAACGGAGGAATCCGGCCTGGGTGACCTGTCCCAGTAGGCCGACGCGGTCAACGAGCCATTCGAGATGACGTGCAGTCTCCTCATGAAAAGACTGCAGGTCACCTCCCATGGCCCGTTGATGAAACGCCACACCAGTCAGGACAGGCTCAACCCGGACCCGGATAGCCACGTCCGCAGGCAGAGGAAGGCCAGTTGTCGTCAGCTCATCCCCTGCCTGAAAACGGGTCTGGACTTAGGCATCCCTGCTGGTGCAAGATGATGCAGGGACAGGATCAGGGACAGGATTGCACACAGGCACCTCCGCGGTGGCCTGTGCTGCCTCCTGTCCCTGCTCCTGCACTGCACCACTAGCACCAGTGGAATCCCCACCTCCAGACCCCGTCTCTGTTGCTTGCACGGCCTCCTCCCTCACCAAACCCCCCACCAACCTGGATGACTCCGTGCCATCTTCCCCCATTGGGCCCTGTGGGGTCCCAGCTGCCCCTTCTGCTGCCGAGGAGTCCAACTCCAACCTCCGCCTCTTGGACCTCCCCCCGGCAGCTGCGGCCTGGGACGCGCCACCGGACTCCTCACTCCCCGACGAGATCACAACATGGGAGGGGAGCCGGGCCTTGTGTCTCCGGCTGGCGGTGGGATCCCCGCCGCTGTGCTCCACAGCACCTTCTCCGCCCTCTTCATCAGTTGACGCTGCAGACAGGGAGAAATAAAACACAGGCATCAGGGCACTGTACAATGGACACATACACACATGACAGTTGTACATGAGTGGCATTGGCAAACCTCAGACATGCCATCACAATCCCCAACACACATGTCATTTCAACTCGCACACATGAGCCATAGCACAGCCATATCGCAACTGCCAGCACCATCCATACACATACAACAGCATGAGCAGGCAAAGCTGAGCCAGACATCACATGCAACACAGGAAGTGCACTACACATGTACACACACCACCACACATGCATGCATGTGTACACCTCTGCCAAGTGTCGCAGTGTTCAGATGGACATCCATGTCACATCTGCCAATCAGGCTTCCACATCCCGCTGTCACATGCATCCATGTTGCATCACTGTTGCACCCTTGTCAAATACACACAAATGCACATGTACACAGTGCTGATACATGCAGGTGAAAACAACATACATGCGTGACATCACAAACATGTCTACTTACATACACATTCATCCAAACATGTGTGCCCACACAACTGCATTTGGCATGCAAGCCTACATACACAAGCACCATCCATGTCTCACACATTACAGCCCTCGCATGTGTTAGCCTCACGGCCCTGTACACCCCCACCCATACTCGACTCCATACAAACAGATGTGCAACCTGCACACTACTGAAACATCACCACACGCACAGCTCACAATCAGGATGCATGTACACTTACCGTTCCAGACGGGTCTGCCTTTCAAGGACCTGGACGTGGAGCGCTGGGGATATGCGTTCCAGGACCCTCATCTGATCTTCCGACAAGTGCCCCCGGCGCCCCTTAGCATCCGCTGCCTTCAAGAGGCGCCGGGCCTTGTTCAGGGTCCTGGACCTGAAGTCCTCCCAGCGCTTCTTGACATGTTGTAAGTCGCGGACTGCCACCCCCTCCGCGTTGATGGTAGTCACAATGTCAGTCCAGATCCGAGTCCGTCCTTCCTTGTCGGCGCGGGAACTTCCAAAGAGGGCATCATACTGCCCCAGGACTTGCTCCACCAGGACACCAACTTCCGTGGCACTGAAGCTGGTGCCCCTCTGCCTCTCTGGCCAGGGGTTGTCAGTGGTGCCAGATGTTGCAGTGCCCGACATGACAACCCCAGAGGCAGGAGTGGGTGGGCAACTGGGTCCTGGGGCTGGGCTGTGGAGAGATGGAATCCCAGTCGGGAGTCTTCGGTTCCAGCAGGGGTGGTCACAGCAACAGCACCCCTGGCTGATGTGCAGGCAGCAAATGGCATGGCACGTGGGCAGCAGGCAGTCAGGCAGCAGCAGATGGCAGGTGGGAGTGTGCTCGGGGCTCTGGGGGGCAGTAATTCGGCCTTCTGGGCAGGAGCATGGTCTTCCGTGTGCTTACGCATGGCCAGCTTGATACGGAGTGATTTGGCACGTGAAAATTCTGCACGTCAGCGTGTAATTCGTGGAAAGGCCCTTAGCGCGTAACCGCGTCTGCACGCATACGCAATTTCATTGGACAGAAGGCCCCTCAAGCGCAAGCGCCCCTGTGACGTGATGCGCACAGGCTTTGATGGGCATTTCAGTGTGCATGAAAAACTGCACGTCCGCGTGTAATCCGAGGAAAGGGCCCATGTAAGTGACGTGGCGCGCGCGGCCGTTTCCCTCAGCACGGGTTAAAGGTGAGCGGGCCCAGCAGTTCGCTGTACGTGCCTTTCGTGGAGACCGACGTGTGTTGCTGCTTCCTGTTGTTTCGCGCGCCATCACAACTTCACAGCTATCAAGGATGTATCTCTTCTTTTGGCGGGGGTATTGGCTACGCATGTTTTTCTGCATCACGCTAGTCAGATGGTGAGTCGCACACGCTCTTTTTCCCACTGCGGGTGCCCCTGTGTATCGCACCCATTTTCGATGTCATAGTAGCCTGCGTGTCCCACGCGTACGCGTTATCCGTGTTACTGGGTGCCACCGCCTACTGCAGGAGGTTGAATCCACGCACGTAGCCTGCAGGGTTGCGCGCATGGTTTTACTGCAGTTTTGGGGTGCCTGAGCGTTGCGTGACCCGTCACTACATCACCAGGGTCACATACAGCCTTGCAGGTGCAGGGGGGCTGTTAACATCTTGCTTCCCACCCCCTTCACCCCAATTGCCCAGGTCAATTGTGGTGTACACCTCCCATTGGCACCACTCCATCTGTGACGGCACTACTACATCTGTGCCATGGTTGGGAGGCCACCAAAGGTGAGGGGCGCCTCAGCTGGGCGTCCGGGCATGGTCGGGGACGTGGCTGTGGTGACCAGGCAGTAGGGGGACTCCAGGGTGTCCAGGGCGGCCACAGAGGGGGAAGAGGCAGGGGTGCGCCACTTGAGCACAATGTTGTGCCATGTGTCGGTGCAGTCATGCCACCACCCCCTGTGGTTCCGGGGGATGCAGCTTCTGCATCTGGCACTGGCGCCGTTGTGACCCGGCAGTCCGTTCCATCGACTGCCACGGGCCCAAGGGTAGTGGTAGCTGCAGGTGCAGCTGTGGACACCGCCACCCAGGCTCAGGGTCTGCCAGCGCAGGCTGCGTTGGCACTTGAGGAGCCCTTGGTAGATCTCCAACAGGCCAGGAGGGAAACCATAGGGGCAGGCCGGGCTGCTCAGACCAAGACACGTGTCCCTGGGACAGTCCTGTCATCTGCTGCCCCGAACAGCCGGGTGTTGGCAAGTGCAGGGGCAGATGCACCCAACAACACCCCGGTTGTGAGTCTGCCAACCAGGACCGTTGCGGTCAATGACCCTGCCACAGCTGATGTTGCTGCGCAGGGTCCATTAGTGGGCACACAGCTGCCACTGACACAAGTCAGGCCTTTGGTCGTCCCTCCACCTGCCACTCCCTTGGCTCAATCCACCGAACCCACTGTCATACTGGTCAGGGCGGCATTAGCCAGCCAGGGTCTGCGCCACAGTCCAAGAGGAGGAAGGTTGCACCTGCAGCACAGGCTGCGACCCCACACACAGCCACGACCTCCTTCGAGGACGAAGCCTTTCTGCAAGCAGGAACTGGACTTCCTCGTGGACTATGTGCGGGGCCACAGCCATGACATGCTAGTGGGTGCCAATAGTCAGACTACGGCTGCCCAACGTGACACCCACTGGAAGCATGTTGCGGAACATGACAGTTCATTTGGCCATGAGGTGCGAACGGCGCAAGAGTGCAAAAAGCGTTGGAATGACATCAAACGCAGCACTAAGGCTAAACGTGCCTCTAATTACAACTTGACTCTGGTGACTGTTGGTGGGCCTGCACCAGAAGAGGAAGAGCTCACTCCGCATGAGGCACTAGTTGCGGAGTTCATACCACCTGAATTGGTCGAAGGAGTGGGAGAGATGCTGGACTTTGATGCCCAGTCCAGTGAGTGTTGATGCGTGTTTGTTGAGGACGTGTGTGTTTCACTTTTGGGATGTGTTGTGCATGATTGCCACTACATGTGACGTGTACATGGTTCTGATGTGTAAGTAATGCAATGCTTCCGTCATGCATGTCTCCTCTGCCTGCATGCGGGGACTCCATGTAGGCATGCTCCCTTGCCCCTCCTCCGCCACTCTGCACCCCAGTTCCACCTTTGCACTGGTGTTCTTCAATCTTGCCAATGTCTACTTTCTTGTTCATGCGTCCTGTGTAGATGCTAACTTCCAGTGTAGAATCTGCCAGACATATGCCGTGTGGTACAGCCTTAGTACTTGATGCAAGGTATCTCACTTGTACTGTGCATAGGTCAGATGTCCCGCAGGGACATGAGTGCCCATTCATGCTCCATGTGCATTGCATGCATGCCCCTATGTGTCCTTGACTGGATGATCACTGTAATACAAGTCCTTGGTTACATACATTGCCTGGCATCTCATCAGCCTTCCCATGTCAACTGTGGCTCAGTCCTGCATTGCACACATGTTTAGCGTCTGACAATCTGTGTGGCTCACAGGCCTCAGCCTGTTCAATGGCCAATGACTCTGTCCAACTGTTGTTGTATCTTCTTCACACATGGGCGGAATCCAGAGTTTCATCATGTGTCCTGCTTACTGTCCCAGCATCATTTGCAGTGTTGTCACTTGAATCACAATAAGCTGTTGATGCCAGTCAACACTGCCTGTCAATACACAGGTGTATGGTCAGCCTTTTGATACCATGCTAGGCATCCCTGCTTTGGTACTGGGGTGGAGGGGTGCTTGGCTTCTAGATATGGTACACATTGAATGCACAATGCACGTGATGTCTGAATTTGACATTGCACTGCCTTCACATTTCCTGGCACACACCATGGAGTCCTTGTACATGTAGGTAGTGAGTGGCGTACACATTTTCTGCACTGCATAGACCCACTTCCATGGAAACTGCCACCTTTCAACAGGTCTGATCACAGAAGCAATTCAAAGTTGACCCAGCATGCATGCCAGGTTATATGTTGTGTGTCACATGTCTGCCTGATGCGTTTGCTGTCGGTGTGTGTGTGTGTTGTGTGCTTCTGACATGTGTAGTGGCCTTCTCTCTATTTTTCAGGTGATGACACAATGGAGGCGGAGGATGGTGTTGTCATGCCAGACAGAGGGTTGTTACCACTACATCAACCCGGCACTAGTGGGGGTTGTGGGGTGATAGGCCACGAAAACCCCCAAGTGCTACAGTCCATCTTGTCTCTGGCTGCCTATGAGTCCAGCCTTGATGACGACTCTGACGTCCATGTTGAGTTGGATGAGCATCAAGTCCATGTGTCAGGGGTGAGTGATTCTGATGTGGACACTCCTCTGTCTGCGACACCTGCACTGAGGGATCAGACAGTCTTGGTTCCTCCGCCCGTGGTGGATCGGGACGCAGGGTCACCCTCCACACCAGTCACTGATGTGCCTCGGACATCACGTCGAAGGGGGCATGTAGTCGTGCAGCCGCGGGCGGTGCCAACACAGCGAGGATCCCCGGTCTTTGGGTCCCGCAGGGGTCAAGCCCGGCAATGCGGTCGCCGCGCGCAACCGCAGTATACTGAGTGGGAGCAAGACATGACTGCCAATTCAGAACGGCAGGGAGCAGCAATGGAGAACATCGCTGAGAGCATGGAGCGTGTGGCCCGATCTGTGCTCCCCCCTGCTAGGCAGGTGCTTCTCCAGCAGCAGGCAGCACGGTCCACGGCCCGCTCGCTCAGGCTGGGCATGGCGGCCTCAGACAGGGCACGCCAGGCTGAAATGTTGTCTCTGCGTCAAGCAATTGCTGCTCACGCAGAGGCGCACATGGATGCCCTGAGGGAGGAGTATGCTTCCCTCAGATCCACTCTGGGTGTCCTTATGATGTCCCAGAGGCAGCGGGCAGAGGAGCGGTTTGCACAGCTTGAGCATACCATCTCGGCTGAGCTACAGGCTTGCCGGGAGGTGCAGCGGTTGTCCAGCCAGGCCTTGCAGGAGGAACTCCGTGTTACACGTGCTACTTTGCAAGAGGAAGCACGTGTATCACGTGAGGTTCTGCATGCAGACCTACGTCACATCGCCACACAGAACCAGGCTCACCCGTCCGGCAGACTTGCTGCCGACGAGGGGCAAGCTGCGGCTAGGCGTGGCCAGGCTACTGTGCCACGTCCTCCTTTCCAGGATGAGCCAGACTCGGACGACCATCTATCTTCCACATAGGTCGGGCTGTGCAGGCGTTGAGCCCATGGAGGGTTTTTTTTTGGCTCAGCATCATCGCATGTGGATGTTGAGCAGCACCCTGTACCTCCCGCCTCCTGGGTGCCTCCCCTCCCCCCCCTGGTCATATGTGGCCATTTTTGATGTTTCTTTTAGTTTAGTTAGTTAGGTTTCTGTTTGATAGTTAGTTTAATTAGGTAATGTAGGTTTTCCATAGTTAGTGTAATTAGTTAATATAGTTTAAAATTGCTTGTCTATTGTGCTTTCATGTGACGGTGCGGTGCTTTGTGGCTTTTGAAGGCATCCACTGTCTGTTCCAGCTGGGCCCTTCAGGCTTGTCTTGTGTATGTGTTTGCTGCTTGGGGTCCTTGACTCACATATGCCACTCCTGCCTCCCTTATCCATGGGCTCGCAAGGATGGTTCGGTGTCACAACCTTTTACACAAGGGCTTTGGACTGTCATATCTGTGGCATGTGGTGCTGTGTTTACACCCCTAGTGGGGATGATTTTGGTGTTATTGTCTACTGTTCAGCTTTTGCTAGATGGGGTGTTTCATGATTAATGTGTACATTCATTGCTATGCATTGTGTAGTATGTTTCTTATCTTTACTGTACACGTGCTTGTTCCAATTCATGCTGTAGATAGTGTTCCACACTTTGGATGTGAAAGACGGACTGATGGTGTGATTTATGATGTGACTCTGTGACATGGTCAAGTAATGAGATGCCTGAAGAGACACACACAGATGACTTTGAAGCATTAATCATGTGTGTCATGCCCTTTCTGCAGGGGGATGAGCCTCCAGAGCACCTTTGCCAGCAGACATGGCCCATTGGACGACGGAATTCTGGACACGTTTGTTGGTGCCCACATGCACATGTGTGCACAAGCAGAGGCACAGGGATTGCAGACCTACATCCTAGAACTGCTGACGTGTTCCAAGGAACTCCAAGCAAGGTGAGCAGCACAGCGGGGCCACAACACAGCAAAGCTTGCACCAGGCGAGTTGCACATGCAGGCTTAGTCACAGCACTGAGGGTGAGCTTGGACGAATATTGGTGTTGAAGCACACAATGCAGCTCAGATGTGTTGGTGGACTGATGGCTGTTGATTGTAAGGTTGTCTGGGACACCTGCAGGGGCAGTGGCACATACCCTCCGGTACACCAAGGTCCATCGAGGCACTTGTATCAACCATGTAGCCTTCCGAGACATGGAAAGGGGCAGCTCACAGGGACATACAGCAAGGGACATACTTGGGTGCAGTGCATTTCATTTCCATGTACATTATGATAAATGCACTGCCAACTTTGTTTCGGTCATGGTGGTACACAATTTGCTCTGAAGTCATGGCTTGCTATATGGGTATGTCTGCTTACCCAGGGAACATTGCATGTTGTGTGAATTGTGACACATTGGTGTTCCATTTGCCATGCACCCACCGGCAGCTGACTTACTGCATTGACTGTATATGACCCATCACAGGGGTAATGTTATATATGGGTATGAAGGATCTACACCAGATTGTCTGTTTTTAGAGTAGTTTGTTGCTATGGGGCATGTTTGGTGGTGTGTTTTTGTGTAATTATCATGTACAGGTTGTTGACTGTGGCTCTCTTTGCAGCATTGCAGTGCTCCTGTAACCGGACCTGAGAGTGCGCAGGCAGGAGGCCAGCACTCAAAACCAGAGCTAAGTGTCTTGTTGTTTTTCTTTCAAACTGCTCTGCATAGGCTTGCTGGGGGGTGCACTACTGCATGGATGAATGTGTAATTCATTTGGTATGTTTTTTTCCCCCTAATCACCCGGAATCCTATGCAATTTTGAACCCTGTACCCTCTACCCGGTGTTCCTGCTTCCCGTACCTATCCAAGCAACGTTCCCTAACCCTCTTTCCCCGCTGGGGTTGCGGATGCCTGTGTAAGCCCCAAACTTGCAGGCGCCAAAACCCTAGAGGGGGTGGTTGGTTCGTGCCATTCCTAAGCCTGGACTACAGAAGGCCATGACAATGATGTCCAAGTTTGTTTGGATTGTGTATGTGTTCATGCAGGTAGTACATTTTCGTGCATTCCCTACTTTCATGTGTCATTCCTCCTCCCCTCTCCTGCCACTCATTCCAGTTATCCAGTGTGCCAACACCTATCCCGACTGCATATCCCTGAACCTCCTTCCCCACCAGGGTCTCAGGGGCCTGTGTGAGTTTGACCTTGCAGGCACCCGGGACACTGTGGGGGTGGTTGTTTCGTGACACTCCCGCGCCTGTACACGGGACCTGTGACAGTACACATCCGTTCATGGTGCATCATTCTATGTTATGTACCACACATGGTTCACATCCTGTTGTGACATTGTTTTACTGTGCTACCTTGGTTGTTGCATCATTGTGGTAGTACTTGGCCTTTGTGAGGTACTGCTACGTCAAGTCATCTACTGGAGGGTGTTCTGGTTCATTTCTATGCCTTGGATTTTGTGATTTTGGAAATGAGTGTGGATTCTGAGGGTGCAGGCACCTTTTTACACACAAGATGGGAGATGGTGACGAAGGGTAAAGGTGATCCTCTGGCCAGGTGGAATTGAGGGTTGAAGGCTCCATGACCCAGTTGCAGTTGTTCAGTGGGTCAATGTCATTTGTGAGGGATGGGGGGGGTTGTTGTTGATAGTTGCCTTGCCCTGCAGTGTGATGGGAACCCTGACATTGTAATGGTGGTATCCTATGTACATGTTGTGTTCTGATGATCAATGCCTGTTCATGTGTTGTGTTTACCTTTCAAGTGCGAGGTGATAGTTGTGGTTTGACATGCTGGGGTGTACACATGGTGAATGTTCACATGTGATGTGTAGAGAACACTGATGGTCACTTGATTGCACATGCATATGTTGAGTGCATGTCCTTGCTGACCCACACACTTGCACTCTGATGCACTACATGTACTACCACCCTAGCATATCCACGTGTACACTGTTTGCCTTCTGGTGCCCACTGTGTCCCTGCAGCACATGTTCTGTGACCAATTATGGATCCTGTACATGCCTAATTTGCTTTTTGATGTGGTTTGTCGCTTGGATGTGATGCTCAGGGTGTGCATCACACACAATGGCTGTTCACTGTGCTGTGCGCTGAGCAGTGTGTTGCAGGAGTAGGACACAGCACACAGAAGCTGCAGTGTTGATTTTGCAATGCACAATGTGCATGTAGACAGGCATTCATTGTTATGTTACGTCAACAACTCTTGTAATGCATTTGGAAATGACTTATTTTGGGTGGGAGGTTGTTGGTCAGTCATTTCATCTGATTCCAGGTCAGGCATCATTGTCTGATGCCACTGTACATTTTGGACATGGCAATGTGTACCTTATTGTTACTGTGTTGGTGTATGGGTATTGCTTGCCATGTCATGTTGTGGTTTGGGAGGGTTTGAGTGACATAACAGTGATGGCCATGGCCTGTTTTGCAGGTGTGTGTGATTCACACCTTGCATGTCAGGGTCATCCGCTTCTCAAAGCAACTAGCTGGGGGTAGATCTCTCTCCGCGGTAGGGCCCTCCCTCTGGAACAGCCTTCCTGCCTCACTGGAACTTTAGGAGAACCATCTCCGGTTCGGGAAGCACCTCAAGACCTTCCTCTTTGCTTATGCTTTTTCTCTGCCTCTCCCTTGCAAAATTCTTCACTGGAACTGCATTGGATCTGCAACTGGGCCACTCTCACCGACCTCGGTCCCTGGCCCAGCCACTCTCCACTTGCACTGCCTCCCTGGCAACCCCTGCACTGTGGTACTGTCTCTCTATCCCTACAGCCCCCCTTCCCAGCACTTGTCTGCACTTACCTTTGCAGTTGCCACCAGCTGGCCTATGTATTTGTTTTTTGGTCTACTTACCCTGTACTGCACTCCCCCCCTTCCCCTTCCCCTTGCGCTTTTCCCTTCCCACTACCCCTGCACTTGCGCAATCTAAATGACACCTGGCCTAGTAGTACCGTTGTCTGTCTTCCCTTGTTCCCCCCTCCCTGCCTCATCGCACCTTGAAATACTTGTGTATAGGCCATATCATGTCATGTCATATGTGTGCCTTTTGGTCACACAGGATAGCTTGTGTTTAAGCAGTTAGGGATGCAGACAATGTGGCACTTCCATGGCAACTATCTCAGGGTGGTAGGGTTGTGACAGTTGACTGTCTCTTTGTCATCATCAATTGTCACCTGGTATGTGCCAGGCCTGTGTGCACTCCGCAGGGGTGGGAGTTTAGGTGAAAATGTGGCCACAAGCTGGGTCCGGGCTTCCTCGCCACGTGCCCTGTCCCCTCCCATGGGCAGCGCCTGTGCCTGTGGTTGGGGATGTGGGGGCACCACCATGTCCACCGGGACGCCCTGCCGTGTTGCAACATTGTGCAGGACACATGCTCCCACAATGATCCTGCACAATACTGGTGGTGCATAGAGTAGCTGCCCGCCAGAGCGGTCAAGGGAGCGGAAACGTGACTTGAGAACTCCGAATGTGCGCTCCACTATGGCCCTGGTTGCAATATGGGCAGCGTTGTATCTTACCTGGGTTGGTGTGGTGGGGTTCCGGATCGGCGTCATCATGTGGTTGCTCAGAGGGTAGGCACTGTCCCCTGGGGAGGTGTAAATGGTTGTGATTATTGTGGTTTGTTTATTTGTGTGTGTGTGTGTGACATGCATGCATGTGCAAGGGCATTTGTACTCACCTAGGAGCCATGTGTCGCCATGTTGCCCAGCTTCCAGGGCCCGGCTCAGGGCGGACATTCTGTATATGAAACTGTCATGGGTGGAGCCAGGGTAGTTTGCATAGACAGAGGTGATGATTCCCTTTGCATCGCATACCACCTGTACATTGATGGAATGCCAGTGCTTGCGGTTTCGGTAGATGTGCTCAGTGGCCCTAGGTGGACGTAGGGCCACATGGGTGCAATCTATGGCACCGAACACTTTGGGGAAGTGTGCCACCCTGAAAAAATCCAGTACAACGGCCTGCCTTTCTGCGGGTGTTCTGGGCATGTATATGTGCATGCGGACTGAGGGGCGCGCTGTCATGATTGCCAGTACCTGGTGTAGGTAGCGTGACTGCGTGGCCTGTGAGACCCCCCCACTATGGCAGTTGCTCCATGAATCGACCCCCAAGTGAGGCTCTTTCACTCAACTATTGGCAACCACTGCTATCTGTGTCTAAGGGCGGCACATTTAACAGCTCCATGATTGGGCTATTCAGGCCCACACTGTCATCAAAACACATTCTGATGTGTCACCACTAAAAACACGTGCAATTATCTACGATTCATGTTCCTACTTTAAAATGTTCACACAAAGATGCTAACTGGCATTGTACCATTCAACTTCAATGATCACTTTTATATGCATGCATACTTTTAATTATACATGTCTTAAAACTGTTTGACAACCTGTGCAATTACCGTATTTCAGCACTCGTGAAATAATGCTTACTCCATATATTGAGAATAAGAAAAGTTCTCACTTTTTGGTTGAATCACAGATATATGCTCACAACAAATGATCCTTTCTGAAACCTCCCACATATTTCCATTGAGAACCTTTCTATTAAGCTAAGCAATGCATCAAGGACACTGCCGTGGATCAGAAGTTACACAGTTCACCATAACGTGGCCGAAATGCTCACAGGGCTCTGAGGTTATCACATGTCAGGCAGACAAATTATACCAGTCCTATTTTATGCATTCTAGGATTTGCAATCCCAAATGATAGTGGAGAGTAGCAAACGACAAATGTCAACATGCATAGAATAATCTACTCCCAGCTGACACAGGCTATTGTAAAGTTAGAGCAAGCAAACAATGTCTCTGTGTGACAATGTTAACAACACGTATCTAAAAAAAAAAGGTAAACTCCCAAATATTGGGGATCAATTCTCAAACAGGAGTATGGAAACTGTCTAAACACGGAACAAGGAGAATTGATTGCCCCGGTCTACACAAGCCTGAAGATTAAAGATAGTGGTGGTTTTTACAAGGTGTTTAGCATTCAAACAACATAATGATCACTCAATAACAACGTATTCTTATAGATCAGTGATGTTGCACTTGCATAATAAAATTTGGTAAATCATTAATTTGAATATTTCCTGGAAGAAATCCTTTGTCCTGAAGATGGCCGCTACATCCATTTCCGAAAAGATACTAGAGATAGTGTCCAGTTTAACTCATGGCCGAAGCATGTCAGCTATCTCTTAAAAGACCACTAATGATAGTAGTCAGATGAATTCATTTACAAAGTATTGTTCATTTAGTGACCTACACCCCTGCTGATCCTATGTTTTAGGTTCTTTATGTTTGTGACATTTTTTGCATTCATCTGTTCAGTCCTTCTTTAGTACTGTTCTTGTAAATTTTGTACAATCAACAGTAAACAAGTTTTATTTTGTTCAAATCCACTTGTGTTTCCTCCTGTTATCTAAAGAATTCTTGCTATTGAGTGATCATTATGTTGTTTGAATGCTAAACACCATGTAAAAAACACCCCTATCTCTAATCTTCAGGCTTGTGTAGAGAGGGGTAATCAATTCTCCTTTTCCGTGTTTAGAATGTTAACAACACTACAGAAAAATATCCAAGGTTTTATGAAAGCTCAGAGTGGGGCAGTCTGTAAGGGAGCCTAGAGAACGAGTAACAGAATATTGGTACCGTGGAAATATGTTTCTGTTAATTTGAAGGAAACAAAAAAAAAGCTACCACCCCCACTCGTGATTGTGCTCACAGCAACGTTTGTATGTATGCCACCCTAGGGAGGATAGCATAGCTCAGCTGCAACTTGCTCGCCTTGGAAGCAAGACGACACTGAGCAACACAGGATTGATCCCCAGGTCCGCGCTTAAAAATCTCTGGGTATTAAGCGCCTTATAAATAACCTATCATATCACCCATTTTGAGGTGAACACAACCGGCACAAAAAATGACAGCACACATCCTTCTTTCAACAAATGCAAATTGATTGTGTGGAGTAAGGGACAAAGTGCCACTCGGCATGACTGGCATGACTTGGAGTTAGCTGGGACCCTGAGAGAACTTTAGTTTAACACATCAATGACATCATAAGAGGTTCCTTCCTCTGCATATAGATGCTAAAATGGGTCCTTCCGTATTTTCCTTCCCTGCTCAGACCAGGTGCTCAGACAAGGTGTAGGAACTTTAATGAACTATGGCCTTGATTATGCAAGCACTTTATAAGCCAGTTTGCAAAATGATGTGGTACATTGCCTTCAGGTGGCCCAGAACGTAGCCGCCTGGTTTATCTTCAAACTCTCTCACCGTCTTCCGATTCAACAACGTATCATATTAAAAAAAAACATTGGAAAACACTGTGTGAATTAGACCCTGTGCCTGGTGTTGAAATGCTCCCACGGTTTGGCACCAGCTTATCAACTGGTCCAAAGTGTGTTCCCCTTATTGGCACCTACTGGATATTCCGTATTCAGGATGTGCCTTCAGAGGAGACAGGCACTTTTCAGTGCTTGATCCCACATTAGGGAACAACCTTCCTCTTCATCTCCATTCTTTGAACTTGCTAACTTTTCGGAAAGAAGTGGAATACGTTGTGTTCTCTTAACCCATGACATCATTCGATTCAAAAGCACTGCTGTAGTAAAAAATACCAAAGTAATACATTCTTTCACTGGTCCCTAGCAGAACCCATTCCATGTTTGGATACTGCAAAAGATTCAGACGAGCATACATGCTGGCTTCCTAACACTGCTTTGGCATACAACCCTGCCTTCGAAATTCACATGTGCCTTAAATTACCACCATGTGCTCCGACACCTGCAAAGTACACCCGCGTCAAAGACTGCTTTGGATACTCCCACACATTCAGAACTCATGTGGGCACAAGGCAGACTGTTTTGGTGTAATTCTACACCTACAAAATTGGCCTAAGAATGATTTGGCATAAACCCACAGCTTGAAAATTCATGTGTACCTTAGACAGCTTTGATGTACTCCGACACCTATGAAAATCACATGTTTATAATGCCCCTCTGGCATAGTCCTCCAACTCCAAAATGCATGTGACTAAGAATTCGTTGCTATGCTCCCACGCTACAAAATTACAGTGTGCCTAAGCCTGATTTGTCCGTCTCCTTACCTAGGCAATTTGGCTATATATAAGGCTGCCTGCAATATTGATGTGTGCCTTAGAATACATTGGCAAATTCCTGCCTATTGAATTCACATGTTCCTAGTATTAGTTTGTTTGTTTTGTTTGTTTTTATTATTTGTAAAGTGCTCCTAACCCGTGGGTAGCAGGAATACATTGCTGTCTACAAAGGTTACATGTTTCTAAGACTATTTTAGCAAAGTCCTCCAGCTACAAAATTAATTCATACTTAAGCCTGTTTTGCAATACGCCCACACTACAAAATTGAGGTCTGCCTAAGACTGATTTGTCCCTTCTCACCACCTACGCAATTTGCATATGTCTAAGGTTGTCTGCAATATTGATGTGTTCCTTAAAATACATTCACACACTTTGCATAATTCGTTGTCTACAAAAGTCACATGTGCCTAAGAATGCTTTGGCATAGAATCCCACCTAGAAAAGTAATTCAAGCTGTAAGTGATTTCAATCAGACACACATCCAAGTCTTGCCCAGCATGTAGAGCGCAAATGAATCCATTATTTCTTTTTATCTATGAGTTCAATATTCTGAATGATATACCACTCATATCACACCCTCCTCAAGATACCCCCCAGGTTACACTGAACCAGGAATGAGGCTAGTTGTAAAGGTAATTATTGGTTTATTTATTTAGGATTTAAAATCACAATATAGTTTTAATAGGTAACAACAATCACCAATGGGGTGACAGGAACAATTAATAATATATTTAATTCACTAGGAATCAAGAAATGAACACAAAAAGAATGCAGCAATGAAAAGAATACTTTTGGGTTGCTTTGAAACGATTAGCACTATGGTTAGAGGTTCCCCCTGCAACACCCCTCAACCCACCAATAAGCAATTTAAATAGATGTGAGGCGAGAGAAGGTACTCAGGAATAACACAGACCAAACCAAATATCACTCCCACCTTCTCCCTTTAAACACAAGAAAAATACGGATTTGACTTTTCAACTGTCAGAATGGCTTTGAAATTGGCTGAGCAAAAACACATAATATGTTCAAAATGCTTAAATTATTATGAATTCCTATGGGTGCTGCTTTGAACAGATGCAATAAAACACAAGCAATGATTTAATCAAAAGGAAACAGTTGGGAACTCAAAGGCCAAGTGGGAAATAATTTAAAGGTGATTCACACATGTAAAACTTTTCCAAATGTCAATTTGCGGCAAACTTTTACTAATGCAATTTTTGATATAACGGGTCAATCACACAGTTTTGCAATGTAGGTCCAAGTGGGAGTTGAAATTCTGCTTCTATCTTAAAAACGGAGGGAGTTATGGAGGTTTAAGTGAGAGGATTTTTTCGAAAATAAAGACACGACTTTGGACAAGGACTTCAGTTTAGAATCAGAAAATATGGCTTATTCTTTCATTCAAGGCTAGAGCATTCATGCTAGGCAACCAAGTCGGGATGAAGTAAGCTCTCAGACTGATTCATGACTTCAGTAACAGATCCCCATCACCTTCCCCGGTGGCACCAGTCCAAACACTCAAAGTGGGATTTATGGAGTTACACAAATAAAGATGTCTATAAAAATGGTGCTTTAGCAACTAGACAGAATAAGATAGCACCAAACATTTTTGACACTGTTACTGGTTAGGAAATTAGGGATAGTTTAGCAATCAGAATGGAACAAGATAATGCAAGGTATACAATAGTTCTCTAGCATCCTATTAAAACTCACAATCCACTGGGATTTTAAGATTTTTGGACAGGCACGGTTCTGGTCAATGGATTGGGTCTATCAAGGAAAATCAGCACACCAGGCGCAGGACTTGATCAGCTAGGCCGGTAACCGGAACTGCACAGTATCTGCCCTTCTTGTTTCTGGGTTTTTCACATCAGCGGGATGGCAAGTTCATCAGGCAAGCATTATCGTAGCAAGCCAGAAAGTTTCAGGATGCTAGTTTCAGGATGCTTTCTCACACCACAGTGCTTCTCTGGGTTGTAAGGATTAGATTGAGGATTGAGGCCTTACTGTAAATGGTTCAGCTACTCCTTGGCCTGGTCCTTGGCATCTGGAGCTGGAAGGATGTTGAATGTTGGATGTTGACTGCTGGATCAGAGTGTTTCACTGGAATCAGAAGAGTGAGTCCCTATGTGTTGTCAGCTGTCTCTATTTATCCTTTCAAATGACATCACAAAAATGGGTGTATGGGCTGGCTTAACTAAACTTGCCCCTGTGGACTGGGATTGGATCAGAGCCTCATCTCCGCCTTGCATCTGAGTGATTGGCTCAAGGACAGATGATGTCAAGATTATGGTTTGGTTTTTCCAATCCTTAGGAACCTCCCTAGCCACTAGTATCAAAATCGAATTTTGTCCTAAATACATATTTATACATTTGTAACCTCTACAAAGATCACACACAAGATTTCCCTATTTTATGTAGTATCTGTTCATCAAAATCTCGCAGCTGTGTGATCTTGTTTCACCTTTCTGCAGCATTTTGTCCATTTCTCCATGAAAACATTTTTCAAACTCTCTCCAAATGTCCACAAATGTGTGTGTTTATCATAGGGATGTGTGTGTAAAGTTTAACAATTCTAGCATAAATACAGTTCCCAAAAAATCACATATATTGCCATTTCTATTCAGAATATGCTACACAGTTGCACCACACTTTGAAATGTAGTGCCAACAATTAGACTAACAAATCTGCCCTTTTGATATTTTTCACCATTTCTGATAACAAGTTATGAGTCTCTAAAAATTGTTCATTACATGTTCTTAGCAGCAAATGGTCCACCTTTTGTCTCTCCCTGGAGCTCAAGGAGTAGCCCCGACCTTTGGGAACCTTCTGCAAGCCAAGTTTATGACCTCTTCACACGTCCATTTGCTGGCCTGGAGAATCTGCCATTGTTCAGTGTATGGCTGCAGACCAAAGTCTGTCCTACCCCACAATTATCAAATGTCAGTGAGTAGCTGCTGAGAGGAATGCCCTCCCCTTGGGGGAATCTGTTTTTCCACAACTTGCAGCCCAGCCAGGCTAATTTATTCTTAATTTCTCGACTTAAAGTCCAGCAGAAAAAAACTTGTTGCATCAAATGACATAGATAAATTACTTTCTTATATTTAAACCTGTGGGAACAAAAACAACTGAAATCTGTGTTTCTTTCAGAAATGATCCTTTTATATTTGCTAATCCGGCAGGCTTTTAGTTTAGATAACTTTAAAGTCTAATCAGGAGAGCCCATTTGACAGGAACTGTCATTCACAGGTAGCCCAGTGTGCTGCACTCAGATTTGTGACAGGAACTGTCATTCACAGGCAATGTAGTTTTGCTGAAAAATGTTTTGCTCTTAACCTTTCAGGACTTTGTACATTCACAGTGCTTCATTTGGTTAAATGAATTTTAGTGGCAAGCAAGATTTTGCTTGTTGAGAAGATTTGTGTACAGGCATTTTGGAGTTTTAGCAGCAAAGTAAATGTCAATTACAGGCACATTTTGGAGTTTTCCTTGCAAAGCGCTGCTTTTCCCACTGCACTCTATGGGCCTCATTACATGGATGGCGGAAAACCATGGTGCTATTAGCGCCATGGTTCATGCCGGTAAAATACCGGCACCGCCTTGGCGGAAAGGGGAATTACCACCCCTTTCCAAGGTTGGCGGGGTGGTAATTCCCCCTTCCACCATTGCCCTTCCCCATTCCCATTTTTACCCCATAGGGCATAATGGGAATGGGGAAGGCGCTAATTACGGTACCGCAAATTGCGGTACCGTAATTAGCTCCCTGGGTCCCTTTGCGGGTTGGTTTTTAACGCCTGCAAAAAGCAGGCGTTAAATTCCCCAACCCGCAAAGGGACCTCGTGGTAAGGCGGTAAGGATTTACCGGTACTGGTAAAATACCGGTACCGGTAAATCCTTAACGCCATCTGTGTAATGAGGTTCTATGTTTCTTGTCATGGAGCCCACTGGCACTTTTTCTGCAGCGTGTGCTCTGTTCCACCACACATGCACCATGGGTTGCAGGTTGTGCAGCCATCTTTTTGTGTGTTGGAAAATGCGGTTTTGGAGGTTTTGGCGCGCACAAATGTTTTTACCGCCATTTTAATGTTTTTTGCTCCATAGAGAGCAGAGTGAGGCCGCATAGTATAGCAAAGTGGGTCAATACATCCCACAATGCTTAAGAGTGTTTTGCCATACTACCACCATATAAAATTAAATGGTGCTTCAGAGACTAGACTGAAGCTATTACGTATGTGCTCTACAGCTTGTTGCCACTGATTACTGCCCTTATCACCTCTGCCTTGTAATCGCCTAGCTTCCAGCCCTACTGCACCTCACTAAGCCACCCGCTAGACTGAAGCTTTGCTCCTCTCACCTAGCTTACTTTGTGCTCGCCACCCCAGTCCTGAATACTGAAACTGTGCTTCCAGGTCCATTGCACATACTCGTAATCGTACAACATGTACCTACCACCACTCTACACAACACTCCTAAGAGCCCTCCTTTACATAATCACGCTACAAGACCTCACCATGCCTCAACATACCCTACCATTGGCTCCTGTACATTACTCGGCCAAGCAGCTCACCAGACCATGCACTCTAATACAAAGGAATCTTAAACTACGTGCAAGACTCCCAAGATTGCATGACTACTTACCTAAAACAGTATCTAACACCACTACTGGCCCTAGTAAATCCAATCGACATCACCTGCAACTCAACAGCAGACTCTTCAGAGAGACTGTTACACCCCCCAAGGCCATTCCCAAGGCACTGCCCCCACCAGCTCAACCAACGATAAAAGGGGCGTACATAAATGCACGCTCTATGGTCGCCCACGCAACAGAGATTGCAGACATACTACATAATGGAAACCTGGATTTTCTAGCCATCACAGAATCCTGGCTCCACCCCGCAGCCGGCCCAGCAATTATGTTAGCCATCCCAGATGACTACACCCTCCTCAGACTAGACCGTACCACATCGCGAGGTGGACTTTTGCCATCAAACATAAAATTAATCTCACACTGAAACTCGATCCACCTCTTAGTACAAACTCTTGTGAAGTCCTCACAGCCAAGCTATCCATAACTAACTCACATCTTGTAACTATCCACCTTATCTACCGCCCAGCAGGCCCTATAGGACTCTTCGAAGAAGATCTCAATAATATCCTATCTAATAATCTGAAAAGTTCCTCCCAGAAACTCGTACTAGGAGATTTCAACCTAGGACTCCATGACCCCCGAGACTCGAATGCCACACTAATCAATAACTCCCTAGAGGAACTAGGTTTCACCCAAAAGATTACATGCCCTACTCATACTAAAGGCAGAACCCTTGATTGGATTGCTGTGCACAATTGCCCCATCTCGGTACTATCCAAACTTCCTCAGCATTGGTCAGACCACTATCTGATCACATTCGCCTTAGAGGCCCCACCTGCGATACTCATTGATAATGTAGCCCCAGCAGTCCCCACTAGAAATAAAAGAAACATCACGCCAGAAAACCTCATCCCGCTGATCATACCCACCCTCAACTCTATACCAGACAACACTGACCCATTTACCATGGTAGACGTGTACAATAAAGTGATGCTATCATCCCTTGATGCCATAGCTCCCTTAAAGATTAGAAAAAGCAAACAACGTAAACATGTGAACTCCTGGTTCTCCCCACAACTAAAAAAACTCAGACGTGAGAAACGTCGTTGTGAGAAAATATGGAGACTTGATCCTTCAGAGACCAATAAGCGCAACCTAAGTAAGCAATCAGCCCTCTACAAAAAGAAATAATTTCCGCCAAACAAACTTCCTACAACCTCCGAATCACCCAAGCTAAGTCCAATACTAAAGAGCTCTTTACAATTCTGAAGGAGATAGAATCTCCTATCCAAACACCAGACTCTTGCACCAAGGATAAAAACTGGTGTACAAACATTCAAAATGCCCTGTCTAATAAAATCACCACCTTGCAAACGAAGATCCACCATAAAAAGGCTACCCTTCCCACCATTACGAAATCCAATATTAATGATGTGACAGTGACACCTTCCATCCTGACCCCCTCACTTGATACCACCCCCCACTTCAACTTCCGCAAAGTATCCATCAAAGAGGTTGAGAATGTCATCCTCACTCTTAAACCATCGAACTGCCACGGGGACTTATGCCCAGCACAACTTATAAAAGATGCAGCTCGTGAATTATCACCTTTCATCACTAAACTAATAAATGCATCCTTCAACTCAGGCATAATACCCAATAACCTGAAACAATCATGGGTCCTCCCACTCCTCAAAAAAACAAAACCTAGACCCCGCCATACCTACGAACTATCGTCCTATCACCACAGTACCATTCATGCTTAAAATCATCGACAAATTGGCATATTTACAAATCCAACAAGACCTAGAATATAACCACCTTCTAGGAATCTGACAATCTGGTTTCAGACCCCAACACGGAACCAAAACCGCTTTGGTTGACCTTAAGATAAAAATTGACGAGTTGAGAGACCAGGGCAAAACTGCACTGCTGTTGCTCCTTGACCTCTCAGCAGCTTTCGATTTAGTCGACCACGAGATTCTGTGCAAACATCTCGAGTCGGCCGCACACTTCTCCCATGAGGCTATAGGCTGGATTCAGTCCTTCCTCAGTGATAGAACAATGCGCGTCTTCTCACCATTAGCGGCTGCTGACCCCACGCCCATCGCCTGTGGCGTGCCTCAGGGCTTCTGCGTCTCACCTACATTGTACAACATCTTTACAAAGCCCCTTTTCCATGATCTCGAAGGTCTGGGTATCACCTACACAAACTATGCAGATGATACTCAGATCCTCATCCCACTGTCGGGGGATTATGACAAGGATTTGGCCTTTGTAAACAGAGTGTACCTCATCATTCAGGCATGGATGGCCTCACACGGACTATACCTGAATGATGACAAAACAGAACTCCTCATTCTTGGTACCTCAGCGAATATCAACAAACTCGGCCAAATTTACTCATCATTCGTAATTGATAACAACACCATCACTGTGGCCAAGGAGGTAAAAACTTTGGGTTTTTACCTAGACTCCTCACTATCATTTAACAAACAGGTAAACGCAATGGCCCCCGCCACTGCTTATACTTGTAAACTCATCCGAGCTGCCAAACCACTCCTAACACCTAATAATTGCACTACCTTGGCCAGAGCATTGATCCTATCTAAGCTGGATTACGGTAATGCCCTTTACGTAGGCAGCAACAAACATATCATAAACAAGATCCAAATCCTTCAAAATAATGCTCTAAGAGCAGCTCTAAGTATCCCCAAGAAAGCACACATCTCAGATACCAGAAGATCTGTTAACTGGCTTTCCACGAAAGACAACATTTTCCTTACGTCTGTCTCACTGACACACAAATGCCTTCATGACATGGCCCCGAAATATCTGATAACAAGATTCTCTAGACAGGTTTCATACCGCCCCTCCAGAAGTGCCAACGCCAATCTACTACTAGTCCCAAGATTCAAACGGTCCCTGACTGGAGGGAACAACTTCCCTGTTAAAGCAGCTACTCACTGGAACTCACTACCGCCACCTCTAAGGAAAGACATCCCTTACTTTCAGTTCAGGACATACATTATACAATGGATGAAGGACCATGACAAATAATACTCCCTGGTGGCTCCTCATGCCATTATCAGTGCCATCACCAATTGTATTATTGTTCAGTGTACCCCCGCTACCTCCTGCTACTATATAAACTGCACTAGATAAAATGTCTTTGATATCTGTTTACCCATGTTACCACTGTATCCCTATTGTAACTCCACGGGACGTTATTTAATTTGCTGTATGTAACTAAGCTATACAACCCTCTTACTATGTTCGCGCCTTGTTATCCCTATGGTTATGTGCGCATTATAAATAATAAAACAAACAAACAAACAAACAGAGTATTTTGACATAGTCCCTCTCCAACAGATTTCACATGCACCTAAGACAGCTTTGGCATACTCCTGCACGTACAAAATTCATGTGGGCCTATGACTGCTTTAGCCAAAACCTCGTCCTACCAAATGTCCATGTTTCTAAGAATGCTTTGGCATGCTACCTGCACAATTCACATGTGCATTAGGCTGCTTTTTACTTATTCCCAATTATGAAAATCATGTTTGGTTAAGACTGCTTAGATATACTCCCTCTCCTACAGTATTCACATACACATCAGAGTACATCCTTCCTTATTAATTTGATGTGCACCTAAAACTGCTTTGGTGTACTCTCACAAATATGAAATTAACAAGCGCTAAAGACTGCTTTTTCCTACAGTGTCTGTTCTCAACAGATGTATGATCAGCCAACACACTATTCACCCTTTGCCCGACATGAGACCCATTTTCTTGTTCAGTGACCACAGCATTATTTCTTTATTTTTCCCCATGTGATATAATGAAAGCAAAATAAATTGCCCCTCTTTGTTCTCTCCCTGAGGACCCAGACAGAGGAGCCAGACAGAAAGGGTGCTCCCCACACTAGACAAGGTTATGCCTGAGATGAATGCTTGATGATGTATCAGAATGTTTTAAAGCTCCTCTGCACTTCTGCAGGTTTCTCTTATATGGTGTTGGATGGACAAATTGATACCACCTGCACACAGGCCCGATTCATGGAATATTTTCCCAGTTCAAAGTGAATTTGCACTGCTGAAAAGTGACTGCACTGTTGACAAACCCTGATTCATGGAACCGTGCAAAATGTATTTG
The DNA here is from genome assembly GCF_040938575.1 of Ambystoma mexicanum. Taxonomy (NCBI): domain Eukaryota; kingdom Metazoa; phylum Chordata; class Amphibia; order Caudata; family Ambystomatidae; genus Ambystoma; species Ambystoma mexicanum. The sequence continues at coordinate 756,562,449 of NC_090922.1, read as the reverse complement.
TGCAAAGTCTGAGCAAAGTCAGTGCATAGTCATTTCTACAGTACAATTATTGCAGGGTTCCTCCCCAAGATTGGACAATTGGTGGTGTCATCAATGCTGTATAAGGGGGACTGCACTAGGACAGGGGACACACACAAAAAAACAGACAGACAGGAGACAGAGAGGACTGCTGAAACTTACCATCTGACAGCTGTAAGGAGACAGAGGAGATTGCTGAGAGTGCATCTTTGTGGAGTTGTCTATTTCTAGGAACACCTCAAAGGTGACTGGGTCCTGTGGTGGAGAGTAGGAGGCCATCTTTGAGAGTGGAGTGACCAGACCCCTGCCCTATATTTCCAGAGTGTCCTGAGATGCTGCTGGCTATCCTGAACCTTGAACAGAGGCTTGCTATGTAACTAGAACTGAGCTCTGGGAACCCGAAAGGTGGGGAGTCTGCTTGCCTTGAATCCTTTCCCTTTATAGTGGGTGGGGCGAAACTGTGTAGGTCCCTAGCCTAATTAATTCCCCATTTGGCAGAAGACTACAGGGTGAATTTTCTTAAAATTCAAAATTAACAAAGATCACTGTAAGGATCTGTCTTCTCCTGCAACCTAGTGGAATCTGGAGTGAGTGTTATGAGTGACATTGGAATGTTACTGGATGGAATGTTTGTGTATGACTGGTGTTCTCTGGAGGGGAGTTGAAGATGTAAGCTTGAGAGAGAGGATGCCGGTGCTTGCCTATGTGAACTGGAATCTACTATCTGATTAATATGACTCTAGAAACTGGATGCTATGCTTGGAAACATAATAAAGAAGTCACTCATCCATACCATGATGTCAGAGTCATTCTACCTGAACCCAGATTTCCACATTGGCGACGAGGATGCTGGCTGTGCTGGGGGGACAGCACAGAAGAAGAGACAAGCACCGCCCCCCAAACCAAGGAAGACCCTCTCTCTCAGGTAAGGCAAGCGCTAAATGCAGTAGGCGCAGAAGGGCCTAGCGCCAAGGGCACAAGCGAAAGCAATAAGGAGCTGCGCCAAGGCCAGATGCCAGCTGGCCTGTCAACAGTTGGACAGGTCAAGCACAGAGAAAGTCAAGAGACGTTGGCAGGGCTGAGGGCCCATAAACAGTTTTAAGGGGTTTGGAAAATCAAGCTGCGGCATGGAGGGCTTGGAGCCCAGGGCAGTAGCAAGTGAAGAGGCCTGGGGTCTAAGTTACGCCTGGAAATATGGGAAGCCATGCTGCGCAGCTGGGGGCTTGGAGCCCAGGGCAGCAGTATTAGAAGAGGTTGGGAACCTAAGCTGCGCCTAGAAGTGACAGAGAAGTTGGATGAAGAAGCTGAAGAAACTTGTGGCTCATGTGCAAGGCGCCTGGAGCAGAGGAGGGTCCTGATGGCCATTCCAGCGCTTGGAGGGGTTTGGAGCCTGTGACTGGGCTTATAAAGGGGCTCGGAGCCCATTCGCAGCAACACCATAATGAGTTTGGAGCCCACAACAGTAGCGTCTTGTGGGGCTGGGAGCCTGTGCAAGTGGGTTTGCTACGTTCTGCTGGCATTGTGAATTCGTGGTTCAGCACCTGTGAGCTTTGACTGGACTTGAAGAGAGCTTGGAGTTTGTGATGTGCCTAGGAGGGGCATGGTGTCTCTTGCCGGATAGCAGAGGGGCAGTGTCTTTGCCTATGGTTTGGAGAACTGTGTGCTTATTGTTTTGGGAACTGCGTTATACAAGAATCCCCAGAGGTACTTTTGACTTTAAAAGATGCTGCCACGAGGAACAGTAAAAGAAGAAAATTGAGTTTTGCTTTTGATGATTTTGGTTTAAGCAGTCAATTTTAGTTGTTGACTTATATGTCATTGTCATGTGAGGCTTGTTGATTAATTGGTCATTTCTGTGTGAATGAATTGGAGTAAATGGAGTGAAGGTAGAGTGCATGTAGTAGCCGCTGTGCTTTTAATCGGTATTTAGCAAAATGATGATTCTAGGTCATTGGCGTGTATAACAAATTGTTTTTCACACAGATGGTCTCAAAAGTGAATTACAGTGTTGATTGACCAGGATGGTAGAGATACCTGGCTCAAGTTGATATGACACGTGTTTGCTGCACTAATCATTTTCTTTTCCAGGATGGACATTTTAGTTGAGAGTGGAAAACACTGATGTTTTAAATTCAAATGCTATGACTTGACTAATATTTTAATTTTTCAGGTGGATCGGTTTATACATGCTAGAGTTTTAAGAGTTTTAAAGTAGTGTGTACAATGTTGTTATTAAGTGCAATGTTAGGAACATTATATGTGAAGATTAGGTAATGAGTATAACGTGAGTGATTCTAGTGATATGTGATACACTAGTGGTATGTATGTAGTGTAGTACTCCCGGAGTTAGGTTTTTGTGTGAAGAGAACTTTCAACACGGGCAAATGAGGGGTAGTGGGGTCACTGAGTTTGTGAAGTAGTTACCCGAGTATTAGATATACTCAGCCTGGTTGGAAGTGGTGTGTGTTTAGGCACACCTGGGTCTTGTGATTGCAGGGTGTAAGGGAGTTAAGTGTGTGTTCTATTGTGGGATGTTGGAGTTGTTGTTGTATGAGAGGTCTGGGTGCCTCTATGTGTGGAAAGTTTAGTTATGGTATTTCAGTAGTCGGAGGTGCCTCGTCTTCACTTAGCAGAAAGGGGAAGGGGCATTGTTTTAAAGTGTGTCCCACGGCTTTGAGGACATTCATTGGTTTTGGGAAGTTGTTAGCAGAATGTCTTTGTTTGGTGAGATGATGCATGTGCATTAAACGTGTAGGTGTCTGTGTGTGTGGGTGTTTTATATAGCTGTCATGCTGAGTTAGCTGGTCGTGTTTTTGATATCTCTAAGGAGGGGAGATATGTAAGGATCTGTCTTCTCCTGCATCCTAGTGGAATCTGGAGTGAGTGTTATGAGTGACATTGAAATGTTACTGGTTGGAATGTTTGTGTATGACTGGTGTTCTCTGGAGGGGAGTTGAAGATGTAAGCCTGAGAGAGAGGATGCCGGTGCTTGCCTATGTGAACTGGAATCTACTATCTGATTAATATGACTCTAGAAACTGGATGTTATGCTTGGAAACATAATAAAGAAGTCACTCATCCATACCATGATGTCAGAGTCATTCTACCTGAACCCAGATTTCCACAATCACCTCCCAGTGTGCGTTGACAACTATAGCCTATAATTTAATTGGGTAATGTGTGTTGTCCAGCTGACCCGAACTTCTTTAAGGAAGAGGAGTGCTTTTGTTCTCAAACCAATCCAACCTTTTTATCCAGCTTCCCCAACACAGACCTTTCAGTTAGGGGGGGTCTGAAATCCAAAATTCCCCAAAGCATTCCTATTTTTCTGTCTGCCTTCCAAACATATACCAAAGCAAAGGGGGGGATATCAAAACCAAACAGATAAATCACCCTGTGTTTATTTTAAACCAAAAGTTTGAATTAAATCATAATTACCAATCTTTCCACTGCCAAAAAATGACTTTGCACTGCAGACTCAAACTCTGTTTCATGGAACTGTGCAAAGTGTATTTTTGCAGGGCAAAGTCAGTGCAAAGTCATTGCATCGTCATTTTTGCGGTACAAAATGACTTTGTACCGACTTTGCACGGTTCCATGAACCAGAGTTTGCGTCGGTAGTGCAAAGTCACTTTTCAGCAGTGCAAAGTCACTTAGAAACATGCAAAAAAGTCCATGAATCGGGCCCTATATCTGAAGTGAAAAAAAAGTTCATATTGAAACTCGTGGCTGTCACCCCCCGCCCCCACAATCCAACGCTAACAACACAACATCTGTGACCACACACGCTAACTGAAAACAGCTGCCAAAGGTCAATTAGCATGCTTATTAGAAACCATTGTCAACCACTAGAAGCCACTGACAACCACTGGCAACCACTGGCAACTGCAATATCTTTATATTACTGAAGGGGGGCAGGTTGAAAAAGGTATATTGTGAACGTTCCACCTTGCTGTAAGAGGTGAAGATGAGATGGGTGGCAGTGAGGCTGGATTGAGCAGGATGGCAATAGATGAGAAAGAAAACACGTGCAGTGTGCACCAATTCATGGAATTATTTGCGAGTAAAACGGGAATTTGCGTGCCATTCTGCCCACAACTCACCATTTGTCTAACAGGGATTTGCGGGCAGAATGGCATGCAAATCCCCGTTTTACATGCAAATAATTCCATGAATCAGGGCCCAATTATTTAGTCGTGATGTACACACAAGAACGGTGACTGACCTCTGGTTTGGTTTTCTAGGCATGTGGATAGAAGGTGTTTTTATCATCAGTTATAACAGTATCTGCACATTGAGCGAAATCCCATGTAATGGTGTGAGTACCTGTTCTTCTAATTGCAATAGCTGGTCTTTGCTAGTAGCAATTCTCACATAATGTTATAATAGAACACATGAGGGACATTACTGATAACAGGTAAAATGTGCACAGAAAAGCCCAAGCCGTGTACGCTTGTTTTTGTTGGGTTTGTAAAAGTATGAATGGAAGCAGACACAAGCACAATCTGCAGCTATGAGCCGTGCATAATTTGGTGTGGTGTAATGTATTTGTCATTGATTAGCAGATTACATTCTGCAGTGTGGGGATATGTTTATGATCTTCTACATGTATTATTGCTTCATCTTCATGGTGTTGACTGTAAAGAAGTGAGAACTTTATCCTGGTGTGGCAAGCAGCCAGTGGAGGGGCTGGTTTTGACTCAATTTCTTTTTGGAATTGCGTTTTGGAATTGTATTTTGGCGCTTACGTTCTTGATGTCCTCACGTATTTAAAATTAAAATAGAAAGAAACTATGAAAACATAATGCAACATTTTCCACAGCTTACAGTACTGCGTGTGCACCTGCATACACTCGGAACAGTGGTGGCTCGTGTGGTTTTGTGCACTATGCTCTAGCTCAATGGTCCACAGACTTCTTCTGCCGAAGCCCCCCTTGAGCACGATTTCCTGGAGTTAGACACCCCCATAAATCCCTGGTCATGGTGGTGGCTGGTAGGGGAGGAGGAAAGGGGTACACAGTGTACCCAGAGACCCACTAGTCACCGAATGGGCCTGAGAGACCTCGACCTCACTTCCACAAACATGCACAGCTCTCAGCCAGAGAAGAGAACGCCATTCGTTTTGAGTTTAATTCTCATTGTATTCTATATGTGCCCTTTTCCTATTTAGGGGCGTGGGTAGCTCATGAGTTATCCTGTGACCATCTCAAGTTCGAATTCGGCGGCAGGGCTGACCCAGCCATTCATTCTTCTGAGGTCGATACTTTGAGCGCCATTAAATGTGGCAATGATAAAGTGCTTATCATTATCAGATATTGGGCATGAAGCTGTATAAGGGAACACACCTTATTATGACAGTGAGTTTGAAGGACGATACAACCGTCCAACATGTTCCCAGGTATGCTTTGGTGGCATAAGGTTAATGAAAAAGGGGCCTGCTCCAGATAATTTGATCGAAGAATGGTGAGAGGGCATCATAGGTTCCATCCTGAAAACATCACACAGTTTGTGAATACAGAAGAAGTTTCCACAGCATACCAGAGTCACAGACATCCAAACCACAATAACTTGGCATGCAGTGGTCACTTGCTGGTGGTGGTCTCCTCCAATCATCACATGCCTTCCAGACTCTCTTCCTCTATTCTTCAATTTTACACTATCACTCTTTTCACCTGTTCCTTTCCTGTCTTCATCCTCCATTCTCTCCTACCCTGTTCATCCTTTAATCAACTCTTCATTCTCTCTCTCGCATTCTCTATCCTACTCGCATGTGGTCTATTCTTGATCTTGCTGTTCTCCACTGTTTTGTTTATTCGCTTGATTCCTCCCCTGTTCTGTCCCCCTCTCCCTATCTCCCATTCTGTCTAGTGACCCCCCTATTTCTGTATCATCTGCTCTCTCTCTCTCCTTTTCAATAATTCACATTCTCAAACTTACATATCTTCCTTGTATTCTTTCTCCATCAAGTACAGATTCTCCTCTGTATTTCCTGCTTTGTTTCTCTTCTCCACTCCAGCAGTGTCTATTCTATTCCTATCAGCTCTGGCCCCATCCCTTATTTTACTCTGGCTCCGAATAGGTCTCTTCTGCCTTCCCTTTCTCACTCATGCTGACTCTTCCCCTCCCAATGTGGGTTCTCTCCCGCTTTCTTGATCTCTCTTTTCACAGTTCCTCTACTTTTGTCTCATACCTTACTTGTCCTACTTGTCTGTCTCCCATCTTCCCTTTATTTCTTCCTTCTCTTCCCTCCTCTCTTTTAGATTCTGCTAACCCTCTCCAGACATTAAACCTAAAGACATTCACAATGCGAGGGTGCTAACATACAGTCATAAAAAGCTTGAAATGTTTTTGTTTCCTCCAGTGCGAGTGCCTGTTCATTACACGCGTGATCCAGGTGCATTTTTTTTCACGCCTACAGTGCGTAACTATACAATCGGCATTGCCTTATCTGGTTCCTGCATGCTGACACAAATAGAAGGACAGTGGTGCGAATTACAGCACCTAAGACACGAGGTCAGGCGGGTCCAGAAACATGGGGCCGCTTGTCTGCTTCTTGACTGTAAGCGTGTCACTTCTGTCTGCTTCTTGACTGTAAGCGTGTCACTTCGCAGTTTGGTAACTGAATAACGACGAGGCTATTTAATGCGCTATCTACTTCACCCTGGCTGCAATGACATTCCTCATGGAGGTGAGATTCGGGAGGACTTTCCTCCTTGCCCCACACAAACTCTGTATCAGGACTGATGAGAAATGTGCCAGAATATGTCTCCTTTAATTGGGGATTCAGCAGGCCCTTACAGGTGTGCCTCTCTCCCCCTGAACCTTTTCCTTCTGTTCTTTCTCTCTCCAGTTCAAGCCCTTCTGTTAATCTCACTTTCTTCCTTGCCCTGTCCTTTCTTTCTCTTCTCCATGCTGAGCATATTCTCTTCAATTTTTTTTTTTAGTTTCCACTCCCGTGTCTCTTTCGCTATTGTGCTTGATCGCTTGTCGTTCAGGAGTGACAGGCTCATTGCATACCTGTGTCTCTAAATGAGGAGTTGGGGTACGACTCCCACTCGAACACACACACAGCCATTAACAGGATTCATTCCGTTTGTTGGTACAGTGCCCCTCCATCTATCGCTCTTTTGCATAGCGAGGGTAGCCCCTACTGATGACCCCGGAGTAGTTGTACCTTAAATAACTCACACTCAGTCGTTTATATTGGAATAAAAATAGGTCCCTTTATCAAGAGTCAACTTACGGGCAATCCCAGCAATGAATGGCCCCTATACAACCAGGCCCTAAGCATAACCAAAGGTGACCTTCTGCCATTCCTGGGCTTTCAAACCAGTGAGCCCATCACTTTGGTTATTAATTGCTTCTGTGTTAACACTTTACTTACAGTTCAGTCCTATGATTAAGAACACGCCTCTGGTAGCTGTTCTACCAGGTATAGACTGTAAACTCCCAAATACCTCTATGGTGTGCAGCCCAGGCCACTGCATTTGTTGTGTAGTCCAACTGTCCTTAAGAGTGAACTGTCCATCGCCCACACAGTGACTCCTGCAGTCAGCGGCTTTTGCTTGCGTCTACCATTCAGAAAAGAACTCAAGACCCACCTGTTCATGGAGTCACTATTCCTCAACACCTAGGCCATCATGTTACCCCTCGCACCACCTGACTCGCTAGACACTGCCTGCCCTTATCCTCCCAATCACCCAGAACTGCTGTACACTTCCGCTGTGCCCCACTCTATTCCACCCCCACAATATATCAGTTCTGTTGTTATCTTTGAACAGCGCTCTGTTATTTATCTGTTTTGTTGTATACTTCAGTAAAGCACTCCATGGTTCTGCGTTTAATAATAATAATAATAATAATAATAATAATAATAATAATAATAATAATAATAATAATAATAATAATAATACAGATCCCTTTGTTCAGATTCTAACAGCTGCCCCTTCGTAACTGTGTCAAAAAGAATGGGTGAAGCCATATGCTAAAGCCAACAGGTGCAGCATCCAAACGCATCCCAAAATTCAGAGGGAATAATAGTGAGGCTAACTGCCAGGAGGAACTTTGCCCGGGACTACTGATGTTGCATCCATCGATATGCAACGCAGGGTTCCAGTTAATGACCTTTTGCATTCTACTTTGGCCACTGGATTGACTGACTGACCAATACGTGATATGCATGTGAGAAGTGAAGTGCTGCAGGTAATTCAGGATCCAAATTTGCTGGATGTCCAGAGAGGGAAATATTTACTATGCACAACACTGGCTCTCACAAGGATTTTTAATGTTTGCCATGGTCTCCTTCTAGAAACCCGACTCTGCAGGTGTGTCATTGCATTGTCGGGTTGGCTGAATGTGTCTCTCCTTAGGTTTGTGTTTTGTCTCATGTCTCCATGGTTCCGCAATTCTAACCTGATCCTGATGGTTTTTCAGTGTCATGTCAGAATGACTGCAGATATCAGTTGTTATGTAGGTGTCCTGTTCTTTGATGGTGTTGTGTGTGTTGCATGCTGTGGTTCAGTGTATGGTTATATTGTTGGTTGCAGAGTCGAATTCTGAGCCTGTGGTGTGGCTCAGTGTCACTGTCAGGATGACAATAGTAGTGGGAGTGGTTAATTGACCCTGCAGGTGTGTCAATGCCTTTGTTGGTTGGGCGATTGAGAAGGAACATGTTCATATTTGTTCATTTGTATGTTGGTGTTCAATCATGTTTTCTATGCATGAAGAAGTGTTGTAATATGTATGTTGATCCATCAGGAAGTAGGTACTTTATAGGAGGAAGGAGTGTGGTGACTTGAGTCGGTGTGTTTGTGCATTTTGAAGTAGTGATCTAGAAACTGACATGGGCATGCTTGGGGAAATAGATGCTGGTGTTGTTATGTATTTGCTCCATACTACTAAGTGGACGATGTGTGCATGCCAATATGTATATCTTGTAGAAATATATTGCAGATGTTAGTTCACAATGGTGATGGATTACATGATGGTAGCACCGGATATAATATAAACAATTGACTCCAGAAGTAACTGAGCAGTTTCCCCCAGTTTTATTTACTACTAGCTGATATGCCCAGCATTCCCTGGGATTTTATCTTCATACATATCTTAAGGTAGCTTTATGCTTTTCGGGAAGGTTCCATAAGAAAGGTGAAAAGAAATATGTACTACATCTTTCAATGATTTCTTATTTAAATTTTTATTTTTGTTATAAAGACTAGACAACACAATGCATTGTTCTCCTTAAAAACTCATTCTGAAATGTATAACTATACGTGAGAACAACATAGATATTCCTGAGCAGCATGATAGATGACATGATGATGACGGTGCCAACAACTATGGACCTAAAGTTCAATGTGACTAAATTACATGTTCATTGTAAGGCATTAGTAAGCAACCATTTTTGTTTCCCTTCCCGGTGAACACTGTCACTTCAATTACGTTTAGCAGCAATTATTATAACTTTCAGCTGAAGGTGATGTGGTGGCATTCATAGGGGATGGGGGAGGGAGGGTCAAGCGAGTTAAGGAATTCTGTTGGATAGTTTATGGCTTTGTTGGTATCTACCACCATATCGATTGAGTTGTACTGGAAGAACTGCGACTGGAAGAATATCTTGAATCTGAATTTAGGGCCTGGACTTCTGGTTTTCTTCCTCTTGTCGGGACCAGTACTTCTTCGACCACATTGATGTTTTGCCCTTTTCAGGAAACTGTCTCATGTGTGAAGGTACTGAAATCCGGGAAAGGGATGTGGTGTCCAAATGTGATTTAACTAGTAATGTCCAGAGGTTCCTAACAGGTAACTATGTTCAATTTGGTGCAGATTAGTAAAACAGAGTAGAATTGTATAAGGAACAACGCTTCACCAAGTCACAAAAACGCAAACAAATGTTGACTTGTGCTGAAATGCGGTGAACAGGGTGGGGTGTCCAGATGTCATGTATCCAGTAATACCTGGAGGGTACTACCAGGTCCCTTTGCAAACATTGGTGCAGATTGGTGAAACAATGTGGAATTGTATAAGGATCAACGCTTCACCAAGCCACAAACCCAGAAACCCAGAAACACATTTTGACTTGAGCTGAAATGCGGGGAACAGTGTGGGGTGTCAAAATGTCATGTAACCAGTAATGTGTCTAGATGGTCTTAACAAGTAACTATGCATAATTTTGTGCAGATTGGTGAAACGGTATGGAATTGTATAAGGAACAACGACTCGCCAAGCCACAAACCCACTAACCCACAAATACATTTTGACTTTTGCTGATGTCCACGGAAAGGGGAGGGGTGTCCAAATGTCATGTAGCCAGTAGTTTTCGGAGGGTCCTAACCGGTGACTGTGCAGAATGTGGCGCAGATTGGTGAAAAGGTGTGGAATTGTATACGGAAAATACGTGAAGCCACAAACCCTTTAACCCACACCCAAATGTTCAGTCTTCTTTATTGATGCCTCATCATCAAATGATCGAAACACAGGAGAAAGGCACATTGTGAGTGCAGTAGTAAAAGCAAAAGTGAATGGCAGCTTTGAGACAGTGGCCAGTGCGAGATTGCCACTGCATTTTTCAGCACAAGCAGCAGAATTGGTAGCTGAATTCTGACTCCACCTACCTAATGTCAACAGTACACACACGACTGTTACATTGGAAGAGGCGCAACTTCTTACGCACAGATAGCACATCATTATTGGACAGGCTCATAAATGCACTACAGCTACCATCAGCCATCGCACTGGTGAAGTCTGCATCCCATACTAAAGGTACAGTTTAGTTTCTCACGGCAACAAGGCTACTGAGTTAGAAGCCAAACTAAAAGGCTCCATTGCCTACACTTTACCCTATTTGCATTACATAATCAGCCTGGCTCAGACCATCACCTCACGGGTTGGTGGCTGGACGCATTGTGTGTGTACCTCTCGTTCCTCCCACTCAAGTGCAAACTGATTCCCATAATGTGTCAAATGTAATGGTAAATGATATGCATGATTATTTAACTGGTATGATGGTCAGTGTTTCTTTTATGTCTCGACACCTTCATGCACGGCTGGAGCGGTCGAAGAAGACTGATGAATAGATCAAACAAATTGATATTACAACAGTGTAATAACTGCTCTGTATGCAGGTGATGCGGTATTTTGTCGAAGCTTCATGGGGCACTGGCACAAGCCGCGCTTGGAAAGACCGTACATCATGGAGGAAGAACCCCAACGGCCATAAAGCTGCAAGGAAGAAGGGCATGGTTGCATCTCAGTGACTAAAGCCCTACAAAGGAGAGACTCCCCAACCACAATTCCATGAATCTGAAGATGAATTAGCGATGAGCCATATCCAAACAAGATCGACCTCGACCACAGAAGCCAAACAACAACCAGAAGAATAAGAGAGACAGTGTTTGTTTGCACGTATACAGCAATAAAAGAGACACAGTGGAAATGGTTTCTAAATCAGACCTGCATAAAACAAAGAGTAGCACTTTCAGAAGGAGAAAATACATATATATATCATCTGAAACAAAAAATGGATCAGGAATTAACATAGAGAAAAATAAAATGCCCAGTGCAATGATAAGAATGTGATGGAAATACCTGGATGTTGGGAAAGGACCAATTGCAGATAAAGGGAACAGTACTCAGACCTGAGGGATGGAATGAAGGATTATTAGTGGGCAAAGTGCTAGCCCTCATGGAACCGTGATAATAGGTTGTGGTAAACGCATATGCAACATGCATCAACCTATGACCCATAATAAAAAAATGACTGATATGAGTCATTAATAAGGACGGGCCAGTAGAAATATTGCCCATGAAAAATGCCCCCCTATGCTTCCAAAATAATGGTACAATAAACAATGAAAAATATGCAGGGTGCAAATGCATTTTTCATGTACCAGGCATGAAAACAGGAACAGCAGTGCTGATGGACCACTATTGGGCTTGTGGTTCAAAACCATATATGGAATTGACACAAATTGGGGAGGTGTATGTTCATTGTAGTATTGATAACACCAGCTCTGGTGGTACCACAGAGTGACTTACACATTGGTGATTTCTGCCAAATGTACAAGCATTTAAGAAAGAAAAGGTCCCTTACCCTTAAACACAGTAAAGGGGAAAATAAAATCAGCTAAATCAATAGAGGCCTATGGTGACATACCTGATGAGTATAAATAGCTCAGTAAGATGGCTGTGTTCTTTACTTCCCTCTTTTATCCTGGTTTGCGGGCATGCACAAATGAAAAATGGCTGCAAATAACACAAAGGTAGATATTGCAAACAATGAATGCAACTATGAAAGGCTTTAATTCCATAAGGGAGGAGCTTATTTTCATAAGGTTTATGACCCTCCAGAACAGGTATATCCTTGATTTGTTAACAGCCATGGAGGTTGGCATGAGTGCAGAAATAGGACCTTCTTGCTGCACATACAATCCTGCCGACATTGGGGGAAATGGGACCCACGCAGAGGCCATAGCCACATTAACATAATTACACACAAAGATGGTGGAGGAGGTGGATGAACCTGAAAATGATAACTGGTGGGACTATATGTTCTCCTCAATACCCTCCTGGATGGTCAATACATCTAAGATACTACTTGCTATGGTAGTATTCATACTAGTGGCCTTCTGTGTTCTAAGAATAGCAATACATGGGTGTAAAAAGGTGGTCAAAGGAGCCGTTGTAATGGACATAGTGATAGACTTAAATGCTCCTACACAATGTGACCAAACAGAATATTCAGCTCATGCCCAAGTAAAGGAAAGCCCCATTCCAACACCAGGATCAAGATTCTTTTATTCCTCAGACCTACGCAATTACATTAGACAGTTAGTATTCTGCAAGCCATATGGGGAGTGCTGCTATATGACTTGGAATGTGGACTGTCAGGTGTATTGACCTACGTTTGAGTTATTATGCTGCAAAATTTGGTGCTGTGAGCTTAGAAAATCCAAGATAGCGATAAGTGCACATTTGCGCCAGAATCCAGGAAAACCATGCAGTTTTTGCACACACCAAAATGGTCGCCTGACCTGCCACCCACCAGTGCGAGCGTGATGGGCCAGAAGCTCCATGAGTGAAACGTGACGCCAAAGGAGAAACAGCAGTGCCTGTTAGCTCAAAAAGCACTTTGAAATCACCTTTGTTTCTCTGAATGCAAGCTCAAAATGCCTATTTCAAACATTGCATGATAGTTAATACAGGAGACCATTGCCAGACCCTATCCTTTGGCTGCACACAGAGCAAAACCAGTGCAAAGGAATACGGTGCTGGTCAAAATCCATTTTAATTGATGTCAAAAATTGCTAAAATCATGGGCACGAAACCACCAAACAAAAAATCCAACTTCTGGTTGGGTGTTCTACATTACTCTACTGCAGAATCTCCATCAGTACAATGTTAGCAAGGATCATATGCCATCAAGTAAAATCCCCATTTTGAAATGCATTAATTCAAGACAGCTGCCAAAAAAATGGGTGCAGTACCGGTGCTTGACACTGACCAGTGCTAGCAATCTAAACTCTGACAGGAGACCTGTATTTCAGGAGCTGAAAAGGAACCTGAGTCAGCAGGGCATTCAGACTCCAGATTCCGGAACTTTGAAGCAGAAGGCCTACTGCAAGCTAAAAGTATTCTCAGCTGGCCTTACAATCTTGCAAACTGATTTTACCCCAGACTTCCAAGGGGCACATCAGAATAAAACAGCCGGGCTGTGCTGTTTCTGCTTCTTTGCCAAGAACTTTCGCCAGAACCAGACCCAGAGAGCAGTGCTGTATCCAGAACCGCAGACCAGACCAGACCAGCTGTGCAGTGCCAAGAACTTTTGCCAGGACCAGAGATCCAGACCAGCAGAGCAGAGCTGACCTAGATAGCTGTGACCTCAGAACCACCCGCCAGAAGTAAGCCCAGTCTAAACCTGTTGACCAGATCTTGACGGCTTATTGCAAATTTATAGTGTTAGTATCCAGCCAGAACTGTGTAGAACCAATCTCTTAGTTTAAAATAATCTAATTCAAACCATTTCCACCTACCTAGAACTTCATCATAGAAATCGTGTGTCCATTCTGTGTTTTCAAACCTGTGAAAGTGTCATTTGTCATTTGAACCTTACTTTATTTCTGCAAATCTACCTCCATTAAATCGTCCATATCTTTTGAACCGCAAGTCCTAGAAGCGAGATTTAACTTTCATTTTAAAGCTAAGATCCTAAGCTTTCCAACTCCTTATCGCCTCAGAAGAAGTGCTGCAAATTGCAATTTGACTCAATTTCTCCACCTGTCAAAAATAGCTGTCTTTTGCTTGCAGCTGCTGGAATTCGTTTTCAATCTGATAATCATTCCTGAATAATTGCTAGTGTTGACCTGAACTAATTCAAAGAAGCTGTCACCTACCCTGAATCTCCTATAGGGAATTAAAATCATTGTTAGCATATTTTTCACTTCATTGCAAATCACATTTAAAAGCATTTTTGACTGTTTAAAAGCATACCGGTTGCTCTAGGCTTGCTAGGGGGGAACTGGAATTTGTATTGCATTTTGTTTGTATCCGTGAAAACTGTGTGCTCTCTTTTCCATCTCTTTATATTGCATATGGGGGGAGTGAATTGTCACAAGGATAAAGCGATCATATTCAGGGTAATTCATAGAATTTCGCACAACAATTGCGCACGCGGCTGGCGCACAGTGTGCGCATGCGAATGTCTGCGCCAGCCGCGTGCGCTAAAATCGATTTCCACGTAGAGCGTATTCATGGATTTTAGCCTTCAAAACCAGCCGTGGCGCAGAGTGGCGCAGCAACCCTGCAGCAGCACCAGTTACGCCCCCAAGAACACCCTCGCGCAAGGAAAAGCCATCAAAATTCCCAATTCAGCGCAAAGGGCTGCGCTAACCCTGGACCAGTTTACAGGGCTGCCAAACAGCAAAGCCAAGTGAGGAACGTGTATTACTGGGGTGCGCATGAAGTTTCAGAAGCGAAAGGGCCCTGTGCGAGCGGGGTACATGTATTATGGGGTTTGCGGGAAGTCTCACACGCCATTTCAGCAGGGTACGTGCATAACTGGTTTTCGCATGAAGTTTTACACGCGAAAGGGCCCTGTGCGAGTGGGGTATGTGTATTCCTAGTGTTCACGTGAAGTTTGACACACGAAAGGGCCCTGTGCGAGCGGGGTACATGTATTACGGGATTCGCGGGAAGTCTCACACGCAATTTCAGCAGGGTACGTGTATTATGGGGTTCGCGGGAAGTCTCACACGCGAAAGGGCCCTGTGCGAGAGGGGTACGTGTATTGTGGGGTTCGCGGGAAGTCTCACACACGATTTCAGAAGGGTACGTGCATTATGGGGTTCGCGGAAAGTCTCACACACCATTTCAGCAGGGTACGTGTATAACTGGGGTTCACAGGAAGTTTGACACGCGAAAGGGCCCTGTGCGAGTGGGGTACGTGTATTACGGGGTTCGTGGGAAGTCTCACACGCAATTTCAGCAGGGTATATGTATTATGGGGTTCGCGGGAAGTCTCACACGTGAAAGGGCCCTGTGCGAGCGGGCTACGTGTATTACGGGTTCGCAGGAAGTCTCACATGCGATTGCAGCAGGGTACGTGTATCAAGGGGTTCGCGGAAAGTCTCACACGCCATTTCAGCAGGATACATGTATAACTGTGGTTCGCGGGAAGTTTGACATGTGAAAGGGCCCTGTGTGAGCGGGGTACGTATATTATGGGGTTTGCGGGAAGTCTTACACGCCATTTCAGCAGGATACGTGTATAACTGGGGTTCGCAGGAAGTTTTACACGCGAAAGGGCCTTGTGCGAGTGGTGTACGTGTATTCCTGGGGTTCGCGTGAAGTTTGACAAGCGAAAGGGCCCTGTGCGAGTGGGGTACGTGTATTATGGGGTTCGCGGGAAGTCTCACACGCCATTTCAGCAGGGTACGTGTATAACTGGGGTTCGCAGGAAGTTTTACACATGAAAGGGCCCTGTGCGAGTGGTGTACGTGTATTCCTGGGGTTCGCGTGAAGTTTTACACGCAAAAGGGCCCTGTGCGAATGGGGTATGTGTATTGCTGGGGTTTGCGTGAAGTTTGACACGCGAAAGGGCAACACCCATGCGTGACACGTCACAGATGTGCTTACGCGCAAAGGGCCTTTGGTCCAATGAAATCACGTACGTGTGCTGACCCGCTTACATCGCAACATCAAGCACGTCAAGAAGCGCTGGGACGACTTCAGGTCCAGGACCCTCCACAAGGCCCGGCACCTTATGGAGGGGGGCTGGACACGCATGAGTAACATCCAGATGAGAGTCCTGGAACGCGTATGCCCAGCGCTCCATGCCCAGATCCTTCGGAGGCAGACCCGTCCGGAGTTGAACGGTAAGTGGCCAAGCATTGCTGTGTGAGACAGGGCATGTTGCAGTGTGCTGCTAGTCTGATGTTTGCCTGTATGTGTGACATAGGCCATGTATGGATGTGTGTGTGCAGGGACATCATGGCCATGCATGTGAGACCAGTCATGTGTGAACCACATGGTTGGTGCATGTGTTTTAATGCAACATGGGGAGCCCTACGCGGAATGCACACATGAAAGCATGGCTGTCTCTGTTCCTGGACATGAAGGGGGGGGTGAGGAATGGGTGCTGATGTCATGTATTTGTATGGTGCATGTGTGTGTGTGCCAGAGAAGTGTGTGTGTGACTTTGAAATCCCATGGCTGCATGTGACTTTGAAGGCAACATCTTGGTTTACAGGGGCCCTTCTACATGGATGTTGATGTTGATTGCAGGCGCCGGGACTGTTTCTGCATGTGTGTTGGGTGCATAGACCCATTGGTTGTGGAATGACAGGATGGAAGTGACATTTGACAGTGCCACTCATGTGTTATTTCTTCCTGTCTATGGTATTTTGTACAGTACCCTGATGTTTGTGTTCTATGTCTCCCTCTATGCAGCGTCAAGTGAAGAAGAGGGCAGAGACGGCGCTGTGGAGCCAAGCGGTGGGGATGCCTCCACTGGGTGGCGACGCAAGGCCCAGCCACCCTCCCAGGAATTACCATCATCCGGACCGAGGGGGCTGGTGCTGCGTCTGCCACAACGGCTGTGGCGGAAGGGCTGGGTGAGCCCCCACAGGGGCTTCCCATGGCGGAAGACAGTGTAGAGACATCCAGGTTGGTGGTCTCCACAGAGGAGGAGGAGCCCGCTACTGAGCCACACATGGGGCCTGGTGGGGGTAGTACCACTGGTGCAAGTGGTGCAGTCCTGGGCCAGGGGCAGGAGGCAGCACAGGTCACCATGGAGGGGCCTGTGCATGTCGCTGTCCCTGACCCTGTGACTGCACCACCATGCACCAGCAGGGAGGCCCCGTCCGAGGCCCGTCCACAGGTAGGGGAGAGTGCTGTGTCATCTGCCTCTCCACTACCTGCGGACAAGGGGTCCCACGAACGTATGGTCTCCGACCTGGTTGGTGGGTCCCTACATGTGTTGCGCACTCTGGTGGACCTCTCCTCCTCTGTGGAGACTATGCGCCAGTCATTCTCCACACCATCTTCCGGCCCAGATTCCACCAGGGCCCCCTGTGGACCTGGCCCGACAATCACAGCCAGCTTGGTGGAGCTCACATCCCTGCCACAGTCGGGAGTCGTTGGCCCAGCAGGGGTGGACACCACAACTGGAGACCAGCTGATGGAGGATGTGCAGGCACCTTCAGACACGGCACATGGACAGCAGCAGCCAGAGCAGGCTCTAGGTGGGAGCAATGATGGCTCGGGGCCTTCAACATCGGAGGGGCAGGCATCGGCCAGAGGGCAGGAGGACCCAGGACTGGAAGTGTCTTCCGTGTGGCAGTGGTTAGGCCATGCTATAGATGTGGAGAACCAGCAGGCAGAAGAGGCACGGCTCACGATGGTCAGGGCGGAGAACTCCATGCGGAGGGCCCTGAGGTGGGCCGAATGCCTCGAGGCAATTCGCAGGGAGTTGGAGGAGAACATGTCGTCATCCCTGTGAACCCTCAGGGCCATGGAAGAGGACCGCCTCCAGGACATTGAGCAGAAATTCAATGATGCCCTGGCCCGGGACATCCAAAAGTGAGCCGTCGGACTAGCCCGCTGCCCTTGTAAATAGTTTTTAGAGTTAGGTTTCCTTTATGTTTTCCTTTTATTTGTGGTCAATGGACAATGCCACCCAAATTTGTATATAGTCATATTTTTAGATAGGTAGGTTTCATTTGTTTGGTTGGGATCATGGACCATTTACATCCTTGGACAATGGATTGTATATAGTTTCATCATGTATCCTTTTTTTTTTGTTTTGCATTATGGCCATGGAGCAATGGACTTTTTTTTCCCCGGACAATGGATTGTAAATAGTTTGACAATGGACTGATTTTTCTCTTTATTTTTGGTTATGAACATGAAGCAATGGATTTCTTTATTTTTTTTACATTTCCTTTGGATTTGCGTTGTTGGAGGCTGACTTTGGACTGTTTTTCGTTCAAATTCATATAGATTAGTTGTCATTTTCATTCAATCATCATTTTCACATGCTTTTCATTTCATGTTTCATATTTTGGTATGCTTTCATTTCATTTTGGATTTCATGTACATAATACATTTTCATTTTTTAGTTCCATGTGTGGGATTCGCTCATTGGCTTGATGCATGTGAAAATGTGGGTTTACACAAGCAATGCCAACCAGTGTATGTGTGTGACGGGCATGTGTTGATGTACATAGTTTTGACTTTTGGTTTGTGTCATGAGATCAGCATTTCACTGCTGGTAGGTGGGGGTGCAAGGGGACATGAGTGGGACATGAGTGGGGGCCTGCTGACAGGTGCCCTGCACTGCTGGGGGGTGGGGGTGTAAGGGGACATATGTGGGACATGAGTGGGGGCCTGCTGGCAGGTGCCCCTGACTGCTGGCGGGTGGGGGTGCAAGGGGACATAAGTGGGACATGAGTATGGGCCTCCTGGCAGGTGCCCTGCACTGCTGGGGGGTGGGGGTGCAAGGGGACATGAGTGGAGGCCTGCTGGCAGGTGCCTCTGACTGCTGGGGGTGGGGTGCAAGGGGACATGAGTGGGACATGAGTGGGGGCCTTCTGGCAGGTGCCCCTGACTGCTGCGGGTGGGGGTGCAAGGGGACATGAGTGGGACATGCGTGGGGGCCTGCTGGTAGGTGCCCTGCACTGCTGGGGGATGAGGGTGCAAGGGGACATGAGTGGGGGCCTGCTGGCAGGTGCCCTGCACTGCTGGGGGATGGTGGTGCAAGGGTACATGAGTGGGACATGAGTGGGGGCCTGCTGGCAGGTGCCCTGCACTGCTGGGGGGTGGGCGTGCAAGGGGACACGAGTGGGGGCCTGCTGGCAGGTGCCCCTGACTGCTGGGGGTGGGGGTGCAAGGGGACATGAGTGGGGGCCTGCTGGCATGTGCCCCTGACTGCTGGGGAGAGGGGGTGCAATGGGACATGAGTGGGGGCCTGCTGGCAGGTGCCTCTGACTGCTCTGGGGTAGGGGTTCAAGGGGACATGAGTGGGACATGAGTGGGGGCCTGCTGGCAGGTGCCCCTGACTGCTGGGGGTGGGGGTGCAAGGGGACATGAGTGGGGGCCTGCTGGCAGGTGCCCCTGACTGCTGGGGAGTAGGGGTGCAATGGGACATGAGTGGGGGCATGCTGGCAGGTGCCCCTGACTGCTGGGGGTTGGGGGTGCAAGGGGACATGAGTGGGACATGAGTGGGGGCCTGCTGGCAGGTGCCTCTGACTGCTGTGGGGTAGGGGTTCAAGGGGACATGAGTGGGACATGAGTGGGGGCCTGCTGGCAGGTGCCCCTGACTGCTGGGGGGTGGGGGTGCAAGGGGACATGAGTGGGACATGAGTGGGGGCCTGCTGGCAGGTGTCCTGCACTGCTGGGGGGTGGGGGTGCAAGGGGACATGAGTGGGGGCCTGCTGGCAGGTGCCCCTGACTGCTGTGGGGTGGGGGTGCAAGGGGACATGAGTGGGGGCCTGCTGGCAGTTGCCCCTGACTGCTGGGGGGTGGAGGTGCAAGGGGACATGAGTGGGACATGAGTGGGGGCCTGCTGGCAGGTGCCTCTGACTGCTGGGGTTGGGGGTGCAAGGGGACATGAGTGGGGACCTGCTGGCAGGTGCCCCTGACTGCTTGGGGAGTGGGGGTGCAAGGGGAAATGAGTGGGACATGAGTGGGGGCCTGCTGGCAGGTGCCCAGCACTGCTGGGGGGTGGGGGTGCAAGGGGACATGAGTGGGACATGAGTGGGGGCCTGCTGGCATGTGCCCTGCACTGCTGGGGGGTAGGGGTACAAGGGGACATGAGTGGGGGCCTGCTGGCAGGTGCCCCTGACTGCTGGGGGTGGGGGTGCAAGGGGACATGAGTGGGACATGAGTGGGGGCCTGCTGGCAGGTGCCTCTGACTGCTGGGGTTGGGGGTGCAAGGGGACATGAGTGGGGACCTGCTGGCAGGTGCCCCTGACTGCTTGGGGAGTGGGGGTGCAAGGGGAAATGAGTGGGACATGAGTGGGGGCCTGCTGGCAGGTGCCCAGCACTGCTGGGGGGTGGGGGTGCAAGGGGACATGAGTGGGACATGAGTGGGGGCCTGCTGGCAGGTGCCCTGCACTGCTGGGGGGTGGGGGTGCAAGAGGACATGAGTGGGGGCCTGCTGGCAGGTGCCCCTGACTGCTGGGGGGTGGGAGTGCAAGAGGACATGAGTGGGACATGAGTGGGGGCTGCTGGCAGGTGCCCCTGACTGCTGGGGGGTGGGGTGCAAGGGGACATGAGTGGGGGCCTGCTGGCAGGTGCCCCGGACTGCTGGGGGGTGGGGGTGCAAGGGGACATGAGTGGGACATGAGTGCGGGCCTGCTGGCAGGTGCCCTGCATTGCTGGGGTGTGGGGGGGCATCTCTTCGTGATGATGTGCGTGCTCCCCCCGGGAAGCACGCACGTCATCACGAATGTCACACGTGCGCAATGTGACACCAATCAGGACCTTCTCCATATGGCCAGGGGTCCCCTTATCTGCAGGTAGAGGAGTGTCAGATGACATGGACATCCCCCCTACCTGCGGACGGGCCTGGGATGGGGCAACCCTGCTGGTGCATGGTAGTGCAGTCACAGTATCAGGGACAGTGACATGCACAGGCCCCTCCACAGCGACCTGTGCTGCCTCCTGCCCCTGCCCCTGTACTGCACCACTTGCACCAGTGGTACCAGCCCCACCAGACCCCATGTGCGGCTCAGTAGCGGCCTCCTCCTCCTCTGTGGAAATCACCAACCTGGATGGCTCCTCACCGTCTTCCGCCGTTGCAAGCCCCTGTGGGGGCTCACCCACCCCTTTCCGCTGCAGCCGTAGTGGCAGACGCAGCACCAGTCCCCTCACTCCCGGACGATTGTAATTTCTGGGAGGGTGACTGGGCCTTGCGTCGCCGGCCGGTGGGGGCATTCCCACCGCTTTGCTCCACAGCGCCGTCTCCGCCCTCTTCATCACTTGCCGCTGTGTAGAGGGAGACATAGAACACAAGCATCAGGGTACTGTACAATGGTCCCCTAGACAGGAAGCAATAGCAGATGAGTGGCACTGTCAAACATCACTTCCATCATGTCCCTCCATAACACATGTGTCAGTGCAGGCAAAACACATGCAGTAACAGGCATGGCGCATGCTATGAACATTAGCATACATGTCCAAGGGACTCTTGAAACATACAATGCTGGTTTGAAACGCACATGCATCATGGGTCATGCCCATCACATGTACACACTTCACCGTAGTTTCATCCATCTAGCCTGGTACACCCCAGACACAATGGATACAAGGATGAGTAGGCTGCATCAGTGAATCTGAACATTGTCACATACATGTGTCATGCATCCATAGAATTTACAAGTCACAGACACGCAAGTTAGACACACAGACATGGACACCATACATGTCCATGACAGCAGCACCCATCTCTCATACTCCATCCATGTCCAATAACAGAGACAGGCATGCATTAATGTGTGCATTCTGCATGCTGCTCCGCATGTTGCATTTTAACACATGCACCAACCATGTGGTTCACACATTACTGGTCTCACATGCATGACCATGATGTCCCTGCACACACACATACGTACATGGCCTATGTCACACATACAGGCACGTATCAGACAACCAGCACCCTGCAACATGCCTTGTCCCACACAGCAATGCTTGGCTACTTACTGCTCAACTCCAGATGGGTCTGCCTCAGAAGGATCTGGACGTGGCGTGCTGTGCCTACGAGTTCCAGGACCCTCATCTGGATGGTACTCATGCTGCCCCGGCCCACCTCCAGGAGGCGCCGGGCCTTTGTGAGGGTCCTGGACCTCAAGTCCTCCCAGCGCTTCTTGACTTGCTTGATGTTGGGGGTTGCCACCCCCTCCGTGTTGATGGCAACCACAAAGTCGTCCCAGATCCTATCCCGTCCTTCCTAGTTGGCACGTGATGTTCCGAAGATGGCATCATAATGCCCCAGGACATGCTCCACCAGGACACCAACTTCCTTCTGACTGAAGTTGGTGGCCCTCGGCCCCTCTGGCTGGGAGTCGCCAGTGGTCTCAGTTGGTGTTTGCCCCAACATGGCGACCCCCGAAGCAGGTGTGGGTGGGCAACTGTGTCCTGGGGCTGGGCTGTGGAGCGATGGTATCCCAGTGGGGACTCTTCTGTTCCAACAGGGGTGGACACAGCAACTGGACCCCTGCAGATGGCTGATGTGCAGGCACCAAATAGCAGGGCACAAGGGCAGCAGGCAGTCAGGCAGCAGCAGATGGCAGGTGGGAGCGTGCCTGGGGCTCTGGGGGCAGGAAAATGGCCTTCAGGGCAGGAGAGTGGTCTTCCGTGTGTTTTCGTGTGGCCAGCTTGATACGGAGTGATTTGGCATCTGAAAATCTTTAACGTCAGCGTGTAATTCGAGGAAAGGGCCTTAGCGCGAAAGTGCGTCAGCACACGCACGCGATTCCATTGGACCAAAGGCCCTTAGCGCGTAGGCGCGTAAGTTTCGTAATGCGCGCGGGCGTTTCCCTCATAGCACGTGATGACAGAGCACACGTGGAAAAACTGCAAGTCCGAGTGTCATCGCGTGTAATTGGATGAAAGCACCCGCGTACACGCGTCTCTGATAGTACGTGTGGGCCGGTTTAAAAGCTGCGTGTAGGACGCCATTTTCTTGTATGTGCTTTTCATGGAGAGCGAGTGGGTGAAATCTGTACTTCTTGTCGATTCACACGCGATTACTTCACAGCGTTTCTAGTTCGTACTCCCTGTTACCTCTGACAGCTCTTTTCTGATTTTTTGTTCGGCCTGTTTCCTCAAACAGAGTTCACTTCTCCTTTTGTCCTGTCTCCTCAGACAGCGTACAATTGTTCTTTTGGCGGGGGTGTTGACAACGCGCACACGCGTGTATTTTTCACGTCCTTTTTCCAGGCAGACAGTGAGTTCCGCACGTACTTAGCAACTGTGCTTGCCCCGTGTGATGCGTTCCCCTTCAGAGGTCATTGTAGGATGCGTGTATTACACGTACGCTTATTTTTGTGTTTCTGGGTGCCACAGCATAGTGCGGGTTCATTTTTTCACGCACGTGGTCTACGAGGGGTTGCGTGCACGTTTATTTTTGATTTTGGGCTGCCTGTGCGTTGCGTGACCTGTCATCTTCCCCAGGGGTCACCAACAGCCTTGTTAGAGCACTAGGGTACGAATTCCATCTGGTATCCTACCCCTTTGGCCCCCAATTGCCCAGGACAATAGTTTACTGCAACTCCCATACGCACAACAACATCAGTGCCATGGCTGAGAAGCGACCAAGCGGTAACGGAGGCAAAGCTGGCCGACCCTCAAAAGATGGGCGTGGTGGGCACGGTAGGGGATGTGGCCAGGATTTGCAGGGTGCCCCTATGCCCCCACATGTGGAGGAACAATCAGGGACACCCATGCCCCCCCCCCATGGTTGAGGGAAACGTGGCTGACACCATCCAAGCTCAGCCCCTGTTGGACCAGCCCATTGTGGCACCTGACCTGGCACAGGATGACTCCCTTGCTGACTTCCAGGTTTGCAAGTCTAGGCCACGTGTGCCGGTGCAAGTTGTCACCAATCCACGTGGATCTGGGGCAGCTATGTCATCTGCTGCCCCAAGTATGCAGGGTGGGCAGGCTGCAGGGGCAGCTGCAGCTCCATCCGCCCCAGCTCTGACTCTCCCAGCCAGGACAGTGTCAGTCCCAGTCCATCAAACTGACGTTCCCCCTGCCAACATTACCGTGCAACCAATGCCTGCATCAAGACCTATGGTCATTGTGCATTCCCACACTCCTACTACCCAGTCCACCGGTGATTCTGCCCCTACTGATCAGAGCAGCGTAAGCCACTCTGGCTCTGCTCCACCTTTAAAGAAGAGTAAGAAGGGGGCTCTGGCACGACAGGCTGAGACCCCAGACACGGCTACACACTCGGTACCTCAAGGAAGCCCTGCTTCAATGATCCGGAACTTGATGCACTTGTGGGCTATGTTCGGCACATAGCCACAAAATGGTGGTGACTGCAGGGTGCAAGACCACACCTGGTCAACGTAAGGCACACTGGCAGACCATTGTCGACCGCATAAGTGCCCTTGGATTTGTGAGGCGCTCAGCTGATGATTGCTACAAGCAGTGGAATGACCTGCAACGCAGAGCAAAGAACAAGCTGGCCTCAAATCATGCCGCTACTCTGGTGACAGGCGGTGGGTCTCCACAACAGGACAACAAACTCACTGAACATGAGTCTGTTGCTGGGGCCTTCGTCACAGAGGAACAGATCCAAGGTGTGGGAGGACTACCTGATTATGAAGCATTGTCCGGTGAGTGCCCATGCATGTGTGTGTAATGCATGTGTATGTTGTTTGGGTGACGGGTTCTGATTGAGTTCCAGGTGAGGGTGTGTGTGCCTGAGTGTTATGGGTCACCTATGTGCTTCATCCAAAACATTCAGCGGCCTTGGATTTGGGTGTGACAGTATCCCTTCTGCCCACATTAGTAATTTGGCTCAACATTACGGCAGTTGCCCTTGAAGTGGCATCTTGCAACAACATTGTTTGTATTTTTCAGTGTTCGTTCAGGCTGATTGTTTCAATTCTCCCACTTTTGCTACGCATTCCTCAGCCCTATTGTCACATTTGTGACATGCTTCTGTCATTGATGAACCCCACATTGGACGACATGTGTTACCTTGTTAGATGGATGATTTGACCATTCAGGCTAATTGAGTATTTTCCTGATCACAGGAATTTTTGTGGCCTGTTTGAATGTGGAACATGATAGTTGTTTCCTGTCATGTTGAAGTGACAAACCATTGATGTGTATCGGCCTGCAATCACTGTATTTTTGTACACTGGATGTGTTGCAGTGTGTGGCACATGCCTATTTTGTCACACTATGTAGCATTTTTCATCTCATCATGTCCATCTCACATGGATGGCTGACAGTATTAATTCACTGACATATGGATGTACTTGTGGAATGTACCATGGCTATGGTACATGCCATCTGTGTGATGGCATGTGTCATGTAGGTGTATTGGAAATGCCACTCACAGCCCAATGTGTGATGGCAGTGCTACCCAGCATGCAGCAAATGTGTTGCTCTTCCATGTAGGTGTCATCAGTGTCTGCCTTTTGGGTCCCCTTCAAACTCAGTGATAGTGCATGCATGGGAGGGTTATAGTCATGTGGGACATGTGTAAATCATGTACATGTTATGTAGCTTGTCAGGCCTATTTGTGTGCTATGGTGCTAATGCCTGTTTCCATTTTTTGTCTTTCATGTTTTTGCAGGGGATGACGCACTTGATGCTGTTGAGGTTGAGGAGATAGTGCAGACCCAGGAGGAATCTCAGGCACGACCGGGCACCAGTGGGGGACGTGGTGTGGTGGTGGGTGAAAACCCAATCTTGCTGCAGAACATTCTGTCGAGGGGTGCCTCTGGGTGCACCTCCCCAGACCTCTATTCAGGTGCTGATTCGGATGATGAGACCTATGTGGCGTCGCAGGTAATTGTCTTTGGCAGGGATTCTGTTCTGTCCAACCCACCTGTACCAGGGGTAGAACCCTCTATGGGGATGTCAGTGTTGGTAAGTCCGTCTTTGGCGGTTACGGATGCAGGGTCATACTCCACAACATCTGATCCTGTTCCTGGGCCAGCAGATCAGAGGGGGAATGCAGTCCTGCAGCCTCAGGCAGTGCCGGCACAGCAAGGCGCAGATCGCCTTGCCCCAAACAGGTGTGCTGCCCGCCGACGCGGTGGCCGTACGCCACCAGGCAATACCGCATGGGAACAATCCATTTACGGTCTGGCAACCCAACAGGCAGCATCAGTTGAGATGATGGCTCAAGCAATGGAGAGGGTGGCCACTTCCATTGTCCCCCCTGAAAGGCAGATGGAGCTACTACAGCAGGCAACAGACTCCATTTGCTAATCACACAGGGAGGACATGTTGGCGTCCAACAGGGACAGACGGGCGGCACTGGAGACTCTATGCCAATCGATATCAATAGAGTCCCAGGGCCACAGGGAAGCCCTGAGGGTAGAACTCCATCACCTCAGGGAGACTCTTGATGACCTTGAGGCTTCCACTAACTTGAGGACAGAACAGCATCTGGAGCGGCTCACACGTTCACTCTCAGCTGAGATGCAGGCAACTCAGGAGGAGATCTGTGCATCACGTCAGGTTCTACATGGGGATCTTCGCACTATAATCATCCAAAACGAGACCTTCCACATCCGCATGCTTGCTGCCATTTAGGACCATACCAGGGCTTTGCGTGGGCTTCCTCCCATAGCACCACCACCTCCTGTGGCAGCACCACCTCCTGTGGCAGCAGCAGAGGGTGATGATAGCGACAGCAGTAGTTCTCTCACATTGGCATAGCCGTGCAGGCCATGAGCCCATGGAGGTGTTTTTTTTTCTCCCAACATCCACACAGGTGGGTGTTGATGCGCACCCTGTCCTCTGACCTCCTGGGTGCCCCCCCTCAACCCCCACATGGCCATTTTTGATTTTTGATATTATGTTTTGCAGTGTGTTGCCTTGTGTGGCTCCCGTGGGCATCCACTGTATTCCGGCTGGGCACATGCAGGCTTGTCCTGAGTTTGGGTTAGATGTTTGGGTTCGTGAGACACACACCCCTCCTGCTTCCCGATTCCATGGGCTTGCAAAGGGTGTGCCCAAGTGACATTGACTTACACGGTGACGTAGGACTCCCATGAGCTATGTGGGCAGTCTGTAGTCAATACTGTATATACATTCCTAGTGGATATTGTTGTTGAATTGTACACTGCATGTTGTATTAATATGTGCTTGTGCATCCATGTCTTTCGCCTAATTTGCAGGTTAATTCCTCATGTCTTCACAAGGCTGTCTACTTTGGAGATGGAGTTCATGTTGTAAGCAGTGCACTTGGACATTTGCGTGGCAGCAGCACTGTACAGTTGGAAGTGGCCGATGTGCTGGCATGATCAGGTTGTAAGACTACCACTACTTTAACTTAGTACTGTCATGTTTATGCTATGTTTGAAGTTGTGTAGCTGCATTGTATTGTTGGTAAGTATTTGGTCATGTGTGTTGTTAGTTCTACATTACTGGGAGCATATTGTGTGTGGGCAATTTCCATTAAGGACACTGTACTTTGACACTTGTGTCATGTTTTGGGGATTGCTTTGTTTGTTCTCACATAGCATGACATGCCATGGTGTGTTGGGTGGCGGTGCCGGGGAGGGGTTGGGTGACATGGCACTGTTGTCATGTTGTATTTTGCAAGGGAGTAATGATTTTTGCAGCATAGAAGTGTGTCTTTTGATGACACAGCATTGGTGGTGTTTGTGTAGGTAGGGATGCACACAATGTAACACTTCCAGCTGACCAATCTCAGGCTGGTATGGTTGTGACAGTTGACTGTCCCTTATGTCATCATCATTGATTGTCAGCTGGTATGTGCCAGGGCTGTGTGCACTCCACAGGGGTGTGATGTTAGGTGAAGTAATTAGCCACCAGCTGTGTACGGGCTGCCTCAACCCGTGCCCTTTCCCCTCCTATGCGCAGCGGGCGTGCATGTGGTTGGGGATGTGGGGGCACCACCATGCCCACGGGCAGGCCACGGCGTGTTGCAACATTGTGCAGGACACATGCTGCCACTATGATCCTGTACACTACTGGGGGAGTGTATAACAGCTGCCCGCCAGAACGGTCAAGGGAGCGAAAGCGTGACTTGAGCACTCCGAATGTGCGCTCCACTATGCCCCGGGTTGCAATGTGGGCTGTGTTGTATCTTACCTCGGGTGGCGTGGTGGGGTTCTGAATTGGCGTCATCATGTGGGTGCTCAGAGGGTAGGCACTGTCCCCTGGGGAGGTGGCGATGGGTATCATTAGTGGGGTTGTGACATTGCTCAGTATCTGACATGCATGCATGTGCTGTGGCATTTATACTCACCGAGCAGCCATGTATCGCCATGCCGCCCAGCTTCTAGGTCCCGGTTTAGGGTTGACATTCTGTAAATGAAACTGTCGTGGGTGGACTCTGGATAGTTGGCATATACTGAGGTGATGATTCCTTTGGCATCACATACTACCTGTACGTTGATGGAATGCCAGTGCTTGCAGTTTCTATAGATGTGCTCTGATGCCCTGGGGGATGTAGAGCCACATGGGTGCAGTCAATGGCACCTAGCACTTTGGGGAAGTGTGCCACCCTGTAAAAATCCTGGACGACAGCCAGCCTTTCTGCAGGTGTTCTGGGCAGGTGTATGTGCCTGCGGACTGATGGGCGTGCAGTCATGGTGGCCAAGACCTGATGTAGGCAGCATGACTGCGTGGCCTGTGACACCCCCCCACTATAGCAGTTGTCCGTTGAAATGATCCAGTGGCCAAGAAGTGCAGTACATTGAGGACCTTATGCAGGGGGCTGAGTGCTTGGGAGCACAGGGTGGGTGATGTGAGGTCATCCACCCACTCACTGACCAGGTTGAGTATTATGTGAGGTGGAAACCTGTACCTCCCATACACCTGGTCATCAGGCATCCCAAAAAGGCTGGTTCTGGGTGTAAAAATTCTGGGCCTGACTATCCTCCTCCTCCTCCTGCGGTATCCCACGACCACTGCTGCTAGGAACGGTATATTCATCCTGGCGTCTGTGCTTGTTTGTTGTTTGCACGCGGGTCCACATACGCCTGGTTCCTGCTGGCGTACGTGTTTCCTGATTAGCACGTCTTTTTTGGCGCACGCCTTAGCCCCATTCGATTCCATGAATATGTGTTTTGAACGTGCGTGTGGGCATTCCGCGCACTTGCCTCCTGTACTTCCCCCGTGACGCCCACATTTTCACGAGTTGTTCCCCATTCTGCATGTCACGCCCCCTGTTCCTCCTACTTTTGTTGTGTGCGCCACGCTATGTGCAATTTCGCTGTGCACTTAGCGCACGCTGTTTGGAGACACGTGCGCCAGCGTACGCCACGCAGAAATTTGGCGCACATCCTGGGATTTCCACACGCACGGACTTCCATGAATCGCTGTGCTCGGGTTTCACTCGATTTTCGCACTGGCACTGCGATTTGCATGCTTTCGCACGCTTGCGCTGAAAATTTCAGCGCACATTAATTCCATGAATCGGCCTGATTATCTCCTGTTGAAACCATATCAGTTTATTTCTGTGCTGCATTCTTTCCATCATTGCTTTTCCTTGAAGACATAAAATTATTCTCTGCTACCTTATTCTTTCTATACTAACTCCTCACTGATTGAAAAGAGTGTGCAATTGTAACATTACCCATTGTTGATCAACATTATATTCATAAGTGTGCTATCAAATATTAATTTATTCATAAAAGTGGGATATATATATATATATATATATATATATATATATATATATATATTGTTAGATTTTTCAAATAAATCTTTTAATTTGCAAAACAAACCTACTTCTTGGCTCAGTGAGGTCAGGGGGATTCAAAGCGTTATACAAGGGTTTATCATCCAGATTTATGAACTTGTCATAAAAATATATAAATAAGGGCTTCCCTTGGGCATCCCAGACTAGGCATTGACTTAGTTGGAGTGCTGAATTGGAGTCACTTACAGGACGAACACAGAAGACCTGCAGGTAATCTCAGGGGTCTGACCAAGATCTGGACTCCCAAGATACCTTGTGTTGGGAGGGCCCTAAAAGGGGTGTGGTCGAGGACTCGACTGGGGGGGGGGATGTTGACAGGCAGATGAATACGTCATTCATGGCTACTGACCCTCCCCCACCCCAGTATCACAATGATGAAACATGCTATACACTAAGGCAACCATATCAACCTTATCCCAGGAAGATACAGGAAATGGTCCTGGTTTAACTAAAGATATTGAGAGTAATCAAATTCACTGTTAACTGACACACGTGCATGCAATTGACATGAAGCAAATATGCACTCACCATGAAGAAACGTAGACACTAGGTCAAACGTGCATTTATACACAAACAATATTGCTTGCAACCATAAAGTCATGAAAAACACAACATAAGCAATTTATAAGCTGAAATGCTATAACTATAAACTATAAACATATATAGCTAACTAACATGGAAACGTGACAGTAAAAGGCAGTCATATTTTCTGAAATGGAATTAGCAGCACACATTAAAATTAATAATGTTCTCGAGTCTTCCTGGGAGTTCAAACTGCTGCATTTACTGAAATAAAGATTTGCGCAGAGCACAGACTGTAGCTGTGCTTGCCAAGGTTGCATAGGCATTAGGGAGTGCAGTGATGGTTCAGGAAGGAATATGAGATAATAATTCCCATGGTACAAGACATATTTCTCTAAGATTAATTCAAGAACAACATGCCTTTGAAAGCCAGGTACAGGATAATTATGAGCTCAAAACTCTTTAAGGAATGGATCAACTAAGTCCCTAGTGGCAAGAAAAGTAATAACACTCGCATCCATATTAGTTAAAATCTCAATAAATACTGGCTGAAATAATTCAGAACATGGTTTTCTCACACATGATTTATAACTCAGGAGAACTGTTCACACATTAGGGCCAGTCACACACCTGCTTTGACTCCCCACATATTCTCAAAACCAATGTGACTTAGAAAGGGGTCACTCTGGCTCATGGCCTAGGAATAAGGGATAGCATTTGCTCTACTTGAAAGTAAAGCATTTCCTGGGATTCTCTCCCCCTACTCCCATTTTGGCTCATGTGTTGATGATCTGTCAATCGCCAAGGTTGGTAAGTAAGGTGCCAACCAATAGAAACTATGTCTGACAGATACATCAGAGCATTCGCTGAAAATGTCATGGCCCACCATCTCTAATTTCCTGCAGCATCCCCCAAGGATCCTATGTCTTCCTGACACTCCATAACATGTTCACCAAACCACTATTCGACCTCCTGAACTCTTGTGGCACCTCCTTGTGGATGACACCCAAATCCTCCTTCCCTATCAGGTGACTATGCAGACGACTCCTTCACACTACTCATTGTCTACCAAACCATCCAGACTCGGATGGTCTCCCTCTTACTCTGCCTTAACAATGAAAAAAATGAAATATCTCCTGGTGGCATCCCAAGCTGTGTTCAAAAACCTAT
Source organism: Ambystoma mexicanum (assembly GCF_040938575.1). Classification (NCBI taxonomy): domain Eukaryota; kingdom Metazoa; phylum Chordata; class Amphibia; order Caudata; family Ambystomatidae; genus Ambystoma; species Ambystoma mexicanum. The sequence goes on along the minus strand of NC_090922.1, from coordinate 756,530,816 downwards.
GCTGCTCGTTCGCCATTGACAGCATCTCGATCTCCGTCTCCCGATGGTGAAGACACTGGAATGCACCTTGATGCCTCCCTCTCCCTAATTCCACAAGTTAATGCTATTGCATCGCTGCCCACACCACCAAGCTTATCAACATCTGTAGGCCTTTCCTATCCGCCGACAGTTGCCTCACCATCACCCGAGTAGTAATCAGCTCAATAATTCACTACTGCAATGCACTATTTGCATGCACCTCAATGAAAAATAGCCATAAACTGCAAGTCATCCGAAACACTACTCTCCCAGCTGCCCTCAACATTCCCAGGCTAGAACACATCTCAGCCGCAAGAAGAGCCGCTCACTGGCTCGTAATTCAAGAATGGGTCAACTTTAAAACACTGCCTATCACCCACAGGTGCTTCTCAAATTCTGCACCTCCTACTTCTCATAGACATTCTCAAAAACTCAATCTGTTAGACTGACCAGATCTGCTTATGCTCACTGTCTCATTACACCAAGATTCAGACAGGCAAAGAGCTGGCACTTCTACCTTCTCTGTCATTTTGTCAAAACTTTGACATGCACTACCACCAGCATTGAGACCCGAACCGTCTGACTGGTCCTTTCACAAGCATTTGAAACCTGGCTCGTCACCTTGGATGCCTACCACCTGTCTATTCTTGATTTACAAGTGTAACATGTCCTGTAACTAGCACCTTGATGCCCACAGGTGTAGAGCGGTTTACACATGTAAAAATGAATAAATAAACTCTCAATGTTGTGCCGCCCAGTAAAAGTTGATTTAACCAATCAAGTAATACAGATATTGCATATATTCACCATTATCAATTTAGAGGTGGTCTCATGAAAAGACTAACCTCTATATCTTCTATATGTACACCATTCCCTTAATCAATCCCTGTACCCTGAGGTTTTTGTAACCACAATTATAATATGACATCAGTCGTGATGTGTGTCGGACTTCAGACCTATAATCCACTTTTTTAGATGAGAAGTTCTGAGAGTGTTGCAAGAACCTTAATGCTTCTATACTGTCCCTGCTTTATTGTTAATAAAGCAGTGTTTGCCATTTACTTTGACTATTTCTGTTATTGAATTTGGGATTTCCAAGACTATCATTTCTGCTTACACAGGGGTTTTCCAGACCATCTTTACATATTGAAAAGCACAAAGTGATGTGTTTGTTTGCTGACTAATAGCAATACCACTTGAAAACCACAACTTAATGTATAGCAATAATCTATGCATTCTGTCTACATGCTAGAACACCTTTACATTAAGTGAGACTGCTATTCTGAGTCCTCGCTCTATGCTGGGGTATGTGTGCCTTTTTCATATGGCCACTTACCTGTACCATTCATCTGAATTACACCTTTCCCATGGCTGCCGTTGCTAACATGCCTCCTGTGCCTGTGCTTGAACATAGTTACCCTTGTCATGGACTGAAAAAGTTGACTTCAAGTGCTGCTTGTTTATTATTCTGATTCCAGCAAGTTTGAAGATGATAAACAGGATTGGTAGGGAGTATCCATGCATATTTTCATTGATAAACAATTGATTCTGGATCCCATTAGTTCAGAAGGGCGGCCAAAGGGGTTGTGCCCCAGGCAACATTCCTTACAATGGCCCTACCCATGAATTGCCATCTCAATATGTCTTCAGTTAAAAAACTGATTTTCAAGACAGTAAAGGATTGGTGAAGTCTCAAGCCACCAAGGTGAGAAGCATTCCACATTTTACCATTCTCAAATCCAAGAGGGAACAACAAGCATTTTGGTGTCCAGTCAGCTATTGTCACAGGTCCAACTTTTAGCCTACTGTTGGCTGACTGACAGATCAATTTTAGATATACAAAATCAATTGAGTCAAATGGTCAGTACAAAGAATGTCTTTCATTTATTGAAATGTTCTCTATGTCACCCTCCGCTCCTGATCATGTCAACCTTTGAAGAACCATTTTTCTTTCAAGAGGATACCACAAGAAACATTCTGAGAGCAACACTTTAACAAACTAAGAATAAGGTTGAACGCCCCATATTGGTCATCAGCTGAAAATCCCAACACAGAGAGAAAAATTATGCGACCATTGAGTTGGAGTGCCGGGATCATGGTATTATGTGAAGAAATGCCCCTGTGCACTAGTCACTGATCATGCCCTTCTTACTTATTTATACAGGGACAAAGAAACCAATCAGTGGGTGAAAATATGGTGTGTCGCCCTGCAACCCGACAGGTTTTCAGTGGACCACTGAGGTGTGTGTCTTCTGAAAAATGTGTACTATCTTGCTACTCTATTCCCTTTACAATCCAGGGGGGGAGATGGAAGGGGGAAAACTATATGATGAATTCCCCTGCTTGTTTCTGGTTACCACCAATGGTGGAATTCAGGTTGTCAAGTACTATTCTAAGCTAGTGCATGTATAGCCCGGGGGTGATATGAAGAGGATCCCTTTGTCTCCAAACCTCATACCCTGTCAGAAGGCAAGGGAAAATAAAAGTGACTCCTCAGTGGCAATTCGTGGGGCCACCCTACTGACCGAGTAAGGCAGGTCATTCTTGAAAGCTTGGCCACTATCCCAACCCCCTTGTGAGAGCCTGCAGGTTAATACTGGTATACCCCTCACATGCTGATGAAGACTGAAGCTTCATGTAAGCAGACTCAAAATGGCAAAATGGTAAAAGAAAGATTTCTATTTAAGGGACATGGTTCCCATGCAAGTGACTCGGTGGCTACTGTATGGATATTGTACCAGCTTTACTTGATGCACCAAATCATACTTCTAAGTGACATTGTAGGACACAAGTAAAATGACTTCCAGAATGCTTAGGGTTCCAGTGGGGCATAGAGTTTCACAGACATTGTTCCCTTGCAAGAGATTGTCATGCGGGGATGCCTGCACACTGTGGGAAACCAAGTATTGAAGGGTTTAGCACAGCACAGTTAGCACCTGGAAAGATAGGATATAAATATTAGAACTATGATGGCAGACAGGCCAAGTCTAGACCTCAGATGCCCAAGCCTCTCAATAAAAAAGACAGTGGCATTTGAGTGGAGACCTTTGATCTCGTAATTAAAATTAAAAACAAAAAATATCTATTGTGGGACAAATACCTGCACAGTCAGCACCACTCCATTACCAGATAAAGCCTGACTTGAAAGGCAGCCAATTGATGCCACAGTTTTACCCTCAGCGAAAGATGGAAGTTTACAATTTGAATTTGAACTTGCACCTTTTCACCTTAAATAAGGGGGCAGCACCCTCATGCTTGAAAACATCAGCTGCTACTGTGAAGAAAAAATATTCAATCATGTGTCTCTTCACAGGAACAATAGTACCGAGGGAACAATTTAAATGTAAACCCTGACAAATTGAGAATTTAAATGCAAAGTACAGCCATTCATAATATTTTATGTGTGTACTCGAAAATAATGTCAAATATTATGGGGATGTACATGTGTACAGCTTGCTTTGTTCAATTACAAAAGCTGAACATTCTTGAACTTTGTTTAAAAAAGGGCACATAATATTATTATGTTTGAAAACATTATTTTATGAAAGCTAAGTAGAAGACATTTTTTTAAGACTGAACGGGACACTGACATTTCGGTAATTGAAACATTAGTCATGACATACATTTTAGTTAAACAATTCTGTCAGAAATATATTTCCCTAGATTTAGTGTGAATGCATTTTGACATTAAACGTTAAACATTTTGTATTCATGTGTCCATTTACCTCAGGGGGTTAGCATAGCAATGGCAAATTCCTTTGATAATACATGAGTGATTAGATTTCTTTTGAGCACCGTTGGTTAGCTAGTAAATAATGTTTTTACATTTGGCTTTGATGTGTGTATTCAACAAGACATTTGTCTCTAGAATAACCTGTGGGTTTTGGTTCAGACTGAAGATAAATGCTGCCTGTCCCTTGCCCCGTAACTGTGGGGTTTAATTGCAGCCCCAAGACAAAAGGAAGCTGCATTTGGCTGACTGAGGCCTAAAAGTGCTGAAATATTTTCCTGGAATTTGAAAACACACAGCGATGACTCCCAAACTGAAAGGGAAAAATTTAATTCTCAACTCTTATATCAAAATGTTGTTTCCAGAGAAATGAAATTAAGTCAGCCCTATATTCTAGTGACCAGGCCATAGCCCTGAAAGCCCTGAAACTACTTTCCTTTATATGTGACTGAGGACCAATTTAGCAGAAACAAAAGCAATTACCATGGATGTATGGGCATTTCGCAGATTAGAATGATGATCCAAAGGGAAACTGAATCTCCAACATATGTATATCAGGATGTAAAGATGGACATTGATGACAAGAAGCCATTACATTATATAAAAGGCCTCATGTGTGAAGAAATTATAAGATTTAAAAGTATGAGTTTTCGGTGAATGAAAAAAGGCTGTCTTCAGCAAAAAAATACATTTTCCGATAAGATTCAAAGGCCAAGAACTGGTGACCTTGGCCCAAAGCTTATCCAGCACTGCCTTTTCCTTATCTGAAAGAAGATCTCCTTGAAGCTCACAGGGCCAAGACATGGGGTGGGGTTTTTGGTGAAAAAAGGGTTGATGAGGTTAACAGATGACCTCTGTGAAAACAAAACCTTAAAAATACATGGATACAAATGTGTAGCCCAGGACCTAATTGTCAAGTGATGGGTTACATAAATGAACCATGAGAATGGAATTGAAGCAATCCTCTCTGCTCTTAAAGCTAAGCAACAAATGATCCTTAGGAGAAGAATTTAAGCGACTTTATGGCTAGCTTGAGTCAACGAAAGCCGGGCCTGGACAGAGATCTTGGGAACAACAATATGGCAGTTTATTGAAGTGAAAAATATGCATGTCAATACTTTTTTTCACATAAACAGGATCATACATTGCCCATTAACTTTGGAACCAGGACACTTACAAAATAGTTCAAGTATCATTACGAAGCTTAGGGACATGCCAATCTCATAAGAATTTGGCATTGGAAGCAAGAGATGCAACCTGAAATGTGATTAGGACTGCCCCAAAAATGTCATGAAGTGAAGACTGTGGGAGTTAGTAGGTAAGTTATTTATTTAACTATATGTAAAATGTTGTGACACAGACTTGTATTATTTGTGAATAATTCACACAGAACTGCAATCTTGTGTGGCACAGGAATCATTTAATCAAGTCCAGCATGATAAGACCGGTCCAAATAAATAAATAAATAAATAAATAAATAAATAAATGTATAAATAAATAAATATTTTAAATTTTACAAATTGACAACATTGCAGTTTTTAGGTGCAAAAACTGAAATGTGTGAACATTCTATCCCAGATGGGTTGTGCCATAAATTCACAGGGATCATGCCTTGTAACTTAAGGAACCAATCATTGCAATGGAAGTCACAATAGATGTCCTAACCTAATCACTAACCAATGAGTTGGCACCTGATCATTTAGATAATTGGGGAGTGGCTATAGATTTAGAAGGTGACACACAATGATAAAAGGGGGAGCTGTCTGAAATCATCTCAGTTGGACCAAATTGCTGGAGGAAACTAGCAAAAGGCTAAACGCTGGCTGAGACCCATACAGGAGAGGCAAATCAATAGGGATTTATGCTGGAGGTATCCATGACTGTACCTGGAGAGGCCATGTGACCACATACCTGTAATTTCTCTGAGAGCGAAAGCCAAAGAGACTCTATGTATGTAACCTGTCCCGCCAGAACAAGTCTTGTGGGGATATGTTTGATTTATATCTTCCCTTATTGATTTGGTGGGTAAAGTCCACTATAGCCAACTAGTGATTTTGTTGAAATTTAAAAATTAACAGTATCAGTTCCAGTGTGAATAAATGGTCCTCATTACAAACCTGTTGGTGTCTTTCCGTGAAACCTGGTGGGATACCACCAGATGAAATGAATTTTACTGCCACTAGGTCTGCCGGTATTACTGGCAGAATACAAATGGTGGTAAATGTATGAAATTTTTCATTCCATGGAGTCCTAGATAACTCCATGGGTGAAATTGCCGGTAATTACTGGCAACAGTAATAATGGTCTATTTTTGGTAGAGCTGCAGGTAAGTCCGGCCACCACACCACCAAACTTGGAGTGTGCTAGTGTGGTAATGTGCCAGTATGAAGTTATACCAGCACATTATTACCACACCAACACACTCATAATGAGGCTCTAGTCTGTTAAAGTATGTGGGTACTTCTAGTTCCGCTTGCCAACCCCAACATTCCCTACAAGGAAGTTGTGTACTTGTCAACACAAAATTCCTAACTGTTCACCATTCCTCAGACCCTGCCTGAAAGCGGAGGAGTATTGAATGTAAACTGAATATCTGGGTTTCTGTGCTGGAGCATAGAAGTGTCTTGCCAAATAAATAGGGTTAAGACCCTGATTTGAAAGGTACACTCTCTATGGAGAGTGAGAAAGGGACTCCTGATATAAGTGAGTTTCCTCATTACATTCTGGTAAAAGAAGAAGGATTCTTTAGATATAAAAAGTGTTTTGTTTAAAAGTCTGTTGGGCTCCAACACTGCTGGCATTGCCTAGTGCTCAGGGAGATTAAAAAGACATAGTGCTGCATGTGTGACATGGTGTTTGCAAATAGAAAAGTGTTGCACATTATTTAAATTAAACTTCATGTAAAGTCGAGTACCAAGCTTATGATTTTGTCATGTTGTAAGATGAGTGAGGGGGTGTGTTTTGTGATTTGTACAGATATTACTTGTCCTGTTCAGTAATAGATATATATTCTTTCTACACAGCGGCCTGATTATTGACTTATCTGTGGCACAGGAGTGAGGAATCTACATGGTTCTATACGAATCACAAACTGGAGTAAGTTGAACTTAAAATGAATATTGGTGCGGTGTTGCGGATTGGGGATGGTAAGAATTCCCTGCATTGAATGTTGCTGCATTAATATTTCCAACATAACATTGCAAGAGTTTGGTGTTTGAAAGAGGTGGTAATGACTAGTGGTAGTGATAAAACAAAAACAAGCCCCCAGACCCAGCTCATGATATCTCAGGTTTCCTGGGAACACATGCAGATACATAATGCTGCGACTAAGGTGAGTATATATGTAAGAACACGGTACACAACAAAACTCAGCAAATGTAGAATGATAGAGTGATACCCCCATTGCAATTACAGGTCCTTCACTGTGTGTGCACAATGTGCCCTCAATGAAGAAATATATGCAAAATTAAGGATTCCTTGAAAGCATAACTACAAAGGTGTCCCTCCCATGATTGTGGGCTGCTCTAAAAATTCAGGAACACACATATGCCAATCAAAAACACAAAATAATGCAACTCAAATCAAAGCAAGATTATCTGCAATTGATGATCTGACTCATTGGCTGCTGATCATTGTTTTGCTTGCAGAGGCGTAACATTTGCATGAATATGTGTGAGAGACCAAAACAAACAATGGGAATTAAGAGAGGCGTTTGTCTCCCCTCCTGACTTTATTTTGCATAATGGGGTGATAACAGCACACTTTCTGTGTAGAATTGGGTAAAACCCCACTCAGTGGACAAACGATTTTGTAGGGTAGCACATGAAAAGATCCAGCAGATGCCACGTCAAGAGAAACATGTTCCAGCATTTTAAAGATGTCTTTGCCTACAATCTATGCAAGTATTTTCTCGGTGTAAAAAAAAACATTTTCATGCTGGCTGTACCCATACATGTCCCTTGCGTTACTAGGGTAGCACATGAAAAGATCCAGCAGATGCAAAGTAAAGACAAACATGTTCCAACATTTTAAATATGGCTTTGCCTACAATATGTGCCAGTATTTTATCGGTGTACAAAGAACATGTTCATGCTGGCTGTACACATAAATGTCCCTTGCGTTACCGCAATAGTTATCTCTTTCTAAATTAATTTGCACCTGCTAATATGATTGCGTTAACAACCCTCTACCTACAAAATCCGACTTAAGAATCATGCCCCTTGCCTTGTATGATATGATATGATATGATAAGGTATTTGTAACGCGCCTATACACAAGTGTTTCAAGGCGCGATGTAATGGCATTCATTCATCACTGATATCCCACTTGCTTGCCATGATTCGAATGCCTGCGCTTCAATCCCTGCGTGACAATCCCTTCAAGCCAAGTTTGTCTCATCCTGATACAAACTCTGCTTGCTGTCTTAAGTGCTTCCCTCTATAACATGCAGGTGCAAAGTTTTAAACATTAGAGAATATATAGGCTTTGTGAATATTATTGAATACCATTGAAGTGAATAGTCTGCCATTTATTGAATTGAGTGTCACTTCGACAGCACTCTAGAGAGTCTCCAAGCAAGTCTCAAATACTGCCAACTATGCTGTGGGGTGAATTGGCAGCGCAAAATATGAATGCATTGTTCCACGATTTAGCTCTCTGTTGTACCTTCTCATACAAACCTTTCCCAGAGATGAGAATATTCAGAGAACTAAGGGTTTGTTTTCTTGGCATAGGCAGAAGAGCACACAGTAGTTACAAGGACAGGCTCAAATGTGGAGGAGCAGCAGGGTTTGGGAATAACCTGTCATGCCAAAATGACTGGTCTCAAGGTAGGGAGTATTACTATAACTAGTTTATTGCTATGCAGGGTATATTTTGCTCTTCATATTAACTGCATGGTAGGCCTCTGCGGTGGGATACACATGGCATCACATGTTACTGCATCAGTGAATCAGGATAGGCCAATGTTCAGTTTTATTAAGTTTGCATAGGTAGGAGAAAAGTAGAAGGGGTGGAATTAGCATACACCCGTCCCGTTGTCTGGAATGTATTCTAATTTTCCAGTTTTCATCTTCAAATACTGCTGCCCAGTGTGGGCGGGTTGAGAGTTCAATTTTCTGGTCTCACAGGACTGGCTGACTTCCCAGCTGTTAAAGCTCTGTTTTTACAACTCATGCCTATCTTCAATATTTCTGGTAAGATAAATGGTCTACATCTGGTGACCACAATGTGATTTCTAGTGCCTCCCCAAAGACTCCCGACTCCCTGCTTCATGTCCTGAGCAGCAGTGCCCGCCTTCAGAAAGCAGTCAATGCACCCATCATATCAGAAGGTGAGCAGTCGGAGTGTTTTTCTGAACGTCTGTCTTATGTCTGGATTGGGGTGTCAGGCAGGGCTGTGCAAGTTGTTTAAGGGGACATAGCATCGGGGGGGGGGGATATTTGGAAGACAAAAAGTAAGTTGAGTGCACGTTTTGCAAAACATTCAGTGAACTTGATATTTTATTCTTACTTGGATGATTTTATTATTGATTGTGTATTGAAGAGTTTTTGTGGGGAAGCTCCCGTCAGTGGGGAAAGACAACATTGTATATGAAGTATATCCCTAAGTTCTAGAGAAGGGGACTTTAGGAGGTTTGAGTATCCTCGTCTTGTGTAAGGAGACAGATAAAGGATCTACATCATTATGTACATCAAGGTGTTTATTGCTAGATATTGTTGGTAATTGTGCATGTTCCTTGTCTGTCTGATGTCTGGATTGAGGTGCAAGGCCGGGCTGTGCCAGCTGTTTAAGGGGACATAGCATGGTGGGGGGGGGGGACTGGGAAGACACCTATTAAGTTGAATGAAGTTGAGAGCACATTTTGCAAAACATACAGTGAATTTTATATTTTATTCTTACTTGAATTTTATTATTGATTATGTATTGATGAGTGTTTGTGAGAAAGCTCCACTTAGTGGGGAAAGACAACATTGTATATGACGTATATCCCTAAGTTCTAGAGAAGGGAACTTTAGGAGGTTTGAGTACCCTCATCTTGAGGTAAGGAGACAAGGGAAGGATCTACATCATGGTGCACATAAATGTGTTTATTGCTAGGTATTGTTAGTAATTGTGCATGTTCCTTGTCTGTCTTATGTCTAGATTGGGGTGCCAGGCCAGACTGTGCAAGCTGTTTAAGGGGACATAGCATCGGGGAGCGGGGGGGACTCAGAAGACACATAGTAAGTTGAGTTCACGTTTTGCAAAACATAGAGTGAATTTGTTATTTTATTCTTACTTGAATTTTATTATTGATTGTGTATTGATGAGTTTTTGTGGGAAGCTCCCCTCACTGGGGAAAGACAACATTGCATGTGAAGTATATCCCTAAGTTCTAGAGAAGGTAACTTTGGGAGGTTTGAGTACCCTTGTCTTGAGTTAAGGGCACAAAACAAGGCTCTACCTCATTGTGTACATAAAGGTGTTTATTGCTATGTATTGTTAGTAATTGTGCATGTTCCTTGTTAGAAATTGGTAGTCATTGTGTAAATAAAAGTGTCCACTGTTACGTTGTGAGCCTTGTAGAAAAAACTGACTGACGATTTGGTAAGGAGACACTTGCGAGAGTGGCGCTTGCTGGGGCTTGCTCGAGCACAATCTGGCACTCACAACAATAATAAGATCAATAAGGAGCAGTTAAATGCTTCAGAGTAGGGTGCAAGACCTGGCAACTGTTGTTTACTCTGATGTTTCGGTAAGGGAACAGCCACTAGGTCAATGTCAGCAGACGTTATCCTGAGCATGGTCACAGCCTCATGGTAGTATGGATCCTCATGGTAGTATGGATGCGCTGGGCGAGCATATGTGCAAGGTATTTTTCTGAAATATAAAGAGAACATTTTAAAATATGATAAAGAGTCGGTTCAGGGAACTGCAGGTAAAATGTTTACAACATGGCACACACAATAAGAGCCTATCAGGATATGTGTATACATACCTTCTACCAACCTATACGGGTAAACAGCTAATAGGAAAGGCATTCTAGATCTAGAGAGGAAGACATCATCTAGTATAACGGTGGAGAGGAATACACTAAGTTGGGCAGAAAAGCTAAAATTCCACCACCCCCAAATGGGTCCTACCCTTTATAGACGGCCATGGGGTACACCAACCCCTGGTTTTCTCCCCCAAAAGAAGATGGGAAGATGACACCAGGGGAGTTGGCGAACACCACCAGAGACCGATTTCTGAAATTGGAAAACAAGGCTTGCCCACAATTGGAGGCAGGATTACAGAAGGCAGAGCAGCAGGAGCAGGCACACACATTGCAGGGAATAGGTTGACAGCAAGGGCAAGGGGAGGGGCAGTGCAAACCTATAGGCACAGACCAATGGAGGGCGGGGCTGATTATTTTGAAGATTGATAGTAAAGTTGTCAAAGATCCCCAAATTCCTGCAGCTGAGATGGCCCCAAATGAGACATCCCAAAATTAAAGGCTGCTACTGGCAGTCCGAAATGTATGAATGAACAGGGCAGTATTGCAGACTATGGTTAAATAAAAACAGAGGGAGAGCTAAAGGAGGACAAGGATGAGTGGGAGTCAGATGCCTCAGAGGAGGTAATATCATGAAGGTGCAGGCTTCGACCATGGGTCTGATGAATGGCCATAGCCAAAACTTTAAAAAAAGTGCTGTGACCACAGTCTGATTAAGACACACTGAAAAGAGTAGTTAGACAGCAGGGAACATAGTTCCTGTTGTTACAGAAGGGACCGGGGGATCTCATAATGTGCCCCGGCCTTACATGGATCAGGAAAATATAACATGTGCCTTGCCCCCCTCACAGAGGGAGCTGGTAAGTGGTTTAATGTCCTCGAGAAACACATGGAAGGCTTTACTCTAGCTTTGGGGGAAATGAACAGTGTTTCTGCTTGCCTGTTATGGAAACAGGCAGAAGAGATATAGGGAAAGGTGAGGTAAAGGTAACAAGGTTAAGTAACACCACTCATGATGGTGCTACGTCTATTAACAGTCAAGTGCATGCATGGAAAGTATTGAGGGACATGTACCCAGACAGAGCTGACATGAATTCTATCAAACCCGCACCGAGAGAGCAGATGAGGACCCCACCCTTTATATACAGCAGATACAGGAGATGTGGCGGTTAGAGACACAGGAGACTTGGGACAAAAACACCATACTTTTTACCACATGCCACAAAAGGGGCTCCCTTTAGAAGTACAAGCGTATTTAAATAAGTTGATTGGAATAGAAGCCAAATCATGGCCAGAAATACAGGCAGACATGACACATTATTGTTGACAGAAACCGGAGAAAGAGAAGGATCTGGCAGAGCAAACGCAAAGGGAAGAAGCAAAGTTGGTACAGAAAAAGCTAGAAAAGCTGAGCATGGAAGGAGCGGTAGCAACTAACACCAGGGAAGGGCACACATAGGGGTCGATATAAGGACGTAGAGGTATCAGGAGGGAAATATGAGATTTTCAGATAGGAAGAGGATGTTTCTTTAGGGGTAGAGTTGGGAATTATGGGAAATATGAGACCCCGACTGGGACAACAATGTTGGGAAGATGGGTCATTTTGCACAAGAATGTAGGAGCAGGCCGACCATACCCTTTATTTACAATGTCCCATTATAACACCCCACCTTTAACCCAGAGCCCAAATTCATCCCATTTGTACCAGGCCCTGTACAACAACAACCATGCAACTTTAGGCTCTAAATTCTACCCAGCCACCTGCTCAACTGTGGGATGAGTACTCCCTGCCACAGGGAACAGTTACTCACTATACGTGATCCAGTGTGTTAGGGGTAATCCTTTCCCGCTCCCAGGAAGGAATGCTCACCCTTAGTAGGACAGCTCTAAGGGAGCCTTGAAGTTCCAGTACTATCAGTAACTGCCGTCCCAGAGCAGGAATCCTGAGTGGGAGTGAAGATTTGGGGTTGAACATTTTCTTTCTTGGTTGACACAGGGGATACCAAAACCTGCATTAGAGAGGGGATGTTCCTGTTTTCACATACAATAATGGACATGCAAGGGTTTTCTGGGGCTGTCAAAAGGTTCCTTTTACTGTAAACTTACCGGTCTCCATAGGCATGCACAAATTATCAGTCTCTTTATTGTATTCATGGGACACCCCAGTTAGTCTCCTGAAAAGGCACATCATGAGCAAAGTAAATGCAACCATTTCATTTTCAAAGGTGTATCACACTAGGGCTGCTGCAGTAATACAAGTATTGTGTGGCCACAGTCCTCTGAGAAGTTTACCACTCCATCCAGATGTGTTAATTTTTGGGGTTACTGTGTTGTTGGGTCAGGTGCCTTGGATTAGAGACACAATTTGGTGCATATATGTCAAATTCTTTTTCAGGCCAGTGGTCCAGCAGTAAGGGGCACCAGGCACCATGATAACATTACATTTGGAATCAGTAATCACCAAGGCATACATTGTAATCCTCTCTGGTTTAGATGAGTATGATCTTGAATGGCGCACAGTTTTATGCATTGACTCCACATGACGATTGAGAATGTGTCTGATGATCAGCTGTTTGAGGACACCAAAGACGAGGGGGGATAGTGTTTCAAATCTCCATACCCATCCAGGTAATGGTGAAAAACAGAGGGGTACCGCACATCCTGCTTCTTGCCAACACATTAACTTCACACTTACAGTGGCCCACACAATGCCGGGCTGCTATGAAGCATAGGGGCAGTTTGCATCAAACTGAAAGCAGGCAAGGTTTTGCCCAGAGCGTAACAGTATTCCATGTCTAAGAAGGCGGAGAAGGGAATGTATTCAACATCATGTCTTCATGGCAGCTGGGCATAATACAGCCATCAGAATCACCATGCAACACAGCTATTTATCTTGTCAAAAAAACTAAAGTGTCAACATGGAGGATGGTGCAGTACTTACGCCCATTGGTCAATGTTGTAGAAGCAGTGTTCTCAGTAGTCCCCAACCCTAACACCATTCTCTTCAATATCCCCATGAAAGCTACCTATATTACTGTAATAATACCTACAAAATGCAAGCTACCTATATTACTGTAATAAGACCTACAAAATGCATTTTTCTCTACCTCATTACAAATTGAGTCCCAACCCCTTACAACATTAACTTACAGGGGACACAGGTTTCAACACACTTGTTTGCCCCAAGGGTACTGCAAGTCCCCAGCATTTCTAAGAGGTTGCTGCACATGGATTTAGGAAACTTACAAGTACAGAACACAATCTTCCAGTATGTGGAGAACCTTCTAGTTTGTAGTATCACAGAACAGCAATGCCACAATCATTCAGTACAACTCTTAATATCACTGACAGGAAAGGGCTATAAGGTGGACAAGGCTAAAATACAGTATTGTCAGCAAGTAGTTGTATACTTGGGTCAGATGATATCATTGGCAGGGTGAAGAATAACTCCATACCACAGCCTACCATTATCAAACAGATGCAGCAGTTTCTCGGGTAATGTAACTGTTGTTGATCCTGGATATTTGGCTATTCATTAAACACCAAACCCCTACTGCAAGGGCTAAAGGAAGTGCAGAAGACTAAAGGACCTATTATTAGGACAGCTCAAATAATAGAATCATTTCAGGCACTTAAAAACTCTATCAGTAATGCCACTGTTCTAGCGACACCAGAATATAATTAAAACAATTATTTTTGTTCTCACACTCCAATGGCTAAGTGAAGACAGCTGTCCTCACACAAAATACCTCACTGGGACATAAGCCCCTAGCGTATTTCAGTGGTCCCCTGCACCCTGGGATGCAGGTACACTTCCTATGTGAGCAGGCTTTGGCAGCTGCTGCATTTGTCATACAGAAATCATCTACTATTACCATGCATTTCCCCCTCACACTTTACGTGGAACATGCATTTTTTGCAATTTTAGAAATTCCCCTCTCACCGCCCAACGAGCAACAGGGCATGAGGTAATTCTGTCAAAATCCTCCATTAATAACGCGAGTTGGCACACCATCTATCCAGCTGCTTTTATTGCAGATCCAGTGCAAGCAAACAGCAGTATACATGAGTGCACCACATATGAGGACACTATTGATCAAATTTACCGTGCTAGGGATGATCCACTCGAAGAGGGGAATGCAACCTTTGTTGATGGTTCATCTATAATTGATCAGAGCAATGGGGTCAGGCGCAGGGGAGCAGCAGTAGTAAGCCTCAAATCAGACAAATGTGCCCCTGCCCATATACTACTATGCACAAGTGGCTCAACTCGTGGTCCTAATAAAATTAGAATTATCGCATGGGTGTTCCACTACTATTTACACAAACTCAGCTTATGTTGCATCCAGAGTACATTCAGGCCTGTCCAGATGGTACAGGCAGGGGTTAAGAAAATCAGTTGACATGCCTATGCAGCATGCCAATTTACTCTGCAGGTTAATATACATATTGTCCCTCCCAACAGCAGTTGCGGTAGTAAAATGCACAGCTCACACACCCAACACATATCCCATTGCTAATGGCAATGATGAGGCAGACTTACCAGCCAAAGATGCAGCTTATTTATACAGCTCCAATCCAATGGTGTCTTCTGAATTATCCTTACAGCAAGAAGATAGTACAGTCCCGTACACCGCCGTTCCATAGCCCAGCTTATTGAATTATAAGCACAGGCTTGTCAGCAGGAAAAAGAGTTATAGACTAAGAGGGGGTTTTCTCTTTCTCCTAGTGACCTCATATGGATGCAAAACGTTCTTGGGAAAGCAGTTTTGCCACCAGCTTTGTTTGCCATTGCCCTCGAACAGTTGCACTTTCAGGACACTCATATAAAGAGTACCTTGCTGCAGACTTGCAAGAGGATTGGTTTAGTCCAAACCTCCAAGAGCTTGTTACTGATTATATAGAAAATTGCTTTACTTGTCAAAGATGTACTACTGGTTGCACTATTAAAATGCTTAAAGCAACATGCCCAGCCCTTCTGGACCTCTCACGTACCTCCATATTGACTTAGTGGTTATGGTTATCAGGTGCAGTAACTTTCATTATATCATTGTTGCAGATTGCCCCTTATCATGTTGGCTTGAAGCAGGTCCCTTTGCCTACCCTGATGCAGAATCTGCAGCAACATTTCTGCCACAAGAAGTGTTTCCTAGGTGGATGAATTGTGATGTCATTAGATATGACAATGGAACTCAATTTTTCAATGAACTGTTTAAGGAAGTATGTTATCTGCTTGGTATAAAGGACCACTATGCACTTTTTATCACCCACCGGTAATTGTTGAATGCATGAATTATTACTGGGACAGAAACTTGAAAGATTAAAGGTCAGACTATAACTTAACTCCACACAATAAAATCACAAGCAGGATGTTACACACCCCTCTCACATCTGCACGTACACCCTCAGGTGCACACACCTCTGCTCGTATGTTAGCAGATGAATTTCAGGGATACTTGAAGGAACTAACACAATCTGTCCAGTTAATATCTCGACAGTTTGGGCCCCAACAACATGATCGTGATCCAATAGTAGATCAGTTGTTACTGATGCAACAGGTGTCATTTTCAGTGTCTGCAACCTGAGTTCTTCCCAGGCAATCGCATTTTTGTTAGGAACTTTGTGCGGAAGTGGAAGACCTTACATTTCACAGAACGTTCAAAGTGATCTTTCCCCTCCGTCAAGATATCAGGCTTCACCTCACCGATGTCCAGAAAGACAAGTCTTTCACTCGCCCCCTCATCATAAGGAGGAAAAACAAGGGGGAATACCAAGGGAGGTTTCATTCCTATGACTATACATACATTTGGACTCCTCACCACAATCTCAAAAGAACACTGATAGACTTAAACAATGTATTGTATACCTTATTGTGTTTTCTCATGTTATAATTTTGTGTTTTCTCTTCCCCCGAGATATTGCTGACCATAATTTTACTAATGCTACACACACTCAATTGCTAGAAAGTATTAACATTTCTGAACCCACTGAAGTGCTAGGGAATATTAATGTTTCTATGTCCATAATTAAGAGGGATATTACTGACTCATGTGTTATTCCAGATAGAGCTAATTATGTGCATCACCACTTAGAGGAGAGCCTATGGTATCCTCATGTGCCGGTAGTGGGGGGAGAGAAATTGAGTGACCCCTGTTTGTTTGTTCATTGATTCCTATGCGGCAACCCCACCCAGGCTGGCTATACTCACAGAATTGCCACCAGACATATCACAATGTTTTGTTCACCTGGCTTTATGCAGTGTACAAGGCACTGAAGAGTGGGTGCCTTTTAACAACATCCCCCGACAAGTGGTTGTACCAGTCTCATTGCGCAAGTAGACCTGGTTTACAGGTGATGGGTGCCATTTATTACAAGTGCAAACAGCACACAGGGCCAACATGGTTCAGTGCAGGAGGGTTGTTCGGGTTACACAATGATTTTTTGCAAAACATAAATACGACTTGTTTTTCTACCAGGGGCAGAGATGAAAATGCTTTCACTAGGATAAATCAACAAGAACCTCCCAACAAAGTCATGAAACCCTCACATTACTCCTTATGTTTCAGGAGCAATGGCAGTGTGTTTGTGTGGATGAACCTGACCTGCAATGTGATTGTCGACATTCCCGATATTCGTGGGGGTACCACTGCTCTCATGGACCTCTCTTGGGTATATTGAGGATTGGACTATAAACAACTGCCACGATCCTGGGGAGGTCTCTGTTCTATGATGACAATGCCAGCTCTGATGTTAACACCCGATGACCACACCAATGTATCTGTTGTATCAGCGGGTTCGGCAGGCTCTGAGCCTGTGTTGCCGCTGCCACAGTAACTGTTTAATGTTAGCATCAAGTGACAAGATGGGTGAAATACCACAAGAATACAGACAGTTCAGTTACGCTGAAATGTTCTTTGCCTTGTTTCTTGCTCCTGGGGTCCAAGCTGCAGTCAATGCTAAATGGCTGCAAATAACTAGATGGGAGCTTATTCAAATGGTAAATAACTAGATGGGAGTTTATTCAAATGGCCAATGAGACAGAAAATGGGTTCAATGCAATTAGGGAAGAACTTTGGCCCATAAGACTAACCACTTTGCAGGAACGCTACATGCTCCACATGTTAACTGCCATGGAGGGGGGTTTGCGTCAAACTGGGCAATTCTAGTTGCATGTACATACCACCCAATGATGTGGACAATGGAAGCATTATACAGGTAGTACAAGCAATGCACAATCTGTGCACACCCATGGAAATTGAGGATGGGGTGCAAAACGATGACTGGTTCACTTTGATTTTTTCATGGGTGCCATTATATATGAGTAATCTCCTCAAAGTGCTGATTCCTATCATTTTGTTGCTTCTTGTTCTGTATTGCATTTGCCATCTGGTTCTGCAGTGTTGCAAAAGTCTGATGTTAAAGTAGTACCTGTGAAGTAACTCACTATAAAATCTGTTTATGTTAACCCTCTGGTGAAACACGGCCACAAGCAAACTGAACAAATTGGGCAATCCACGCAAGATTTGAATTTCATACCCAATTGGCCTAGAGGGAACACTGTTTTAATGCTCTATTGGTCCTGAATGTTATTTTAAAACATATGTTGATCCCATGGGTGATGGGGATTGTTGTTTTTTGCAATGTTGCCCAGGAGAGCATGCAAGGTATTTGCGCAATGTGATGAAGGTGTGGGTACCAAAGACTCCCTTTAACAAGAAGAAAGAGAAAGGTGTTGTAGCTGATGAATCAACTAGAGAGGGGATGTAAACATGCATGTTCAGCGTTTTAAACACAAGAGAAAATATTGGCTTTGTGAATAATATTGAATATAATTGAAGTGAATAGTTCTGCTATTTATTGAATTGGGTATTGCTTCTACCGCACTCTATAGAGTCTCCAAAACTGCCAAGTACACGGCAGCGTGAATTGGTAGCACAAAATATGAAAGCATTGTCCCACAAATTAGGCCTCTTTTGTATCTTCCCATAGAAACCTTTCCTAGAGACGGTGTGTGTCCTTGCACAGGTCGACGAGCATGCAATATTTACAAGGACAGGCTCCAATATGGAGGAGCAGCACGGTTTGGCAACAGCATGTCATTCCAAAATGTCTAGTTGCCAGGTAGAGAGTATTACTGCATCTAGTTTGTTGCTATGCTGGGTAGATTTCGCTTTTCATATTTACTGCAGGGTAGGCCTCTGCCGTGGGATGCACATGATATAACACATTATTGCATTAGCCAATCAGGGTAGGGCAATTTCTGTTTTATTAGATTTACTTAGGTAAGAGAATAGTAGAGGCGGTGGAATTAGCACAAACCAATTGTCTGGAATGTAGTCTAATTTAGCAGTTTTCATCTACAAATACTGCTGCACAACGTGGACGGGTTGAAAGTTCCATTGTCAGATCTCATGAGACTAGCTGGTCTCCCGGACATTATTATTGCATTGCATTAAAGTTGTGTTTTTACAACTCGTGGCTCTCTTCATTATTTTATGTGAGACATCAAGGGTCCACTCTTTGCAAAACCTGGGTCTGTGGGGATCCTGAGCACATGGGTGGTGGGATGACACAGCACAGGTCTGGATACTGATTACTCCCTGTCTATCTCCTCAGTACCACTAATGTTCCACTGGGCAGCTGCACCATCCCTTCTTGCCACCACACTGCACATCCAAGGGAAGACACCCACTCCTGTCCTGTCCAAATGCTTGCAGTACACTCATCTTTCTAATGCATCTTGTTTTCTTTTGAGGGACATTTTTGAAGGTATGGGGTTGTTGCAAGATCACATCATTTCCCTTAAGTCAGTCAAATCTTGACACGCTACCCGATAATATGAGCATACAGTACATTTATCAAAATGCATGATTGATATGTCACATATCCATGTACTGTTTGCGAGGGACGACCCACAGGCAGTCCATTGCACGCCCACTATTGTGCGTTACGATAAATTGTATGCATGTTGCCGGGGTGCCGGTAACAGTTATGGGGGACCCTGCGCAGGGTCCCCGAGATGCAAGCCTGCTTGCGGGGGACCCCACGCACTGTACAGTGCATGTATTCGCGCCTGGGAAGCATACAAAGGTGGCTGATTCTGGTTGTTATTGATTTGCGTGGGGGCGTGTTCAGGAGTTCCGGCTACGACTTACGTAAATGTTTACTTTGCATGAACAATTCCATGAAAAGGCAAAGCGGACACAGAAAAAGGTCTGCACACAGGCTTGTGCAGTGATGTTCTCGGCATGGTGGCATTGCAGGATTTCGGCACACTTTTCCATGAATGGCCAGAAATGTGTAAGGGGACACATTCAATGTTTAGGGCATTTCATGGTCAGCTACTTTTCTTCTATTGGCCTAGTTACTTTTTCAAAGACCCAAAAACTGTTTGGGCTGGGATGAATTTGTAGAAAGACACTGACGCATAGCTCTCAAATTCAAAAACTATGGGTTTCCTCAGTCGGGTTTCAATATTTGAACAGGCATTCTTTCATTGGGAGGCTTGTGATAGGATTTTCCAGGAGAGCTTCAGAAGGGCTGAATGAAAATGATAAAATTATGAACTATGATACAGTGGGGATGTAAAGCAAAATGCCATCCATTCATAAGATGTTATTTTATATACTGGAAAACTTTGTAAAACCTGATGCTTCTGTACATGTTTACATCTTGGTTCAATCAAGTAGGGTAGCTGACAATTATTCACTTTTGTTTCGGGCTCTGCACTCAGAGCGATCTGTTTAAAAAAAAAAAAAAGTATTTTGTTATATCTGAGGACATGATGTTATGAAAGATAAACAGAGGAAGTATTCTTTTCAGAAGTAAGTCTTTTACAGGAAATTGAAACTAGTAGTGAGATTGACAATTTGGTAACTGAAACAACTGAATTGCAAACATTATGGGTCAACAATTCTGCATGAGTTACCTTTTACTAGATTTAGTAGGAATGTATTCCAACAAGAAACTTTAATTATTATGTATATGTTTTTCTAACAATGTTTTGTTGAATCATTTGCTTCAAGTGATTTATATAACATTGCTATATAATATTGATAATATTGCATCTGCCGTTGGGTTTCCTATGAGAAGCAGCAGTTAGCTGGTCATTCATTTGTTCACATTTGGGTTTTATGCTGTTGTGTGTTAATGGTGTGTCTTCAACACGTCGTTCAGAATGGCTAATGGTCGTTGGTTCCGAGTCAAGATTAATTCTGCTTTGACAAATAACATTAAACGGCCAGGGTTTGGTGCTTGAATGAGATAGTGACGATTATGGTGATAAACATTTTGAACAGTCTTCCTTTACAAGACCTAGCTCTTGATGTTTCGGGTCTTCTGGGCATGGCTCACAGAGACCTCAGGCTTGTGTCTTAGATAAGCAGTCATACAGGTAAGAAAATGATTCGCAAAACAAAAACATTCACCCTAATCAAAGTTATGTAGTGATTCTACAGTTGCATTCACAGGTCATTATAATGTATGCATTTCAATCTGTTACCACCGTACAGTAGATAAGCAATTAACCATTCACACTGCAGCATAATGACCTCAGTTACCCCACCACCACCCTCATCATGTCAGAGTCATGGCTATCTCACAGTGCAGGGCGCATTACATCTCTAACCCCAACACTAACCCCACTGCACAAGCAGATTACATTGTATATCAATAATGGCAGCTAATTGATTTTTGGTTCTCCCCTCTGCAAAGGCAGGTACACAAGTGTCACTGCCACAAACCACCTGAAAACATACCAACATCTATCTATCTATCTATCTATCTATCTATCTATCTATCTATCTATCTATCTATCTATATGTTTTTTATATAGCAGTACTGGTAAAAAGGCCTCAGGGTGCTCACACGACATACCGCGAAAAAAATAAAGGGGATGCACTTGGTTCTGATTTAGTAGAATTGCAGCCGAGACCATATACATTTTCTATCTATCCCTATATCAATAAGAAGCGTTTTCAAATTATCATTTTTTTTAAACAGAGTTGTTGTTTCGCAGAACCCTGACATCCAGGGGAAGCGTGTTCCATAATGTAGGTGCCCATGCATTAAAGCCATCACCACCAATCTTTTTTAGGAGGACACACAGTTGCTATAGCGTCATGCTTTATTCGAGCATACAGTCCGCATAAAGGGAATTATTTTCACTCTCAAAGAGAAATAGAGGGGAGCTTCACCTAAAAAACATTTAAACACCTGAATGGATCCATTAAACTGTATTTGCTGTTGAACTGAGAACCAATGCAATTTCCTGCAAGATTCAGAAACCTGAGATCAGCGACCTAGCCCTCAGACTGCATGAACAGCTCCATTTTGGGTCACTTGTAGCTTTTTTTTTTGTATTAGGTTGGGATGTGCCTACCAAGAGGCTATTGCAATAATCCAGCTTTGTATTTACAATAGCTGCTGCAATCAAGGCTCTATTTGCCTATGATAGATAGGGGCGAATCTGCCACAGAAAGTGGATATAGTAGGAACAAGAAGAATTAAGACATGAAACACGTTTCTTAATGGAAAGGTCTGAGTCAAAGAAAACTCCTAGTGTTTTAAATCAGTGGAAAACCATAATGGCATTGCCATTGACTGTGAAACATTTGTACTGTACGTCTACGTTTTTTTACATTTGTTGAGTGCCGATTGCATGCAACTCAATTTTTAAGTCATTCAGGGCCAATGAGTTAACAGCCATTCACATCTGTATGGCTTTAAATACTTTATTAGCACTAGCCACATCTTCTCTATAGACCCCAGATAGTTTAAAGACTACCTGGGTGTCATCGGCATAATTTGCAAACTGGGCCCCCAGAGCGCAAGAAGGCCACATAAAGGTTTGAAGTACACATTAAATAGTATCAGCATCAAGCCTGATCCCTGTGGAATAGCACAGGTTAAAAGCATTCTTTGTGATTGAGCATTACCCTTAACCACATTAGCCATCCTTGGTCCCAAAACGGATTTGACCAACTTGCCGCAGAGGAGGTACATTTACCCACCTTGACCAGTGTCTTCGCCAACAATGCGTGATCGACCAAATCAAAAGCTAATGATAGATACACGAGTAAAAGCAATGCTGCATTACCTTCCTCGATAATTCCTGTAATGTTAGATTTTAAATCCAGAAGAGCTGTCTCCGTCCAGTGATTCTCACGAATACCGGATTGTTCATTAGCCAGGATTATAGGAGCCACAGAGTTCAAGTTTGAATACAATAACACCTCATGTTTCCCACCTGTTGTTTCCTCTCCTGCCATTAATCATCCCTGCTCTCCCTTCGCTCTTCTCTGCTTAAAACAGATGCCAAGAGGCTACCAAAATGGCAGAATGTTGCTATATACATGCTAGATAAAACCATTTTAAATTGCATTACATTACATTTATATGTGGGGGAAAACAAAGTTCTGTGTTGCATATTCTGTGCTATCCATCTCCAAGAGTAGCTCTGTGGTGCTCAAGTGAACAAGGGGCTCAGAAATACTTCATGTATTCTGGCGGAGTGTTGCAGTAGTGCAGATGTTGATTGGACTGCTTACCTCGAAGAGAGTGTTGATGGCCGTACTGTGTCAGATGTTACACAGCAGCTGTCTTCTCAAAGATTGAATCAGAGAAGGAGCACTTGTGGAGTGCTTCAGGAGTGCAGTTGTTAGCACAACTACTTTGTGTTGGGGTGTGCTGTCTGGACTGCTTTGGGTTGTTACACAGCAGAAACCTCATCAAAAACTGAATCGGAGCATGGAGCGCCTGTAAAGTGCTGCAGCATTGCAGTTTTTGGCAGTTAACAAGCAGTGAAGAACTAAGGAAACAGTTGCCTTTCCTACTCTGCCAGTGTATTATTTCTTCCCAGAAACACACACTGTTCTTTAATCATGCCTAATCTTAGGAGCAGAAACACTGACTCTGCTGACCCGGTGTCCCTTGTAACTGATAATCGTAGCCCATCAGACACTCCTAGAACTTTATTCTTGAGTACTGTTATTAACATTACTGCCACAGCCATCACTGCGTCCGTATTTCCACATTCCACATGTGAACAATGGTTCCTGTGCAAAATGACCCTTTGAGGTGCACATGGTGTTTTGCAAGTAGAGTGTTCACACCCACCCGGCCCCCATGGAAGCGCACGGCCATAGTTGTGAACGGCCATTGATACTGGATGGGGGATGGATGGGAACGAAGTGAGCGCAAAGAGTACCAAAGTGTACCTACCAATCTGGACTCGACTGGCCTACAGGGTACTCTGGAGATTTCCTGGTGTCCCTCTGCACTCTGGGCCTATTTTGTATTTTATTTTGACATTCTATCATAGGAAAAGGGTTGAGCCAGCTCAAAATGTGTTATATGGGGTCACTTTGAACATTATGTGGCTTGAATGACACAAGCAGTATTACTCATTGAACGCAGTATCCATGCCTCCCATGAAGCCACCATATAAGCCTTCCATGAAGCCACCATGTATATGAACGATAGGCCACCAGCCTGTACCACCTGTGAAAGAGAAACATACATATTTTAATTGAATGAACCTGATATGTGTATCACCTTACTTGAAAGTGCATCCTAATTTGAATGGCATAGTTGCCCTTAGAAAAGTAACTTTGCGGTCTTGACACATTACAAAATTGAACACCCATTCGAGCCAGAACGGTTTGGGCCATAGAGAAATATTGTTTTTCAGTTGGAAGAGAAAGACAAGTAAGCGATGAACCCACTGATTTCAAAAACGCAAGAGAAATGTATTCAATTTACAGACTAAATTCATTTGTGAGTGATCGATCCAAGTTATTACAAACTAGGAGAAAATCATGAAAATCAAGTGGTTTCAGTGGTAAAAATGATATCACATCGAAAGAATACTTACTCATTACTTGGATTACGAAGGGGAACTGTTGTGCAATTTTCATAATCCTCAACATGGACGTTGTGAGGCAGGCTGCCCTGAAACCATGGAGCTCGGTAATGCATAGTGGTGGTGTGTTTTGTTTGGCTATGTAGGCCAAGCATCCAGAGTTTTCCTAGCAGCAGCAGTTCTCTAGCTCGGTTGGCATGACCTCGCAACAATTTCAGGTACACCAGGTGGAAACATCTTCCATGCCACTAGGTTGAGGCACACACTCAAGTAATTCATCTTGCAAACTGTAGTCTGATTTCCCATCATTTCCACAGCTTTCTCGTTCCATTAGTTCCTCCTCAGAATACTCAGGCTCGTACTGGAAAGGGTGTATTGTTGCCATTGTACAACAAATATTTAACCAAAATGCAAGTAAAGAGTGAAATCAGTTCTGCTATTGTAAGTAAAGGTTTGCAGTGGCTTCATACTAGGAAGATCGCTGAACAGAGTAGAAACGAGTCCCGGACGATCTAAACTGAACACAATGAAACTATTGACAAAGAAACTTCAATGTTGTCTGATCAGAAAGGGTCTGTTTATAGTTATTGGGGAAAGAAGCATCCTGGCACTTGAATGGAGACACATGAATAGTTTGCGTACCGAGAACCTTCAAACCAGACGTGCTTTGGCCTTGTGAAAAAGGCTGAGCGTGTCTAGTGATGTCAGTTCCAGAGCCGGTCAATCTGTATTATTGCCGTGAGGACACTTGCACTTAGGACGATGCATCAACGGATAAGAGTAGCAAAAGATGGCCAAGCACAAAACGTTGTTTTCGTATGTCTAAACGTGAGGAAAACTAAGGTAAGATACATAGGAAAAAGTTTTATGATCGATCACCGTATGCTTAACAGGACATGGCTGAACGATTGGGACAATAACATTTTTGAGCGCACTCTTAAATATTTTGGAATGGTTAATTGTGGCTACATTAAAATTGGTAGATGTAGCGCCAGTACTATTAGTACTTTTATTCTTCTTAATATGTTTCTTTTAATTTTTTTGGAACAGGGGCCATAGTTTTTTTACCATAGCTGGTTCAGTTTTGTTGATTGACTGTATTCGCTGTTTCATTTGAACATTTGCTATAAATTCAGCTACAGGTGGATGTTGTCATGACTCCCCGCAGTGGCCCTGAATTCCAGACAATTGACGCAGGCGCTGCCTGGACACAGAGAGTAGCTGGCTGGCGCAGGAACAGGCTGAAGCCTGTTTATGGAACTAAGCGCCACTTCCAAGATGGTCCCTGGTTCAGGTCACCAGATAAAACCCAAGATGGACCCCAGATATCCTGCTCTCTATTATCATTGTTGGTCTAGTGGTGTTGGGTGCAGCCCACGGCTATATAAGCTCTGCCCGGGCCAGACCCAGCGCTTAGCGTTTTCTCCGGCTGTTGAGTTAAACAGTGTAATGCTTGCTGTCCCAAGAATCCCACGTTCCGTACTGCCTCAGCGTTCCTACATGGCTCCAGGCTCCAGAGAAGCTTCAACGTGCTCACTGGATAATCACCCGCTTCGTCGCAGCATTCCGGCATCTCTCAATGCAAGAAAAGACGTGTCCGCTTCTTCGCAGCATTCTGGCACCGTTCAACATCAGAAAAGACATGTGGTAAGCTCAGCTAGCATTACAAGCCCTCTGGCAACATCCCCCGCATTCCGACTCCACTGACAGCGGGGCTCTGCGTTCTTTTGTTTGCATCATCTGTTTCTTCATCCGAGGATGCCATCCGCTGGCAGGCTCTGGGGAAAGAAAGAAGGCATGTATTGTCATGGAACACATTCTCACACAGCATAGAAGAACACACGCGCTTTACCCCCACAAAACAGTTTTGAACAGTTTCAACGCTCGCATTATTGGACACTTGAGCAACATCTAAGCAACTAACACAGACATTGTTTCCACGAATTGCAAGGAGAATGCTTATTTTGGACATTGTGAGAGCCGCAGCAGGTCTGGGCCTCTCCTAGTCAAGTAACTAGAAAAGCAGAAGTCCATCTGAAGTTCAGTGCTCACTTGCCCCAATATAAAGGTGAGCTTCATTCCTACAGTGTCACCAGTTAACCAGCTTGCTTTGGGGATGGAAGCTGAAAGGTGTGAAGACAGCTGTTAGCCCAATACTTACCTGCTCCTCTTGTTTGTCCCTTGTTAATGCCAATACCAGAGGGGACCTGACCAATATTCAAAACCACCAGACTTCCAAGTCACCCCCCACTAACCTGTTCGCTGGGCAGTTCGTCTTGGAGCCAACCTTTGGGTCGGGAGTGGTTTGGGGACTCAGCACGTCCCTGCTCATCATTAGATCCACGCAGAGAGGTATCCAAACCAGGCACTCCTGCAGGGCACCAGAGGTAATCGTTACAGATGTGTATTTTGCATGCTTTTAGTTTTATCTGCTCTATTTTTTCATTGTTTTCTACACAGTTGCTTTTTGGTAGGCATTCTATTCTGTGTGTTGGAGAAAATAAGTAAAGCGTGGGTTTGAAAGTTGTGCAATGTATTTGCGTGCCTTGAGAATTAGTGTTTAAATATCAGGGCAGGCTTGAATAGAGGGCTGAGTGATTGTGCAATGGGCTGTTAGTTCTGGTTGGGAAGTTTGTGATAGTAGCTGTGGTTGTAGATGTGTAAGGGGATTGGTTCAGTGTGTATGACAGTGTATTGTGCATAAATGAGTAAGGATATTATGATTTTTTTCATGATACTAGTAGGTGTTATAATACTGGTGTTTAAATGAGATTGAAAGGTGGCTCTGAAAAGAGCTGTCTTTTTATTTTTGTGTTTTGTAAATTCTTTTGGCTTTTTTATACATGACACATAAGGGAGGGAAGTGAAGGGAGGGTAGGGACGGAGCACCAACCACAGGGATGAAAGGGGAGATGGAGAGAGGAAGATTTTGGGTGGGCCTCACTTAGATAGGGGTGTCACAGTACATACATAGTACAGTGACCCTGGAAAGGCAATGGTCCACTGCAAAATGTATGGCCTGCAAGGTATGTTCATGGATCCGTTGCCCCACAGAAGTGTGTCTTGTGGTGGCAGGAGCAGGTGTTGAGGGTGCAACAGAGGAACTCAACCTACTACCACCTTTGAAAGGGATGACCCTTCAAACTGCTGCATTGTGGTTAGACCTCAGGTGTTGCCGTATGGAGGAGGTCCCGTAGCTGTACAGGGCAGACTCTCCGTGACTGAGTACCATATTGCACTGTATTTATCTTACCTTGGTTGCACATGCCTTGGGTACCCCCCAACAGTGGTAAACAGCCCCCACACCCAAGACTCACACTGGCAGCTGGTAGTAGAGACTTCCACTACCTCATCCTCATCATCTTTTTGATCCCCCTCTACATCACCATGCCTGTTACCATCTCCAGGCCCTCCAGATGGTGTTGGTGGTGGTGGTGGGGATGGTGATGGTCGAGGTACTGAGGCAGCTGCAGCAGCCATGCATGATGCCATTGTAGATGTAGATCAGCACACCATAAAGTAGAACAGCAGAAAAGCAAGCTCCAGCAAGTGCTCAGCGCTGGTCAGCCAGAAACAAAATGAGGAGAAGCATTGGGTGTGGTGTTTTATAGGGGTGCACTACACTGACATTTTGAGCTCCAGGCTGGGCTCAGAAAGTTGCACAAAGACATTGACCATGGCATGGTTTAGGACCTCTGCAAGGGTGAAGTTTCAGCTCAAAACACCTTGGATTGGCCAAAAAACCCTTTTTTACTGTCCAGGGGTCTGAACAGTGTCCATGCGTAGGATCCACACTCAGCGCGGGTGCGGTAACACAGTGATGTTGCAAACGATCACAGGGGGAACCGCTGTCCATAGGAAACCATTTTGTGGGGTTTGGTGTGCTCATGTGCCCAGGTGTCCATAGGGCAGGGTTGGGCTCCTCAAACTAATTAAATGTGCGACACATGCGAGCGGACAATACTGGACATTTACTGTTTCTGATGATGCTGTTTCTTTCTTCCTTACATTAGTTTCCCTGTATGTGCCTTTGATTTGGATGCATTGTGGTTTGTATATGTATTGTTTGCAGTACCACAAGTGTGTAGTAAATGTTGAATTATTATCTGGTTTGTACATGTTTACCAGTACTCAAACCACTGATAAGGTACCATTCATTATTTTACTATCCAACACTGCAAGATTATAAATATTGTATCTCTATGGTGCATGCTGCAGCCATTGCAAATGTTTATGCTTGATTAAATTCCTTTAATAAAAACAACACTGCAATAGAATGTTGTTTAAAGCAGTACATTCATTTATAGATTAAGTACTTGATGATATGTCTCCCGATCACCCCTGACATCTTTTTACCAAAATTATAATCACAATCTCTTGTAGGGATTTTTATCAAAAATAATTTCACATGGCATGTCATCAGTGGTGTCATCAATGACATTTGTGATGTCATCTTTGATGTCCCGGGTATTAGTGTTAGCAGTGCACGGTGGTGGGGCGATCTATGTTTGCTTAGATTACCATAAATGCCAAATTGCTGAGGTTTTTTGCTTTTACTTGTAACCATAACATCCCTTTAACAAAGTAATTAATATGTATTATAGGGCGGCGGTCACTACCCTATAGTTAAGGTGAGCCGGAGACACATAAGAAACCCTCAAAATTCTATTGTTAATAACTTTTAATTTGAATAACGGGTTTGGCTGAAATTTCAAAAGTGATTAAAAGTCCATGGGACCCCAAGACTACAAAGTTCTGTAAAGATTTGTTGAAAAATAAAAAAGTTATTAAGCATCATAAAACATTTTTTTTACAAAAGTGCAGCCTACTTCCATTCATTTTCCCATGGATAAAAAAAGGTCAGTTTTTGTCAAAGCGTGCAGCCCAAACCGCTGGACAAATTTGGACCAGTTCTGAAACAACTTGGGCACAAAGCGTTGACTCTCGCTCCATGAATGGTTTGGGGTTATTCAGTGCTGTAATTATTTTAAAATGTGATGGAGAAGTTGGTGCCCCCTTCTCCAAAAATTATAGTTATATCTCCCATGGTGCATTGCAGTGTCATGGTTTTCAGAAATGAAACAACTGCTATCCTGTTTTTCTCTGGATGCGAGAGATATTTGCGCCTATAGCCAAGGTTATGGGAAAATGAAATGCAGTAAAAAGCTATTTGCAGGTCATAAATCATACAAATGCCATCAGGGTAGAGGTGGGGGGATGGCTATAGGGCACTGAGTGGAATATGGGAATTGGAGGGGTTACAGGGACTGAGTTTGCAAAACAATGTTTTCTGTAGCCTTGGCTATAACCGCATTGCCAGCACAGAGGACTTTTGCTTACAGAAACTCATCATCAGCTGTACTCACTGCTCGCAGCTTGTAGCTCCGGTCCCAGGAGGGGCGGAGCTCTCTTGGTGGTCACTTGAGGAGTCACGTGACAAGAAGCAGAAACAAAACACACCCGCTTTCACCCTCGCGGCGTTGAGCCCGGAAGGTGTAGAGGGCGGAGGCTGTTGTGCGGCTGTTAGGCGGTGGTGGTGCTACATTTTGTCGGGAAGTGCGGCTAAGTGCAGTCTGCGGCAGGGAGACACGAAGGCAGCAAGGTAATTGCGAGATTTTTTCATTCTGAAAGACTTGTATATCAACCTTTTACCCCCGAATTCCTAGTAAATTGGACAGGTCTTATTGACTAACTGCTTACAATGGTTGACTCCCTGGTCACAAAGCCCTCGCCACACAGGACAGGGGCGGGTTGCTACCCCGAGGTAGCCATTACATGCAGTACTGCCTCATTTGAAAATATTTTACAAATAAATGTGGAAACGGCTGAGGAGGTGGTGAAAGGATCAAGTTCAGGAGAAGGGGAAGGCTCCCACACACAGCTTCACTTACAGCCCCAACAGTCTTCCAAGACCTCGGATATATCAGTGCCACCCATAGAAATTGAAAATCGTGGACTTTTTAATAGCACGGTGGCCACGGAAGATATGGGTCAGAGCATGGAACCACAAACAGGACCGTCACCTAAGGACACAGTGCGGGAGGTTTCCCCCAACTCGATTCCCTTAAATTCTACTCTCTCCTCCCCAAAGGATTTGGGCGCAACTTATGATGATGAGACGGGTTCTCTAAGGCCAACCGCATCTCCTGTTGTGAACCCCTTTGTCTTCGGTTCTTTAAATGGGAACAAAAGAGATCAGCCCCCAGCAAAAAAAACGGATAACGGCTGGAAACCCTTCGGGACTTCCTTACTGAACACCGATTTCCACACAAACTACTCAAGTACGAACCAGCAAAACAGGGTGACTACTCGAGAGTGTCTTCTGGATCCCTCTACGCCACGGCCTTGATCCCAACAAATGATCACTTCAGGGTCGTACACATTTATCCCTGAGCGTAAGGGGTCATCACCAAACAAATGAGGGGGGCCTCTTGCCTTAGTTAACAAAATTCTACCTCAGGGACCCCCACAAAGATTCCACAACGGAGTATTCCCTCAGCAAGCGCCGTTTCCAAGTAAACGGCAAAGAAGACAACCCTCTCCCACAGATGAGGATCTCTTGTCCGTCTTGGAATCAACCCAAGGAGATGCCCCTTCTAAAAAGGATCCCCAAATCGATCCTGGAATGATCACAGCTTTTGCTCTTGTAATGGCCCCCTTTATGAAATTTATAGAGTCGCAAAATGATCAGCTTCGGGACCATACGACAACAATTGCAATGATGTTTTCTAAAATGATTTTTATAGAAGGCTTCGTCTCTGCAATTCAGTCGAAACTCGAAAAAAATGACGAACACACGACAGATATTTTGAAAAGTATCATCGAGCCAATCATAAAAGAAAAAGAAATAAGAAGATCGGAAAGGACAAGTCTTCGGTTAGGGAGTGCAGGTGGCCTGGAGAGTGGTCCGTCATCCCTGGAGCAGACTCAAAACCAGCAGGTGGTTTTGCCTGCAAAGAGTACTCTTGAGGAATTTTCCACTACTAAATATAAGGACAGTTCTACCAACACGGACCCTTCTGTGCAAGCAATTAGCCCAGCAACGAAGGAGGGTAGGCGAGCACCGAAAGAAGGATGTTCACCGTCTTCCATTGCAACTAATACTCTGCCCCAGGTTACACGGGATCAGCTTGAGGCCCCAGTGCCAACTAGCAACATAAAATTGTTTGACTTATTTAGGAAACCAAAATCAGGTTTATCCCCATCGAAGGAAGGTTTACTTAAAGTAAACAAGAAAGGCGACAAAAACTTTGGAAAATGGTTATACCAACGGATAAACCTATAGGACAGAGACCTTTGCCTATAAGGAAACCCATATTGAGATCTAAAATCGCCACTGGTCTATCCCTTCCAAGGAACTTGGCACTTCCCTGCAAACCGCCAATTCATGAGAGACCAGTAAAAAAAAACGAAATTGCTTCCGCTGCCCACCCAAAAGTGAGTCCTGATGAGTCCCCTCGCCCACTGGACATCACATTGACAAATGACAACATGGACATTTCTCTCATGGACGTATCTGTTTACTCAGACACAAACACCTCATGGAAGGGGGAGTCGGGATCGAATACCTCCGGAACGGAAAGTGGTACCGAGGACGAAGACCCAGAAATATACAGCAAGATAAAAGAAGTCGACTCTAAAGGGGAGACAAAGGCTCAGACGATCAATGATAGGGTGGTGCGGCTAGTGTCCTTCAAAAAGCCCTCAATGCCCATGTTGTCGATTCCGAACTCGGACTTCGACAAAAAACTCAAGTGGAAAACCAGAGTGCATTCCGGTAGAGAAAAAATCGGCCAGCCTCACAGAAAAAGAAAGGGCAGACATACATCCATCCAATGCCTTGGTTTACACAACACTGGAAGACAGAAGGAACTTTCTTGTCCAGAGATCCCTGGCAACTACCAGTAATAAAGGAGTCAGCCTTGACGTGACAAAGGAAATAAAAAGAACAGTGTCATGGGCAGAAACGACTGAGAGAAAGCCGGCATGTGGGCCTAACAATCAGAATGCCCACAAAGGACCGGGGGCAAAAAATGCTAAGGAACACTATAGAATACTACTGGAAAGAACTCTAGGCTACGAAGACAACTTAATTATGAATCGGGCTAACGTTATGAGGCTCTTACAATCCCTGGATCATCCTGAGAAATTAAAATCGAGGGATTTAGACTGGATCGAATTCCATAATGAACAGCGACACGACAGTGTGATTCTTCACACAAGTGATCAAAACACTAAAAACTCACTCTTAGAGCTGGGCCCAAAACTTAACTAATGTGGATTCGTGCTTAGGGAGTTGGAGGAGGAAAACAGATCCGACCATGTAGTTACAAAGGACCCGAAACATCTACTACATAACCACCGAAGTACCACTACCAAACCCTATAAGGAACATCTGAAGAAAGTAGGAAATAGTGGTAGAGAGACCCGAGAGGTTGATAGTAGAGGAGACCAAGTGCATATTCAATCAGAAAAAGCAGGACTAAACTTGGTGAACAGTCAAGACGACTGGAGTTGGCTGGCAGGGGCTCTATCTGCTAAGTCATAACGCCAACACCTATCTACGAGTGCCCACTCCAACTCCACATCAAAAGGGATAAAGATCATGAGTTGGAATACAAGGGGTTATGTGCATTTACTTGGCAATTCAGCAACACACCTGTCCTCCTACGACCTATTTTGCTTGCAAGAAACCTGGTTGTGTGATCTACCTCTTCTGGACAGGTTCGAGCTATATTTAAACCCCGCAACAAAGGGCACGAAAGGTAGACCGAGTTCGGGTTTACTGTTGGGGTAAAGCGCACTAGTGGCATAAAAGTGCTCTCTTCTCTAAACAGAAACCCTTGGATCCAACTCACTAGGATTTCATCCATGTCAGTACCAGCTTTACTTATTCCAGACTGGCAGTTGCTCATATGCAACGTATACTGGGGCCTGATAGCCCGAGATGAGGACAACCTCATGGAAGTTCTACTGGAAGCCATAGACGACGATAGGATTGAATGCCCATTACTCGAAATTCTGCTATGTGGTGACTTGAACATGGAATGTTACGACAAGAAGCAGAGGAAAATAGAGTTCCTGCCTTTGAACGCCTCAAAAAACATAACGAGAGGCGTGGCCATGGAGAAGGAACTAATAGCCAGAAACGTACACATGGTAAACGGGAACTTAGCGGGCGACAAACCGGCCACCCCTACATGGAAACGGGGTGCCAAACAAGCACATTGGACTATATTTTTGCATCAGAAAACCTCTTTGGCAAATGAATATCGTTGGAAGTGATCCCCACGATCCATAGTGATCACAACATCCTGGAACTCAAATCTGAGGCCTGGAACAAATTCCCGTCTGCACCAGGCAAACATCTACCAAACCAGTTTCTTGAGTTAACTCCTGGGGGCAATAGACTACGTATGGGAAGAAAAGAGATGGCCCTGGTGCTGGATTCCTTAATCAAGGACCAAGGTCCCAACTTGACAGAATATGCTGAAACACTGAAGACCTTTCGCCCAAAAGTAGTCGCCAAGGAAATTCACCAATGCAAGTGGCACTACTACGATCATCAAGTAGTGACAAAAAAAAACTGGTAAAAAAAGCCAGGAGGTTATATGTTAAAACCAGTGCACCAGATGACTTAGTCCTGTATACTAAAGCTAGAAACACCTACAGGAATTGGCTTAAGCAACACAAAAATCTAAGGTGGTACCTATCCAGGGAAGAAGTACCAGTGGTCTCGTCCATGATATACCTTGGAGTAACCTTAAACAACAGCATCCAAGATGGTCCAGGAATCAGCAGGCTTAGAAGTAAGGTTATGAACTTAGATTCACAAGCTTTGTTAATCAAGCGACGATACTGTTCTTTTTCCCTTCGTCCTCTGATAGATTTCTATAAAATGAAAGTTGTGCCAATTCTCACTTACGCAGCGGAGGCGAATTTCTTCATCAATTCAGACGTTTGGAAACTGTTGGAGGGCCTATTCTGGAAAAGAGTATTGGGCTTACCGACATCAATTCCAATGGAAAGTGTACGTAAGGAACTGGGCCTATCCTCCCTTTACATATCTACGGTCTGGAAATCCCTGACACTCCTTGGCAAATGCCTGCACCCACAGGAAAGAAGCGGATTTGTGGCAATTAATGAAGCAATCAAAAGAAAACTGATTCCGGTCCTAACCAAGTGGCAAATAATTTGTTTAGAAATCCTGAATACCATAGCACTAAAACTAGACAATCTTATGTCAAATCCGATCATGGTAAAGAGGAAACTCTTGGACTGAGACTGGATAGCCACCCTGGACAGGCTTAGTGTTTTGCCATCAATAAACCAATGCATGGACGAGCACTATTGCAGAGGCAGCGTTCACCCGTACTTGGATAAATTTCCCTCAAATACGGAAAGGCAGCGGTTCTTAAAATTCAGACTAAACCTCTTCCACACAAGAGAAGTTCTAGGGAGAAGAAACAAAAAAGAGGAAAAACCCAGTTTGCTGTGTCGAGGTTGTGGGCAAGAGGCTGAAACCTTACAGCATCTAGTGATGAACTGTGTTACCTTAACTAAGCCCAGAGAGAAATGGTTGGGGACGCACCTTTCAAATTTAAGTACTTTAACCTTGCAGGACAGGTGGATAATCCTGAGAAGGGGGGAAAAAGTATCTATGACCTTGGCTTTGTTGAACTTTATGAGAGAAATTTTTACAATTTTGGACATTTAGTTGTTTTACTTGAGCTATACTGTTTCTCCCCTATATATATAATTGATGTAATTGTGTTTTTTCTTTCCTTTTTTTTTTATTCTTTTTTTTTTACCTTCACAATGCATTTAAAGTTTCCTTTGGTAACTAACTGATGCAATAAAAAAAAAAATATAACCGCAAAAAGCCGACATCTCATAAGAAACTGTGTCATAGAAGCAGTGTGTGTTGTGGGGGAAAGGGAGAGTGCAGGGGAGGTGAGGAGGCCATCTGGCGGGTGGAGGGAGCGGGCACAGATGAGGGGGCACTTGGTGATTATGTGGGGGTGCAGGAAAGCATTTTTTCCAGCCCGTTTTGCCGATATTCGCGGCTATATCCGAGGCTACAAAGGGCTACAAATAGCTGAGGGTATGTGTAGTTAGGCATCCATGGCTCTATAGATTGGGGTTTCAGTGTTATATATTTTTTTAAAGTACTTTGGCTATAGCGACATCTGGGGTGAAAAAGGTCGAGACCTGGTAGGTTTTAGAGTCTTTTTTTATTTATTTTGGAAGTGTGTTTTCAGACTTTTGAGCATGTGAGATTTTGGAGAAAGATAGAAGAAAATAGTTCAACAAAATGTACATAAAAAGGCGCAATTGAAGTCTAGTTTTAGATGTGCCATACAATGTATTTTAGGTTGTGTATTCTCACTTATGGTATTATGTTGTGTGGGTGTACAATGTTTGCCTATCTAGTTAACTGTTATGTATTTTTCAATGGTTTCTTAATTTTTCAGTTAGTTTACATAAGTACATGAGTAGTGCTGTTCTGTATTGATCATTTAAGTTGCATTGTAGCATACAACTTGAAGTCAGTCCCTTGACAACTGATTTTTCAAAAAGACGGTTATGATAAAAGTCAATGGACTGTAGAACAGAATATTTTCAGAGACGACACAATTATTCTAGCATGACAAAGAATCAAAGAAGAAGCACTACAACAACTACTCAAGAAACTAATCCTGGATTAATTAAAACAATTAAAACAACTATTAATTATTGTTGGAAAAGAAGAACAATCAATGAAAATGTATATTGAAAATGTAAGTGAAATTATGGTACTAATAGTGTCTTTATTCAGTTGAAGACACTCAAGCATTTCGCAACTGAAAAAAGAAAAAAAAGAGATGTCCGCCATGGAATGGATATGAAGCTTGGGAACATCAATTATGGTAAATCATTTGGTGTGAGTTTCCTGTGATGATGTAGATGATGCATATTGGAAATTGCAGCAGATGGTCTTGCACACACTGGGCTAAAGTCTTTTTTGGCTTCTATGTGGTCTTCACTATAGCTGTGAACAGTGGTTGTTCATAATCAAACTCCACCCATTAAAGGTGCTGTTAGTGACAGCCAGAGTCTTCAAATACTGGAACACTCGTTTTTGAAGCGTCATTGGAAATGCTACAGAGGTTCAAAAAGGAGGCTTCATTTGTTGTGACATTGGGCCTCATTATGAGTGTGCCGGTCCGGTAACAATTTTGCTGGCAAGCCTACCGGCACTGTTGTTATGGGACTGGCACACTCCCAGTCTGCAAGCGGCATCCGTCCCACCCACCAGGTCTGACCTAGGGGGTGGGACAGCACCCGATTGCAGACTTATGCAGAAGCATGAGTACTGTTGCGCACGATGCTGGTGCTTCAGTGCTCCCCATGCCCATTGAGTCCTATGGGACTCAAATGGGAATGGGGATTTACTTTTTCTGGCACCTGACTTTCCTGACCACTGGGGCTGTAATGCCCCGGTAAATACGGCAAGCCAGGCGCCGGCAAATATTGCAAGTTCCGGCAGCAGCCCGCCAGCTTTACTGGCACGGCTCTGCCAGACTTGCAATGAGGCCCATTGTCACTGAGGAAGAAGCCACGTGGGATGGAAACCACTGCTGACAGTTAGTGCTTCTTTAAAGTGAAAGAACACTGTTCTAGAAAAGAGGAAGAGGAAGTACTTTTCACATTCT
Organism: Ambystoma mexicanum; assembly: GCF_040938575.1. Taxonomy (NCBI): domain Eukaryota; kingdom Metazoa; phylum Chordata; class Amphibia; order Caudata; family Ambystomatidae; genus Ambystoma; species Ambystoma mexicanum. Next base: position 756,493,536 of record NC_090922.1, on the reverse strand, counting down.
GCAACACAACTTCCAATGTTCCATCTCAAAGCCTGGGAACATCCTTTATGGGATAACTTTGATAATGACTATCGGAAAGCGCACAAACATTATAAAAGAAAAATGCATGGGTTCCATTCTTTGCATAGCCGGACATCAGCACCACTTGCAGCACTTCCATTCACCAGTGCAACAATATTACAAACTGCAAATTCAACAGTGGTGTCAACTGCACAGACTCCTGTTTTACCAACTCTCAATCTTTCCATGATGCCAGTCATCTGTAGATGATGTCTTGAATAGGTAGTCAAGGGAGGTTCTGCATTTGAGCAATGGCAGAGGTTAATTGCGGAGTACCTGATTACCTGTAATTTCTAATTTCTTGTTTTAACTAGCAGTTTGCCCCCTTTTTCCAAAAGAAAATGTATATATTGCTTTTTATTTTAATTGCTTTGTTAGATATGTCTTTCTTATGTGTTTTCCTCCCCTATTCCATCGCCATCTACCAGGGGCAGTAGTTTAGCTGTGAATAAAACTACTCCAGTCGTTGCTTGTGTTAGCTTTGCAGGTAAAATCCTGCAAATCATTGGCTGATGCTATAGCTGCGTCTACAAATAATAATATTTACAAATATGCACGTTTGTCTATGGAATAACAAATCCCTTGAAATTCAATTCAAGGAAACATCTTTAGTTGCAGGGACGCTAAGGTGAGCACTAAATTGTAACAAAACCCCTGAAATTCAAGGAAAAAACTTTAGTTGCAGGGACGTTAAGGTGAGAACTTAATGCAACACAATCCTGGAAATTCAGCTAAAGCCACCTTAACTTTGTGCCCTCTGTTGCGCAGACTATGAGCACAATGATGGCATCAAAGATCACATCACTGATGAGATCACTAATTGTTGTATGAGAAAAATTATGACATTACAGACGCATCTCTGATGCCATCACTGGTGACAACAGTAATTCCATTGTATATTTTACATCAATAATGGAATATGACATAACATAATTTATGTTGGAGCTGCCCTGTAGTTATGGTTAAGTTGCTCAACCCATAGGTAGAGCACTTTTTGGGTGGCCTATAACTTGCCCTCCTCCTGGAGGAATCCTCATAAAACTTTGAAAATTAATTATATGGTGTTTGGTGTGGTTTCGTCAAGGGGGGCAAAGTCAAAATGGGGTCCCAAAATGTGTGGTTATTCCCATTTACTGAATGGAGAAAAACTTTGCTCACGCCTACGGCCCAAACCACTGGACGGATTTTCGCCAAATTTGTGCCAGTAGCGTGCTCTTGTAAATGTTGTGGAAATCTGTCTAGTTTATTTTAAAACAACCAAAAAGTAGGTCCCAAAAAGTTAGTGAAATCGGGGTCCGGACAGGGCTCCGATTGGCTTAGAAGGCAACGCTTTTCATCATCCAATCAGTGGGCATATCCCGCGGACATCAGACACGCCCACTGATTGCATGAGGAAAAGTGTAAAGTGCGTCAGATTTTTGGAAACTTCTGCCATTTTGGATTTGCGGACAGCAGCTGGTGTCAGCGGACATTGCTGTAAAATCATATTAAAAAACACAACATTGCACTTGTCAAACTTATCAAATAATCTCTGGGGAGGTGAGAGGTGATGAGGATGGGATGGGATATGGCTGCAGGTGTTTTTAGCCATACATGTCCGTGAACAGTCCTGTGAAGTTTGCGGACAAATCTGCATTACAGAGTTGGTGAAAAGCAGTTCTTGGATGGCTTATAACTTTGGTGCCACTTAATTAAATTGCATGCAATTTTGCAGTTATATTATTGACCTGATTCCGAATGAGTTTGCAAAGTTTGGTGGGATTCTGTCAAGAGGGGGCAAAATTATAGGGGGGGTCCCAAAATATTATAAGGCTTATAAATGTGGTGCCATCTGACGAATCTACACAAAAGTCTGAATAATGATTATAGATCTAGATATAAACGTCTTTGCAAAGTTTGGTGGGATTCTGTCAAGAAGTGACAAATTTAGAGGGGGGTCCGAAAATATTGTAAAGATTTATACATGTGGCACAATCTTACAAATCTACCTAGAGTTTGCAAAAAGATTTTAGATCTAGATATAAATGTTTCTGTAAAGTCTGAATGGATTTTGTCAAGTGGGGGCTAAGTTATATGACTATTGTATGTGAATACATTTGACACTTTTGAAAAAATAGGACATGGGTGGATTTGCAGGAAACTTGTGTAAGGAGCATTGGCAAGGACCTTAATGCATGGTTTTGCAAATGTACCTGTGCTTTATTTTTTGACAAGTGTCATAATGTAGGTACAAAAAATAGTGATATACCTTTTGTGACTGAGGTGTAGCATGTGGCCATGGGCAGTGGCCACATGGGGCCTCATTATGAAGTTGGAGGTAAGGGGTTAACGGCGCCGGTAAAGGTGCCGGTGCCATTAACCCCTTACCTCCGCATTACGAGGTCCTTTAGCGGGTCCCGCTAAGGGCGGCTGGTTTTACCAGGCGCCCTTAGCGGGAGCCGCTAAAGGACCAGCATGCTAATAACGGGCCATTATTAACAGGCCCGTTAGCAGCATGCTCCCCATTTCCATTGAGCCCAATGGGGGCTCGAATGGGAATGGGGATGGGTTCCTTGAATGGGGAAATACTGGGTACTCCAATGTTGGAATGGCCCAGTAATTCCCCATTCAGGGAAGCCAGACCCGGTATGCGGTCAGGGGGTAGCCATGGTGCTAATAGCTAATAGCACTATGGCTACCTCCAACCTCGTAATGAGGCCCATGGTCGGGGTCATGAAATAAGGTCATGATCCGGGCAATCTGGATACTGGCAATGACCACGAGGGACAACACATGGGGTTAAAGTGACCATGTCCACCTGGGACAGGCTTTGTGGTAAAGTTATTCGAAATTGGGATAGCTTTGAAAGAGAAGAAAAATGTGCTTGTCGTAAAATGGTCATAGGGTTCTCTCTTCGCCTTCTGCAGGCTTCCAAGGAAAATGAAGAGGGGCCCTGCATGGAACACCACCTTCCCTTTCCATGATGGCCATTTTAGAAAAGGATTTTCCTTCCTACACCGGGACACCAGAGGCGTCCCGGTGTAGGAAGAAAAATCAATTTTTTTTAGCACCCCGGGTTCCCACTTTGGGAACCTGGAGTGCTAATGGCCTACATCCCCCATTGCAGTGGCTGGAATGGGGGTATAATGGTCCGGAGACCTCATTATCCACCCTTGCTTCGCTTGGGCTGATAACTTGGGCTGCTGGGCTGATATCCACTTTTCCAGTCCCTGCAACGGAAGATGAACACCACAATATTCCCATTAGCATAACACAACATGCTAATGGCAATCTTGGAAAATCTTATTGAGTTTATGTACTTTACTGAGAAATGTAAATTAGATGAAGTCTAAGTTTTTTTTAGTTCTATTTTTTAACTGTGAAAGGTTGTTCCTGAAGGAACAATTGTTTTGTTGTAATTGGATGTATTCTTTTTTTGGCAGGAGAGCTTTAGAATGAAAGGTAGGGAGGGAAAAGAGGGAAGAGGCACCAAACACTAATATGGCAGGTGAACAGGGGAAGATGTTGTACATGTGTTACTTCTTAGGGAGGGGGCAGTGTTTCTCATGCTCCTTGATTACTGCTTCAAAAGCACTTCGAAATTTCTTCCCTCTGCAGAATAATGCTTTTTTTTATTGCTTGCAAGGTAGCTAGTGGGATTTTGTAAACCACAAAAGTAGGCTGTGTGTTTACAGTATTGGTTGAGGAAGATGAGGTGGAGGAAGATAGCCTCCTACTTGCTAAGAAAGGAACAACCTTTCTGACAGCATTGCGGTCATTGGATTTGGCGTGGTAGCACAGGGAGGTGGTCCTGTTTGAGTTCTATCCAGGGAGTCTGCAACAAAGTTGCACTCAATGCATTTCACTTTGGCAGCTTTAGCCTTTGGTACATTCCCAACAGTGGTAAAGAACTTCCAACTCTCTGGGTGATAGAGGTAGGCACTTCCTCTACCTCATTTTCTTGGTCCTCTTCATTGTCTTTGGAAGTACTGCACTTTTTTTGTTGTGAAGGTCCTTGAGCTGGTGGTGGTGGTAGCTCTTGGAGGAGGGATGGCAATATGTGATGCCATTTGTAAGATAAATAGTCGTTTTGCAAACATTCTTCCAAGTATGCACTGTGTACTAGATTGTTAATGGATAATGAGTAAGAATAGGTGTAGGAGCTGTGCAAGGGAAATTCTGAAGTTGAAAGTTCCTAAATCAGTAGAAAATGCAGTTCTGAAGAGTCCGCAAAGCACGGATCTGATCGCAAAGTGCAGACACGTTCTCGGACACGTCATCATGCCGCACACCAGCGTATGGTCACCTGGCACTGCCCAGAATGTCCACGATGCAGTCAGAGGTTTGTGGACGTCTATGGACGCAAAATCAGTTGAAAAAGTTTAAAAAAGTTTATAGAAGTGTTATAAATGATGCTAGAGTTTTAAGGTGTAACTTTGTAAATTGCACAGAAATGTTGCAATATTGGGTAAGTATGATATTAGTAAGTTGTACGAAAATAGCATGACCTGATGAAAGCCCATGAAATTCATAGACAAAACTTTGTTAAAGGGGCGTTATGGTTACGTTTCACTAATAAAAATCTATAAGATTCACTGAAAAACTTTGTTAAAGGGACGTTATGGTTAAGTTGCATTAATAAAAAGCTATAAAATTCAATGAAAGTACTTTGGAAATTCATTGAACATTTTTTTTTTAAAGGGACATTATGGTTACAAGTATGTGGGATGATTCAACCCACTTTTGCTCTGCCATGCGGCATCACTGTGTTCAGATGGTGCCAGAAATATCAAAATGGCTGCAAAACCCTAGTGCGCGCCAAAACCTCTGAAAATTTCGCTTTGCAAAACACAAAAAGATGGCTGCCCAATCTACCACGCATGTTGTCAGTGGTGGAACAGAGATCTCACTCCTGAAATATGTCACTGGGCTCCACAACAAGTGAAAATGGAGTACAGAAGGCAAAGCAGTGCTTGGCTAAAGGAAATCCAATGTTGCTTTAAATCTTTTTCTTTGTTGCTGAAACTGCATAATGCCGGCATAAACACCCTTAAACATCCAAAATTCTTGCTGGGTGCTGCAATTCACTTAGTATAAGAAATCATTGTGAACATACAATGTCCTGAAAAGCTGAAAGCATCAAAGAAATATCCACAGCAAAAGTTGCCTGCCTGTGGAATCTGTCAAAATCTGGGCGTAGTACCCTCGGCCGCCTGAATGACAGCTGTCAGAAGCCTGCATGATAAACTTTAAACCTTTATAAACTGAAATCAAATGGTTGCAATCAAAGTGGCCTGTTACTGAGAGTAACCTATGTTGTAATTATTTGAGCCCATGGTTTAAAATCTGAAATAAGTGTTCTAGCTGCTAGTTTTAAATCACAAGTTTGTTTTTAAGTTATGGAAAAATGCAACAGAATTAACATTTAGCAGGAAATCACACCTAAGTGATGATTATAGGGTGGAGGAAGAATTTGGTCTGCAGTGGGGAAGGAGACAATGGACATCCTCCATCTAAAGGAAATGCGAGGCGTGAAGGGTCGTAAATGGCCTCTGCCCAGGAGAAACAGGGAGGAAATGCTCCTGGGTCCCAGGGAGAGACCAATGGGGTGGAGCTAAATAACCATTTGTTGCTTAACAAGGACAAAAGACACATTTTAAGAAGACTGATAACCTACTTTGTAAAATTGTGCAAAATATAGAAATAACAGCATTGTTAATGTAATTTCTGGATGCACGGGTGAAAAGGCGCCAGAACTCTGTGGCATGTTCTGGGAATAAACAGTGGAAAATGTGATTTTGCACAAAATGTATTTCTGACAGAAGTATGAAACTTTATACACGTATGCCCATGTTCAACGCGCACATTTGTAGAAATGTGCTCCTAAATTGGACATTATGTTCTGGATGAAAATGGCAAAATTCTGTGGAAAGCAGACACAAGATCCCACAGCAACGGGGCTTGGAGGAGTACCTGCTACACACAATATGTAATCTGTATATATGATTGTTATAGAGGTTGCACATGTGGAAATATGTATGTACCAAAAGTAAATTTTGTGTTCAAGGAGCTAAGGGTGAATTCTAAGCCTCATAAACCCACCCCATAAAGGTGACACCCTGTTTCTTCCCTCCTATCAAGGAAGAGAGTAGACCCTGACCAATCCCTGTCAAACGGGCGAGCTTAGGATAAACCAACAAACACACCCCTGTATCATAAGTATAAGTAGAGACTGCTCAGCCCTAAAAAAGGACAGACAGATTCACCCACTATCCGAATGCTGGCGGAGCACTCTGCTGCAGGATTATCCATCTTACTTTCTCCAGACTCCAGAAACTTGGCAAAGCAGAATGGCCCATTGCATAGCTGAACCATTTTCAGATAGGCCTTAAATTTCCAGAACCAACCCCAGAAACCTAAGAGGAACATCAAACATACAGCCGGGCTGTGCTGTACTGCTTGCCTGCTGAAAATAATTATCATCAGAACCAAAAGATCCAATCCAGTCCAGTGCCATGCTGCGAGCAGAGCCATTGCAGATCCGATCCAGCCCTGTTCCGTGTTGTGAACAGACCCAGTCCAATACAATGTGCCCAGCTGTCTATCCCAGAACCAGATTCCATTCCCTGACCAGAAATCCTGACGGACCAGAATCCTGACGGTTCCGTGTAAAATATCTTTAGTGAGTATCTATAGATAGGACTGTTTCACTAGCATATGTACTGTCCATAGTTCATCCCTATCTTAAACCCACCCTATCTTGTCTTCAGAACCTGATATTGTTAGGAGTATTGTTGAATTGTCAGAACTTTTCTTGCGCTGAGTTTCTCTTTTTTGCATTCTAATATCATAAGTCACTAGTGTTGTGAGTAACTAAAGTGAATCCCAGAAAGAAATTGGGTAGCCACCACGTGAAGGGTTGCCTGGCTAGAAAGTGTGGAGATTCATGTGTGGCATTCTCTTTTTCTATATTCATAATCTAGTGTAAGAAATCCCATTTGTCTTTTAAAAGTGCATTCCTGTTTCCCATTCTTGCACCTATCTAAAAAAAAAAAACCTCCACTACAACGTCCATAACTTCCTCAATTCATGTGCTAGAAGCAAAATGTCAACATCTGCTTGTAGCTAGCATCCACAGCTTTAATTAACATCTAAAACCGCATCCAAGATCCATACGGTTCTCCAATGATTGTGATTACCACACACTGAAAAGTTTGCCTCAAATTTCGTTTTAGGGAAATTCTGACATGTGTAAAACAGTTTTTGATTGCTTCCGACCTTAATTTTAAGATTTCACATTGTTTCTTAGTATCAAATAATTTCTAGTGTTTGTGTGCAACTATCCAAAGCGGCTCTCATGAGAATTTAAACAATTTCAGCAATGTAAACCATATTTAGTGTTTTTGACCAATTCATTCTCAGGATAACTTTAAAACCATTCTGACTGCTTGCCAATCAATTCTGTTTTTCTCTTGTGTTGCTGGTGGGAAATTGGGATTGATATTTTGTTTGAATTCAGTCATTCCTGAAACCTGTTCTCTCTCCTCTTATCTCTTTAAATTTTCTTTTGGGGGGTTGAGGGGTGGGCAGGGGGAAATAGTAACCACACTGCTATTTGATCTGAACACACACATAAGTATTATGTCTGTGCTGAATTGTTTTGCTCACTATTACTCCTGGTGTATTAAAGAGATTGTTTAGTATTACAACACCCCATTGGTGATCATTGTGTACCCATTAAAACATAGAGTGATTGAATTGTAACTACATAAATAAATATTTTAACTTTGCAAACCAGCCTGATTCCTGGTTCAGGTGACCAGGGGGTGGGGTTGCAGGAGAGGGGTGTGATATAAGTGGTACGTCGTTCAGAATAGAAGAACTTTTAGACACAAATAAATAAGAATTTCATTTGTGCATTACACGCTAGGCGTTGACTTAGGTGTGTGCCGGATTGAAATTACTTAGAAGTAAAACCGAAAAACCTCAAAAATTCACAAGTTATGGTAAGCTAAGCAACCATAACTCATGCCACCACCGTGCACTGCTAAGACTAACAACCAGGACATCAAGGATGGCATCACAAATGTCATTGATGCCATCACTGATGGCAACAGAGGTGAAATTAATTTTGATGAAAAGTCCCTACAAGCGGTTGTGTTTATAATGTTGGTAACACGTTGTCAGGGGTGATTGGGAGACCTATCATGAACTACTTAATGTATTAAACAATGTAATAATCTAAACAGCATTGTATTGGAGTGTTGTTGTTAATACAGGTACCTAATCATATGTTAACATAGGCAATGGCTGCAGCATGCACCATAGAAGTACAATATGTATAATCTTGTCATTTTGGAAAGTATAATAATGAATGCTACCTTATGCAAGTTTTGAGTAATGTTAAACATGTAATAAATAGCTAACAATTGAAGATTTACTACACTTGTCCTAGTACATATGAAGATCCCCAATGCATACAAATCAGAGGCACATACAGGGAAACTAAAGTAAGGAAGAAAGAAACAGCATCACCAGAACATTTTATCTTCATGTATACAAATGTATTGTGTTTTTGAGGCCTGCTTATTTCCCCTTTGTATATGTATATGCTCCATTAGCTGAGACTAAACACTAAGCATCGTACTTTAAGAGCATATGATAAGGTTAACATCTAGATATATAGCACCTTTTCAATTTTAATATTCTGACTGTCAGTGAATACAACCACTTGGCATATATCTGTCAGTGAACTAAAACAACTGTCCCAGATATGTGATGTTTCATCAGTGATGTCATCAATGACATTTATGATGTCATCTTTGATGTCCTTGGTGTTAGTCTTAGCAGTGCACACGGTGGTGGCGCAAGTTATGGTTGCTTAGCATACCATAACTGCTGAATTTCTGAGGTTATCGGTTTTACTTGTAACCATGACGTCCCTTTAAGAAAACTTTTTTCAATGAAAAAAAATATATATAGTAGTTATGGTTAAGTTGCTGTTTCCATAGGAAGAGCACTTTTTGGGCGGCTTATATCTTCGTTCTCCCTGGACCAATCCTCACCAAACTGCAAAGTTTGGTGAGGTTTGGTGCAGGGGGGGCAAAGTTATAGGGGGGGTCCCAAAATGTATTTTTTTCCCATAGACTGAATGGGGAAAAAACTTTGCTCAAGACTACAGCCCAAACCACTGGATGGGTAAATTTGGACCAAGAGCAGCGGCTTGGTCCCAAAAGCGTGCTTTTGCAAATTTGGTGAAAATCCATCCAGTAGTTTTTTTTAAAATGACCAAAAAGTAGGTCACAAAAAATTAGTGATATCTATGTTTGGTCCGCGGACACACTTTCCTGTTCGGTCCGCGGATAATGTCCTCATTGGCTAATCGGCTTACGTCATGTCCGCGGACATGCGACGTGTTCGCAGATTGGATGGTGAAGAGCGTGAAGTGCGTCAGATATTTGGAAACGCCCGCCATCGCGGATTCACAGACTTAGCCGCTGTCCGCGGACATCGCGGTAAAAACATGTTAAAAACACAACATTGCAGTTGTCAAATTTATGAAATAATCTCTGGGGAAGTGAGGGGTGATGAGGATGGATGGGATATGGCTGCAAGAAGCAAAAAAACGGGTGTTTTTTGCCGCAAATGTCTGCGAACAGTTCGGATGTTCACGAACAGTCCTGTGAAAGTTTGCGGACACTTCAGCATTACAGGGTTGGTGAAATGCAGTTCTTGGATGGCTTATAACTTTGGTGCCACTTAATGGAACTGCATCATATTTTGCATGTATATTCCTGACCTGATTCTGAGTGAGTATGCACAGATTGGTGGGATTCTGTCATGACGTGGCAAAATTAGAGGGGGGGGGTCCCAAAATAATGTAAAGGTTTATAAATGAGGTGCCATTTGACGAATCTACACTACATTTGGCAAACTGATAAAAGATCTAGCTATACATGTTTTTGCGAAGTTTGGTGGGATTATGTCAAGAGGGAGCAAAATTAGTGGGGGGCCCAAAATATTGTAAAGGCTTGTAAATGTGGTGTGATTTGAGAAATCTACACAAAGGTTTGCTAAACGATTATACATCTAGATATAGATGTTTTCGTAAAGTCTGAATGGATTTTGTCAAGTGGGGGCTAGCTCATATGACGTTTGTATGTGCATACATTTGACACTTTTGAAAAAATAAAACATGGGTGGATTTCCAGCGAACTTGCGTAAGGAGCATTTGCAAGGACCTACAAGCATGTTTTTGAAAATGTGCCAGTGTTTTATTATTTTCCAAGTGTCATAATGAAGCTACAAAAAATAGCAGTATACCTTTAGTGACTGAGGGGTAGCCTGTGGCCATGGGCAGTGGACAGATTGTCTGGGTCATGGAATAAGGTCATGATCCAGACAATCTGGCTACTGGCCATGACCACAAGAGACAGAACATAGGATTCAAGTGGCCATTTCCACCTGGGACTGGCTTTGTGGTAAAGTTATTCAAAATTAGGATAGATCTGAAAGGGAAGAAACATGTGCTTGTCATAGGGTTCTCTTTTTGCCTACTGCAGGCTGCAATGGAAAGCGAAGAGGGGCCTGTATGGAACCCTTGCCTTACCTTTCTACGGTGGACATCTTGGAAAAGGATTTTCCTTACTACAGCGGGACGCCACAGGCGTCCCGGTGTAGGAAGAAAAATCCTCCTTTTTAGCACCCCGGGTTCCCGCTTTGGGAACCCGGGGTGCTAATGGCCTTCATCCCCCATTTCAGGGGCTGGAATGGGGGGATAATAGTCCAGAGACCTCGTTATCCACCCTCGCTTTGCTTGGGCTGATAACTTGGACTGCTGGGCCGGTACCCACCAATCCAGTCCCTGGAACGGAAGATGAATGCCACAATATTCCCATTAGCATAACACAAAATGCAAATGGAAATGTTGGAAACTCTTATTGAGTCTATGTACTTTACTGAGAAATATAAAGTAGATGGAGTATATACATGTTTTTTTAGTTCTATTTTTTAACTGTGAAAGGTAGTTCCTGAAGGATTATGTCTTTTGTTGTTTTTGGATGTATTTATATTTGTTTTGGCAGCAGAGCTGAGAACGAACGGTGGGGAGGGAAGTGAGGGAAGAGGAACCAAACACTAATATGGAGGGGTAGGTGGACAAGGGAAAATGTTGTGTGTGCTTTATTTCTAAGGTATGGGGCAGTGTTTCTCATGCTCCTTGATTACAGCAGTGGTGGTGGCTCTTGGGGAGGAGGGATGGCATTAGCTGATGCTATTTTAAGATAAATAGCAGTTTTGCTAAAAGTATGTACTGTGTACTAGATTGTTAATGGATAATGAGCAGGAATAGGTGTTGGAGCTGTGCAAGGGAAATATTGAAGTTGAAAGTTCCTAGATCAGTAGACAATGCAGTTCTGAACTGTCCGCGAAGCAGAGATCATATCGTGAAGTGTGGACCGGTTCTCGGACACGTCATCATGCTGTGTGCCAGCGTATGGTCATGTGGCACTGTCCGGAAGGTCCGCTATGAAGTCAGATGTTCGTAGATGTTTACGGATGCAAAGCTAGTTGAATTAGTTGCAAAAAGTGTATAGAAGTGTTAAAAATTATTCCGAAAAGTGGGAAACGGCAGAGTTTTAAGGTGACACTTTGTAAATGGGACACAAATATTGCTATATTGGGTAAGTATGACTTTACTTAGTTGTAGGAAAATAGCATGCACTGGTAAAAACCCATGAAATTCACTGAATAAAACTTTGTTAAAGGGACATTATGGTTAAGTTGCACTAATAAAAACCTATGAAATTCAATGAAAAAACTTTGTTAAGGGTATGTTATGATTAAGTTGCACTAATAAAAACCTATGAAATTCACTGAAAATACTTTGTTAAGGGGACATTATGGTTAAGTTGCACTAATAAAAACCTATGAAATTCAATGAAAAAACTTTGTTAAAGGGACGTTATGGTTCCAAGTAAAACCGAAAAACCCCTGAAATTCGCCAGTTATGGTCAGCTAAGCAACCATAACTCGCGCCACCACAGTGCACTGCTAAGACTAACACCCAGGACATCGACGATGACATCACAAATGTCATTGATGACATCACTGATGACATCACATGTGCCTTTACCTTTCATGAAAAGTCTGTACATGGGGTTCTTATTGTAATGTTAATAAAAGTAGTGTCAATGATCATTGGAATAAATATCATGAGGTACGTAGTGCATTAAACAATGAATTAATCCAAATAGCATTGTATTATGAATTTGTTTCCAATATACTAAGGTACACATGTAGTAACATAGGCATAGTTTGCAGGAGACATGATGGAGATGCAATATTAATAATCTTGCCATGTTAAATACTAACATTATAAATGCTTTCTTATTTGAGTTTTGCATACTGTGAAACATTTAATAAGTACCTAATAAAACCCACTTACTACATTATTGCATTACTGCACACAAAACACAAACAGACAACTACACATACAAATATGAGCATATACAGGGAAAGTGAAGTAACCTAACAGATTATCTTCATGCACAGAAATGATTGCTCTACTTCAAAGCTACTACTCCCATATGTGTAACTATCACATATTGTGACTAGGCCCTAAGGAAAGTAGTGTAAGTGCAATGTGTACAAATATGAGCATATCCAGGGAAGGTACAGTAATAAAAAAAACAACAGAACTATAAGACAGTGTTGATAACCTTACTAAACATATTCATACATAGAAAGCATTGCTTTCTTCCAAGTCTGTGTTTTCCCCTTTGTATATGTTTCATATTTTGTGAGTGGACCCTAAGTGAATTACTGTAAGAACATATTTGAAGCATAAGTCTAAAAATATAGTACTTTTTGAATTTTTAGTTCCTGACTGTTACTGGTCTAGATATATCAGTAAAGGAAAAAAAAGCCAGACATGTGATGTCATCAGTGACATTTGTGATGTCATCTTTGATGTCCTGGGTGTTAGTCTTAGCAGTGCACGTTGGTGGTGCGAGTTATGATTGCTTTGCTTACCATAACTGGTGAATTTCTGAGGTTTTCGGTTTTACTTGGAACCATAACGTCCCTTTAGCAAAGTGTTTTTTCTGAATTTCATAGGTTTTTAGTAGCACAACCTAACCGTAACGTCCCTTTAACAAAGATTTTTTACTGAATTTAATAGTTTTTTAGTAGCGCTACTTAACCATAACATTGCTTTAACAAAGTTTTTTACTGAATATACACTTACATCGTGTGAATTTGGGAGATGCTTACTAGGACTCCCTTACTTTAAATACATGTAACATAGAACATACTGAACCCCCCCGGCTAATGGTTTTTGAAAGGCACGGACTGTGCATATGTCCGCGGACAGGCAGAGGTGCCATCAACACTACCCAAACACTCAGGGGGTATCTGAAATTGTTATATCATAGCATATAAAATAAGCAGTGAAACCTACACGTCTAACACATAAACCATCCATTTAAATGCCATATGTAATGAAATGGATTATACCATAACAAAAAAGATATGCCTCCAACATAATTACCTCACAGAAACTGCAGAGCTAGGAGAGACAGTAGACAAACACAACACAACGAATACAAATTACCAGAAACTAGTACGTAAACTTAATTTTTCTTATATATTTGTATACTTTTGTATAAGGTACAGAACAATTAATGTATTTGTGTTTTTCACACAGAAATGTGCAGTACTTTGGAATGGCTCGAGGAGAATTTTCCGTGTTACGAAATGTCGGAAGATATCGATAATAATGGTACACATAAGCAAATTATTAGTCAGTACTTTATGTGTACTTAACATATATATTTATTTTAACAGACCATGCAAAAATTGAAGAAATTCCACCAAAAGACACAATGCACGAGACCTTGCAACACATAGAACAGAAAATGGACATGCTGAAAGATAATTTCAATGGTTTAAAGTAATCTTACCACGACAAAGGAAAAATTAGATACCACTGTACTATCTGTACCTGTACCCCCTCTCCATGTCCCAGTGAACTATCCCCAAACCCTCACCAACAACATAAACGTTTCGACAAAACTTCCATCCCTTCATCCCCTCACAACCATCCTCTGGAAACCCCTAATTCCCCTATATTTGTTTCAGTTTCTGCTTCCCCCTCTCTTTCTTAATTGCGGTATATGTGTATAAAAATATAATGTTATGTTAGTTTTAATGAATTTGTTTGTGTCTAATTTTATTTAAAAAAAACACTAAAAATGGCTGCGGACAGCACGCCTGTCTGGCCTTTCCGTAATTAACAAAATATGGATGTGCTATGGACAGTATACCTCTCGAAAACATTCACAACCAAGATGTAAATGTACAAAAAGGGGGTGTCCTAGGACAGTATACCTCCCCGTACCGTCCACAACCAAGATGGAACTGTTCTTAGAACACAGCAGCTGTCCTGGATTTCTGAAAATGGACAAAATGGGGGTGTCCTAAGGACACTGTACGTGTCCGTACAGTTTGCAACCAAGATGCAACTGTTTGTGGAACATGCGTGGTGTCCGGGATGTCCATAGTGAAACAAAATGGAGGTGTCCAAAGGACACTGTACCTGGCCGTACACTGTGCACACAATCTGCGTACATGCGCACCACACCCGTAAATCCTGCGAACATTGCGCCTTTCTGTAACTGTCTGTCTCACTTGTGTCGCACTTTTAATTAGTTTCAGGACCCGAACACTGTCCGTAGAACACCCACGCATGCGCACGATCATTCCTGTGCATTTGGTGTCCTGCGGACCACCGTTTCCATCGCGGACGTGTTCCCGACGTCATCATTTGACCGCACCCACGCTGAGCGTATGCCCGAATTTGCGTACTTTGTCCGCTTCCCCAACATTTTAAAAGAACGTATGCAGACAATCCAAATTATTTTACAATAAAAAAATCACCATTTCACATGTCCCAGACAATGGCCCTAGCTTTCCACATTTTTTGGAACCTTTTGAATGCTTTTGAGTGAACGAGATAGTCACGAGGTGCACCCCTCCACCCCTATAAAAGGCCACACCCCAGAGCTGATCTTCATTGTACTTCTGGCTATTGCAGATTGACTTTTGCTGCCTTTAGTGCTCTAGCAGAGATTACCTCACCAACCTTAATGGCATCCATGGCTGCTGTTGCTACATCAGCCTCAGCACCACCCCCAAACCCTCCCCCACCACCACCTCCCCAAGGGCCTGCGGAGGGGAACACGCATGACGATGTAGAGAGCTAGGATGAAGAGGATGAAGAGAATGAGGTGGAGGAATGCCCTACTACCAGCACTCGCCAGGAGTCTTGGGTGTGGCGGTTGTTTACTGTTCATGGTAACGTACAAAAAGCATGTGCAGACAAGGTCACCTGTAACCAGTGCAAATTAGTGCTGAGTCGTGGGAGACCTGCTTCATACTGCTTTGATACGACATCCATGAAGCGACACCTAACTTCGTTCCATGGTGCGGACATTCGCAAAGTTGTACCATGTAAAGAAAGTAGTAGGTTGAATTCCTCCACAGCATTCTCCGTTTCCAATCCTCTCACCACAAGAGACACTCCTGTGGGAGAGCGCCTCCCTCCAGCTGCTTCACAGGCCATTTGCGATGCTGTTGACCCTTACCTTTCGAGGGTCACAATATTGTGTATGTACGGCGACGCGGTACTCTGCAGGTGGGAGAGCCTTCGGAGTGCTTTCGAGACTACGGTCACGGAGCACCAGAAGAGCTGCTACCTACCTAAATAAGGCCCACCCTACATCTTCCTCTCTCCACCTGCCCTTTCTTATCCCCCGTGGTTGGTGTCCCTTCCTTACCCTCCTTTCCCCTCCTCTCCTAGGGTGTCAAGTGCAGAAAAATGCAAACAAAATATATAAAACAACAACAAGTTAAAAAACGAAAGGCTCTTTTCAGAGCCGCCTTTCTCAGTTTAAAAATAGAACTATCAAGTAAACGGTGCAGGCCTGGTGCATTTTTTTTAAAGTCTGCGGACAGTCCTATCACAGATAACATTTTGGGGTGCACCTCTAACAAAACCAATCCACTTTTCTCTTGGAGTAAGTGGTTGCTCTGAAAAGAGCCTTTGGTGGTGTTTTGTGTGTTTGAAAAACTTGGATTTGTCAACATGTAATGCAAAATAGATGACTATACTTCCAAAAAAGGTTGCAATGCATTTTATACATTTCGAATAAAAATCTGATTTCCATCATATGTAAGATGGACTCCATCTCTGCGAAAAATGAATGTGCTGGGAAACATAATATTTTCATTGTGGAAAGAGGACATGCCAACATCTCTTAGAAAGGCACAAAAAGACTTATTGACATTGTACCTCGCTTTCTCCATTTGTGGACCAAATGAAGAAGAACGCAGCCACACTTGTCTTTGCGCAATCCGAGAAAAAAATACTTGGCCATTTGGAAACATGTCCATGACTTTCTCAAGTCCTTCCTTCATTGCAAATTACAAAGAAATTCCATACACATGTCCTAAACTGTTCCCTACACAATTAATTATAATTATGTCAGGATGACGCTCTGTCTGTAAAGTAGCACACAGAGGTACCAAGTCCAGCCACTTCATTCCACGCACTCCATGCCAGTGCACTTCCACATGAGGGAATCCAAGATCTGCAGAAATACCACAACGTTCTGCAAGCACCTTCAACCAATGTTTCCATGAGTCTCCCAAAATCCAGATGATCTGTTTTCGAGCACACACAGCCGTAGCTATCTGTTCTTCTCTCAGGAAAAAGACGTCCTCACTAAATCTCTCCGTGCACAACACACCCACTAAACTTTACTGACCAAACCCTAACTCAGCTCATTCTCATTTGCATGCCCCCTGCCCCCCCAGAATCCCCATATGTAATATGCGCTGTCCGCAGACTACCGCCATGGCTGTGGACATGTAGAAGATCTGAGCATGGCGAATGTACATTTAAGTAGTGTTCCCCATTTCCCCTTTAAGGTGGGCTCTGAAAAAAGCTGTTTTTTTGTTTTTTTGCAGATGCCTGACACACACCTGTTATTTTGTATTTTTTGTTTGTTTTTTTCTTCTTAGTTTACTCCTAAAATCTTCACATAACCTGTTCCAAAGCAACCCTTACATTCCAAAAGAACATGGCATTTCCCAAAAAAGATAAAGAAACACCATCTGCTTCAAAATAAGCCGCATTACTCGAAACAATGTTCTCGTGGCTACAGAAAAACATACCAGCTCTTAGCATGAAAGCACGCATGCCTTGATTGATTGCACACAATGCTTTGATCAGGACAAAAAACAGAACTGTTGTCCCATTTTGCTCTGGGAAGTAATCCAGAAAATATTACTTTCGCATTTGGAAGGATGTTGATTACTGCTTGAACCAACTGTTCCAAATCTCCCAACAAAGTAGGGGAACTCACGTAGCCCAAATGGAAAACGCAATAGTGCAAAACTACCACATGCGGACTGTTTATCCTACGCATATCTCTGCAAACTTGGAGAATTGCCTCTACATTGCAGTCAGTCGCAGCGCTACACACCACCTCCACTCTTCTAACATCGAAATGGTTTGCTACATGCCTGCATTGAGAATAGTGCTGTAAACCATGGACAAACATATCTCCGAGCACCAACACCCTGACTGTCTCCACCTCTGCCATCTTCACTACACACACTCTCTTTCTACACAAATCAACAACGTCAACATCTGATTGGCTGATCTCTATAGTCCACTTTCCATGCTGGATTTGCTGTAAAACCCTGGATGTGGCACGCCCTACCCGTGGACAGGTGTGGTGTCTGCGCGGCACATAACTCTTAGCCAGCCCATCTACCCTTTCCACATCACTCGTGATTCCATTCCCTCATTGGACACAGCTAGGCAGTCACACAACTAACCACCAATCACATCCATGACCTCTAAATCTAACTCCATCATCAGATTTCCGCACATCAAATATACTGTTTATTCACTGTGAATACAAGTCTCATATCATTGCAAAGCACCTACTACAAAAACTACTCTGCAAGTCTCGAAAATTTCTACTTAGAGCTCCATGCATATCCACATGCATGATTACAAAGTAAAGGTATGCATATTTTATACAGAATGCATGTGCAACTCTTATGATTCCATATAAACAAAGTACTGCCACTAAATCTGCATAGCCAATACATACATGGCAACGCTCCCGCTTTAAGCGCGAGACTCCCGATTTTTCATTGAAAAATAACACTACTTTTTACTATCTCTCACATAACCTATACATACATGCCAACCCTCCCGATTTACATGCAAAACTCGATTTTTCAGTAAAAAATGTCACCATTTTTTAGTGTCTCCCGCCTAAATTAATGCTAATCCCAATGCGATCGTATGAGAACAATAAACGTTCCCGATTTCTGTGAGGAAATCATCCTCGCAGGTGCTCCTGATTGTTTGCATGTCTTGTTATAATATGAAATTATTCCAATTGTTCCCATCTACCATAATGAGCTATCACTTCCAAACATCTCTCCTAACTACAACACAGCTGCAAAAAAACAAGGGAATTTCAAGAACTTAAAATTCTACTAATTTGCGAAGCAGGTTCAACTAACATACTGCAAATAACATATAAAGGCTGCACATAGTCAAATGAAATGCATGCATACACTATGTTCAGATATCAAATGAGAATACTACCACGAAAACATAAAAATCAACATGTACATTAACATCAGTGCTATAAACACACACAATTACTAACTTATTCCTTTTACAATTGCAGTGAACACCACTCTCCTAAAAATCAACAGCATCAAAACTAGAAACAACATATGCGAATACACCTGCTCATTCCACAGAAGAAAGTAAGTACAATACTACCTTTATATTCTTACTGTTCCTCAAAGAGACTGTGTTGTTCATTCATGTAATTTGCACACCAAAAAAAAACATTGATTTCTGAACCATTCTACCCACAAATCCCCATTTATTAAACAGATATTAATAGGCAGAATGGCACACAAATCCCCGTTTTCTGGAACACAATTAACATACTCAAGCCTTAGAATGCTAGTACTACAAAACAAAGAACTGGTTTAATGTTATACCATTACGTTTACTATTAATGCTTCTCCTCACCACTGGCTCACTTTCTACTCTCATCTGAACCACAGTGTAGTAACATACAAACAGAAAAATAGCCTTCCCAACTCATTGTAACTGCCCAATGCACATTCACACACCACCACAAACATCTTCCCCATCAAACCCATACACGCATGCACACAGCACACATACATTGTAAAACAAACCAACCCATACCTTCTTTTTTTTCAACAGACCCCAAAGAATTCCTACCAAAACGCGAGTCTGTAGAAAGCAACGCAGAAATAGAGCAAATGAAAATAAATGTGTCCAAAATAAGCATCCATCTCTACCAGAGTTTGAACATAACTTTCAAACAAAACAGCTAATGTAGTCATTTAGCGAAACAAAAGAAGCTTCAACTACAGAAACTTTGCCTCCTCTATCAAAATGTGAAACAAAACAGAAAATGCGTAACAAGAATTTGGCTACAACTACTGCTAACACTGCTCCTATAAATCCTCATAGACTAGAAAGTAACCATACCATAAAAAAGTATTTTAGCAAAAATGTTCCGCCACAGAGTCCTTCAGAATCTAATACGAACAGGAGCAAAATCATCCACAACCCTTAAAACCAACTGTAGAAAATTAATCCTAGAAGCTCTCGTAGACAATGCAATCCTTCTCAAAAGGAAGTTATTTATTTTAGTTTTAAACAGGATGAAACCACTAACAAAACTAGGTGCTAAACTACAAAAAAGACTTTTCAATAAACGGAATGTCAACAAAAATAACATCTTAAATATCTGTGGAGGTGAATGGAGTCACACCACGACCACAGAACTATATTTTAATGAAGAAGCATACAAACAAAACCAAACAAACACAATTGCCATCCGTAGCAGTGGACGACAATATGAAAAAATGAAACACTGCTTACAAAAATATCCCCAGAAAACTCAGAATTACCTCTCCATTTGACTGAACCAGAACATTCAGTATACAAATGGCTGTGCACATCAATGTGTAACATTCCCAACAAATCCTTCAAATCTTTATGCCAGTTCCTCAATCAGTATGTGAAAGGTAAAGACAAAATCAAAATGAAACTGCTGCAAAATATGGATACCTGTCCAGTGCGCAAATACACAGGACTACAAGGACATTCATCAGCCTGCATTTCAGGACCTATTTGCAAAAGCACCTTCTATGATATCAAAATGATATCATCACATCATTCAAATGTTAGAAATCTAGTGTATAAACTGTACTATGCTAAACGTCCTGCTTTAGAACTAGCCAATTTAAATGACACTCTTCTGCATGGTACACCCAAATACCTACAAGAAGAAATCGACCGTATCCAGAAAAAATGTTTTGGAAGTGAAAGCCACTTACAAAATCCAATAGCTTTAGAACAGACTAGCAACAATTCTGCACATGGCAACCTTCTATTACACACATACAAAAAAGAAATACTAACAGTTAAAAGTACATCCGCTGAAGTACCAAACCATGTGTGTGTGTGTTGCCGCAGAACTTTTTACAAAACTAACACAAAAATTATAGATGTAACATACACAATAGAAGACAATGAAGATTCAAAATGGTTCGAATTAGCTCTCTATCTTTTAGCAGAAAACAAATACGAAGTAAGTGAACCCTTAATATTTTGCAGTTACTGCACTACAAAACTTGACAACAACCAAACTACTTCACATGCTATCACAAATAACTTGGAATTATTCCCACTACCAAAACCCCTGAAACAACTCAATTTGTATGAGAGCATCATAATTCAAACAGTACACCCATTTCAAGCAATAATACGCCTTAAACCAAAAACAGAAACATTACCTCCCTCTGAATTGGAAGAAAGCTTAAGGGAAACAACTGAAATCATTCAAGAGTCATCAGAAACAGGTCAATTTGAACTTCTGGATCCTGCTGCAGTATCCAATTGTTTGTACCATTATACAATACATCCATTGCACACTAATGACAGCATAGATGATGCACTATAACTTACCAAATACAACAAACCAAAGGTTCACCAATGAGCATATGGGAAAAAAGTATAGAAGCACGTGCTTTTACTCTACTATTTCCTACTGGCAAAGGAGAAAGATACGATGATAGACCCACTCAGATAACAGCATCAGAATACCACTCATTACAAATGTATTCTGGATTTAGACAAAATGTGGAATACATATTCCACCTACTCTTTGAAAGTGAACTAGTAATCCTATGTTACGGAGTTGCACACATATTGAAATCGGGAATCCACTTTCAAAATATGTCAGCTACGCAACTAATACAAAAAGTGCAAGAAAAAGATGAGGTTTTTCAATCAAGCATATCATAGCAAATCTGATGCAAACATGCGTGGTACGAAAGTATACTGGTTCTGACGTCATGGAGATGTACGTTGTATGATCAGAAACATTTGACCACCCACTTGGTTTGTTACATTAAGTTGTGCAGAATAGAGATTTACATGATTTCCTACACATATCAAACAAAAACAAAACCAACATAGATATATTAACACCTGGAGAACTTTGCTCTCTAGATCCTGTTAATGTTTCAAGATATTTCCACCATCCTTTCATTGCTATGCTACACTTCATTTGTAATAAAACTGTTCCTCCCCTCGGAGAAGTGCAACACTTCTTTTGGAGAAAATAATAGCAAGCCAGAGGAGCCCCACATATCCACATGCTTTTATGGATTAAAGATGCACCTAAATTTGGTCAGGACAGTGATGCCACTGTTTTGCAGTTCATACAAACATATGTCACTTGTGAAATCTCTTCACAAACGAAACATATTGACCTTCATGGACAAATTGTACAATTTCAAAGACACAAATGTGGCAAATAGTGTTGTCGCAAATACAAAAACAAAGGGAAATACTATCCCAAATGCTGCTTTGGTTTCCTTAGACCAGTTACAGAAACAGGTGAAGTGAACAACTTCATGTCTTCAGTTAGACATAGTGTTAAAGGTAAATCACCTAAGAACATGTTTTACATAAAAAGAACAGAAGAATCAAAATATATCAATGATTACAATGCAAATAATTGCCCTCTTATGGAATGCAAACATAGATGTGAAGTACATTGCAGACAATTCCACTGCAGTTGCATGATATATTACAGCCCACTTAACAAAAGCAGAAAAAACTGAGCTTCAAGACCTCAGGAATGACCTATCATCGGACAAAACACTATCTCAGAAATTGTAGAGCCTAGGCATAAAAATGCTCTCTCATAGAGAATGTGGCACCTATGAAGCAGCAGATCGTTTAACCGAGACTGCTTTGTATGGAAAATATGAAAATATAGTATGGCTAGGGTTGGTGCTGCTAAATCTAGAAAAAGAGTTCTCAAATCATATGAGGACATAAAAGCAATAGCCAAAAATGATCCCAACAGCCAAGACAATTTGAAAAACAATTTACTAGACACATACTACCCGAACAGGAGTACCACTTTGGAAACCATGGGCCTCATTACAACTCAGGCGTTAAGGGTTAACGCCACCGTTAACCCTTAACGCCTGATTCTGATTTTAACGCCTGCTTTTAGCAGGCGTTAAAATCCATGGCGCTAACCTGCCATGGTGCTAATTACGCCGCCGTAATTTACGGTGGCGTAATTAGCGCCTTCCCCACTCCCATTATGCCCTATGGGGCAAAAATGGGAATGGGGAAGGGAAAATGGGAAATGGGGATTTACCGCCCCACTCACCTTGGAATGGGGCGGTAAATCCGCCATCCACCATGGTGTAAACAGAGTTTACACCATGGTGGTAAAGTTGGTGCACTTAGCACCAAGGTTGTAATGAGGCCCCATGTGTCTATACCACATAGAACAAAACTATGCATGCAAAAATAATATAAAACCCGATGAAAACAATGGTAGATATAGAGTGACAGATTGTGAAGGCAGCTTAAGCTTAATTAATCATGTCAAATTGTCATTAAAAACTCCTCAACAGAAAGAACTATATTACCAGTCCCTGCTACAACTTTTTAAACCATGGAGAAAAGAAGAAGAAATACTAGATAACTATGACTGCTATGAAGACACTTTTAAAGCAAATGAAAGCACTATCACTGATGTGAACTTCATGCAGTACAAAACAATGTTGCACAATGAACAGCAACACGAAGAAGAACTCCAGGCCCAACTAGATAAGGACACTTCCTACAGTAGTCAACCTTATGTAAGAGGAAGCCAAGAACCACTGGGACAGCCACTAATAGCAAATGAGGCAGTATTAGCAATGAGAGAAGTAGAAAACACCATGTGTCACTATGAAAAAGATACATAAGACTTAACTGTACTACAATCAAAACATAACACAGACCAGTGCACCATTTTTGAAGAAGTAACAAAAGAAATTACACATGGTGTAGAACACGAAAATAAAGAATGTACCTGCCAAAATTACAAACCTATACTGCTATACGTCAGTGGTGAAGCTGGTTCAGGCAAAACATTCTTAATCAAAATCATCAGCAAGTTTCTTCAACAATTGACAAACAACAAACTGTCAGCTTTTGTAACTGCTCCACAGGTTTAGCTGCCTACAACATAGGCGGTGTCACTTTACACTGATTACTACTCCTTCCAGACTATTGCAAACTTTCTAAAGAAGCTGCAATGGAACTACACAGAGTATTAAAACACATGAAAATGCTACTAATAGATAAAGTGAGCATGGTCTCCAACCTAATGTTGGCTTTGATTCACCTCAGATTGCAAGAAGTACTTAAAACAAACTACGAAGAACTCTTTGGAGGAAAACACATTATTGTTTTCGGAGATCTTCTGCAATTGACACCAGTGAAAGGTGAACCTATTTTTAAAACCTTAGGACACAAACTCTGCCAGAAAACTTTTGGCTGCATAGAAAATGTCAACCTTTGGCAACATTTCCAATGCAGAGAATTAACAGAAAACATGTGTCAATTTGCATTTTAAAAAGTATTAGAGTTGGTGTACTAGCTCAAGAAGCACATTCAATATTGAAAACCTGGCACATCCATGCACTTTATGGCGATAATGCATGTGCTACTGAAGTTATGGAATAATTAGCACACACAAATATCAATTGTATGGCCTTATGCCAACTCTTGCAAGCTGTTCCAAATTCAATTAAACAATGTTTAAAAAAAAAAATGCAACCAATAATTGAAATTTGCTCCACAGACAAACTGGACGTACATGGTATGACACTACCCATGTGTCAGCAAGCCACAACAAGACTAAATACCTTAGATCTCAATCTCCAACACAGCTTCAGTTGGAAAAAATATTAAAATTATCCATAAATTGTTGAGTAATGCTTAAACACAACCTTGATGTGGAGCGAGGACTAGTTAATGGAGCACTGGGTACAGTTGTTGGCTTTCAAACATACCCACGTGACAACAACATTCAGTTTGTCAATATTCTCTTTCAGAAGTAAAAAGGATAGGGTGCTCAACAGCTCGATTCCTTCTCTTCAAAGACATGTATGTACGTAGAGAAGAATTTTCTCTAACTCTTCCATATGCAGTCACCATTCATAAATCCCAAGGTGTTACCCTACACAAA
Source organism: Ambystoma mexicanum (assembly GCF_040938575.1). Lineage (NCBI taxonomy): Eukaryota > Metazoa > Chordata > Amphibia > Caudata > Ambystomatidae > Ambystoma > Ambystoma mexicanum. The sequence goes on along the minus strand of NC_090922.1, from coordinate 756,468,808 downwards.
GCATTGATAGATATTGGGAACACAGTCTTAAAAGAAGGCATGAGCTACGTAGCCCAATTACGCTTACGTACACTTGACGGTCTATTTCTAATCAACTTTGATGCAAGTAAAGTGAACGCTGATCTTCCTTACATTTTAGAATACATAGACTACGTTCATTGTACACAAACCACCTAGAAACGTGCCAGCTAACAGGGATTTCAAACCTGCATGCATCAATACCTCATGTTTCACAACAGTTGCTTCCTCTCCTGCCAAAAGCCCTCCCACCCCACTTCTCGAACCGTATGCCAAGAGGCTACCAAAATGCTGGAATTTTGCTGTGTTTGTGCTATATATAAGTAGCACAGACCCTTGAAAGGCATTGGCCTTGGAGGGGGCAACATTATACAACCCATCTAAATGTATTATCACAGTAGTCCACACTCATCCAAAATGAGCAATCCGATAACAGATTGTGTAGGTCCCAGATCATACAAATTTCGGATCTATCAGAAAGTAAACTATACTTCTAGATGGGCATTTCATAAAGCAATGAAGGGGCACTGAATAGCTTCGGCGAAGGCAGTATGCCATGCTACCAGCAGCTCAAAGGTAGCTGTGCAGTGGAGGCCATGTGTGAACACAACACTCAGTGGGTACACCTCTTTCACATCCATATAGCAGTGCTGATTACAAAAAGCCAACTGTACAGATAGCCATTCAGAGAAAGCGGCAAGCAGCCGAAGAAAACATGCTGTCGACTAAACAAACACAACTCCCCCCTAGACAAAACGATCCCTTCACAAATATCACCAGTGGTGCAGCTCCTAGAAGAAGGAATGTAACATAAAGGAATAAAGCAAAGCTGAAATGCATGACTGGCTCGGCTTGGGTTTGTACCAAATGTGTGAGGCGACGTTCAGTCTTTACAATCTTTCAGCTGCATTTTTGCTATGGTCCTAGTTGCTTTTTCCATGATTAAATAATTGTTTGGTGTGGTAAGAATTTGTGAGCATACTATGGCACATAGAAAATCAGTAGGCAACGATTTTGGCAGCTGCAGGGTCCCTCAACCTGGGCTCTCCATTTTTCATTTAATTGCTCCTCCGCAGCAGAATCTCTCGTCTGAAGGGGCATTTGTTCACCCAGGCTCATGTAAGGCATACCAGTAATGCATCAGAAGGGCACATTTCGAACTCTAAACTATGGTAGAGTGGGATGTAAAGCACAATTACAACCATTTACAAGGTTATGTTTATTTGTATACTAACACACTGTAAACCCAGATGGGGCTATACATGTTTATTTCGTGGTCAATTTAAGTTGGGCAGCTGACAATTATTCAACTTCATTTTGTGGCTCTCCACTCACAGTGATCTGTTAAAAAATGATATGATCATATGTGAGAACCGGATGGTATGAAAAATAAGCAGAGGATGTCTTCTATGCAGAAGTACATCTTTCACAGGAAATTGAAAGTGATAGTGTGACTGACAATGTGGTTACTGACAAAAAAGGCATTGCACACATTTTAGTTAAACAATGTTGCATGTATAATCGTTTCCTAGATTCAGAATAAAATGAATGCATCATAGACTTTATGTATTTGTGTTAGTACCTTATGTTTAAACACTCGTTTTTGATGCTGGAGTGTGTTAATGGTGTGGCTTCAGCACATAATTTATTGAAATGATTGCTATTGGGTGTTCAGATCCAAGATGAATTCTCACTCTGCTTTGACGCATAACATTATGATGGACAGAGTTTGGCGCTTGCATGAGATGGTGATGAATTTGGTGATAGCGATTAGAAACAGTCCTCCTTTACAAGAACCAACTCCTGGTGTCTCAGATCTAGTGGGTATGACTCGCAGAGACACCATATGTGTTCCCAGATAAAATAACATGTGTGTGTGTACATGATTCACAGAGCAAAAAACTCACCTTATGCACAGTTATATAGTAATTCTGCAGTTGCATACACAGGTCACTATGATATCTGCAACCTTCCTACAATGATCAACCCCCAATGAAGGAATTTATATAAAGAAAATTGGAGGTTTCCTTGAATGCTTAAATAAAAAGCCTTCACTACTCCAACAGTGACTCGCAGTTACAACACAGACATGTTCTGACCATAATTAGGGTTTGGGGCTTGGATTTACACAAAGGGGCCGATTCATGGAACAAAAGTGCACCGAACATCACAGTACAATCTGGTGCAAGGTGGCGCAAGCGTGAGAAAGAAAGCACACGCGCATGCGTGCGATTCAAGGAAGGGGCTGCGTGTGTTTTCCACTGGTAGTGCGCCAAATCCGTGCGTGGCGCACACGGGCGCACACGTCATTGCAGCAACCCGAACGCTGTGCGTGCACACACCAAAAAGGGGGCGGGACACGGGGCATAATGCACGGAATGGGGAACAACGCGTGAAAAAGAAGGCGTAACTGGGGAGGTACTGCAGGGAAATACACGGAACACCCACATGCACGCGAACAACTCGTATAAAAGTGCGCACAAATAACAAACACGTTTATACCGCTATAATGAATGCCATATTTGTCGTAGCACTGATCGTGGGACACCGCAGGAGGAGGAGAATAGCCAGGGCCCGCATTTTTTCCCCCAGACTAGCCTTTTTGGGATGCCTCACGACCAGGTCTACGGCAGGTATAGGTTTCCACCTCGTATCATCCTAGAACTGGTCACGGAGTGGGAAGATGACCTTACATCCCCTAATCTCTGCTCCCAAGCATTGAGCCCCTTGGAGAAGGTGCTCAATGTCCTGCATTTTTTGGCCACTGGGTCATTTCAGCGGACAACTGCCATAGTGGGGGGGGTCTCACAGGCCACGCAGTCACGCTGTCTAAACCATGTCTTGGCAATCATGACTGCGCGCCCCTCAGTCCGCAGGCACATATACATGCCCAGAACACCCGCAGAAAGGCAGGCCATTGTCCAGGACTTTTACAGGGAGGCACACTTCCCCAAAGTGCTCGGTGCCATAGATTGCACCCATGTGGCCCTACGTCCACCTAGGGCCACTGAGTACATGTACCAAAACCGCAAGCACTGGCATTCCATTAATGTGCAGGTGGCATGTGATGCAAAGGGAATCATCACCTCTGTCTATGCAAACTACCCAGGCTCCACCCATGACAGTTTCATATACAGAATGTCCGCCCTGAGCCGGGCCCTGGAAGCTGGATAGCATTGTGACGCATGGTTCTTAGGTGAGTACAAATGCCCGTGTACATGCATGCATGTCACACACAGACAAATACACAAACCCCAATAATCACAACCATTATCACCTCTCCAGGAACAGTGCCTACCCTCTGAGCAACCACATGATGACGCCAATCCGGAACCCCACCACACCCCCCCAGGTAAGATACAACGCTGCCCATATTGCAACCAGGGGCATAGTCGAGTGCACATTCGGAGTGCTCAAGTCACGCTTACGCTCCCTTGACCGCTCTGGCGGGCAGCTACTCTATGCACCCCCAGTAGTGTGCAGGATCATTGTGGCAGCATGTGTTCTGCACAATGTTGCAACACGGCAGCGCGTACCGGTGGATATGGTGGTGCACCCACATCCCCAACCACAGGCACAGGCGCTGCCCATGGGAGGGGATAGGGCACGTGGCGAGGCAGCCCGAAACCAGCTTGTGGCCACATGTTTCACCTAAACTCCCACCCCTGCGGAGTGCACACAGGCCTGGCACATACCAGGTGACAATCGATGATGACAAAGAGACAGTCAACTGTCACAACCTTACCAACCTGAGAATGTTGCCATGGAAGTGCAACATTGTGTGCATTCCTAGCTACTGAAACCTAACCAATCCTGTGTGACCAAAAGGAACACCTGCAAGGTGTGTATCACACACACCTGCAAAACAGGCCATGACAATCACTGGTATGTCACCCAAACCCTCCAAAACCACATCACCCTTGCCTGCCATGCCATAACATGGCAAGCAATTGCAAAACCCCAACACAGTACAAATAATGTACAAATTGACATGTGAAAAATGGAAAGTGGCATCAGACAATGATGCCTGTCATGGAATCAGATGAAATGACTGACAAACAACCTCCCACACAAAACAAGTCATAGCCAAATGCATTCCAACAGTTGTAGCATGAACATAACAATGAATGCCTGTTTACATGCATTATTGGGCATGGCAAAATCATCACTGCAGAATCCGTGTGCTGTGTCCATCTCCTGCAACACACTGCTCAGCACGCAGCACAGTGACCATCCATTGTGTGTGACGCACACCCTGAGCATCACAAGAAAACAACCAACTAAAATAAAAAACAAATTATGCATGTACAGGATCCACACATGTTCATAGATCATGTGCTGCAGGGACACAGTGGGCCCCAGAAGGCAAACTGAGTGCACTGGTGGACATGGAAGGGTGGTTGTACGTGTTGTGGATCATAGTGCAAGTGTGTGTGTCAGTAGGGACATGCACTCAATACATGCATGTGCAATCAAGTGACCATCAGTGTCCTCTACACATCACATGTGAACATTTCCCATGTGTACACCCCAGCATGTCAAACCACACCAATCCCCTCACACCTGAAAGATAGACACAACACATGAACTGGCATTGATCAGCAGAATACATCATGTACATATGACACCACAATTACAATGTCAGGGTGCCCATCACACTGTAGGCCAAGCCAACTGTCCAACAACAAAATACCCCCACTCCTTCACATATCACCATGACCCACTGAACAACTGCACCTGGGGTATGTAGCCTTCTTCCTTGAAGTCTACCTGGCCACATAATTACCCTTCCCCTTTGTCTCCATTTTCCACCTTGTGTGTAAAAATTGTCCAGGACCCTCAGAGCCCACTTTGACTGGCAAAAATACCAAATCAAAGAGGACTCAAAGGAGCCAAACACAAAAGGCAAGCAAAAAGCCTGTAGGCAGCAAAATACACCTGAAGAGTCTCCAGTAGATGACTTGAAGTAGCAGTAAATCACAAAGCACAAGTACTAGCACAATGATGGAACAACCAAGGTAGCACAGTGAAACAATGCCACAACAGGATGTGTACCATGTTTGGTACATAATATACAATGATGCACCACAAACTGATGTGTAGTGTCACAGCTCCGGTGTACAGGCGCAGGAGTGGCACGAAACAACCACCCCGACCGTGGTCTGGTTGCCTGCAAGGTCAAACTTACACAGGCATCTGAGACCCCGGTGGGGAAGGAGGGTCAGAGATATGTTGTCGGGACAGGCATTGGTATTATGGATAACTGGAAAGGGGGCAGGAGAGGGGAGTAGGATTGTCAAGGGAAATTAGGGTATTTACAAAAATCTACTATTAACATTAACACATACACAGTCAGACAAAACGTGTTCATCATGCACATTGAACCCAATGACTCAAATGGAAGTCAAAGAGAAACTTATCTCTGGAGTGAGTGATGGCCTCCTGCCTGCACACTCTCAGGTCCTGTAATAGGAGCAGTTCAATGCTGCAAAGAGAGTCATAGTTACTAATCTGTGTGTTCCCATAACCCACACACACACCACCATACATGCCCGAAAGTAACAAACTCCTCTACAAACTAACAATCTTGTATGGTGCTTCGTACCCATACGTAAGATTCCCCCCGTGATGGTTCATACACAGTCAATGCAGTAAGTCTGGAGCACGTGGGTGCGTGGTAAATGGAAGATCAATGTGCCAAGATTCACACAGCATGCAATCTTCGCTGGGTAAGCAGCTAGATGCATTTAGCGAGGTACGACTTCAGTACAAGTCGTGTTCTGGCATTCCCCAAATAAAGTAGGTAGTGCATGTGTCAATTTCAACATGCAAATGACATGCAGTGCACGCGAGTCTGCCCCTCGTTGTGTGTCCCTGTGCGCTGCTACTTTCCCTGGCTCAGAACGCTACAGGGCTAATACATCTGCCTCAATGGAGCATGGTGGACCAGAGGATATGTGCAACTGCCCCTGCGTGTGCCCCTGACAACTTTGTCATCAACTAGCCATTAGTCCACCAACGCATCTTAGCTGTACTGTGCGCTTCAACACCAATACCTGTCCAAGCTGACCGTCAGTGGTGCTACTTAGCTTGCATGTGCAACTGGCTTGGTGGAAGGTTGGCTGCAGTGTGGCCCCCCTGTTCTACTCAACTTGCCTGGAGTTCCTGGAAATACGTCTGCTTCTATTGGATGTATGAGCACAATCCCTGTGGCTCTGCTTGCGCACACATGCGCATGTCTGCACCACCGAACGTGTCCAGCTGCCAGACGTCCAATGGCCCATGTCTACTGGCAAAGGTGGTCTGAAGGCTCATTCCCCTGCAGAAAGGGCACAAAACACATGATTAATGCTGGAAATTCCCCTGTGTGTGTCTCTTCAGGCAGGTCATGACTGGACTATGTCAGAGGCGTACATCAGAATTCACACCATCAATGCAAAGTGTGGTAGCCACTGTCTACAGCATGAATTGCATCAAGCACATGTACAGTAAAGATAAGAAACATACTACACAATGTATAGCAATTAATGTACACATGAATCATGAAACCACACATCGCGGTCGATAAGACCCCGATAGTCCCCACTAGGGGTGTTAACACAAGTAGTGCAGCAGCAGACATGCCACAGATATGACAGTCCAAAGCCCTTGTGCAATAGGCTGTAACACCGAACCATGCTTGCGAGCCCATGGATAAGGGAAGCAGGAGTGGCTTATGTGAGTCAGGACCCCAAGCTGCAAACACATACACGAAACAAGCTTGAAGGGGCCAGCTGGAACAGACAGTGGATGGTTTCAAAAGCCACAAAGCACCACACCATCACATGAAAGCACAATAAATAAGCAGTTTTAAACTATATTAACTAATTACACTAACTATAAAAAACCTACATTACCTAATTAAACTAACTATCAAATCGAAAGTTAACTAACTAAACTAAAAAGAAAAATCAAAAATGGCCACATACGACCCGGGGGGGCATCCAGGAGGGGGGAGGTACAGGGTGCACTCAACACCCACATGCGATGATGTTGAGGAAAAGAAGAAACCTCCATGGGCTCAACGCCTGCACAGCCTGGCCTTTGTGGGAGATACCTCGTCGTCCGAGTCTGGCTCTTCCTGAAAAGGAGGACGTGGCCCAGGAGCCTGACCAGGCCTAGCCGCAGCTTGCCCCTCGTCGGCAGCAAGTCTGCCGGACGGGTGAGCCTGGCTCTGTGCGGCGATGACACATAGGTCTGCATGCAGAACCTCCCGTGATACGCGTGCTTCCTCTTGCAAGGTAACATGTGTAATACAGAATTCGTCCTGCAAGGCCTGGCTGGACAACTGATGCACCTCCCGGCAAGCACGTATCTCAGCCGAGATGGTACACTCAAGCTGCTCAAAACTCTCCTCTGACCGTGCCCTCTGGGACATCAAGAGGACACCCAGAGTGGATCTGAGGGACTCATACTCAGCAATCAGGGCCTCCATGTGTGCCTCTGCGTGAGCAGCAATTGCTTGACACAAAGGCAACATTTCAGCCTGGCGTGCCCTGTCTGAGGCTGCCATGCCCAGCCTGAGTGAGCGGGCTGTGGACTGTGCCGCCCGCCGCTGGAGAAACACCTACCTAGCAGGTGGGGAGCACGGATTGGGCCACACGCTCCATGCTCACAGCGATGTTTTCCATTGCTGCCCCCTGGCGTTCTGAATTGGCAGTCATGTCTTGCTCCCACTCAGTATACCTCGGTTGCGCACGGCCACCACGTTGCTGGGCTTGACACCTGTGGGACCCAAGAACCGGCCGTCCTCGTTGGGTTGGCACCACCCGCGGCTGCACAGCTACATGCCCCCGTCGACGTGATGGTCCTGGCCCATCAGCGACTGGTGTGGAGGGTGACCCTGAGTCCCGATCCACCACAGGCAGAGGTTCCACCAGTGTCTGACCCCTCAGTGCAGGTGTCGCGGACAGAGGAGTGTCCACATCAGAATCACTCCCCCCTGACGTATGGACCTCATATACATCCAACTCGACATGGACGTCAGAGTGGTCATCTGGGCTGGACTCATTGCCAGCCAAAGACAAGATGGTCTGTAGCATATGGGGGTTCTCGTGGCCTACCACTCCACGACCCCCACTTGTGCCGGGTTGCTGTAGTGATAACAACCCTGTGCCTGGCATGACAACACCATCCTCTGGCTCCATTGTGTCATCATCTGAAAATTAGAGAGAAAAACAGATCACTACACATGTTAGAAGCAGACAACACACACACACATGGACATCACACAGACAGCCAACACATGAAGCAAACATGTCAAACACAAAAGAGAACCTGCCATGCATGCCGGGTGAACTTGACATTGCTTCTGTGATTAGGCATGTAGAAGGGTGTTATACCACTCAGAAGTGGGTTGATGCAGTACTGGACATTTGTAACTTACTCACTATCTACATGTACAAGTACTTCATGATGTGTATCAGAAAACGTGAAGGCAGTGCAAGGTCAAGTTCAGGCATCACGTGCAATGTGCATGCAATGGGTTGCATGGCTACAAGCAAACCACCCCTCACCCGAAGTGGAAATGCAGGGATGCCTTGCATGGTATCAAAAGGATGACCAGAGACCTGTGCATTGGCAGACAGTTTTGACTAGCATCAATTGCATCATCTGAGTCAAGTGACAACACAGCAGATGATGATGGGAAAGTAAGCAGGACACATGATGAATCCTCAGGAGTACACCCACGTGTGCAGAAGACACTACACCACTAGGACAGAGTCAGTGGGCCTGAAACAGGCTGAGGCCTGTGATCCACACAGACTGTCACACCCTAAGCATGTGTGGGACGCAGGACTGAGTCACAGTGGCCATGGGAACGCTGATGAAATGCCATGCAATGTAGGTCACCCTGGACACGTACTACAATGATCATCCAGTCAAGGACACATAGGGGCATGCATGGAATGCACATGGAGCATGAATGAGCACTCATGTCCCTGCGGAGCATCTGACATCTACACAGTCCAAGTGAGACGCCCTGCATCAAGTATAAAGGATGTACCCCACTGCACATGTCTGGCAGGTTGGCTGGTGGAAGTTAGCATGTACACAGGACGCATGAACAGGCCATTGCATTACGGAAAAATGATGCAGACCAGTGCAAAGGTGATATTAGGGTGCAGGGGGGGTAGAGGGGCAAGGGAGCATGCCTACATGGAGTACCCGCATGCAGGCAGAGGACACATGCACGTCAGTCATGCAATGACATAGTCCCAGTGCTGAGAGGAAGGACACCCCAGGCTGCATGCAGAAGGTCCAGTGAGCTGGAACATGGACTGGAGGGGCATCCAGGTGACCAGCATGTGAGTAGGCTGCAAGTGTGGGGATGAGGACAGTCCCCATCTGCTCCACATGTCCACCATCCTGCAGAGCAGCCATGCATCAGTGAAGCATTGCATTACTTGCACATCTGAGCCATGTACACATGACATGTAGTGGCAGTCATGCACAACACATCACACAAGTAAAACACACATGGCCTCGACAAACACGCAGCAATACTCACTGGACTGGGCATCAAAGTCCGGCATCTCTCCCACTCCTTCGACCGATTCAGGTGGTATGAACTCCACAACGAGTGACTCGTGCGGAGTGAGGTCTTCTTCCTCAGGTGCCGGCCCACTGCCAGTCACCAGAGTCATGTTCTGATTTTAGGCATGCTTTGCCTTAGCGCTGCGTTTGAGGTCATTCCAATGCTTTTTGCACTCTTGCGCCATGCGCACCTCATGGCTGAATGCACTCACATGTTCCGCAACTTGCTTCCATTGGGTATCACGATGGGCAGCCATAGTTTGACAATTAGGCCCCACTAGCATGTCATGGTTGTGGTCCCGCACATAGTCCATGAGGAAGTCCAGTTCCTGCGCACAGAAAGGCTTCTTCCTCGACGTGCAAGAGGTCGTGGCTATGTGTGGGGTCCCAGCCTGTGCTGCAGGTGCAACCTTCCTCCTCTTGGATGTTGGCACAGACCCTGGCTGGCAAATGCCGCCCTGATCAGTATGGCCAGTGGCACCAGTGGATTGAGCCAAGGGAGTGGCAGGTGGAAGGACGACCAAAGGCCTGACTTGCATCAGTGGCAGCTGTGTGCCCTCGAATGGACCCTGCACAGCAACATCTGCTGTGGCAGGTCATTGACCGTGACTGTCCTGGTTGGTAGACTCACAACTGGGGGGGTTGTTGGCTGCATCTGCCCCTGCACTTGCCAACACCTGGCTGGTCGGGGCAGCAAATGAAATTACTGCCCCAGGGACACGTGTCTTGGTCAGGGCTGCCCTGCGTGCACCTACAGTTTTCCTCCTGCCCTGTTGGAAATCTTCCATGGACTCTTCAAGTGCCAACGCAGCCTGCACTGGCAGACCCTGAGCCTGGGTGGTGGTGTACACAGCTGCATCTGCGGCTACCACTACCCTTGGGCCCGTGGAAGTCGATGAAACAGACTGCCGGGTCACATGGGCGCCAGTGCAGATGCCGAAGCTGTATCTCCCGGAACCACAGGGGGTGGTGGCATGACTGCACCAACACATGGCACAACATCATGTCCAAGTGGCCACCCTGGACACCCTGGAGTCCCCCTACTCCCTGGTCACCCAGCCACGTCCCTGACCACACCCACCATGAGGAGTACGCCCAGCTGAGGCGCCCCTCACCAGATGGAGTAGTGCCGGCACAGATGGAGAAGTGCCAATGGGAGGTGTACACGACAATTGTCCTGGGCAATTGGGGTGAAGGGGGTGGGATGCAAGATGTTAACAGCAGCCCTGCACCTGCAAGGCTGTATGTGACCCCGGTGATGAAGTGACGGGTCACGCAATGCTCAGGCACCCCAAAACTGCAGTAAAACCCTGTACGCAACCCCTGCAGCCTACGTGCGTGGAATTAACCTCCCGCAGTACGCGATGGCACCCAGGAACACGAAAAACGCGTATGCGTGGGACACGCAGGCTACTATGACCTCAAAAACAGGTATGCGATACACAGGGGCACCCGCAGTGGGAAAAATAGCGTGCGCGACTCACCGTCAGACTAGCATGATGATGAAAAACACGCGTAGAAAAAATACCACCACCAAAAGAAGAGATACGTCCTTGATCCACTGTGAAGATGTGATGGCGCGTGAAACAACACGAAGCAGCAACACACATGTCGTTCTCCACAAAAGGCACGTACAGTGAACTGCTGGCCCTGCTCACCTTTAACCCGTGCTGAGGGAAACGCCTGCGCGCGTCACGTCACTTACGCGCTTAGGCCCTTTCCTCGATTTACACGCATTCACACACGGACGTGTGGTTTTTTCACGTGCTGATCCAGTATGCATCCGTGTTGAGAGAAACGCCCGTGCGTGTTATGTCACAGATGCGCTTACGCGCTAAGGGACTTTCCTCGAATTACACGCTGACTTGCACTTTTTCCACGTGCCAAATCACTCCGTATCAAGCTGGCCACGTGACAACACATGGAAGACCACGCTCCTGCCCAAAAGGCTATTTTACCCCCAGGTAAGATACAACGCTGCCCATATTGCAACCAGGGGCATAGTCGAGCGCACATTCGGAGTGCTCAAGTCACGCTTACGCTCCCTTGACCGCTCTTGCGGGCAGCTACTCTATGCACCCCCAGTAGTGTGCAGGATCATTGTGGCAGCATGTTTTCTGCACAATGTTGCAACACGGCAGGGCGTACCGGTGGATATGGTGGTGCACCCACATCCCCAACCACAGGCACAGGCGCTGCCCATGGGAGGGAATAGGGCACGTGGCGAGGCAGCCCGAAACCAGCTTGTGACCACATGTTTCACCTAAACTCCCACCCCTGTGGAGTGCACACAGGCCTGGCACATAGCAGGTGACAATCGATGATGACAAAGAGACAGTCAACTGTCACAACCTTACCACCCTGAGAATGTTGCCCTGGAAGTGCAACATTGTGTGCATCCCTAGCTACTCAAACCTAACCAATCCTGTGTGACCAAAAGGAACACCTGCAAGGTGTGTATCACACACACCTGCAAAACAGGCCATGACAATTACTGGTATGTCACCCAAACCCTCCAAAACCACATCACCCTTGCCTGCCATGCCATAACATGGCAAGCAATTGCAAAACCCCAACACAGTACAAATAATGTACAAATTGACATGTGAAAAATGGAAAGTGGCATCAGACAATGATGCCTGTCATGGAATCAGATGAAATGACTGACAAACAACCTCCCACACAAAACAAGTCATAGCCAAATGCATTCCAACAGTTGTAGCATGAACATAACAATGAATGCCTGTTTACATGCATTATTGGGCATGGCAAAATCATCACTGCAGAATCCGTGTGCTGTGTCCATCTCCTGCAACACACTGCTCAGCACGCAGCACAGTGGCCATCCATTGTGTGTGACGCACACCCTGAGCATCACATTAAAACAACCAACTAAAATAAAAAACAAATTATGCATGTACAGGATCCACACATGTTCATAGATCATGTGCTGCAGGGACACAGTGGGCCCCAGAAGGCAAACCGAGTGCACTGGTGGACATGGAAGGGTGGTTGTACGTGTTGTGGATCATAGTGCAAGTGTGTGTGTCAGTAGGGACATGCACTCAATACATGCATGTGCAATCAAGTGACCATCAGTGTCCTCTACACATCACATGTGAACATTGCCCATGTGTACACCCCAGCATGTCAAACCACACCAATCCCCTCACACCTGAAAGGTAGACACAACACATGAACTGGCATTGCTCAGCAGAATACATCATGTACATATGACACCACAATTACAATGTCAGGGTGCCCATCACACTGTAGGCCAAGCCAACTGTCCAACAACAAAATACCCCCACTCCTTCACATATCACCATGACCCACTGAACAACTGCACCTGGGGTATGTAGCCTACTTCCTTGAAGTCTACCTGGCCACATAATTACCCTTCCCCTTTGTCTCCATCTTCCACCTTGCGCGTACAAATTGTCCAGGACCCTCAGAGCCCACTTTGACTGGCAAAAATACCAAATCAAAGAGGACTCAAAGGAGCCAAACACAAAAGGCAAGCAAAAAGCATGTAGGTAGCAAAATACACCTGAAGAGTCTCCAGTAGATGACTTGAAGTAGCAGTAAATCACAAAGCACAAGTACTAGCACAATGATGGAACAACCAAGGTAGCACAGTGAAACAATGCCACAACAGGATGTGTACCATGTTTGGTACATAATATACAATGATGCACCACAAACTGATGTGTAGTGTCACAGCTCCGGTGTACAGGCGCAGGAGTGGCACGAAACAACCACCCCGACCGTGGTCTGGTTGCCTGCAAGGTCAAACTTACACAGGCATCTGAGACCCCGGTGGGGAAGGAGGGTCAGGGATATGTTGTCGGGACAGGCATTGGTATTATGGATAACTGGAAAGGGGGGCAGGAGAGGGGAGTAGGATTGTCAAGGGAAATTAGGGAATTTAACCCACACACACACACACCATCATACATGCCCGAAAGTAACAAACTCCTCTACAAACTAACAATCTTGTATGGTGCTTCGTACCCATACGTAAGATTCCCCCCGTGATGGTTCATACACAGTCAATGCAGTAAGTCTGGAGCATGTGGGTGCGTGGTAAATGGAAGATCAATGTGCCAAGATTCACACAGCATGCATTCCATGTTAGGGAATTTACAAAAATCTACTATTCACATTAACACATACACAATCAGACAAAACGTGTTCATCATGCACATTGTACCAAATGACTCAAATGGAAGTCAAAGAGAAACTTAACTCTGGAGTGAGTGATGGCCTCCTGCTTGCACACTCTCAGGTCCTGTAATAGGAGCAGTTCAATGCTGCAAAGAGAGTCATAGTTACTAATCTGTGTGTTCCCATAACCCACACACACACACCACCATACATGCCCAAAAGTAACAAACTCCTCTACAAACTAACAATCTTGTATGGTGCTTCGTACCCATACGTAAGATTCCCCCCGTGATGGTTCATACACAGTCAATGCAGTAAGTCTGGAGCACGTGGGTGCGTGGTAAATGGAAGATCAATGTGCCAAGATTCACACAGCATGCAATCTTCGCTGGGTAAGCAGCTAGATGCATTTAGCGAGGTACGACTTCAGTACAAGTCGTGTTCTGGCATTCCCCAAATAAAGTAGGTAGTGCATGTGTCAATTTCAACATGCAAATGACATGCAGTGCACGCGAGTCTGCCCCTCGTTGTGTGTCCCTGTGCGCTGCTACTTTCCCTGGCTCAGAACGCTACAGGGCTAATACATCTGCCTCAATGGAGCATGGTGGACCAGAGGATATGTGCAACTGCCCCTGCGTGGGCCCCTGACAACTTTGTCATCAACTAGCCATTAGTCCACCAACGCATTTTAGCTGTACTGTGCGCTTCAACACCAATACCTGTCCAAGCTGACCGTCAGTGGTGCTACTTAGCTTGCATGTGCAACTGGCTTGGTGGAAGGTTGGCTGCAGTGTGGCCCCCCTGTTCTACTCAACTTGCCTGGAGTTCCTGGAAATACGTCTGCTTCTATTGGATGTATGAGCACAATCCCTGTGGCTCTGCTTGCGCACACATGCGCATGTCTGCACCACCGAACGTGTCCAGCTGCCAGACGTCCAATGGCCCATGTCTACTGGCAAAGGTGGTCTGAAGGCTCATTCCCCTGCAGAAAGGGCACAAAACACATGATTAATGCTGGAAATTCCCCTGTGTGTGTCTCTTCAGGCAGGTCATGACTGGACCATGTCAGAGGCGTACATCAGAATTCACACCATCAATGTGACTTTGACAGGCAAAGTGTGGTAGCCACTGTCTACAGCATGAATTGCATCAAGCACATATACAGTAAAGATAAGAAACATACTACACAATGTATAGCAATTAATGTACACATGAATCATGAAACCACACATCTCTCAAAAGAAGAAATGCGGTCGATAAGACCCCGATAGTCCCCACTAGGGGTGTTAACACAAGTAGTGCAGCAGCAGACATGCCACAGATATGACAGTCCAAAGCCCTTGTGAAATAGGCTGTAACACCGAACCATGCTTGCGAGCCCATGGATAAGGGAAGCAGGAGTGGCTTATGTGAGTCAGGACCCCAAGCTGCAAACACATACACGAAACAAGCTTGAAGGGGCCAGCTGGAACAGACAGTGGATGGTTTCAAAAGCCACAAAGCACCACACCATCACATGAAAGCACAATAAATAAGCAGTTTTAAACTATATTAACTAATTACACTAACTATAAAAAACCTACATTACCTAATTAAACTAACTATCAAATCGAAAGTTAACTAACTAAACTAAAAAGAAAAATCAAAAATGGCCACATACGACCCGGGGGGGCATCCAGGAGGGGGGAGGTACAGGGTGCACTCAACACCCACATGCGATGATGTTGAGGAAAAGAAGAAACCTCCATGGGCTCAACGCCTGCACAGCCTGGCCTTTGTGGGAGATACCTCGTCGTCCGAGTCTGGCTCTTCCTGAAAAGGAGGACGTGGCCCAGGAGCCTGACCAGGCCTAGCCGCAGCTTGCCCCTCGTCGGCAGCAAGTCTGCCGGACGGGTGAGCCTGGCTCTGTGCGGCGATGACACATAGGTCTGCATGCAGAACCTCCCGTGATACGCGTGCTTCCTCTTGCAAGGTAACATGTGTAATACAGAATTCGTCCTGCAAGGCCTGGCTGGACAACTGATGCACCTCCCGGCAAGCACGTATCTCAGCCGAGATGGTACACTCAAGCTGCTCAAAACTCTCCTCTGACCGTGCCCTCTGGGACATCAAGAGGACACCCAGAGTGGATCTGAGGGACTCATACTCAGCAATCAGGGCCTCCATGTGTGCCTCTGCGTGAGCAGCAATTGCTTGACACAAAGGCAACATTTCAGCCTGGCGTGCCCTGTCTGAGGCTGCCATGCCCAGCCTGAGCGAGCGGGCTGTGGACTGTGCCGCCCGCCGCTGGAGAAACACCTACCTAGCAGGTGGGGAGCACGGATTGGGCCACACGCTCCATGCTCACAGCGATGTTTTCCATTGCTGCCCCCTGGCGTTCTGAATTGGCAGTCATGTCTTGCTCCCACTCAGTATACCTCGGTTGCGCACGGCCACCACGTTGCTGGGCTTGACACCTGTGGGACCCAAGAACCGGCCGTCCTCGTTGGGTTGGCACCACCCGCGGCTGCACAGCTACATGCCCCCGTCGACGTGATGGTCCTGGCCCATCAGCGACTGGTGTGGAGGGTGACCCTGAGTCCCGATCCACCACAGGCAGAGGTTCCACCAGTGTCTGACCCCTCAGTGCAGGTGTCGCGGACAGAGGAGTGTCCACATCAGAATCACTCCCCCCTGACGTATGGACCTCATATACATCCAACTCGACATGGACGTCAGAGTGGTCATCTGGGCTGGACTCATTGCCAGCCAAAGACAAGATGGTCTGTAGCATATGGGGGTTCTCGTGGCCTACCACTCCACGACCCCCACTTGTGCCGGGTTGCTGTAGTGATAACAACCCTGTGCCTGGCATGACAACACCATCCTCTGGCTCCATTGTGTCATCATCTGAAAATTAGAGAGAAAAACAGATCACTACACATGTTAGAAGCAGACAACACACACACACATGGACATCACACAGACAGCCAACACATGAAGCAAACATGTCAAACACAAAAGAGAACCTGCCATGCATGCCGGGTGAACTTGACATTGCTTCTGTGATTAGGCATGTAGAAGGGTGTTATACCACTCAGAAGTGGGTTGATGCAGTACTGGACATTTGTAACTTACTCACTATCTACATGTACAAGTACTTCATGATGTGTATCAGAAAACGTGAAGGCAGTGCAAGGTCAAGTTCAGGCATCACGTGCAATGTGCATGCAATGGGTTGCATGGCTACAAGCAAACCACCCCTCACCCGAAGTGGAAATGCAGGGATGCCTTGCATGGTATCAAAAGGATGACCAGAGACCTGTGCATTGGCAGACAGTTTTGACTAGCATCAATTGCATCATCTGAGTCAAGTGACAACACAGCAGATGATGATGGGAAAGTAAGCAGGACACATGATGAATCCTCAGGAGTACACCCACGTGTGCAGAAGACACTACACCACTAGGACAGAGTCAGTGGGCCTGAAACAGGCTGAGGCCTGTGATCCACACAGACTGTCACACCCTAAGCATGTGTGGGACGCAGGACTGAGTCACAGTGGCCATGGGAACGCTGATGAAATGCCATGCAATGTAGGTCACCCTGGACACGTACTACAATGATCATCCAGTCAAGGACACATAGAGGCATGCATGGAATGCACATGGAGCATGAATGAGCACTCATGTCCCTGCGGAGCATCTGACATCTACACAGTCCAAGTGAGACGCCCTGCATCAAGTATAAAGGATGTACCCCACTGCACATGTCTGGCAGGATGGCTGGTGGAAGTTAGCATGTACACAGGACGCATGAACAGGCCATTGCATTACGGAAAAATGATGCAGACCAGTGCAAAGGTGATATTAGGGTGCAGGGGGGGTGGAGGGGCAAGGGAGCATGCCTACATGGAGTACCCACATGCAGGCAGAGGACACATGCACGTCAGTCATGCAATGACATAGTCCCAGTGCTGAGAGGAAGGACACCCCAGGCTGCATGCAGAAGGGCCAGTGAGCTGGAACATGGACTGGAGGGGCATCCAGGTGACCAGCATGTGAGTAGGCTGCAAGTGTGGGGATGAGGACAGTCCCCATCTGCTCCACATGTCCACCATCCTGCAGAGCAGCCATGCATCAGTGAAGCATTGCATTACTTGCACATCTGAGCCATGTACACATGACATGTAGTGGCAGTCATGCACAACACATCACACAAGTAAAACACACGTGGCCTTGACAAACACGCAGCAATACTCACTGGACTGGGCATCAAAGTCCGGCATCTCTCCCACTCCTTCGACCGATTCAGGTGGTATGAACTCCACAACGAGTGACTCGTGCGGAGTGAGGTCTTCTTCCTCAGGTGCCGGCCCACTGCCAGTCACCAGAGTCATGTTCTAATTTGAGGCACGCTTTGCCTTAGCGCTGCGTTTGAGGTCATTCCAATGCTTTTTTCACTCTTGCGCCATGCGCACCTCATGGCTGAATGCACTCACATGTTCCGCAACTTGCTTCCAGTGGGTATCACGATGGGCAGCCATAGTTTGACAATTAGGCCCCACTAGCATGTCATGTTTGTGGTCCCGCACATAGTCCATGAGGAAGTCCAGTTCCTGCGCACAGAAAGGCTTCTTCCTCGACGTGCAGGAGGTCGTGGCTATGTGTGGGGTCCCAGCCTGTGCTGCAGGTGCAACCTTCCTCCTCTTGGATGTTGGCACAGACCCTGGCTGGCAAATGCCGCCCTGATCAGTATGGCCAGTGGCACCAGTGGATTGAGCCAAGGGAGTGGCAGGTGGAAGGACGACCAAAGGCCTGACTTGCGTCAGTGGCAGCTGTGCGCCCTCGAATGGACCCTGCACAGCAACATCTGATGTGGCAGGTCATTGACCGTGACTGTCCTGGTTGGTAGACTCACAACTGGGGGGGTTGTTGGCTGCATCTGCCCCTGCACTTGCCAACACCTGGCTGGTCGGGGCAGCAAATGAAATTACTGCCCCAGGGACACGTGTCTTGGTCAGGGCTGCCCTGCGTGCACCTACAGTTTTCCTCCTGCCCTGTTGGAAATCTTCCATGGACTCTTCAAGTGCCAAAGCAGCCTGCACTGGCAGACCCTGAGCCTGGGTGGTGGTGTCCACAGCTGCATCTGCGGCTACCACTACCCTTGGGCCTGTGGCAGTCGATGAAACAGACTGCCGGGTCACATGGGCGCCAGTGCAGATGCCGAAGCTGTATCTCCCGGAACCACAGGGGGTGGTGGCATGACTGCACCAACACATGGCACAACATCATGTCCAAGTGGCCACCCTGGACACCCTGGAGTCCCCCTACTCCCTGGTCACCCAGCCACGTCCCTGACCACACCTACCATGAGGAGTACGCCCAGCTGAGTTGCCCCTGACCAGATGGAGTAGTGCCGGCACAGATGGAGAAGTGCCAATGGGAGGTGTACACGACAATTGTCCTGGGCAATTGGGGTGAACGGGGTGGGATGCAGGATGTTAACAGCAGCCCTGCACCTGCAAGGCTGTATGTGACCCCGTTGATGAAGTGACGGGTCACGCAATGCTCAGGCACCCCAAAACTGCAGTAAAACCCTGCACGCAACCCCTGCAGCCTACGTGCATGGAATTAACCTCCCGCAGTACGCGATGGCACCCAGGAACACGAAAAACACGTATGCGTGGGACACCCAGGCTACTATGACCTCAAAAACAGGTATGCGATACACAGGGGCACCCGCAGTGGGAAAAATAGCGTGCGCGACTCACCGTCAGACTAGCGTGATGATGAATAACACGCGTAGAAAAAATACCACCACCAAAAGAAGAGATACGTCCTTGATCCACTGTGAAGATGTGATGGCACGTGAAACAACACGAAGCAGCAACACACATGTCGTTCTCCACAAAAGGCACGTACAGTGAACTGCTGGCCCTGCTCACCTTTAACCCGTGCTGAGGGAAACGCCTGCGCGCGTCACGTCACTTACGCGCTTAGGCCCTTTCCTCGATTTACACGCATTCACACACGGACGTGTGGTTTTTTCACGTGCTGATCCAGTATGCATCCGTGTTTAGAGAAACGCCCGTGCGCGTTATGTCACAGATGCGCTTACGCGCTAAGGGCCTTTCCTCGAATTACACGCTGACTTGCACTTTTTCGACATGCCAAATCACTCCGTATCAAGCTGGCCACGTGACAACACATGGAAGACCACGCTCCTGCCCAAAAGGCCATTTTCCTGCCCTTAAGAGCACCGAGCACGCTCCCACCTGCCATCTGCTGCTGCCTGCCTGTCTGCTGCCCACGTGCCCTGCTATTTGGTGCCTGCATGTCAGCCATCTGCAGGGGTACAGTTGCTGTGTCCACCCCTGCTGGAACAGAAGACCCAGGACCCAGTTGCCCAACCACACCTGCCTCAGGGGTCGCCATGTCGGGGCAGACACCATCCGAGACCAATGGTGACCCCCAGCCAGAGAGGCAGAGGGCCACCAGCCTCAGTGAGAAGGAAGTTGGTTTCCTGGTGGAGCAAGTTCTGGAGCAACATGATGCCCTCTTCACACCATTGCGCACCGACAAGGAAGGACGGGAGAGGATCTGGGAGGACGTAGTGGTTGCCATCAACACAGAGGGGGTGGCAATCCGCGACATCAGATACGTCCGGAAGCGCTGGGAGGACTTCAGGTTCAGGACCCTCAACAAGGCCCGGCGCCTCATGGAGGCAGAGGATGCAGAGGGGTGCCAGGTCAGCCTGACCAACATCCAGATGAGGGTCCTGGAACACATAAGCCCAGTGCCCCACGCGCAGATCCTTCGGAGGAAGACCCGTCTAGAGTCCAGCGGTAAGTGGCCATGCATTGCTGTGTAAAACAGGGCATGTTGCAGTGTGCTGGTAGTCAGCTACTTGCCTGTATGTGTAACATAGGCCATGTATGGATGTGTGTGTGCAGGGACATCATGGTAATGCATGTGAGACCAGTAATGCGTGAACCACATGGATGGTGCATGTGTTCCAATGCAACATGGGGAGCAGCATGTGGAATGCACACATGAATGCATGCCTGTCCCTGTTCTTGGACATGGATGGGGGTGAGAGATGGTTGCTGCTCTCATGTACATGTATGGTGTACATGTCTGTGTGTCTGAGAAGCGTGTGTGTGACTTTGAAACACCATGGATGCATGATACATGTCCGTGACGATGTGTAGATTCACTTATGCAGTCTGGTCACCCTTGTATCCACTGTGTCTGTGGTGTATGAGCCATGATGCATGACCCTCCGGTGATGTGTGTGCATGGGATCAGTATGAGCCATGATGCATGTGAGTTTTAAGGCAACATTTATGTCAATAGAGGCCCCTTGTACATGGATGCTGATGTTGATTGCATGCGACGTGCCTGTTTATGCAAGTGTGTTGCCTGCATTGACCCATGTGTTGTGGAGGGACAGGATAGAAGTGACGTTTTACAGTGCCACTCATGTGTTATTGCTTCCTGTCTAGGGGACTATTGTACAGTACCCTGATGCTTGCGTTCTTTGTCTCCCTCTATGCAGCGTCGAGTGAAGAAGAGGGCGGAGACAGAGTAGTGAAGCTCAGCGGCGGGGATGCCTCCACCGGGCGGCGACGCAAGGCCCAGCCACCCTCCCAGGTATTGCCATCATCCGGGAGCGACGGGACTGGGCCGCGTCTGCCCCTACGGCTGTAGCGGAAGGGCCGAGTGAGCCCCCACAGGGGCTTGCAATGGTGGAAGACGGTGCGGAGACATCCAGGTTGGTGGTCTCCACAGAGGAGGAGGAGCGCGCTACTGAGACGCACATGGGGCCTGGTGGGGGTAGTACCACTGGTGCAAGTGGTACAGTCCAGCGCTAGGGTCAGGAGGCAGCACAGGTTGCCGCGGATGGGCCTGTGCATGTCGCTGTCCCTGACCCTGTGACTGCACCACCATGCACCAGCAGGGATGCCCCATCCCAGGCCCGTCTGCAGGTAGGGGGGAGGTTCACGTCATCTGTCTCTCCACTACCTGCGGACGAGGAGTCCCATGACCGTATGGGCTCCGTCCTGAATGGTGTCGCTTTGCGCACGCGTGTCATTCGTGATGACGTGCGTGCTTCCTGGGGGGACCACGCATGCCAACACGAAGAGCTGCGTGGCAACGTGGCACAGTTGGGAGGGGCAAGTTCGGTGGGTTCCTACATGTGTCGCGCACTCTGGTGGGCCTCTCCTCCTCTATGGAGACTATGCGCCAGTCGTTCTCCCTACCGTCTTCCAGCCCAGTTTCCACCAGGTCCCCCTGTGGACCTGGCCAGACAAACACAGCCAGCTTGGTGGAGATCCCATCCCTGCCACAGTCGGGAGTCAGCGGTACAGCAGGGGTGGACACCCCAGCAACTGGACACCAGCAGATGGAGGATGTGCAGGCATCATTGGACAGGGCACATGGACAGCAGCAGCAGCATGCTCTAGGTGGGAGCGATGATGGTTCGTGGCCATCAACATCAGAGGGGCAGGCATCGGACAGAGGGCAGGAGGACCCTGGAATGGGAGTGTCTTCTGTGCGGCTGCGGTTGGGCCAGCGGATAGATGCGAAGCGGCGGCGGGCTGAAAAGGCGCGGCTCACTATGGTCAGGGCAGAGTTCTCCATGCGTCGGGTGTTAAGGCGGGCTGCGTGCCTCGAGGCAACTCGCAGGGAGTTGGAACAGGCCATGACTGCATCCCTGCGAGACCTGCGAGACCTCGGGGCCAGGGCAGAGGTCTGCCTCCAGGAGATTGACATGGAGTTCGATGATGCCCTGGCTAACATCACAGAGTGAGCCGTAGGACTTGCCCGCTGCCATTGTATATAGTTAGTTAGCGTTAGGTTTCCTTTCTCTTTTTTTTGTATATAGTTCTTAATTAGGTAGTTTTTTTTATAGTTTTTTTTGTTGGGCTCATGGACCCTGGTTTCAATCTCTGTTGGACTGTGGATTTCTGCGAAAATATTATTTTACATCACTTTGGATTTGCTTTGGTGAACAAGGAGTTTTCACTAACTTTATTTTGGATTACTTTGGATTGTGACTTCATTATTTTTTTTAATTTTTTGGATATGCATTTTTTTTCTTGCTTAAAATTATTTTCATGCTTTCATTTTCTGCACAATACATTTTGATTTGTTACTTCCATGTGTGGTATTCGCTCATTGGTTTACTGCATGTCACAATGTGGGTTTACAAAATAACTGGCACCCAGTGTGTGTGTGTGATGGACATGTGTTGATGTGCATAGTTGACTTTTGGTTTGTGACAGGAAATAGGCCTTTCAGTGTGGGGTGGATGGGAAACTTGATTGTGTCTGAAGACTGGGGTGGCGTGCAGTGGGATTTTGGTGGACATGAGGCCCATGAATGTGCTTCTTTATGACATGGTGGGTGGGGACATGTGTCGGGGCCTTCTGGCAGGTGCCTGTCAATGCTGGGTGGGTGGGGGTGCAGGGGGACATGAGTCGGGGCCTGCTGGCATGTGCCCGACAATGCTGGGTGGGTGGGGGTGCAGGGGCACATGTGTCGGGGCCTGCTGACAGGTTCCCGTCAATGCTGAGGGGGTGGGGGTGCAGGGGGACATGTGTTGGGGCCTGCTGGCAGGTGCCCGTCAATGCTGGGGGCGGGTGGGGGTGCAGAGGGACATGTGTTGTGGCCTGCTGGCAGGTGCCCGTCAATGCTGGGTGGGTGGGGGTGCAGGGGGACATGTGTTGGGGCCTGCTGGCAAGTGCCCATCAATGCTGGGGGGGTGGGGGTGCAGGGGGACATGTGTCGGGCCTGCTGGCAGGTGCCCGTCAATGCTGGGGTGTGGGGGTGCAGGGGGACATGTGTCGGGGCCTGCTGGCAGGTGCCCGTCAATGCTTGGTCTGGGAGTGCAGGGGGACATGACTCGGTGCTCACTGGTGCATGGTGACATGTGGGCTGGCAGGGGGGCATGGCCAGGGTGGATGGGCTGCCTACAGGACATGACCAGGGGTGCAGGGTAGTACCCTGTGGTGTGGGCTGGCTGCAGGGGCTTGGGAGGGGGTACAGGGCACACCTGGGAGGATATGCACTGCAAAATCACATTTGGAACTCCCCGTGCACCCCTCAGAATACACATACCCTGCTCGCACAGGGCCTATCGTGTGTGATTCTCCACACACACCCCCGAAATACACGTACCCACTCACACAAGGCCTGTCGCGTGTGATTCTCCACGCGCACTCCCGAAATACACGTACCCCGCTTGCAAAAGGCCTATCGTGTGATTCTCCATGCGCACGCCCGAAATACACATACCCCGCTTGCACAAGGCCTATCGCGTGTGATTCTCCACGCGCACCCCCGAAATACACGTACCCCGCTCACACAAGGCCTATCGTGTGTGATTCTCCACGCGCACCCCCGAAATACACGTACCCCGCTCGCACAAGCACTTTCGCATGTGATTCTCCCGCGCACCTCTCAGAATACACGTACCCTGCTCGCACAAGGCCTATTGCGTGTGATTCTCCACGCGCACCCCTGAAATACACGTACCGCGCTCGCACAAGCACTTTCTCATGTGATTCTCCCCGCGCACCCCTCAGAATACACGTACCCCGCTCGCACAAGCACTTTTGCGTGTGATTCTCCCTGTGCACTCCTCAGAATACACGTACCCTGCTCGCATAGGGCCTATCGCGTGTGATTCTCCACGCGCACCCCCAAAAAACACGTACCCCGCTCGCACAAGCACTTTCGCATGTGATTCTCCCCGCGCACCCCTCAGAATACACATACCCTGCTCACACAGGGCCTATCGCGTGTGATTCTCCACGCACACCCCGCTGCGAGAGGGGTTCTTGTATTCAGAGGGGTGCGCAGGGAGCTTTACAGACGTTTTCGTGGTTGGGGGGCTGTTTGCTGGTCCACTGGCCTGTGCGCCATTTACGCAATTTGTGTGCTGTTCATGGCGCACGGGGCGGGGTTGGCGGCATAACTGGCACTGCTGCAGGTTCGCTGCACCACTCTGCGCCACGGCTCGTTATGGATGTTAGAATCCATGAATACGCTGTGCACGGAAATGGATTTAGGCACACGCGGCTGGCGCAGACTGCCACACGCGCCCACTGCGCCAGCCGTGTGCGCCACTTGTGTGCTGATTTGTATGAATTACCCCCTAAATGTGAGAGGGGACATTCAATGTTGACTGTTTCCAGGGTCACCTTAATTTTTGCTGTTGCCCTAATTACTTTTTGCTTTACTCAGTAACTGTTTGGGGAGGGAGGACATTTTAGAAATACTCTAGCACTTAGAAAATCACTAGCTCCCAAATTCAGCAGGCGCTGGTTCCCTCAATCAGGTTGCTATATTTGTCATACAATGGTCACTTTGTCGCAGGACCAAACAGAATCTCTAATTTGAAGGGACATTCCTACACTAGGAGGCTTATTACAGGATTTCCAGGAAAGCTTTAGAAGGGCAAAATGTACGTTGTAAAATATTTTAGGGTGGAGATGTAAAGCAAAGTTTTACCCCTCCATAAGATGTTACTTTATATACTAGAGAACATTTAAAAAGCCTGATGCTACCATACTTGTTTATATTTTGGTTCATTCAAGTTCGGGAGCTGACAATTATTCAACTTGTTTTTCTGGCTCTGCACTGAGAGTGACCTGTTAAAAAAAAGGCTTTTGTTATGCGTGAGAACATGATTTTCTGAAAGGTAAGCAGAGGTTGCTTTACATCCTGAAGTAAGCCTTTTAAAGGAAATTGAAACTGATAGTGCGACTGACAATTTCTTAACTGAAACCAAATACATTAAATACATTTCAATTAAACATTTCTTGATGCATACATATTTCCCTATATATAGTATTAAATCATTTCATCATACATCTTGTTTATGTATTTATGTTTTGTTTACTCATTTACTTCAGGTGGTTTACATAGCATTGGCAAAACCCTGTGCTGCTACCTTTGTGATAAGGTTTTCCTATGAGCACGAGCAGCAGTTAGCTACATTTGTATACATTTGGTTTTGATGCTGAAGTGTGCTACTTGTGTCTTCAGCACATCTGTGTTACGAGATTGGCTTATGGGTGTTGGCTCAGATCCAAGATAAATTAAAACTCTGCTTTGACGCAAAACATTATGATGGACAGGGTTTGGTGCTTGAATGAGATGATGATGAATTTGGTCCTAGCGATTAGAAACAGTCCTCAATTACAAGAACCAGCTCTTGATGTCTCCGATCCCGTGGGTGTGACTCGTAGACATCATGCTTGGGTCTCAGATAAAGTAACATGTGTGTGAGTACATGATTCACAGAACAAAACAAAAAAAAAACACTGCATGCAAAGCTGCATAGCCATTCTCCAGTTGCATGCAGAGGTCACTATGGGGTCCACAACCTTTCTACCATGATCAGTCCCCAATGAAGAAATAAATATTCACAAACCAAAATAAAGGATTTCATGAATGCCTAACTAAAAAACCTTCACTCCTCCAGCAGCGACTGGCAGTTACACACAGACATGCTCTCAGCATGATTTGGGTTGTGTGCTTGGGTTTGCACTAAATGTGTCTGAGGACATTCAATGTTTTCGGTTTTTAGGATCAGCTTCATTTTTGCTATTGACTTAATTACTTGTCCAAGATTCAGTAAAGGTTTGGGATGGGATGAATATGTTGACAGACTTTAGGACATAGCCCCCGAACTAAGCAGCTACTGGATTGATCAGTCGGGTCTCAATATTTTGATGTTATGGAACATAAACAGAGGAAGTCTTCTTTGCAGTAGTCATTCTTTTAAAGGAAATGCAACTGATAGTGAGACTGAGAACTTGGGGACTGACAAAAAAGCCATTGCATACATAGTGACTAAACAATTCTGCAGGTATTACATTTTGCAGAATGCATTTCATTCAACAATAGCAGAAGGACTCATCCACCAACGGGTTCTGTAGACAGACATTATAACTCTGGTCCTGTTGGGTGCTATTCTGATTCACTTATCGTTTGATTGCTGTGCACTCTGAAGAAAACTGCACTGAGAATGGGGGTGCGTTTGGCTGGCTGACATATACCAAAGTAGAAGTTGGGGGGAGGTGAGAGTTGATGTGCTGCTGCCTACTGGGACCTTCTTTGCTCTCTCTCCCCATATGTTACCTCACCCCAGTGTGGTGCAGTTTGTTGCTGTGCATTGTGGTGCAAATATCTTGGAAACTGTGCATCCTAGGGCCTGGACCTCGAGTCATGTTCCTCATGCCGGGACCGGCCTTCTACGACCACATTGATGTTTTGCTGATTTCAGGCAACCTTCTCGTGTGTGAAGGTGGTGAAATCTGGGGAAAGGGATGGGGTGTCCAAATGTCATGTAGCCAGTAATGCCCAGAGGCTCCTAACAGGTAACTATGCACAGTTTTGTGCAGATTGATGAAACAGTGTGGAATTGCATAAGGAACAGCGCTTTGCCAAGCCACAAACGCACAAACACATTTTGACTTGTGCTGAAATCCAGGGTGCGGTGTTCAAATGTCAAGTAACCAGTAATGTCTAGAGAGTCCTAACATGTAACTATGGAAAATTTGGTGCAGATTAGTGAAACGGTGTGGAATTGTATAAGGAACAATGCTTCGCCAAGCCACAGACCCACAAACAAATGTTGACTTGTGATGAAATCCTGGGGACAGGCTGGGGTGTCCAAATGCCATGTAGCCAGTAATGTTTGGAGGGTGCTAACAGGTAACTATGCAAAATGTGGTGCAAATTGGTGAAACGGGTTGAAATTGTATGGGGAACAATGCTTCACCAAGCCACAAACCCAAAAACACATTTTGACTTTTGCTGAAATCTGGGAAAAGGAGTGGGGTGTCCAAATGTCATGTAGTCAGTAATGTTTGGAGGTTCTTAACAGGCAGCTATGCTAAATGTGGTGCAGATTGGTGAAACAGCGTGGACATTTGTAAGGAACAATGCTTCACCACAAACAAAATATTCACTTTTATATCTATAGGTAGATACATTAAACCTTATTTATTATGCAAGCATTTAACTATTCATGTGTTTGCTTAATCATTTACTTCAAGGGATTTACATACCATTGATAACATATGTCACAGGGCTTCCTAAGAGAACTTCAAATTCTACAAAATAATGCTTCGAGAACTGCTTTAAACATTCCTAAGAGATAACATATCTCAGATGTTAGAAATACCAAGTGGCTATACATTAAGGATAGGATTTAAATTCAAAATAGCTTACATCACCCACAAATGTCTAAATAACGCTGCCCCACAATACCTCCAAGAAAAAATCATCAGAAAATCGTCCTGTCCCTCTACCAGATATGCTCAGTCCTACTGCATTACAGTTCCTAAATTCAACTTGAAAAGAGCAGGTGGGATCAGTTTCCCGGTACAAGCTGCCCAATAATGGAATGCCCTCCCCTTGCACCTATGAACTGACCAGACATTCCTACATTTATGGAAAAACATGAAAACCTTGCTTATTTCTAACGACATCTGAATGCTACCTTGAATGGTATTGTTGTATTGTACCTTACTTGTAAACTGCCTGTAATGTAAATAGTACCATCACACCTGTAATTATCCTGTACTGTATATAAAAACAGCATATTCTTGCTGCGCCCAGATACCCTCGGGTGAGGAGCTCATTAGTTTAGTTTAGTTTTTAGTTTAGTTTGTTTATTTGTATAGCACAGCCAAACCCTGGGGTAACTGGGTGCATTATCCTTATGAAGCGGCAAGGTTACAGAGGTTTCACATATGATAGACAGGAGAAGACGTTAAATACAATAAACAGTGTGAGGACCAGGTTACAGGATGATCCGTGTCAGTGAATAGCATCAATTGTTACAAAAAGGACTGGGTTACAAAGTGGTCCAGGTCTATGAATAAGACAGGGATACAAGATGAAAGAATTTGCCGATGGCAGATAACAAGCTTTTGCTGAGTCGGGAATAGAGCCTTCACCTTGGCTCTGAATGACCAAAACGCAGAGTTAGCTCTAAATTCCATGGGAAGTGCGTTCCAACATTTTGCTGCTAGCACAGGGAAGCTTGCTCCCCCTGCTATTTTCAAGTTAAACTTTGGAATGTTTAGTTGGTGCAGATAAGGGGATCTGGCTGGTCTGATGTGCTGTGTCTGGTGAATTTATCTGATAAGTAACGTGGGGCTGTCATGGATAGGCATTATCGTTAGAGATGCCATGACGACCTAGCCAACGGTCAGAACAGCCGTGCAAACAGGCACACTGGACACTCCCACACCAATCCACACGAAGAACATATTCAGTGCTATGACGTAGGTGACGGACACACCCACTGACGCGCGTCTTTATTATTTTTCACATAGGTTTTTCAAATGCAGAAACGCAAGACGCACAACAAACTCATCTAAAATGCTTGCTGACGCTTCTCCTAACCCATGCATTGCAATGAGAAATATAACGAAGATATGATACTGGGGATAAAGCAATATGACACCGTAACTTAAAGCGCCGTGCATCAAACATCCCCACCTATGCACCAGGCCCGAGTAGGCCGCAAGCAAGAGCCTCCACGAACATTGAACGAGCAAGAGTACAATTGCTGACCCTGCAGAATGAGCCGGCGAGAACAGACAGCCAAGGGAGCAATGTTGCAAACTCGCATACCACAAGCCGAAGCCAAGGTCACACCTGCAAACTAAGCCAGACACACAGTGGAAAATGCAACATTAAATGTGCAGAATTCTGCCTCAACTGCAGTCTCTCCTCACGTGACCAAGCCGAACCTGACAGGGTGCAAGGCTCAGGAGGAAGGAGGCGCCTGGGTCCCACGTTTTGAGACACAGGCAGCAACAATGAAGCGACTCAATTGACATCTGCAGCGGTGGGAGTAGTCTGCTCTCAAGCTTAGGAACAAACCCACGCATTGTCTGCACAAACACATAGTTATACATTGTTGCAAATGGCAGGTGCACTAAGAGCTGGGAACAACGATGGTCCCAAGCTGGGGGGCTCGCGAGTGGACCAATCAGAACATGGGGCACTTATCACTGACGCCATTAAAATTAGCCAATCATCAGGGGGTCTTCATGTAACAATTTTCATGTATCTAATAGAAGGGACAACCCAAGTATACCACCTGACTGACCCTTAACCACTAACAGCGTTCTCTATACGTATGCTATACTAACCCTACCACTCGAGGAACCAATCGAGAGTGACGATAGGTTTTTTGCTAACTTTCCCAGGTGACGCAAGTAGCGTGTCATACTGAGGTAAAAAGGGCCTGCGAGCCCCACGAATTTTGAGAGAGAGTCAGGACGGACGCGTACGATCCTTGACCCATCCCTGCCGTTGTTTAATAAACAGCAGAACCACCTTGCTTCTTGCGTGTGCCTCATACTCATTTTTGGGATACGCGGGAGGAGTTGGGCCTCCCTGCCCGGGGGTCCGCGGACGGTCCAGCAGACCCCGGGAGAATTCCCCCCGACAAGTTGGAGGCACTGCTGAGATCTGTTTAAGATCTGCTTTTTATTTTATTTTTCTGAGTGCTCTCATTGCGAGGAGGCCCGGCCCCCTCTGCTGCTGCCCCCTTTTTGAGGACCATCGCGGAACTGCGAGAAGACCGGACAGCGCAATCCGGATATTGGCCTTCGGGAGCCGGTTGAGAAGTATCCCACCCGCGGTTGGCGAGTGTCCAGACGTGGTCCAGACGAGGGGAGTTGGCGAGCCGCTTGGAGGGGTGCACGCGGTCGAGCGGCCCCGCATAAAGAGAACTTGGTGAGTATGCCACGCCCAACAAGCAATGTGAAATTGTAAGGGAGGGGGAGGGAATAGAATACGGGAGGTGGGAGGTGTTACACAGGTGCGCGGCGAAGGTTTGATAAATTAGTGTTGAGGGTGAAGTGAATGGTAGCTGGACAAGTGCGAGAGCAGTCCGCTACGTTACGGAAGAGAAGGGGGCGGAGCACGAAAACATCCCATGCGGCAGCTCGTAGACACTGATTGGCCTAGGTCGCGACCACCTGTAACGGTGTGTGTGTGTTCGGTTTCCTACGATTTGGTGATTATTGATCAATGAGTAGACGAAGATCCCTATTGATCGAGCAGAAAACTCGATAGATAGATGGCGTTTCCCTGTAGGTGGTAGCTAGCTGGTTGCCTAATACGGAAGATAATTTGCTGGTTAAGCCCTCCTGTCGAGGGGCATATCACACGCGAGGCGACGCAGCGTGTGCAGTCTGATTATATTGTTGATTACCTTGTTCCAGGCGTGACAAGAGGACAGCTGTGGGGTTAACGGGGGTAGATTGCAAGCGTATTTCGAACTTTTAAAAACATGTAAAGAACTTACCAGTAGTTTTGGAAGAGATTGGTGACGTCACCAGTAGGGCTTTCATAGGATATCTCGAACACAAGGCATTTTTCGGAGAGTGGTGGGGAAGAGAATAATGGAAAGGGAGTGGAGACGGAGATAAACGGTAACAAGTAGATCGGGGCAAGGTGAAAAGGGGGACGTGGCCGCGCACGGAGAACGCCGGCCACAACAAGTGAAGAAAGAGGAGGAGGGGTAAAACAAAAGTGGGACGGCTGTATAAGAACATCGCACAGGGCATGCAGCCGCAGGGGGCTACGTGCGCCTCGGCCGTAGGGGGTCGTAAAGGTGTTCGGTAAAGAGAGAAAAAAAAAAAAAAAGAAAAGAATATACAAATGCAAATGCTATATTTTACTATTTTTCCTTAGCGGACAATCGCAAGTCCCCAAAATTACGGGGCCAGGTAAAGATTTAAGATTGTATAGCGTACACTGTTAGCAAGATAACCGCTACCTAATAGGGGTAGGATAACAAGTGAAGTGCTACTATGTCATACGGGACAGGATCGGGAGGGTGGGGGAACACCCTCACTACCCCGCTACAGCATATATGTAAAACACTGTCACCCCATAGGGAGAAACTGATCAAATACAGCATAGAATGGACACAGGGGATGGACAACAAAATGACGACACCATGGCCACCTAATGGCAGTTTCGATCCATATACCCAACATTCACTATTAACCCATCTGCATAACACATACAAGGGGAAGAAGTTGACACACCACGTGGATGTGTTTAACTTATGGAGGATGTTCCAAGGGTCCCAACCAGGACCAAACGGAATGTTCACTATGGGGGAAACAACGGAAGAAAAGAAGATTAAGGAGGAAGGAGAGAATGGGGAAAAAGAGAGTGAAGACACACAGAACACGGGGAACGGACAAGAGGTAGGAGAAAAGAGTAACAACCTAAACGAAAAGGAAATAAAAAAGGAACAGAGCGACGATATGCCCCTAGCAAAGGTAATGAAAACGGAGGAAGGGGGGTTATATCCTTTAACAGAACTACGAGAAATAGTAAGAGAACAATTAAGGGCGGCTGAGGAGTACTCGAACCCAGCATATAGCCCGCCACCATATACAGCTACAGGTGGCCACACGGGAAGGGAGCAGACTAGTACGACGGGATAAGCTCATACGAAGATGCCCGCAGGGGAGGACTGGCGAAGAACAGATCGCGGCAATAGGACATGATGAGTGGGTAGCTGCGCAGGTATTATTAAAATTACGAGGTTCATTAACAGGAGAAGAGAAGGAGGTAGTAAGGAAAATGGACGAGGATAATACCAGAAAGAGTGAAATGAAAGGGGAAGAGGGGAAAAGAAAGGAGGAAGAGCTGTTACGACAAAAGGAAGAGATTTTGGAGGAACAACTAGCAGAATTAAGGGATGAGCAGAATGCACTGATCAAGCAGCTTGAGAGAGAGGAAAGAGAGAGAGCACGGGAAAGGAAAGAAAGTAAGAATGAGTTGGAAAAAATGAGGGAACGAACTGAGGAGCAAAAGAGAGAAGCCGAAAGGGTAAAGGCAGCAGCAGAAAGGGTATCCAGAGCAGCACTGCGTGACAAGAAAAGAGAGGAAGAAGAGAAAGAAAAAGAAATGGAAATATGGAAGAGGAGATTACTATCAGAAACGAAAAAGAAATACGAAGAAGCGAGGATGATAGAGAGTATATTAGAGCGGGAAAGAGCGAGATGGGAAAGGAAGAGAGACGAAGAAAGGATATTGGAAAAGATGAGTAGTGAACTAATGGAGGAATTAATAAAGAAAAGAGAGGAAATTGGTAGAGAAATAGCGGAGATAAAAGAAGGGGAAAGAGAAGATAGGAGAGGGGAGAGTGAAGTAAGGAGGTATGTACGCAGGAACACAAAAGTAGCCACAACATCAGCACAAAGGGGAGCAATTGGTAAAGAAGAAACGGGAGGAACAGATCAAATAGACTTAAAAACAGTAACGATCAGGGGGAAAAAGACAGATTGGGGGTTGTCACTCCTGGATGACTTTTGTAGTGAGGAAGAAGAAGGAATGGAGAAGGAAGGAAGAAATAGTGAAAGGGAAAGCCTAGATAAATTATACATCACCCGGACAAATAGAGAATCACCATGGGCCTGCAGGAGAATGGAAGAACTGGAGGGAAGTGAGGGGGAAGAGCGAGGAATGGCGGGAAGGCAGACACGTGCAGCTACACCCTCATCATCCCGTCCAACATGCTCCACCACCCCACACTCATCCCGTGCAACATGCCCACCTACACCCGCACCCGCCCCTCACGAACTGAGACCCTATGCAGGAAGGCTTAGAGATCTCCCTGGACGAAGGCAGGAAGAACGAATACACATGCCCACATCAAATAAAGGAAACGATAAAAGAAGGGGAAGAGATGGAGGAGAAACAGTTACGAGCAGGGGAAATATGGACACAATTGGCGATGTAGACGACACAGAAGAAGAGGAGGGGTACACGGACTCGACTTTCGGGAACCCAGGGGGTCAAACAGGACACAACTTAATGCCACTTCTGGAGAGGGGAGGGTTTAGACCACAATACGTCTCTTGGAAGCATGCAGACAAAGAAAATATAAAGTGCAGGCTCCCATCATTAAGTGGAGGTGCGGGAAAATGGATATATGAAATGGAAAAACACACCGCAGGACAGAAACTGGCAGTGGGGGATGTAAAGGGCCTCCTAATATCAATATTGGGGGATGCAGCAGATGACATCTGGAAGAGAGCAGGCTTCCCCGGGGTCACAATAACAAACACATCACACGATGGGGCACCATTCGCAAACTGCAGACATGCATTATGGCAAGCGCTGATGGTACAGTACCCAGACACATCAGACATAGGAGCAATTACATCACGCAAGATGCATGAGAATGAAGATCCTGTTGATTATATCCTGGAAATTCAAGAGAAGTGGCGTATGGAAACTAGAGAACAATGGGACAAAACGCCCGCATTATTTTATCATACACTAATACAAGGGCTCCCAGAAGTAGTTCAGAAACAACTGAAGAAGGTAGTGGGGATGGAAGCAAAAGCATTGCCAGAAATACAACTGATGATAGTAGATCATTGTAGGACATGGCAAGAAAAGATGAAACAAAAGGAAGAGGATAGAAAAGCGGAAGAGGCTAAACTGGTACAGAAAAAACTTACTAAATACACGATGGAAGGTGCACTAATAACTACACCTACAACAATGACTCAAAACCCCACACAGTAGTGGCTGCACAAGATCCCTTCCAAATCCACCACCCCAACCATACACGACTAACATGGGAGGAGGATACTCAACGCCAGGAGCTGGATATTATAATTATAACAGGGGAAGGGGAGGAATGATGAGGGGGAGGGGATACGGCTATAACACACAACAGCAAGGGGGAGGATTCAGAAATTTCTACCCCACCGGGCAACCAGTATGCCAGGACAATTCAGGGAGCTTCTCATGGCAGAACAGGGAACCACCGGTATGTTGGATTTGTGGATTACTAGGGCACATGTCACGCACATGTAGAATGATACCCGGCACACCATCATGGGGAGAACAGGGACAACAAGGGCCTACAAGGGAACAGCAGGGCATCCAACAACAGCAGGCACTGCAACCGGGAGTTGTGCAGCAACAACTAGTAACACAACAACAGCCACAGACATATTCACTACCACAACAACAGGTGGCGATAACAAAACAACATCAAGTGCAGCAAGTACAGCAACCTGCCCAAATTCAAGACCATAAAATAACATCTACCAATACACAACTACAGCAAACACAACTGGGAAGGGTGACGGTCCTGGGACACAACCCTTACACAGGAAGTGGTCAATCATTATACCCACAATAGGACAGCCCACAGACGGCCTTGGTGTGTCCCATCCTGTCGGTAACACCTAATAGTGCGGAGGAACCACGCATAGAGGTAACGATAGGTGACAAAAAATTGTCATTCCTTGTTGACACCGGGGCGACCCGGTCTTGCGTAATGGAAGGTAAATTTAAGATGTCAGGTGAGGCCATGAACACCCAAGGATTCTCTGGGGCTGGGGGGTGGTTCCCTTTACTGATAGCTTTCCCTTATCGATAGGGGATTATGACATGTCCGTCCCGCTTTTATATTCTAGGGACTCACCAGTAAACATACTTGGGAGAGACATAATGAGCAGGTTGAATATGACGATCTCCTTTACGGAAGACGGCATAATTTGCTCCACTCCTGGAATAAAAATGCTCACTGCACGGCAAATTATACAAGCATACTGTGGACAGACAGTGATTAGGGCTGAGCCAGTAGATGGCGAACTGTTCCAGTATGGAACAGACATGGCATTCGCATGGATGCCAGGAATAGAAGGAAAGATCTGGAGGAGGCCAACAGCCTATTTGTTTAGACCAGAAACACCAGCCAATGAACCAGAAGGAAAGGTGATTTCAGTGAGCATGGAGAGCATTATGGCAACTGCTGATTATATCGCAGTACTTGCCCAAGACAGGGAAGGAAGAGCATGGAGGGCAGTAATAGCCCTAGCTGAGGGATGCAGGCTCACCCAGGTGTCAGACGAGGAGCTCTTTTCAGAAGGAAAGGAAGAAGGTGAAATGGTATTTATGATGAGTGTGGACATATGGCTAAGAGTGACATACAAACAAGTGGCACAGAAAATTGCAATGGCACTTGAAGCACCAACATCCACTTCAGTTCCCTTCTTTGAGGAGGATATGGCAAAAGTCCCAACATCATTATGGACTACTAGTCCCTATGACGTGGGGTGCATAAAGAGTATAGGGGGAGTAAGAATAAAATTGAAAAAAGGTGCAATACTCCCTAGAGTGAAGCAATACCCACTATCAAAAGAGGCAGATAAGGGCATATATGAAACAATAACGGCCCTTATAAATAATGGCATATTGGTACCATCAGAATCACCATGTAACACAGCCGTATATCCAGTGCGCAAAGCTAAAGGAGGGTCTTGGCTTTTCATCCAGGACCTCAGGCCCTTGAACAACATAGTGGAAGCAGAATACCCCATAGTAGCAAACCCGGCCACAATATTGTGTGGCATTCCAGCAGAGGCATCACGATTTACAGTGATTGACCTCAAAACTGCCTTTTTCTCAATACCCCTGCATCCAGACTCACAAGATCTAACAAGCTTCACGTACAGAAACACAAAATGGAAACACACCAGATTGCCACAAGGGTACTGCGAGTCACCCTCAATTTTCAACAGAGTAATACAAATGGACTTGGGAAACATTGAATTGGAAAGCACAGTGTTGCAGTATGTTGACGATATAATAATTTGCAGCACAAGCGAAAGAAAAATGCAGAGAGGACTCATTGAAGATGCTGACAATATTGGCTGAAAAGGGTTACAAGGTAGACAAAGAAAAGTTACAGTACTGTCAGGAACAGGTACTATACATTGGTCAGCTCATATCCCAATACGGAAGAAAGATCGCGCCACAAAGAGCACAGGCCATATCAAAA
This sequence comes from Ambystoma mexicanum, assembly GCF_040938575.1. NCBI lineage: Eukaryota > Metazoa > Chordata > Amphibia > Caudata > Ambystomatidae > Ambystoma > Ambystoma mexicanum. The sequence continues at coordinate 756,432,196 of NC_090922.1, read as the reverse complement.
ACGCCATTGCCACAAACAGTGAGGGAACTGCAGCAGTTCCTGGGACTGTGCAACTACTGTAGAGCATGGGTATTTGATTACAGCTCATACATAGGACCCCTACTTGAGGCATTAAGAGAAGCTAACAAAGGGGAGAAAAAATTGGGGCGGACAATGGAAATGAAAGAAGCCTTTGATGAACTGAAAGATGCAATATCAACTGCTCCGGTACTGGCCACCCCAGATTATGAACGACAATTCTTTATATTTTCACATTGCGACTCAGCAGTAATGAAAGCAGTGTTGGCTCAAAAAACAAGCATGGGTTACAAACCAGTAGCATTTTACAGCGGTCACTTGGATCCTGTAATGTTAGGACATTTCCCTTGCGAACAAGGTTTCGCCGCAGCTGCCTTCGCGGTAGAGAAAGCATCATCAAATACAATGGGGTGCCCAACCACACTATTTGTGGAACATGCACTATTTGCAATATTGAACAAGCCTAAGTCCACACTAACCACGCAGATGGCGTCAGGTTATGAGATCATCTTATCTAGACCAGAATTATCAATTGTTAGATGCAGCACAGTTAATCCTGCAAGGTTTATAGCGGAAGTCATTGAGGAAGGCGACTATGCACATGATTGTACGCAAACTACCGAAATGTACTCATGTACTAGGAAAGTTGAAGAGGACGCGCTAGATGGAGGAGAGCTCTTGTTCATTGATGGGTCATCAACAATAGACCAAAGTGATGGGATAAGGAGAACTGGGGCAGCAGTGGTAAAAATGTCAGAGGAATTGGTGTATGTGGCGGTGAAATGCGTACAATTACCACAACATTACTCTGCTCAAGCAGCAGAATTGGTTGCACTGATCTTGGCGTTGAAGGAAAGCTTTGACAAAAGAGTGACTATATATTCTGACAGCGCATATGTCACGTCTACTGTCCACTCAGGATTGTCTAAATGGAGGAGAAGAGGGTTTAGGAGAGCATGACGGCACCCCAGTGCAACATGCTCTCTTGTTAGTTGAGTTAATTGAAGTAATAAATGATCCCTAAGAACTAGTCTTGGTCAAATGTCTCGCACATACTAACGGAGAAGATCATATCTCAAAAGGAAATGCAGCAGCAGACGCACATGCGAAGTATGCCGCATATTTTGGTGAGATATGGAACCCCCCTGAGTCAGAGAGAGGGAGAGGGAGGGGGATAGCTAAAGAGATGTTGATGAGAGAAGGGTACACCCATCTCCCAGCCACACAGATAATGGAGTTACAAGCGGCTGCACCAATGGCAGAAAAAGAAATATGGGTAAAAAGAGGATATACAATGTCGCCAACTGACGCACTATGGCGCCAGGGTAACACTGGAAAGATGGTAATGCCATTGGCACTATTGAACACCGCCCTGAGCCAACTCCACCACCCAGCCCACACAGGCAAGGAAGTTATTGCAGCACGAATTAGGGAAGATTGGTTCTGTCCCGAGTTAAATTCCCATGTGACAAATTTTATCAGCAATTGTCTCACATGTCAACAGTTTACGGCCGGTCACACGCTGAAAGTGACAAAAGGTACTATACCCCGGCCAGAGGGACCTTTCCTGCACATCCATATTGACTACGTTGATATGATCAACGTATGTCAAGGAAATAGGTATATGATTGTAGTAGTATGCCCATTCTCCAGGTGGATTGAGGCAGGACCCTGCTCACCTCCAGATGCATTTATAGCAGCTAAATTTCTAGTGAGGGAGGTTTTCCCCAGGTGGGGAGTGTGCGAGGTACTGCGGTCGGATAACGGCCCGCTTTTCGCTAATGAGATGTTCCAGCACATCACATCCTTACTGAACATCAAGCATAAATTTGCATGTGCATATCACCCGCAGGCCAACGGTATATGCGAACGCCTGAATGGCCTACTGAAGGAGGCAATTGCAAAGATACAGCAAACAAGAAAGAAGATTTGGTTGTATTGCCTTCCGCTAGCTCTATTTGAGCTGAGGAATAGACCAGGCTCCGACCACCACCTCACTCCTCATGAGGTGGTGACCGGACGTCAAAGGCGCCTTCCTCTAACGCCAACATCAAGGGCATTCACAGACTATGAAAACACTGCAACTATTCTTGGTGAAGAAATGTACCAATATGTGTCTTCTTTGATTACTAGTGTAGTGTTTGTGTCTCAACAGCTCGAGCGCACGGGGGGGCGGGTCTAAGAGTTATCAACAAGAAGACGAGGACCAAGGATCAGAAAAGGAAAAACTGTGCAAAATTGCTAAAGGTGACCACGTGCTGCTCTGCAATTTCAATAGAAAGTGGAACAGTCCACGCTTAACTAGTCCCCACCTTGTAGAGGAGGTATCTACGAGAGCAGTAAAGTTGCAGGATAAGCGTGCTTGGAATCACCTACACGACGTAAAGATCTGCAAACTCCAGACCCGCCCTAGAGTCACCGACAGGGCCATTGGAAGAACAGCGTCACCCACGGAGGAAGAGACTTCTACCACAGCTGACGACATAAGTGTCTCCATACCCTGCCACCCCTCAGATATCCCAGAGACAACTACTAAAATAGAAACTGGTAATTGCCATACCGCCCACCCCATGGTCACACGATCAAAGAGTAAAGAGACTTCCGCCAGTTGAACCCCAAACCCTCTGCCATTCGACCTCCTACCCACTACAGTAACCACCCAATTGAAGGACATTGTTTTGCACATATACACATGTAAACACTTGAATGTTCTCTTTTTTCTTTCTCGCACATGCAGGTACCGCATATTATTGTATTGCTAAGAAAACAGATAACTAATAAAGTTCATTGCCCAGGAGTAGATGCTACCCTCAGATGATAACCACCCTGAAGCCCTATCACACCAATTTGTTATCACATAAAAATGCCAAAGTACCTAAAAAGAAGGAGGGTACGTGTCTACTACACAGCATTTATCTTGGCCATAGAACAATCAATGCCCCATCTTCACCAACACTTGCCTGCCCTAAGAGACAGATCGCTTAGATTGGCGTGGGAACAGCTCTTCGCCTGGGCACTGAACGACTACTTGATAGGGAGAGCTTGAAAACAACAACTAACACTAATAACAAGCATATTGAGAATTTTCAGGTGGGCAACTTTAACGTCGCAAGAATAAGCTGCCGGACTGCAGCAAGGTAAGAGCAAAATGCCGGTGAGACCAGCTTCTGTAATAAAGATGATAGGGATTTTGATGATCACTGGGTTTTTGGCTGCCTCTGTATGGCAGAAAAGCTATGCTATCAAAATTTTGGCTGTACCCAAACCTAACATACCCCCACCCACAGCTGCAACAGGTGTTACGTCAGGTGGTACTAGCAAGCCTCCACATAAGGGAAATAGAGTTAAACGTAGCACATACTCAGATAATAAAGGTATTGATAATTACAAAACAGATTCAGCACACGTCTCGAACAACATGTGGTACCAACACATGACCCAAATAGGTAAGCAGACAACAGAAGATAGCTGCTACGTCTGCTCATTGATCCCATACGCCATGAGCGCTTCTCGAACATTCGTTGCCACGGAAATAGATGAAAAGACAGCACGATGTATAATATACCTGGCACTGTTCCAAACGAAAGGGAGATTTCAAGGGGCGGTGGTGAAATTGGTGTGGAAAACGCGAGACAAGTATCCATACGAAAACAACTTCCTCAAGACTTATTTGAGTTACCACAAAAGCAGTTTGCATGCTGAAGCATTCAGATACGTGACAAGTGGTCCTGAAAAGGGAGAAACAAAGAAAGTAACACTACAATACCTACCATGTGACTGGTACGCCACTGAAGTTCCTGGTAAACAAGGATGTTGGGAAAGACCACTGGTAACAATAACAGGAAAGGTGTACATGGACAACAAATGGGACATAGGAGTGATTGGCAGCAACATGGTAACAAGAGAAAATATTACAACTATTGATGAACACAATAACATGTTGGACGATTTGGGGCAAGTACGTACCCATGATGACGTGGATGGAGAAGGATGAAGACCCAATAAGCATACTGCCGCTGTCTGCACCTAAGATATGCTACCAACATAGAGGAGAAGTGGACGTGGGATACAACACCAACTGTGCAAGCGTGACAGAGTTACCTGAGGGGGGAGCAGGAACAGCAGTATTAATGGACCATTACTGGGCCTGCGGAAACAAGGTGTACCACACACTGCCCCCGCTGTGGAATGGTATATACACAATGGTACACGTTAATGTACCATCACTAGTGGTGCCCCAGAAACATGTGAACATGGTGAACTTCCCTAAAATGGATGAAGGAAACAAGAGGAAGAAGAGATCTGTAAAACCTCAGAAGGGGTCAGAGAATGAAAACAACAACAACAACAATGTCCTGAATAGAAAGAAAAGACAAGGAGAACCTCTGAAAGGAAATTACCTATGGGGAAGGTCGGAAACAGCACTCACTTCAATCCCACCAGAACACAGACTATTCAGCAGAGCAGCAATGTTCTTCTCGTCAATAATACATCCGGGACTACAAGCTTACGCAAACGCAAAATGGCTCCAGATAACTCGATGGGAGCTAATGATGACAATTAATTCTACAGTAAATGGATTCAACGCAATAAAAGAGCAACTGCGAGCAGTGAGGATGGTAGCACTACAGAACAGATATGTATTAGATCTCCTTACAGCAATGGAAGGAGGAGTTTGCGCAAAGATAGGACAATCATGCTGCACATTCATTCCTGCTAACGATGCTGACAATGGTACACTGACAGAAGCAGTATCACAACTGGCCCAGATGCACTCCAAAATGATGGAAGAAAGTAAAGGAGTGAAGAAGGATGACAGCTGGTTTTCAATGTTATGGTCATGGATGCCATCTTGGCTGTCGGACGGACTGAAGATTATAGTTGGATGCATACTACTGGCTGGAGCTGCACTGATCATAATAAGATTTTGGAAGGCCCGGAAGGCACGCACTACAGACGAAATGATCGAAATGATTGGTATGCACCCCTTGATGCCGACAGATGATGACCAGCACACAGGCACAATAATAAAGGAAAGAGAAAAACTGCGCAAACAGATCATCACCAACCACCTGGACCCACCATCTGTGAAGCTCGAAAACCCAAGAAACCCAAGGAGCTACATAGGGAAATGGGTATACTGCACACCTGGAGGAACCTGTGTATATATGTATTGGTCATTTGAAGACCATGTCAACCACTATGGACACTTGGGAGGAGTAACTAAAATATGGAGAGTAAGAGGAGATTAGGAAAAAGATATGTTTGTGGTCGACAAGTCGACCAGAGGGGGGACTGAAGTGGGAGAATGAAACAAAAGACTCCCACCAATCCCCTCTCGCCCCTGGCCTAGAGGATCGCGGCCCAGACACCCACCACGAGAGGAGTTTGCCTATCTACCAGATGACCAAATACCCTGGTACAGGAACATACGGATGTACCCACCAACCTGCCCATCAACCTGCCCTGCCCAAGCCGACACCTGCGGCATGGATGAACTCGACTGAACCATTCAACAGTAAATGAACACATCGTTAGAGATGCCATGACGACCTAGCCAACGGTCAGAACACCCGTGCAAACAGGCACACTGGACACTCCCACACCAATCCACACGAAGAACATATTCAGTGCTATGACGTAGGTGACGGACACACCCACTGACGCGCATCTTTATTATTTTTCACATAGGTTTTTCAAATGCAGAAACGCAAGACGCACAACAAACTCATCTAAAATGCTTGCTGACGCTTCTCCTAACCCATGCATTGCAATGAGAAATATAACAAAGACATGATACTGGGGATAAAGCAATATGACACCGTAACTTAAAGCGCCGTGCATCAAACATCCCCACCTATGCACCAGGCCCAAGTAGGCCGCAAGCAAGAGCCTCCACGAACATTGAACGAGCAAGAGTACAATTGCTGACCCTGCAGAATGAGCCGGTGAGAACAGACAGCCAAGGGAGCAATGTTGCAAACTCGCATACCACAAGCCGAAGCCAAGGTCACACCTGCAAACTAAGCCAGACACACAGTGGAAAATGCAACATTAAATGTGCAGAATTCTGCCTCAACCACAGTCTCTCCTCACGTGACCAAGCCGAACCTGACAGGGTGCCAGGCCCAGGAGGGAGGAGGCGCCTGGGTCCCACGTTTTGAGACACAGGCAGCAACAATGAAGCGACTCAATGGACATCTGCAGCGGTGGGAGTAGTCTGCTCTCAAGCTTATGAACAAATCCACGCATTGTCTGCACAAACACATAGTTATACATTGTTGCAAATGGCAGGTGCACTAAGAGCTGGGAACAACGATGGTCCCAAGCTGGGGGGCTCGCGAGTGGACCAATCAGAACATGGGGCACTTATCACTGACGCCATTAACATTAGCCAATCATCAGGGGTCTTCATGTAACAATTTTCATGTATCTAATAGAAGGGACAACCCAAGTATACCACCTGACTGACCCTTAACCACTAACAGCGTTCTCTATACGTATGCTATACTAACCCTACCACTCGAGGAACCAATCCAGAGTGACGATAGGTTTTTTGCTAACTTTCCCAGGTGACGCAAGTAGCGCGTCATACTGAGGTAAAAAGGGCCTGCGAGCCCCACGAATTTTGAGAGAGAGTCAGGACAGACGCGTACGATCCTTGACCCATCCCTGCCGTTGTTTAATAAACAGCAGATCCACCTTGCTTCTTGCGTGTGCCTCATACTCATTTTTGGGATACGCTGACGGTCCAGCAGACCCCGGGAGAATTCCCCCCGACAGTAGATTTGACCGAATTCGGTCACCGCCATTAGTTCGTAGACGAAGATACCAAACATGAAGAGCAGTGGTTGAAGGGATGGCCCCCTCAGCCTATGTTCGGTATTTTTGGCTTTGGCAGTTGCAGGGGTCTCCACGCTTCCTCAGCATTGGTGGCAGGGACCCTACAAAAAAATATAAGAAAAGGGATGCTACAGCATCAGATCCAACCCACGTTAAAGGGATGCATCTGGCACTGCAGGTTACAGGAGAGGCAGCGCATGGAGAAAGGTAAGTGGGGGGGTTTATGGGTGTACTGCTGGTTTGAGGGGACATGGGTTTTGGTTTTTTGTACCAAGGTAAAAACGTATTTGCAGCGTAAATTACTATAGTTAATTTCCAGTCACACATTCTGATTCAGATGATTTTGTTTTTTTAGTCATTTTTTAAAGGATTAATATTTGATTTTCATTTTCTATTGCCTTTTATACCATATGAAGACTACCTTACAAATGAAACATTCTTTTAGTCTTTATTCAGTTTCAATGGAAAGCAGAAATTCATTAAAAAAACCCACAGGTTCTTGGCAGTTGTCTTTATGTTTTTACCATAGACCAATGGTATCTGTAGGTTGATGAGATTTAAAAGTATGAGAGAGATGAGTGGACCAAATAATTCAAACAATTCTCCTATATACTAGTACGTGGAGTGGTTTACATCATCCTCAACTCCAAAATGTACAATCATGGAAATCCAAAAACCTCTTCTTGTTTGATTCATAAGGGGATAGAGCTGCAGGCTGGCAGGGAATTTTTATGAATTCATCAATCCTTCTTTTGGAAAGTTGCACTCCAATGATAAGCCGACCGGTTTCAGTGATATTCAAAGGTTACACCACTTTCATCAGGGCTGGTGAAGTCAGCATTGGATCATCAGCTGTCTTTGTAAGTTGTGATACAGCATAATTTGACTGTTTCTAGGAGGACCCACCTCATAGTCAGTGTTCCCCACTTGTATATGGTGATCCTTGATTCAAGAAGCATAACTTCAATCTTCCTGAAAAGGCTGTTCTTAGGTAAGCCAAATGTCATACAACCCAACAGGTTTTATGCTTCTAAATTAAACTTAGAAAGCTATCCTCTGTATTTTCCATGAGATTCAATTGTATCTTCTATGTCTTGTTTCCTTCCTCCTTTGATGCTGCTAACTTGGAAGATTTGATTGTCTTCCCCTCAGCACCCACATCCGCGTTAATTTCCGCCGTGATTTTGTACGTCGATCAAACAACCTAAATCCCTGAGGGATAACACTAAACTACTACACCACAAGAGTCCATTGCTGATGCTCTGTTATAACTTTCATAAGACTGGTGGCATATCTTTAAAATTCTATTGGGCCCCCACATATTCCTCTGGCCTGCCATGCACCCAGTAACACAACATAACATTTACAAACTTAATTCCACTAGAACATACAAACAATGCATTATTTATCATTCATTCAACACAAAGGTCAACACACATATGTCTCCACACACTCTCACTCACACACAAATGTACCCAGCACCTCCACAGACATGCACTGTGTTCACACAACATTTATATGTACATTTACAATAACACATGGAAACAGTGGCGCAACCTCCATTGAGCAGACCAGACTTTATCACCCCCTGATACCTGAAATTTTGGGCTATGTTGACTTGACCTAGCTGAACTATAATGCAGTTGCCGAAAGGACCGGATTCACTGGAATGACAGCAATTTGCCTGATTTTTCCTTTCATTCAAAGGCAGAAACCATTGGTTAATGCAGTACAGTGGGTGACCAAGTATAATTGGTGTAGATTTTTAGATGCCATATATCGTCAAACTTGGGTTCTGCACAGCACCTTATATGTCTATGTGCTAATATGTTTTCCTGTGTGCAAATGGCTCCAAGCAGGCGGGCACCGAGCGGCAGAGTCGCAAGGCGGTGGTCAAGCTTCCCCCCTCGTAGCTCTTTTAAGAGCCAGACTTGGACATTTGTCATTGGTACATCTCTCCCATTCGGCACCTCAAAGAGGGTGTCCAACAGCAAAAGTGCCCCACTGGCAGGACAATGTGTGCTGAGCAATTCCAGGACACCTTAACTCTTCCGAATGGTAGATGTGTCTCGCTGCCAGGACAATGTCTCAAGGATCTCTGGGCAGCTGAGGGTCCTCACGTTGCTCTGTATCAACAGAGTATTACAATGTGAGCCATTAGGCACTGACGGGAGGGAGGGGGTACTATTAGCAGGGACGTTCATCCCTAATGTGAATGGAAGGGAGTGAACAGAAGTGAGAAGGGTGCATAATGTTGCATGCTTTATGAAGTAATGACCATGAGCCTCATTACGAGAAGTGTGCTAGATGGTGGGATGACCTCCGCCTGAGGGTACGAAACATCCTGGCCAGCCATCTGAGGGAGGCCACGACCACAGGAGGGGGTGCCCTGACAAAACAAATGCGCTGGGAGGAGACCTGTAGTACCTTCATCCAGATGGAGTCCATCGAGGGCTTTGGGGAGATGCAGACGGGTGCCGCAACATCTGGAGATGGAGGTGAGTGACCCTGCAGACCCCAGTAGGGAAAACCATGACGTAGCACACGTGATCTGGAATAGAGTCTAGGCAAGGGAATGAATGTCCCAACACACACACACACATCAACATATCCATGTCCAGATGGAGGCCCAAACCCTGCCAAACTGAAATGCATGCTGAGTGCCAATACCATTACCAACTGACAGCCAACACACATGGACCATTTACATGTCATACATCACACAAACCCCAATACAACGGCGTGCCACCTGCCATGCAGCATTCCTGAATTGAGACATCACAGCTAATGCCAAAATGCCCTCTTCAAACTACCCTGTGTTACACACCTGTAAGATATGTATGCACGATAAATGAAAATCTCCACAGCACCATATAATGCAACTTGCATGTAACACCATCACTACCCACCCAGGCGCTGATATAGAAGATGCCAGTGAGGAACCAACCACAAGGGCATCCACGTCCCGGGCCAAGACAACTGCCACTGACAAAACCACCTCTGGGGCAGCCTCGCAGCCCACACCAAAACCCAGGGTGAGTGCTCAGGCCATGGCCGCACATGAGGGCCCCACATCTATGCCTGAGACCGGGACCACAGAGCTGGCAACACCAGTGGAAAGTGAGGCCAGTGGAACCCATTCGGCAGAAACAAGTTCCATGGGCGAGGCAGCAGCCACTGCCCCACTGAGCGAGATTGAGACTGGAGTGGAGGAGTATGTAGACGAGGATGGACTAATCCATGTGGCATGTCCATATTCCCCAAGCCCCCTGTCCACGCCCCAACCCCACACTCAGGCCACACCCACCAGCAGCATTGCAGATCCTGCACTACACGATTCGGACCTCAGCACCACCCCCGAGGCTAGCCCTGCCAATGCACGCCCGGTCATAGCACCCTCAACCACTGCTGCTCCCACCAACCTTAAGGCACGGCTAGCAAGGGTGGAGGCAAGACAGTACTCCATGCTGGACCTTGTCCGACAATATGTGGCGGAGGGAGAGGACATGAGGCGAGAGATAGCGCAGGCCATAGCGGGGAACAAAGCCGCCATTAATGCCTCTGCGGTGATGATGTGAGACAGTCTGGGGGCCGCCACGCAGGAGCAAAAACCCACACCAGCCGTGCCAATCACTGCGGCTTCCACCCCATCCACCACACCCCCATCCTCCACACCCGCTTCCTCTGCACCCTCCAGCCCTGTGCGTCAGACAAGACAGAGTGCGAGGCAGTCAGAAATGTTGCCCCGGACACCAAGAAAGCAAGGAAATAGTGTGGGTCAACAATCGGAGTGGGTTAGATGGTGTCGGTGGTGTATAGGTGTATACTGGGGTGTTCATTGGGGGCATGGGGAGTTCATTGGGGGTATGGGGAGTTCATTGGGGGGTGTGGGGAGTTCATTGTGGGTATGGGGTGTTTTGGTGTTGCGGGGGTAGGGAGTTAGCACATTTCTGTACTTTATATTAATACACCCGTTGTGTGAAAAACCATTCAATGCCTGGACATTGTTCATTTTGTGTGTATACATTTTATCCATGACAGTGCATAGTGCCCAACTCCCCACATTCCCTGTGTGCCTGTCCACATGGACCCAGTGTTCAGTGTAGTACTGACACATATTCATCAACATCCCTGTGGGTCAAAAGTATTCATCAAACAGCGATTGGCGTACTGCACGGCCATCTTGTGCATCATGTACTGGCAGGGGTGCTGCTTCTCCTCCGTCTTCATCCTCATCATCCTAACCCGGCGCATGCATGTCAAAGTCAGATGGCAGTGGTACATTTCTCCGGACGCACATGTTGTGCAGCATGACGCAGGCCATGGTGATCTTTGTGACCTTCTCGGGTCTACAAAGGAGTTCTCCACCAGACCTGCTTAGGCAGCGGAATCGCGCCTTCAACAGGCCAACGGTCTGCTCAATCACAACACGCATACGGGTATGGACCCGATTGTACTACTCTTCATGGCTGTTATGCGGATTCCTCCCGGGGGAAAGTAGCCACGGCTTCAAGGGATATCCTCCATCACCTGCATGGGAGTACAGAGAGGTCTGTGTGAGTCATTCTGAGCTGCCACCTTCAGGATTCACAGCCATGGCCACAGCAATTTGCTGGTGACATGCACGTTCCCCTGTATGTATGCACAAATATTATTTAGATGCATTGTATACTGCAATATGGTGTGCTAGTCTGCATGGCGTTGAACGGATGATACAGGGTGATTACTTGCATGCCAATGCAGATTTACTGTGGATGCAGGACGATGTCTTGCCTCCCATGATTGCTGTGTACAGTACTCTGTGCATTATCCCATTAGCCACATTGGCACTGTTTTAATCATGTTTGGTCATGCATTGCTTGACATACCCATGGTGGCCAGGTTGGGCATCTTACATGTTGTCATTGATATAAGGCATTGGTCCAATGTGTGGCAATGATGTGTCATGTTCGGGTTGGGAGGTTCAGGTCAGGAGTGTATAGCTATGTGTGCATTCTCCACTCACCGCCCATTCCCACCCTGGTGGAGTATGCATCCCCCCACTCATGGCCCAGTCAGGCAACTCACCAAGCAACTAGGCACGTCGTCCAGCATGTCGCTCCATGTGACGGGGTAGCGTGGAGTTACGCAGCACCATGGCATCATGTGTAGATCTGGGATATGGGGCGCAACAATGTGTGATGATCTTGCTGGAGTCACATACCATCTGCACATTGATGGAGTGGTATTGCTTGCGATTGCGGTACACAGCCTCTATGGCATGAGGGACTACCAATTCGACATGGGTGCAGTCGAGGGCACTGACACAATTGGGCATGCCTGCAAGTGCATGGAAGCCTTATTTGGTGTCGGCTATCTCCTGGGCAGTCCATGGTAGGGATATGTGGGTGTTAGCGTGCTTCAGGAGGGCATCCAGCACTTGGGTCAGCATGCGTGAAAATAGTGGTTGTGAAATGCCATGCAGCTAGCCCACTCTGTGCTGGTAGGTGCCTGTAGCCAGGAAGTGGAGCACAGACACCACCCTTAGTAGCAGGGGGATGGCAGTGCATATTTCTATGAGGCTGACGATGTCGTCATGTATCATGTCCACAATGGTGGTGATGGTGTCCTGGTCCAACCTGTACAGGTTGTGGATCTGCTCAGGGGTTAGATTGAATGGACTAGGTCTGATGCGAGGGATTGGTGGCTGCCTAGGAGGTACTACTGGCTGCACTGGTGGTAATTGCTGGCTCTGTCTCACCCTTCTCCTCCTGTGTCTCCTCTGTGCTGCCTGTGGCTGTGGCTGTGGTTGTTGTTGGAGTTGTTGTTGCTGTAGTTGTAGCAGTATAGGCATGTCCTCTAGCCCATGAGTGCAACAGCTAGTGATATCATTTTGGTGTGGGAAGGGGTGTGGTGTGTGAGTGTATTCCTTTTATGCTGGGTCAGGCTCCATTGACTCCACCTATGGTGATTGTGTGCACCTGTGGCAGTTGCCTTGACTGCAGGTTACTGTTTACGGGTGGTCAATATGCCTGTATGGCCGCCATCGTGCAGGCCCTAATTACCGCCTTCGGGATGCTGGTAATTGCATGCCCGCGTGAGTTGTGATGTCCTCCTATTACCGGCATCCCAGTATTTCCTCCGTGAAGGGGCGCCTGTACAGGCGCGAGCCGGTATGAAGGGGCATGGTACGGGCGGTGGCGGTATTGGCGGGTTGTCGCTTCGTAATGGCCCGGACACGTTAACGATGACAGTAATACCATTCCGCCTTCCTATATTCATTACCTTCATTCTCGTAATGAGGCCCTATGGCTTTAAAAACCAAGGAGGATTTGTTAGGCTCACATTAATCTGCATGATGCTATTCTGACTTTGCATGCAGAATGGGGAGAATGAAACTAAAGCCATACTCCCATTGCTCAACATATTTCTATGACAATGTATATAGTGTATGTTAGGTTTACTATGAAAGGCTAGTTTATTATGTAATGTGGTTTGCTTCCAATGCATTGCTATAAATAATTATATGTCATATGTATTATATAAATAATAAGCACATGAAATGTAAAGAAAAACCTTAATGAATATCTGTATCAACTAAGCCTGGAAAGATGTGCACTGTTGCTTAAATTGTCCACATCCCAGTTTCATCATTTAACCAAGTGTGTGATCCTGAGCAAATTATTTAATCACATTGTGACTAATCTGCAGCTCTGTGTTAAGCTCACCTGGACCCCACAGGGGTGTCGATCGGACCCGGACAGCTGCGGTCTCCGTCAACGTGATGCGTAGTGCAGAGATGACTGTCTGGACTGGCCCGCCTAGTCTTGTCTGCTGGACCCGAAGAAGTTTTTTCCCGCAAGTGGAGACAGGGATTAGCCACCTGTGGGTTTTAATGATGGCCTCCCAACTGTTCTCGCTCTCCCCCACTAATCACCTCCGATATCCCCTTTGTAACCTCACCTTATGTTTGTAAAAGATGAGTTCTCCATCCTGCGTGTCTTGCAGGGGCGCGTAGATACCAGTTACTTCACTGGTTTGAAGGCGTTGGGAGAGTTCCGGTAAGCATTGACTCTGAAGTCCCAGGCGGGATTGGTAAGTATCAAGTTCAAAGAGTTCAATGTGCCCGATGTTCACTCTTGTCCCCTTCCTTCCTTAAGTTGCAACTGAGTTTGTGAGAACAAGGTCTCGTAGCTGCTTCTGGCGTTCAGGTAAGAGTCTGTGTTACCCAACGCTGTCCGGTAACTATTACATGCGTTAACGTGTTGTTTTTCCCCCTCTTTACAGATGCGGCATATGAAGATATGGAGAATAATACCGCCGGGGTTAATCAGGTAAGTCTATGGTGGTAAGAGGTATTTGTTGATTCCCTTGGCTCACCTTGTTATTCTTGTGCCCCTAGGTGCCGGAGTACGGTGAAGAAATGATGGAGACAGTGCCGGATCGAAAGATGCTGTGAGAACTGGTGAGTATGGCGCTGTGCTGGAGCTGGCGAAGCGACGCGTGCAGGACTGTTGTACTTCCAGGTCGGGAGATGAAATGGATCCGGAATCAGGTGAGGAATTTGAAATAAGTTCATTTTCTAACCTTGTCCTTTTCTTCCTCTTTATTCTAGGAGCTCCGGATTAGAGGCGGGCATGGCAGAAGACTGGATGCTGGCTGCAGGCACAGTGAGAGTCACGCTGCTGGATGCAGAATAACACGAAGCATGTGCTGCTGTTCGGGCGTGGTTTAAAAAGCATCCAAAGTAGTCCCAGGAAAGAAGTTCCCCAGGACCACACCCGAGTAAAAAATGTCCCTGTAGTAAAATAGTCCCATCCAGGCCTCACGTTAGCTTGGATTTATTTGCAGCATGGTCTGCATGAGGTAAGTAATGTCTATGAGCCTGGCGCCTATGGCGCCAGGCTGATTTTTATTATGAGCCTGGTGCCTACGGCGCCAGGACTGAACCCAGACAGCCCCTGGGGCTGCTGGGGTTTTTGTAAATGTCTGGATGCCTGCTCCTGGGGCTGATGGGCTTGATCCGGATGCCCGGGGGTAGGCATAATGACACTCTGTGAGTGGTTCTGATTCACTTCAAAGCTTATGTTAATGTATCATGCTATTATAATGGAAAAGCCTAATGACTATATAGTTGCTCCACATATAGAAATAGTGCAATTTAGGTATTTTGCACCACAAAGTTATTTGTCACCCGGCTTATTTATGACAAATTATTCTAAAGTCACTTCCATGGTGCCTCCAAGTATCAAATACTGACGATGCACCTTGCAATGTCCTTTTCTCTGAAGTCACTTCTGTTGGTGCAAGCCATATGCTAATTAGGAAGTTTGCATGTATTTTGCCTCATAGGGCTTGAACAGAGCTCCCCAACAAACATACACAAACACAATTAAAAATGTATTTTAAAAAAAAAAAAAGTACCTCTGCTCTGCTTTCAAATGCCGCCGTGCCTCGTCTCATGTTACACCGACCTAACTTCTTCGCACTCACGCGCCTCCAGACAGAAACCAGGAAGCTGAATGAGCTTCCTAGTTCCTGTCTGTGTGTCGCACGAACATGAAGCCGGAAAGTGATGCTTTGTGCCGCTGGCCCCCAGAAGTGCTGCTGCTAGCGTGACAGCACAAGTGCCAGGCCCTGCAGCACCCAGTTCAGCACCCTGGCTGCTGACTTTGAATCAGGCCAGCCAGGGTGAGGGACTGAGCCACGTAGGGGATCCCAGCCCTAAATGTGTTGCAGCGCGGCTGCCAGGCATCTCTGCATTATATAATGAGACAGTGCAAGCCTTGATGAGCACCCCAGCCGGGCTTGCGCTGTCCAATTACATAATTGATGATTGCAGCCCCCCGCCCTCCCTCCAAAAGATCGGGAGTACAAAAATGCATGCCACAGAGGTTTGGGGGGACAAAACCCTCTGCCCCCCCTATAATTACGCCCATGGGAGGGATATTTGTGACTGCCACACTGAGAACCATTGCAGTCACCATGGACTATTTACCAACATTAAAATACTTTAAGCGCTCTATGACCTCCAGAAATATTTAGTATACTGGCACACTAGAAAGTTCCCCAATAATAACTAGGTCTCTTTCTGCTTTCTGCTTCTGTATTCAGGTCTGGTCTAGACTCTCCAAATTAATTGAATGACAAGATACTGAGGGAACACGTCTATTGCAAGTTTCCCTCGGGAAGCTACATGCGAGATGTCACATTGAAATCATTGTTCAACACCTCCAAGTTCCTAAGAGGGTTGTGAAGAAAGTACCCTATGTTAGACTCTATGTGATATACCTAATTGGCGTTTTTACCCCTGACGAAGTTCCTAGAAAAAGTTTCAAACTTAATACGAACGAAACATGAAGTTTTATTAACAACATTAAAGTCAAGTGTTTAGAGTGGCGTAAAACCCATGTCTGATGTAATATAGACCTTTTTGTCATTACATTAATTACAGAGTCACACATGAACTAAGAACTTTGTATTTGTATTTGTGTTTTGTTTATTTGTATTGTGCACCCTGCCCACGGGCATCAGTGTGCATGTTTGGAAAGGTAGTTACAGATAAGTGTTACATAGATAGGTACAACTTACATTGTATAGACATATTTACATCAAGAATAAGAACATGAATAAGAAATATTACACGAATGGCAGAAAGGTCAAATATACAGTACATACAGTGAGTAGCCTGTTTGCGGGTGGCCGCTGCGTGAGTTACAAAGTGGAGGCCAGTGCATCCTGTTCGTGAAGCCAGCGTTTAGTTCTATTTTTGAAGGATTGGATGGCTGGCACATTCCTAAGATCATTGGGTAGGGAGTTCCAAAGTTTAGCAGCCAGGACAGGGAAACTCGAGCCTCTAGCTGTCTGAATCTTGAAACTGGGAATGGTTAGTGTGTGTGCCTGTGCAGATCTCAGGGGCCTGGATGCTGTATGTTTTGTGAAGCGCGTGGACAGGTAAGCAGGTGCAGCATTATTTTGTGCCTTGTAGGTTAGAACAAGTGCTTTGAGGGAGATGCGAAGTGTAATAGGTAGCCAGTGTAGGTTGCGCCTGGTAGAGGAGATGTGTGAGCACCTGGGGATGTTGAGAGTGGCACTAATGGCATTGTTCTAGGTGACCTGAAGTTTATAAAGGTTTCTTTGACTAGTCCCTAAGTAAAGGGCGTTGCAATAGTCAATTTTGGACATG
This sequence comes from Ambystoma mexicanum, assembly GCF_040938575.1. Classification (NCBI taxonomy): domain Eukaryota; kingdom Metazoa; phylum Chordata; class Amphibia; order Caudata; family Ambystomatidae; genus Ambystoma; species Ambystoma mexicanum. The sequence goes on along the minus strand of NC_090922.1, from coordinate 756,415,170 downwards.
ATGAGGGTTCTGGCTAGGATCAGGCAGTTGTCCGTTGTCAAGAAGGGGCGACAAGCTGTGATGATTTTACACGTGTTCGATGATGCTGAGACTACTGAGTTGGTTTGTCTATTGAGAGAGAGATTGAAGACTAGGTAAATTCCAAGTGTTTTCATGATGTTGGTGACTTTAATAACATTTCCATCAATAATGAAGGAGTTGTATTTGGGGTCAAGTTTCGTGAGTTTGGGCTGAGAGCCTAGGATGAGTAACTCTGTTTTCTCATCATTAAGGCAGAGCCCATGGTGTGCCATCCAGGCCTGGATAACCGAGTAGACTGAGTTGAGTGCGTTGACATCTGTTACATAGTCGCCAGAGATAGGGATGAGTATCTGGGTGTCGTCCGCATAATTTGTGTAGGAGACACATAGATAGTCATGAATATCAAAGAGCGGTTTAGTAAACACGTTGTACAACGTGGGCGATACACAAGAGCCTTGTGGGACTCCGCAAGGGACATGTGCTGGGTCAGCAGCAGCTAAGGGAGAGAAGACCCTCATGGATCTGTTTGGCAGGAAGGAGCTGATCCAGGAAGTAGCTGCGTCAGAGAAGTGAGCGGCTATCTTATAGTGATGGCAGAGGATTTGGTAATCAACCAAATCGAATGCAGCAGAGACGTCGAGGAGGAGCAGGAGAGGTTGTTTGCCCTTGTCTTTCAGGTCCTCGATTTGGGTTTTCAAGTCAATCAAGGCTGTCTCCGGACGGAAGCCAGATTGTCTGAGCCCTAATAGGTTGTTAGTATCAAGGTAATCCTGGATATGGAGATGGCTGTGCAATCCAGAATTTTCAGTAGGTAAGGCACTGTGGTGATGGGCCTATAGTTGGTGGGATTGCTAGGGTCAAGGTTAGGTTTTTTAATTAGAAGGATGACCCACGCATCCTTGAGGTTGTCGGGTACTGTGCCCGATTTGCATGATGAATTGATAACGGAGGTAATGAATCGGGCGAGGTCATGAGCCGCTTCCTTTATGACCGGCGCAGGGCAGGCGTCACTTTGGCATTTGGAAGGCTTAAGCTTCATGATGATGTTTTCAACTTCCTTAATGGTAAAGGGTGAGAAGCTGAAAGGTTTGAATAGATGCTTCGGAGCAGGGGTATTGTAAGACTGGGGGTTGCCCGCAGAGTCCGAGAGGTGGCTTTTTTTAATATTGATTTTGGCTCAGAGCAAGGCAATTTTGTTTAGTAGAGCTTTTTGTATAATGGAACACCATTCAGCATCCAGGGTGCATGCATCCAGTGGAGCGACTGGGGACTCTAGTTCCTTAAGGATTTTAAAGAGTTCCTTGGTGTTGGATTGTGTCTTTGTGATCCTAATGTTGTACACTTCTTTTTTGGCCGCTAGGATAGCTTCTTTGTACGTGAGGGAGGCGGTTGTAAGGTTATTTCTATTGACTAGTGTAGGTGAACTTTTCCAATGTAACTCGGCTTTTCTTTTTGCTTTACGCAGTTCACGTAAGTGAGGGGTGAACCATCAATTAAGATGGTTGCAAGGTTTTTGTTTGCGCAGTTTGAGTGGGGCAATAGTGTTGAGAGCTTTTAACACGGCACGGTTGTAGGTATCAACTAGGACAGTAGGGTCCAAGCAAGTGGAGGCAGCAGAGTTCAGTAACGGGAGGATATGGGGGAGCAGTTTCTCAACCGTAATATCCTTCTTGTTTCGTGTATAGGTGGGCAGGGCGAGGTTGGGTTTGTCAGTGGGTGGGCTAGAATTCATGGAAAATATTATTTTATGGTGATCAGACCAGGCACGTGGTGTCACAAAGGTTACCTTTAGTGCACAGTTCATGTCCGAAACCCAGTTAAGGGTGCGACCCTTGATATGGGTGGGTTAATTAACATGTTGGGTGAGGCCGAAGTCAGACAGAATATTTGGTACGTCACTGGCTTTGGCATCATTCCTGGTATCCCAAGTTGAGGTTGCCAAGTATGATGATTTGAGATTTAGGCTTGGTGCTAGAGGCTAGGATGGATGAGATGTCCTCTACAAATGTGGAGGTAGGGCCGGTTGGCCTGTATATGAGATGCACTGTAGCAGTGTGATTGGTAGTTTAATATAGAGTAGTTCAGCTGATGGCAGTGGTAGGGTGTTGGCAGCTCTAAGATTAAGCAAACTCTTAAATATAAATGCTAATCCACCCCTCTTAGTTTGCTTAGTGTCCCTATCGCATCTGATAATGGAGTAGTTATCAGAGATGGCTAGGGTCAGGGCAGGACCCGAGGACACATGCAGCCAGGTTTCCGTGACAGCAAGAAAGTCAAGGTTTTCTGTCACGATGAAATCTGCAATGTCTAAGGCGTGAGCAGGGACAGAGCGTGTGTTAATAAGTGCACCTTTGATTTTGGTCACAGTGTTGGAATGATTGGCAGTGGGGGGTCGCGATAATTAACAGCGCCACAGTGGCAGTGGTGTTTTTTGTTTTTGCCATACTAAGGATGTTCATGTGATAGGACCAGTGGTGACATCTGGATGTTAATCTTTGCTTTCTAACTGATGTGTCACATGGTTGACTCGGGATGGGCGATGGTTGGGCGATGTCAATCTAGTCAGGGGAGACAGTGTGGGTTTATACGTAGTGGCATTCCGTATGCCTGTATCAGACAAAGTGTGGTGACAGGCGGATGAGGTGATGCTATTGTACAGGTGAGAGCCAAGCCTGGCATTCCTGATGCTAGTACGGCAGAGTTGGTTGGGGGTAGGTTTGGTGGTGAAATGTTGTAACCAGAGGACTGGTGCATTTAGGTATGGATTGAGCAATGTTGTGTTGCGTGGGGGAGGTGCGCAAGGTAGTTTTGTATCCGTTGTAGGATGCATTGTTGTGTGCATTGTAGGGGAGGTTGTTGTGTGGTGTTGGGCAGTAGTGTGGTTGAGCTGTAGGCCAAATATGGTCAAAATGGTGAGCAATACGTAGGGGGTGAGATGTAGGGTAGGCAGATGTGTGAGCTTTAAGGTACTAGCGCACGAGGTTGAGTAATGCGGGTATGTTCCAGGGGCGCAATACATTTTAGTAGATGAAGTTGGCTAAGAACTTCGATAGACTAACCGGGAAAGGGTGAGGCAGATAACGCCTGGCAACCTAAGACGGCACGACGAGTCTGCCAATGCCTGGCACTAACTAAATGTACCAGACATATAGTGACCTGAGCAGGCACAATGAGTACAAATATCAAGCAATGACTAAGTGTAATCAGACATATAATGAGCTGAGCAGGCACAATGAGTACAAATGCCTAGCAATGACTAAATGTAATCAGACATATAATGACCTGAGCAGGCACAATGAGTACAAATGCCTAGCAATGACTAAATGTAATCAGACATATACTGACCTGAGCAGGCACAAAGAGTACAAATGCCTAGCAATGACTAATGTAATCAAACATATAATGACCTGATCAGGCACAAAGAGTACAAATGCCTAGCAATGACTAAATGTAGTCAGACATATAATGACCTGAGCTGGCACAATGAGTACAAATGCCTAGCAATGACTAAATGTAATAAGACATATAATGACCTGAGCAGGCACAATGAGTGCAAATGCCTAACAGTGACCATATGAGTCAGACATAGGTGAACTGGGGGGCACATTAAGTACAGGTGCCTTGCAATGGCCAGAGTAACAGGTGAGTAATGAACTACAGAGGCACAGAGATTGGGCAATGCAATACAGAAGACTGGCACACTGAATGGTGCTCTGGATATGTATGGTGGATGTGCGGTGCAGGTCCATAGATAGGAGCTGTGGCACAGTGTGCAAGAAGCACAATCAGAGTCATATGCATACAATGTGTTAGTGGGCCGTTTTACCAGCAGTACAAAGACATCTTAAGAAAAACGTTTTACAAGCAGTGCATTAAGGGAGCTGAATGACCATTTTACAGTGCATAAAATGCTGAGCCTGAGAGGCTATACATTGGGTCAAAGAGGTGGTTAACGTACACAATATTTAGGTGGCGGGCAGCGGGAACAATAATAGACAAAGCGGTGTGGCTGCGTTTGGAACGGATAGCCCAACGGTGCAAGTTACGTGAGAGTCAAATGCTGGAAAAGTTCTGAGGTATCGTGCATGTAACAAGGTAAGTGAAGGAGTCTAAAGTGCGTTGAGCAAACACTTACCCAAATGGATGAGCGGCGGCTTTGACTGTGAGGGCAATATATGGAGACTAGGGCAGTGTTCGTGCCCCCTGGCTCCGACAGGCTCCAGACAGGCAGCCTTGTTGGGTGGCCATAGTGGGTTGGGCCGGCAATCACCTGCCGGTGATCGTATTGGCTACAAGAGTAGAAGATCAGCCAATCCGAACTGGTCAGGCCAGATGGAGGCTGTTTAGCTGCATCAGAGTGGCGGCAGCTATTTTGGAGTGTGGGATGCCTCTTGTCTTGCATTGGAGGCACCGTGAAAAGGGCGAACAAATGGTAAAATAGCAGCAATTCTTCCTGAAAGCACCTTTTATAGTAGCAGCTCGATCGGATGCGGTCGCAAATGCGAATTTAAATTATGATCATAGAGGAAATGATCTCGTAGCTCAGCAGACTCAGGTGGAGTCACAGACCATCTCTGGTCTCACCTGTGGTGTGGGTGGCCCCTGCTCCTGCAGTTGGTGGGCTGACCAGCATCTCTGGAGGTTCTTGTTGACTGGGGCCCCTGGGAGAATATAGAGCACCAACCATACAATGCACCGCTTGAACTTTTTATGAAGTGCTGGTTTAGGATTCTAGTAGGCTTCCCAGATTTAAGGTTTATTATAAATCTTTATCTCTAAACCTATGGGCACATGTGCACTCTCCTCAAAATGGACGAAGCAAAATTTGTATTACATAATTTATTGTGTGGTTTGTTTACCGACTGTATGTTTTCAAACATCAAAGAAACTTTGTGCATATGCATATTTGCGCTGTTTAGATTGTATTGAGGTTTTCCAATATTGTTTCCTTGTACTATATTTGCACATTTAGCTGATTCATGGAATTTGTGCGCCGAAAAACGGCAATTTGTGCACCATTCTGCCCGCAAATCCCTGTTTAACAAATGGGGATTTACGGACAGAATGGCGCACAAATCCCTGTTTTTCGGCGCACAAATTCCATGAATCAGCCCCATAATCATCATTTAGGTGAAAGGCATGGGAGACTTTTCTAAGCACTCGTCACTTTTGAGATTTTAATTTAACGTTTTAACCGGTTTTTTATTAAAGATGTTATGTTTTAGAATAAAGTTTACCAAGTCTGGTTGAATTATCCAAGCACTTTATATTGTTTTGGTGGAACGTAAGGTGTGGCATAGGCCCCACAGTCTAGTCAATGTGAATGCCAAACCAAAGAGACAGGGAGCTTTGTTGTAATTTCAATTGCTGCATTCCGTGCACCACTTGTGTGTAGTTCCACTGCTGCTCTAGATAAACACTCGGAAAGCCAAAAGTTCTGGCTTTGTAAACCCAGAGATATGATATGATATGACATTTATAAGGTGGCTATACACAAGTGTTTCAAGGCGAAATGAGGCAAGGGAGGGGAACAAAAGCAGGCCAGACAACGATCCTACTAGGCCAGGTGTCATTCAGCTCGCGCAAGCGTGTGGGAAGGGGGCTGGGGCAGTGCAGTACATGGGAAAGAAGAGAACAATAAATACGTAACATGTTCATAACAAAGCTCTGATGGTCAACACAATCTCAAAAGCGTAACATTTTCATTGATCTCTTCAGCCTGTGTAAGATTGCCGACATTCGCAATGGTGTGAAAAGGAACTAAATTCATGCATTATGATTCAAGGATTTCAGGCATCACGCAGACAGCTGAAGCAAGCTGGCTTCCTAATAAGGAGCCAGGCAGAATATGAGGTGTCATATTTTAGAGTGATGCATTTCTTCTTTTATCTGATGGAAGATGGCAATGCTGCCTTCTTCTGTGTTATTAGGGCGGAAGTTAGATGCGTGGGAGTCTGATGACAAATCATTCATTCCTGCCCATTGCAAATAGCTGCGTTTTTTAAAAAGTTGAATGGTGCACTTTTTCCTCTTCCTGCAGTTTGTACATGTTGTACTTTTTCCAGCTTGGATGGATTTGAGATCTAACACATTTGTTTTCTGCAGGTCTGTAGACACTGCCAAACCCAAATTGTATGCTTCACATTTTAGGGCCATAAGAGCTTGAGCATTCTGGGTGTTCTTTATGTCCTGTATTGATAAGGTGGATGGGTGTTCATCCATTTTGTTTGACTGAATGTCGTGGAGGGGCATTCTGAATCCTCTCAATAACTGAACAATAGGCAAGGTCTTTTTCCATCACATAGTTTGGAAAGATCATTGTCCCCAGTTTTGAATGTAATTTGGCAGCAGATGCCTTTTCTTTTTCATGATTTATCTTATCGATCTGCTTGGAGAAAAGATTTCCATGGCGACAACACATCTTATTTTTGTATTTCCAGTTGTAATTTTCATCACTGCAGCATTTATTCTAGATCCTGGGCCCAAGACAGACTAATTTGATGTTTATTTAAGCATGACACAACACAGCCTTCTTTGTTGAAACGTGTTTTTACATGGATTCTCCTCAAAGGTAGTTGTGTTTGATTTAGGAGCCTTTCTGATGAGGTTTTATTTTTCAGAGTCTATCGCCCTCATTCCGAGTTTGGAGGTAAGGGAAAAACTATGCCGGTAAAGGATTACCGGCATCGCTTACCGCTATGGGCTATTCTGACCCACCAGACCTCTATTAATGGCACCGACAAGTACGATGCTGTTAATAGCGGGCTGGGCACGTGCATGCGCATGCGAACCGCCATGCCGGCATTTGCGGCATGCCGTAAACCGGAGTAGATCACAAGTGAGGCGGACATGCAAATAACTGCCTCATGAAGGTGGAAAAGGTGCCTACCGGCATGCCATAAATACCGGCAATGCCGACCTGCCGTAAAGAGCAGTGTTTCCAACAGCCACAGGTGCACACAATCAGCACAGGTGGAGGCAACGGAGTCAGACCCAGTACAAAAGGAGCACACCCACACACCACACCCACCCCACACCAAGATGATTCCAATAGTAGTAGCATTACTGGAGCTGGAGGACCTGCTTGCATTGCCACAACATCAACAACAATGACAGCCGCCACCACAGAGGAGACGCAGGAGGAGAAGGAGGGTGAGACAGGCCCAGCATACCCCACCAGTGCAGCCACCATTACCATGCTAACAGCCCCCAGTCCCTCGCATCAGAGCCAGTCCATTCAACCTAACCCCTGAGCAGATCCACACCCTGTAAAGTCTGGACCGGGACACCATCACCACCATAGTGGACCTGATACATGACGACATAGTGTGCCTCGTTGAAATTGAAATATCCCCCCATTACTGAAGGTAGTGTCTGTGATCCACTTCCTTGCAACAGGCAACTGCCAGCACACAGTGGGGCACATGCATGGCATATCACAACCCTTATTTTGCTGGATTCTGAACCAAGTGCTGGATGCCCTCCTCAAGGACACAAGGGACTACATATCCCTACCACGGACTCCCCAGGAGATATTTGATACAAAAATTGCCTTCCATGCACTGGCAGGCATGCCAAATTGTGTAGGTGCCCTTGACTGCACCCACATGGAGTTGGGCGTCCCGCATGCCATGGAGGTGGTGTACCGCAACTGCAAGCAATGCCACTCCATCAATGTGCAGATGGTAGGCAACGCCAGCAAGATCATCACACACTGTTGTGCCCGATATCCCGGATCAACTCATGACTCTTTGGTCCTGCGGAACTCCACGCTACCACGCTTCATGGAGCGACATGCTGGACGACGTGCCTGGCTGCTTGGTATGGCACATGGCATTGAAAAGGGGGGAGAGATGCACACACCACCATGCTGCCAATGTGGATGTGACTGCACGATGTGCACATCATCAAACATTGTGCCCCAAACCAACACATACCGTACAAGACATACAAATCCCATATGAATGAAGTAAGGTCCACACCTATCACGACATGACTAACAGGAAACCACTCCACATCCCACGACACATGCACCATCAGCGACCGTCTGTAATGCCATCCTCACCATGCAGTGCATATGCACCATGTTGATGCCTCCAGCATATCACCACACAGCACAAGCATCCCTGGGAGTGCATAATACGGAACCTAGTAGTGAATCCACTGTCCGGAACAGGGCTTGCACAGTCACAGGAGTGCTGCATGTTACCATGGGAATGCCAATGCTGATTGCCCATTATTGCACAGGCTACTGCCAAATCTCACAGGACACAACACCTCACTGTTTTGACACCATCACAGCTGTATGCATACACCATGCATGTACAACTAGACGTCAGTGCACAGCATAACCTTGAATATGAAACCCACACCATTAGACCATGGCACAGGACACATGGAGGGACATAAAATGGTGGCAATGCATCCAGGGACATGTGCATGTGGGCAACCATAACCTGCAGTCATGTGTGACTAGTACAGCTGTCCTTCATGATTCCCCTGACATTTACCTTTATTTTTCTCTCATACAGGTGATAGTGGCTATCCCTTGAAGCCGTGGCTCCTAACCCCTGCCTGAAACCCACAGAACAGGCACGAGGAGGACTACAATCATTCCCATACCCGTACACGTGTGGTCATCGAGCAGACCTTTGGCCTGTTGAAGGCCCGATTTCGCTGCCACAGCCGGTCAGGTGGGACACTCCTCTACAGGTATGAGAAGGTGGCCAAGATCACCATGGCATGTGTAATGCTGCACAATGGGCCTCATTACGACCCTGGTGCTAATGGTTTAACGGCACCGTAAAGAGCGTCGGTGCCGTTAAACCATTAGCGCCTGATTACAAGGTCCCTTAGCGGGTTGGAGGCTTTAATGCCTGCTTTTTGCAGGCGTTAAAATCCAACCCGCTAAGGGACCTTGGAGCTGATTACGGCAACCGTAATTTACGGTGCCGTAATTAGCTCCTTCCCCATCCCCATTATGCCCTATGGGGCAAAATGGGAATGGGGAAGGGCGAATGGTGAATGGGGAATTACCGCCACCGCCAACCTTGTGATGGTGGTGGTAATTCCGCCATCCACCATGCCGGAGACCGGCATGGACCATGGTGCTAATAGCACCATGGTCCAGCGCCTGGGTCGTAATGAGGCCCAATATGTGCATCCGCCAGAATATGCCCCTGCCCCCTGACATGGAACTGCTACCACCTGATGATGATGAAGGGGAGGAAGAAGATGTGGCAGGACATCATCACGGTGCCGATGCACAGGAGTGACGTGCTGTGCGGCAGTCACTGAGTCACTGATCGCACAATATTTCGGACACACATGTCATCAGAGGGTGAAATCATTTTTGGACATAGGGCACTGGGTGTGGGGTACATGTACACTATGCACTGTGGATGATTAAATGACACATGCTCAATGATGAATGTCCACTCAGGTGTTCCTTTTCACACAACCGGTGTATTGAATGTAACAATAGTAACGTAAGTGACAATACTCTCCACCACCCTCACCCCCCACAACTCCCCCACACACCCTCCCCCCCTCTCCCCACAATTCCCCCACACAAGCTCACCCCCCTCCAACTCCCCCCTCAACTCCCCCACACACCATCACCCCCCTCCGCCTTCCCCCACAACTCCCCCACACAAGTCCCACTGAGTCCACGAAGCCTACATGAGGCTGCAATAACATTCACTCGGCACTCCCAGAGCCAGGGAGTGGCATGTCCCATCTGCGCAGTGCATGGACCGACCAGCATAGCGGGCTGGTTTGGGTTGAACTGCAGGAGGATGGAGTGGCCTCTTGCTAAGGTTGAGGGGTGGGACGACCTGCCTCCAAGGCATCAGCGATGGGCCCTAGCACCTGCCGGAGGGCCGAGACCTACTCGCAGAGGCGGTTGGTGTTGTCTGTAAAGGACTGGCTCAGTGCTAACAACTCTGTACGCCACTCAACTCTGGCCTGATGGTTGTCCTCTACAAATTCTCGGATGAGTGCAGTGAGCACGTCAGCCCTCTGTGGTCCTGCGGCTGCACCTGTGGGTGTGCTGGGAATCTGGCTGGCATGCCCAGCCTGCTCATCCTCCCCAACACTGAATACTGGACTGATATGTCCCTGGGTGTGGTCATTGACAAAGTGCTCTGGGGTGTTGGTCTTCACAGTATCGCTCGCAGATACCTGGGGGGTGCAATTTGCATTGGGGTATGGGCCACATCCATTGTATCATCCTCCATGGTGCCCCAGATGTTCTCCTAGCTGTCTTCCTCTGTGAGGGGGTGCCATGGCTGCCACCTCCCCAGCCACACTGGACTCCTCCGAATGGGGTGTTTGACAGGTGTCTCCAGGCAGAACAGTGGGTGGGGGGGTGGTGGTGCTGTGCCCTCCCCGGGCCTTGGTGGTACAGGTGCAATATGTACCTGCGGTGGCCTGGTTGCTGGGACACGCGCCCCCTGGCTTGTCCCCTGGAGGTTGACAGACGGCTGCTGTCCTCCTGGGACCCCTTACTGGGTGTGGCCTGTGCAGAGGTGGTGTCCTGCTCTTCGCTGTCATGCTCACTGCCTGTGGGGGTGGAAGAGAGGGACGGCATGAGTGATGTTTGGATAGGCAGCATACGTGCATTGGGACAATTGCTCATCCACACAATTGTCGGTAACAGGTATTTATGTTGGGAAGGGCAAGTCATTTCATACATGGGTGGTAAATGCATCCTTATGTTGGCATCACTCATGTTGGCCAGTAACAGTGCTTTTTGACATGCTCACTATTTTGACAATGCACGCTGTGTGCCTCGTGGATTGTCCTACTTTGTGTGGTATGTGTCATGTACGATATGGTCTTGCAACAGGCATCAGCATGTGTCTCAGTTGCTTCGGCCTACTTTACAGAGAGTGTGTGTGTGGCCGATCATGGCGTGACTCTTTGGACAGACATTGGCATTGACTTTCATCAGATTTGGCTTACCAGTGTTTACTTTGGACACTCACCTCCATCAGCAGATGTCGTGGCGCCACACTCCATCTCACCTACGCCTTCTATCTATTCCGACCCAATTATGCTTGCACATGTGTCCTCCCACGGGGTGAGCTTTAAGGGTGAACTAGTTCCTCCTCCAGTTTCCATGGCCTGGGTGCGATTGACCGATAATATGTTGCGCACCCTAAGGCGCACGTCATTTCACCGCTTACGGCAGTCTTTCACCTTGCGGGGTGTCTTGCCCACTGCACTAACCTTCTGGATAACAAGTGCCCAGATCTCTTTTTTACGCAGCACTGCCTCTCTCCAAATGTTGCTGCTGAAGACTGTGCCTGCATGCTCATGCAAAGTGTCCACAAGCATCTGGAGTTCGTCTTGATTAAATTTTTCCTTTCTGAGGCGGGCAGATCCCTTCTTCAGAGCTTTAGTCATTCTTGTGTTGTAGTAGGTACTTTTCAGTCGATCAGCAGTGTCCCAGAGGTCCTGGATGGATTGTGTTACTTCCCGTTCCTTCCCGTTCCTATGCGATGACGCTATTTCCGGTTCCGCTATTTAGCGGTGACTGTAAATAGCGGTGTCCGCTAATTACAGTGAGCGCTATTTACAGTCACCGCTAATGACGCATTGGACTGTGTCGGTAGTGTAATGTGCGCCTAGCTTGATGCCGGTAAGGGCTTTTTGGGTGCCTTTTGCGGAATGGCGCTAGGTACCATACCGGCATGGCGCAAAGCTTGTGCCCGCAAAGTCGTAATAGTCCTTTATTAGCGGACTGGTGCCAGCACAGACATGCTATTTGCGCCATGCCGGTAAGGGACGTTACCTACCTCCAAACTTGGAATGAGGGTCTATGTGTTGATAAAATATGATTAAAGAGATTGTAAATATATGTGCCTGCAGGGCAGGGTTCAGCTTTAGTGTAGATTTGGAGAGAAGTTCAGGTCCAGGAGTCCAGGAATGCTTACTCTTGCTAATTAAATTAGCAATGTCTTTACATCAAAAGACAGCGAACACACAGTAGTAGACTGTGCACTACCAACACATTTTAACATGGTCTTTTGTATTTGCATTTGTATTTGTGCTTAAATAACATGAACCTAACTAGAGAACTCAATTGTCCTGTACAATATTGTTTGAGGTTTCCAACAAAGGTGTAAGCCATCCCCAGATGGGGAGATGTTCTGACCTTTATCTGGCAAGACCTGTCTCTCAGTGTTTTTTTCTCATTGATTCATCCGTGTTCTCTAGAGAGTGGACTGTTGTAATACTGAAATAACCCGGGAGAAAGGGGGGGGTTTATAATTATGATTTGGTGATATGTTATGAGACGAAAATGTAAGTGTTGAAATATAAGTTAGCTGTAGACAGCAGAGCTTAGGATGTTCCTCTGTTCTTAGGTGCATATTCTCGATGCCATGAACCTTAGACAATTGTGAAAGGGCCCAGAATGACCTTGGGAAGGGAAGCCTGCCTTTGCTGGTCTGGGACCGGCTCTAGGGACCAGTTGGTGTAATGTTTATGACAGATCATTAAGCAAGAAATTCATTTCCCTCATGTCTGTGCCTCCCGTAGGCAGGAATTTAATCAGTATGTGAGAACGTAAATTGGTGTTCTTAATTTGACCCCAGACGCAATGAAAAATCTGTTTTCTGGTCCTGATGAAGGTGACATGAAAATGAGGATGTCAAAGAATAAACGTCAAAGAAACGGTTAGACCACTGGAGATATATCTTTTCACAATATCCTTTTCCTAGGTGATGCCGGCCCTAGTTAAAAGGACTTGTTTAAGGCCTGGTGCTCCGTTTTCGGGTCTGGCCGTGCATCCTATATCACCAAGGCAACTGAGTGCCTGCAGGAGATGCCATGTGAGACCGGCAAGCCACAAGTAAGCCCTGTTATGATACGGCATATTCACGATCATATGCCCTGCTAACATGGCCACCCGCTTCACAATGACTAACACCCCTGCTTCCAGCATTTCCATTATACAGTCTCTTCCAGACGTTCATTGGCCAACTCTGCTTATTTTTTTCAACATTCCCTGGAAGCCGGCAAATGATGCCCACCCCCATTAAAGGCCTTGTTTAGGGCTTGGTGCTTCATTTCCTTTCTGGCCCTGCATCCTACATCACCAAGGCACCGCAGTGCCTGCAGGAGATGTTGCATGAGACCAGCAGACCACAGTTAAGCCTCGTTTGACTATCATATGTCCTGCTAACATGGCCACCTACTTCACAATGACTGGCAAACATGCTTGCAGCATATCCATTATATATCCTCTTCCAGGCGTTCATTGACTGTGTCTGACTATTTTTTCAACATCCCCTGGGAGCCGGCCTGTGATGCCAGCCCTGTTTAAGGCCTGGTGCTTCAATTCATGTCTGGCCCTGCATCCTATATCACCAATGCAAAAGAGTGCCTGCAAGATATGCCCCATGAGACCAGCAAAGCCACAGGCAAGCCCTGTAGGGCTACAGCATATTAAGGATAATATGCCCTGCTTACATGGCTGCTCGCTTCACAATGACCGACACACCTGCTTCCACCATATCCATTATCCCGCCTCTTCCAGACGTTCATGTTTAGGGCATGGTGCTTTTGTTCCTGTCTTTTCCTGTCCGGCCATGGCCACAGGCCAATCTGGCTACCATGGAGACCTGCACTGCATCCATTTCTATGCAATCTGACTCCTATCATGATCTCTGTGTTCTTTTAGTTTAGTTTATTTTAGTTTAGTTTAGTTTAGTTTATTATTTGTAAAGCGCACCTAACCCAGAGGTAACTGGGCACCGGAACTTACATGAAGGTTGCCGATACATACAAAAAGGAACAAAAATAAGTGGGTTTGTCAACAGAGGTTATAGGGCTGTTGACATACAGAAATAAACAAATGACAACATAGGACAAGCAGGCTGGTCGACAAAGGTTACAAGTCAGTGGACAGATCCGCAGAGACAAGAGGTGTACAGCATGTATTAACACATTGTATCAAGTGTTAGAATGTGCAGGTTCATAGCTGGCAAAATAGCAAAAGTCCATGTGTTTATTTAGACTTGCTTGGCAAAGAGCCAGTCTTTAATTTGGCTCTGAAGGACCAAAAGGAGAGTTCAGCTCTAATGGTTTGCGGGAGAGAGTTCCAGTATTTAGCGGCCAGTTCCGGGAAACTGGATCCATCTGCAGTTTTTAGTTTGTACTTCAGGATGTTAACACAGTGTGAGTAGTATGATCTACTAGGTCTGGAAAGTAGGTTCCTAGAGAATTTGTCTGCCAAGTATTTGGGGGCTGTGTTGGACAGGCATTTATGTGTGATAACAAGACTGCGCAGTGCGATTCTGTCATGCACTGGGAGCAAGTGTGTGTCCCGTCTGATGGCTGAAATATGGTTGGAGCGGGGAATGTTCACTGCAGGCATTGATCTGAGGGCATTATTCTGGAAGACTTGGAATTTGTTAAGGTTCCATTCTGTGGAGCCTAGGAAGAGCATATTACAATTGTCAGACTTTGATAAAAAATCAAGGCCCTGGCTAGTGTGAGGCAACCTTATTTTCCGCTATTGGTGGACAGGTATGGTTTGCAAGCGTTAATCAGTTTATTGGTGTATGCTGTTGTTTAGGCTGTGGTGTTCACTTGTTTCTTAAGGGCGAAAGTAGAATCTAGATAAACTCCTAAGGTTTTGACCTTTTTGGCCACTTTGATGATGTTCCCGTCAATATTGAATGTTTTGTACCGTTTGTCAAGTTAATTTAGATGTGCTTGTGATCCAATGATTAGGAGCTCTGTCTTATCGTTGTTTAGACAAAGGCTGTGAGCAGCCATCCAAGACTGGATTTCAAGGTAGATTTCATTTATCAGTTTGGAGTCATTATCAATGCATCCCATGAGCGTTACTGATCACACACACTCCCAGTAACTTACGCCCAGCTTGGGAAATACTAGGAAAGGGCACCAATGCTGCCTGTTTAACTATAATCCCATGAATGTATGCTGCTATTATTTCTTTCCGCCACACCGTCCCTGCAGAAACATCATCTGGACACCTTGCACAAATATGTACATTTACAAAGGCGCCTACACACCAATCACAACCTATTGCCTCATGGGTCATGCAGCACATGCAGCCAACTGATCTGCAATGCATTGCTCATTGATAGGGCCTTTAGCTGTCTCTCACAAAGAAGCTCCACGTAAGGACAATTCCTCTAACAAAGTATGTACTCTACTGAAGTAGCCCAGCTATTCTTGGAGATATTACACCAATTTTTACTGGAATGACTTTTGTAATGGTCCTGATCTACTCCTCTTGTGCCGCAGTCTCAACCTTTGCTTATTTCCTTCCATGAAGGAATGCCAGAGCCACCTCCAACACGATGCCTCATGTGACTGTATTAAGGACGGACAACGATCCTACTAGGCCAGGTGTCATTCAGCTCGCGCAAGTTCGTGGGAAGGGGGCTGGAACTGTGCAGTACATCGGAAAGAAGAGAACAATAAATACGTAACATGTTCATAACAAAGCTCTGATGGTCAACACAATCTCAAAAGCGTAACATTATCATTGATCTCTTCAGCTTGTGTAAGATTGCCAACATTCGCAATGGTGTGAAAAGGAACTAAATTCATACATTATGATTCAAGGATTTCAGGCATCACGCAGACAGCTGAAGCAAGCTGGCTTCCTAATAAGGAGCCAGGCAGAATATGAGGTGTCATATTTTAGAGTGATGCATTCTTCTTTTATCTGATGGAAGATGGCAATGCTGCCTTCTTCTGGGTTATTAGGGCGGGAGTTAGATGCGTGGGAGTCTGATGACAAATCATACATTCCTGCCCATTACAAATAGCTGCGTTTTTTAAAAAGTTGAATGGTGCACTTTTTCCTCTTCCTGCAGTTTGTACATGTTGTACTTTTTCCAGCTTGGATGGATTTGAGATCTAACACATTTGTTTTCTGCAGGTCTATAGACACTGCCAAACCCAAATTGTATGCTTCACATTTTAGGACCATAAGAGCTTGAGCATTCTGGGTGTTCTTTATGTCCTGTATTGATAAGGTGGATGGGTGTTCATCCATTTTGTTTGACTGAATGTCGTGGAGGGGCATTCTGAATCCTCTCAATAACTGAACAATAGGCAAGGTCTATTTCCATCACAGAGTTTGGAAAGAACATTGTCCCCAGTTTTGAATGTAATTTGGCAGTCTGCCTTTTCATTTTCATGATTTATCTTATCAATCTGCTTGGAGAAAAGATTTCCATGGCACAACACATCTTATTTTTGTATTTCCAGTTGTAATTTTCATCACTGCAGCATTTATTCTAGATCTTGGGGCCAAGACAGGCTATTTTGATGATTATTTAAGCATGACACAACACAGCCTTCTTTGTTGAAACGTGTTTTTACATGGATTCTTCTCAAAGGTAATTGTGTTTGATTTAGGAGCCTTTCTGATGAGGTTTTATTTTTCAGAGTCTATGGCCCTCATTCCGAGTTTGGAGGTAAGTGAAAAACTATGCCGGTAAAGGATTACCGGCATCGCTTACCGCTACGGGCTATTCTGACCCACCAGACCGCTATTAACGGCACCGACAAGTACAATACTGTTAAGAGCGGGCTGGGCGCGCGCATGTGCATGCGAACCGCCATGCCGGCAGTAGCGGTGTGCCGTAAACTGGAGTAGATCACAAGTCAGGCGGAAATGCAAATAACAGCCTCATGAAGGCGAAAAAGGTGCCTACCTGCATGCCATAAATACCGGCATCGCCGACCTGCCGTAAAGAGCATTGTTTCCAACAGCCACAGGTGCACACAATCAGCACAGGTGGAGGCAATGGAGTCAGGCCCAGTACAAAAGGAGCACACCCGCACACCACACCCCCTCCCACACCAAGATAATTCCAATAGTAGTAGCATTACTGGAGCTGGAGGACCTGCTTGCCTGCCAGAGCCACCTCCAACACGATACCTCATGTGACTGTATTAAGCAGTGTTTAACTTAATATGACTTAGTCGCCCAGTGATGTAATTGTAACTATACTCATCTATACTACTGTTAACTTTTGTCTACTGGGTCCCTTACAACTCCACGGTACCCTGACCTGGACCAGTAGGTAGGGCCTGTCTAACACTGTCCTGTGGCGCATCTGCACATTCGAAGTAACCCCATGTAATATGAGGAGTTGCTTTTCCATACTGTGCAGATATTCCAATTTTGTCTCTTGAGTGTCTTTACAACTGATATAGCCCACCACATCATGAGGTGAGGCTTTACCGGACTGTGCACCTAATATAATTGTGTCATCTGTGGTTTTGTATAGCTGTTGTAGCCCCCCCATACCATGAGGTGTGGATGTGCCAGACTGCGCATCTACCATTACTTTGTCCTCTATGCAGATCTGTACACTTATGGAACCCCCGTAACATGAGGTGTGCTCTGCCATATTATGCTTCAAGATCCCCCTGCATGTTGGTCCTTATGCAGGCTCTTCAACATTTGTTAATATCACTTGACACTTCCCATTACTAGCATCTAGATGCCTGAGGGTTCTGTGCGTTGTTATAAATGCTAAAATAAAACAAATACATGAATACATATGATTATTGACTACTGTATGAAAGCAATTCTCTTTTAATTTGTTTTGTATTACAAACACGGTATAAAGTGTAACATGGAATGCCAGCCCCACACTTGCGGAGGGTGGAATAAAATGGTGTCAAAAATACTAGGCTGTTGGGTGTCCTGACCCACGTTTGGACTATTATGCTGCAACATTTGGTGCTGTGGGCTTAGAAAATCCAAGATGGCGGAAAAGCCCACATTTGCGCCAGGATCCAGGAAAACTGTGCATTTTTTGCGCACACCAAAATGGTCGCCTGACAAACCACCCACCAGTGCGAGCATGATGGGCCAGGAGTGCCATGGGTGAAATGTGTGCCAAAGGAAAAACAGCAGGGCTGGTAAGCTCAGGAAGCACTTTGAATTCACCTTTGTTTCTCTGAAATGCAAGCTAAAAATGCCTATTTTAAACATTGCAAGATATTCAAAAATCTCAATGAACACCACCAGACATTTGGCAGAAGGTAGACTTATGTGCATACAAAATCTGGAAAGAGAAAGGGCCCAAAATAATGTTCATAATGAAACTGGCTGAGTTGTGGATGTCAGCAGCTGAAGTGAAATTGGACTTAAAGCCACTAAAATCGAAATGTTTAAAATAAATGAGTGACCTACTGTTGAGTGTCACATAGTTTGCAACTGTTAAATATCATAGTTTTGAAATTAGAATCGGCATTCTAGCTGCATCTGTAAAAATTGCAAGTTTGGTTGAATGTAGAAAACTGGGAACCAAAGTGACATTTAGCTGAAGCCTGGCTTAAAGAGATTGAATTCTGCCTGACAACTACCCCCGACAGGAGTTGAAACTTGATCAGCAGCTGTGTTCCCAGGCCTGGTTGCATTCTGCTGCCCCTGCCAAAAGGAGATGACACCTCTCTGATTGAATTAAGGGAGTGGCACCTGGGGACTGCAGGAAACTGAACAAAGCACTGTCTTGGGCTCAGGCAAATGTTATATTGGGGGGGGGGGTCATAAAATAGCTTCCTATTGGGAGAAGTGGGAGGAGAAGTGCCTCTGTGAGCAAGCTGAGCTTGGGGGAAGTGGACAAACCAGAAATACCACCATGTGCTTTGGAAAACCACACCCCTTTGGGGCCAGAGCATAATTTTAAAAAGATGGATAATTCATAGTGCGGACTTGTAAAAATTATATAAATAATATCATCATTCTTGTGATTTTTCTGTGCACATTTTAAGAGGTGGCAGGACTCTGTGGTATGTTCTGGAGAGTAGTAGCGGAAAATAAGGTTGTTACTCCAAATGTATGCATGTTAAAAATCTGACACTTTATCATCTGAAACCCATATCCCTTGTGCACATTTGTGTAAAATCTGGGAAATTTTAGAGCTCGTTATCTGGATGATAAGGGCAGAATTCTGTCAAAAGTGGACACGACATCTTACAAAGACAGGGATCGGATGGTTTGGTGCTACAGAAATTATGTTAACTGGACATATAATATTAGCAAAATGGTACATAGATACATGTGTATTTGGATCAAATATAGATTTGTGTGCAATTTGACAAGGGGAGTTCCCTCTGACCCATAAACCTACCTCATCACTCTGACTCACTGTTCCCTTCTCAAATCAGGTCAAAGAGAAATCCTTGACCAATCAAATCGTGAGTGGGTTGAGCAAAGAAAGTTAGCATCCACACCCATTTTCAAAAGACATAAAAAGAGCCACTGGAACCCAGGCTCCAACCTTCAACTGAATTCCTGCGCAGCACGCTGACGGAGACTCCAGACTTCAAATCCATCAATCTCCAGAGACCAGAACTTTGAACCCAGACTCCAGAACTTGTAGCAGGGAGGCCTGAATCCACAAGCTGAATCCTTTTTCAGCAGGCCTCAAAATCATTTGCAAACTTGAAAGGGGCCCCTAGGGGTCCCTCGTGCTATGGAAACAAGGCAATGACCATACACGAAAAGATGCGCCAGACACAAGGTTTCAAATTCCCAATGCTAGGGTTTATTGCAAGCAAAAGATAGTATCAATTAACCAATTCTGATCTCACGCCCCGCGACGTGAGTTTCCTAGACCTCGAGGGATGCAAGGGAGTGAATTACGTACATCAGTTACATATATACAAAATGCATATCATACAATCAGCAAAGTCATGTTAAACACCCCTCTGTATTAAGTTCCTTTGAACTCGGGATGACGATGACATATCCGACGATTATGACGATTATAATGCTTTCGATGTCTATTCTAGTAACAATGTGCAATTAGAAAGTGCGGAGGCATCTTTTAGAACACGGTGGTTCTGTTCTTGGAAGAAATCTG
Source organism: Ambystoma mexicanum (assembly GCF_040938575.1). NCBI lineage: Eukaryota > Metazoa > Chordata > Amphibia > Caudata > Ambystomatidae > Ambystoma > Ambystoma mexicanum. Next base: position 756,395,272 of record NC_090922.1, on the reverse strand, counting down.
TACACGGGGGAAGAGCCACATTCCAAGCTTTGCTATCTATGCGGTACTATTCGTGTCCTGGGAGCCGACACGTTCTAAAGGGTTTTGTGAAGGGGGGCCGTAAGAGAAGCATAATTCAAGCATTTAAGTGTATTATTCTAACATATTCTACCATCGTACGAGACTGGCTGGCAGCTTTGAAGTGATTAAATGCCCTGCAGCTTCCTCCCAAGGCTACGGAGAGGGAGCGTGGGCATTCCTCTCTGGGCTACTCATGAGGAGTTTCAGCAAACTCTTCAGTCCCGCGACCTTGTCCTTTCATATTCAGACAACAATGTTAACAGTTGCGCAGAGTACGCAGAATTCGCAAGAATTGCAAGCTGCAAAGCAGTTTTTAGACAAAAAGCAACGAGCAATGGTTAACAAGCAAAATGGCGATTCTTACTACATTTAAAATGGCCGCTCGTCGGTCAAGCATAGCAGTTCATATTTCTCCAATTCGGTGCATAAAACGGTTGGCCCACGGCCATCAAGTTACGTCTATCATTCAAATGAAGGGTATTCATTTTTCCAGATTGACAAACCCTCCTTTTGGCCGTGTGCCAAACGTCTTATTTATTCATTTTATCCTCCTCTTCTGAGGAGGAGTCTGGGGTATCTGCATCTGAATCATCTCCATCATTAATGTCTATCGCCATGAATTGTTTTTCTATTTTTGTTTCCTCAGTGTCTCTGTTATTCCGGCCATGCGTTTGTTTTCCTCTCAACACCATGTGCATACATCCCTTAGTACATCCATCAGTTATATCAGTGCATATTATTGGTAAGCATTGTATGCAACAGCAGCATGTTCTGAATATCCCAAGTACCATCATTAGTATCGAAATTAACTTCCATCCCCAAGACCACAATAATCCCCATAACCAGGATTCTATCCCCCAACCCCCTGCTTCAGTAGAGAGTGTGGAACCTATGACATGTAATTTCCGGATCGCTTTAAATATCGTAGGGGAGTAGTCATCTATATACACACAGCATGCAGTTTTTACGAGCTTGCAAACTCCCCCGCGATCAACTAATATTATATCGAGAGCCATCCTGTTTTGAAGTGCCAACAGTCTTATTCCTTTTTCTTCTACCGTCATATTCAATAAAATATCCATTGTGGAATCTATTGTTTTTTGTAATATTCCAGACAGTTTTCTTATATTGTAAGAGTTTTCTATTTGGGACAAGAACGGTATAAATGATTTGGCTATATCCATTGCTATCATTCCATCCTCACTACTCCTTTGAGTTCTACCTTTTGTTTGTCTGGCTACTTCTGCTGTCTCCAAGAGGAACACTCCTGGAAACAGTAGACCTAGGTAGCATGTACCTCCCCAGTTCCTAGGTAACCATGGATATGCTTTTTCTCCACATATAAAATAAACAGGGTCTCCCACATACACAGGTTCTATTTCATATTTTAAAACCACTATGTTCAGGCAGTTGCTAAATGTTCCTACCTTATAGGAACCCTTTTTCTGTAGACATAGGGGAGCAGTTTTGGGGCTGTGATCCACTGCATAGGCAGGGGGCACAGCATCTTTGTTCCATTCATCCCTCATCCGAAATGCCTGATGTTCTTTCTGCTGGCGGTGTTGGTCTATTCTGCCTATGTAATCTATCTAGTCTTGTTATTTTTCGTGTATTCTTTCTCACGGGTTCTAGTGCAAATACACAAGCTTTTTGGAATATGGAACAACCCACAGGTTTCATGATTACTTCCTCAAATTCATTCATATCGGTCTCATCTAGCTGACCCGTATTGCTCTTGTTCCATTTCCCAAAGAACATTGCACTTAACGTTACTTCACAGGAATAAATCAATGGCAATGGTTGTGCATACCAGCCTATCCCTTTCCCACCGTGCTGTGGTAAATGGGCACAAACCCAGCAATCTTTTTTCTTTAACACCGCATGGGTCATGTTCATGATGAGCAACAATGTATTGTCTTTGTAACCTTCTCTATGTCTTTCTTCCATTGGGGGCAAAGTACCAGTGATTACATGAACCGGGCTTTCAGTAGCTGTTTTTGGCAAAAGTGTTTCTAATGGGTGTACGTACTCCAGGAACCATAGTGTAATAGCTGTTATTGTTGGTACTATCATACTTAAGAAACATAGGACCAATGTCCAAATCAGTACCTTTTTCCTTTTACCATGCTTTTTCCCTAAATTTACAGTCTCTAAATCTATTATTTTTTTACCAGGGGTGCAGGAGGAGACAGAAACCGGTCTTGACTTGTTCTTCATCATCCTTCTTCTTGCTGGCTAAGTTCGTCATGAATGTCTCTCGTTCTTGATGCCAGAAAAGTTCAACGAAAAATGTCACAGTTCAATTCTCCCAGTCTTTTCACAGCCTGAATCATTTAACCACTCCCGAGCAAGATTAGTTGTTCTTTCTCCGACTGCTCAGACGATTTCTGAACATTTCTTTATTGATAGAGTACCATGTGCATCCAGCTTGTCCCGCGCTGGCTTAGGACAAATGTAATTTATAAGCGCACCGAGGAGCGTGAGTTTTGAATTGTCCGACTTGCACAATTCTCAAACTTCTCTCCTCTACGCCCCTGGTTCCTACTCCGTCCGTGAGTAGAACCAAAGGCCAAAAAGATATGCACCAAAGATCTGTGGATCACTTTGCCTGTCGAGGCCGCAGATTATATCGATTCACTCCTGCTATTGTATGATCCGTATAGTGCCCTTGCATTTCCAGTATCAGGCTCAGTGTCAGCCTGTGGCACAATGATGGGCAGCGATGGGCGTCGTGGCAATGATGTAGTTTCTTTCTCTGGCTTTGGTGCATTCGCGAGAACTGGTGGGCGCCAAAGGGGTGCACGCGTTGTATCTGCTCGTGTTTTCAATGCAGGATTTGTGTCGTTCAGCAGTGATGTTGTTTCCGCTGAGCAACGTTGGGGCACTTTTCACCCTTCCCCCTTACTGGCAGCCTCCTCAGGCTCTGTTTCCAGTTTCTCTTCTCGTTTGCGCTTTGTTTCAACTTTCACTTCTCGCTCAGGCTGATGCTGTGGCACTGGACTGGCAACAGTTTCTTTCGTTTCCGAGACCGTTGTCTTTTTCTCGTCGTCTGGATCAAGCAAAGTTTTCAGTGATGCTGGGAACATTTTGGCATGGGTAGCATGGAAGTAATAATAATAGGGTGGAGCATCTTTTTTGTAAGGGGGCTTAACTCAGAAGGGTAAATGGTATAGAGAGAGGGGGGAGAGTCAAAAGCTACCCTGACCAAAGGCGTGACATAGGGTCACCATATTTTGCAGTAGAGCTAGGTAAATACTAACTCAAAAAAGGACAGAGAACAAAAACCCAAGAGTGTGGAGAGTAACAAGGAAAAAAGGGTTTTGTTTATTTTACATTAACAAAGAACAAAAACAATTTAACACACTGTGCCTCGGCGCTGGGAAAAGAAAGATAGCATTACTAGACACATAGTAATCGGCAATACTTGTGGATTAGTAAGCATAGTGATTAACAGTGTTAGTTTTTATGTATTGTTTGAAGTTGCAATACATTTAACATGGTTTAACATTATTTTTCCTATGTATTGTTAAGAGTGGCAATACATTTAACATTGTCTAGCATCGTCGACACACGATTTTTGTGTTTCTGGTCAGGTATTTAATTGCTGGAGGCAGTGGCTGTTTAGGTTGGGACAGCGCTGCTGAGATGTTACCGAACGGTCATCAGGACAGGTGGTTAAAGTCAGGTCGATGTTGAGACGTGGATGTCCACCTAAGGGTCATAGGGGACTGCGTTAGTTCTAGGAATGGTGTCAAGAGAAATTTTTAAAAAACTGCAAAAATGGCGACCTACCATGAGCGAGCGATTTTGCGCCTGGTCGTAGAAAGATGTGTTCCAGTCACTGATTTGTCTGGAGTGGCAGTCTGCAAGCATCAGAGGCCAAGCGCTAAATGAATCAGAATATTTAAAAATTAGAAACTGCGACTGGGGGCCGTGGTGTCAGGTCAGCGACAATATTTAATGCTGATGCCAAGGTGAAGTGCTAAAATTGCCGGCAGGTGTTTCCAAAAACTGTAGGGTCTGAGGGCCATGGAAGGGTGAAATATATCGGCCAAGTGGAGGTGATTTGTGAAACAATTAGGTCTTAAGTGCAACAATTGTGAGTAAATTTAAAGAACCAGAGCGAACTGTGGACCGACGTGACTGGAGATCTCAGGCTTGTGAGGCACGGGTTAATTACTGAGAGTATAGATTCGCGGAAGCGAAAAACGAAAAACTTACCAGATAAATGCATGAGCGGGTGGAAAGGGCCAGCTACTCCGGTCACCGTCAGGAGAGCTGTGTTAGTGTGGTGGTGACTGCGCATGTGCTAGTAAAATACAAGCGTATTAATCCGAGTGCGCATGTCACGCAAAAGAGCAGGAGGCGCGCGTGTGCAACAGGAGAGTAGTGTCCTGGCGCGTGTATACAGCTGAGTGGGCATGTCGGGCAGTGGGAAAGGCGTGTAGTGTCGCATCCCGCGGACAGGAAAAGGACCTATCAAGAAGGACTACTATCACTGTGGATTTGTGGTGTCACGTGGGCCAAAATGGTCTATTGTTATAGGCTATATTGGTCCAATGTCTTGGTTTCGTCGAGGTTAATTAAATACAAGGCTGGTGATGTAAAAATAAACAGCCAAGACCACATTGCTTTAGAAAAAGGCACGCAGTGGTGCACAGTTCACAGGGAAACACATATTTTTTAGAAAAACAGCAAAACATGTTAAAAACAGATGTGGCTATTTTTTACATCGATGCATTACGTTTTCGGATGCAAGCAATTGATGGAGCTTTATTTGCAAACCAAACAAAAGACCAACCCCCAAGGAGTAGGAGAAGATGATGGAGTGGACAAGGGCATGAATGGATGATGTAGTTAGATGGGCCGTTATTACTACAAATGTTAAGAAGGTATTGTTATCTATTGAAGAACAGATTCCATTCGATGGAAATGTTTAAACCATGGTGGACAGAATCCAGGCGATGTATCCATCTCTGTTCGAGTTTGCGCAGGGCTAGGTCTCTGTCGCCTCCACGGAAAGGGTTTTTCACTGTTTGCAGGATTGCCCAGAAGATGTCGTTTTGGCTATGGTTTTTCGATTTAAAATGTGCGACCAGTGCTTTGTCATCAACCTGGTCCTGCACACATGAACGATGTTCACAGATACGCTGACATATTTCTCAATTGCACTTGCCTATATAGATGAGGTCGCAGGGGCATTTTATGATGTAAATTGACCACTTTGTTCTGCAATTAGTGAATGAGTTGAAAGTCCAAGGGTTACCTTTGAGAGTGATTTCTTTTAGATTTGCTGTCAACGAGCAGACAGAGCAAGAGCCGCATTTGAAGTGTCCTTTTACCATGGGTAAATTGCACAGAGTTGTTTGTTGGTTAGATGTTTCGATTTCTGTGTACGTATGTACAAGGTGGTCTTTAAGATTCTGGCTTCTTTTGAAGACGAAACAAGGTTTTTCAGGGCGGAAGGAATCAGTCTGTAGTTTATCCCAATGTTTTAGGATCACTTTCCTAATGTTGTTGCTCAATGGTGTAAAAGTGGTTATACAGGTCATCTTGGTTGTGGACTGATCTCTTCTCTTTGATGTTAGGCAAGATTCGTGGTTAGTATTTTTCACGCGTTTGCGGGCTTGACGAATTAGATGTTTCGGGTATCCTCTTTCTTTTAGGCGAGTTGCTAGTTCTTTACTTTTGGACTCATATTCACTTTGGGTGGTACAGTTTCTCCTTATCCTTAAAAATTGACCATATGGAAGATTCATTTTTAGTCCAGATGGGTGGAAGCTGGAATATTCCAGAAGGGTATTTTTAGATGTAGGTTTATGGTAGAGTGTCGTGGCTAGAGAGTTTCCTTTGGATTTATAGATGTCTAAATCGAGAAAGGATATATTAGTTTTGCTGTGATTGATGGTGAATTGTATGCATCTGTTCTGTGAGTTGAGCCATTGTAAGAAGGGAAGGAGGTCTTCTTCTGTCCCTTTCCATACCATGAAGACATCGTCAATGTACCTGAACCAACTGCCGATAGATGGTTTAAATGGGTTGGCATTGTTGTAGATGAAATCTTTCTCAAAAGTGTCCATAAAAAGATTTGCTACATCTGGGGCAAACGTGGCCCCCATGCTTGTTCCATGACATTGTTGGTAGAAGGTCTGTCTGTAGATGAAATAGTTTTCCATAAGCGCTAGTCTGGTACATTCTAAAAGAAATGCTGTTGGAGGTTCCAGTGTCGTCCTTGCATCCAAATACGTTTTCAGAACTTCTAGACATTCTAGCTGTGGTATGCTTGTGTAGAGATATTCTACATCAAGTGTAACTAGTAGGTTGTTTGGTTCTGTTTGTATAGTGTCCAATATCTTAATTATTGCTGTGGTGTCTTCTATATAGGATGGCATCTTGCTGATGAAAGGTCTCAGGAAATGGTCTATATAGATGGATAAAGGTTCCAATACTGAACTTATACCGGCCACGATAGGTCTTCTTGGTGGGTTGGTTTGGTTTTTATGGATTTTGGGGAGCAAGTAGAATGCAGGGATGGTAGGATGTTGGTTTACTAAAAAAGCCTTCTCGTCTGCAACTATCCAACCCTCCTTGTGTGCATGATTCATGAGATTTGTGATTTCTGATAGAATCCTGGAAGTCGGGTTAGTGGGTAGCTGTTTATAGAATCTTGTATTGGAGAGTTGTCGAGTGACTTCTTCGTCGTATAAAGTCTGACTCCAGAGGACTATGCCACCTCCCTTATCTGCAGGCTTGATGAGGAAAGTCTGGTTGCTTTCTAATGTTTGTAGTGCTGCTGACAAATTGTTTTTGAAGTGTAGGTTCTTATTGATATGATTCTCAAAGGCTAAAATCTCCGGACAAACCATGGAGGCAAGGGGAGTGAAAGTTGAAGGTGGTTTTAGGCCTGTAGTTTTAGGGGGTTCTTTCTCTGGGCTATCTCTGAAGAAATATTGAAGGCGGATCGTGCGAAAAAACTTACATAGTTCAACTTCAGTTGTGAAGAGGTTAGCTTTGGCAGTTGTTATGAAACTGAGACCTTTTGTTAGGACCTCTATTTCGTTGGTGGACAAAATGAGGTCACTAAGATTGAAAATGGGGATCACCATGTTTGTTGTGTTGGAACCCATTGTCGTGTTCTCATCGAGTGTTGGCCTTGGTAGCGAGGTCTGCCTCGTTGTCCTCTCCCTTGAAAACTTGATGCCTGTTGAGGGTTCGCTTGTCCACCAGTTGTTGAGTCAGAGTCACTGCTGTTGGAAGTATTGGAAAAGGTCACAAATTTCTTCCTTTGTTGTCTTCGGGGATTCTGTCTTGATGCGTTTGTGTTAAGTTGGTTATAGAAACCGGTTACGAGGTAAGGATATTTCCTCTCCTCCTTGTAGTTTTTTATGTCTATTTGCAGTTTCACCAGTTTTTTATCGATGGTGAATTTCTGGAATTTCTTGATTTCTTCTTCAATTTTGTCAAGTTGAATCTTTATGTCTGGAATCTCAGAGTCTTTTTTGATTTTGTCTTCTAAGCCTGAAAGTTCTTCGTTTTGTGCCTTTGTTTCTTCTTCGGCTTTCTTAATAACTAGAATTATCCAATCGCGTGAACATTTGTTCCCAACACCACTAAATTGTTTCATAAAACGTGGGTTGTCTAGGAAAATGCGGGGTATGTTCTTGACCTGTAGGCCTTCTGGAATGACACCAGTTTTTAAATATTCAAGCATTAATTGGCCATGAGACTCTGTACGGATACGCTTTTTCTTTTTTTGTAGTATGATGTCCAAGTCGTTAAGTGCGGGATCTTTGACCGGGGCGACTGGTGTTGTAGTTACACCTAGAAGTGACGGAGTTTCTAAAAGGTTTTTATATAAATCGTCGGAGAAACTCACTATGAAATGGCTGTTTAGGTTGGGACAGCGCTGCTGAGATGTTACCGAACGGTCATCAGGACAGGTGGTTAAAGTCAGGTCGATGTTGAGACGTGGATGTCCACTTAAGGGTCATAGACCTGACTTTAACCACCTGTCCTGATGACCGTTCGGTAACATCTCAGCAGCGCTGTCACAATCTAAACAGCCACTGCCTCCAGCAATTAAATACCAGACCAGAAACACAAAAATCGTGTGTCGATGATTGTTAGGCGGAAACCTGTGCAGTCCCCTCTGGGACCACTGCAAAAGATTTAGGACTACAGGTGTTTGGCGGTGAACCCACTTGGTAGCAGTCTGTACCACACAGATTCACTTGGTAGCTGTGGCTGAGCAGTCAGACCTCCGTCAGGAAGAGTTGAGCAGTATGTGGAGTATACAAAATAGGGCAATTCTTCACAGCAAGACAAGCAAACACGCAACAAGGTTTAGTGTAAAGATATTAAGGTATTTATTTATAACGAAACATCTATCAAAAACACTATGGCACTTTCACGGCAAACAAATCAAACACAGTTACACTACGAAGACGAAACGATCAATCCCCCTAGTAATATTTCGTCAAGTCTAGGTTCTACCGGCACCACTTATTTACAGACAGAGGTGTGGACCTCAACCTAGATGGCACTCTAATATTAGTTAGGACGGGAGAGAAAAAGATAGGCAGGTTACGAAATCAACACAGTTCAATACTTCACGGGCAAAAATGCAAGGCAGGAAGGCAGGAATCACAATAGGGCGTAAAGTTCAGAGGCCAGGCCCACTCGGAGAGAGGCAAGGCGATATGTCCCAAAAAGTCTCTAGTGTAGAGGCCTTCAAGTCTTTGTAGCAAATTGTTATCGGCAGATTGAACCAGTTCAGAACAATAAATGAGAAAAGCTTGGAGGCGACCCAACGGAAAGGAGAGGATTAAGTCACCTCACTCGAACCGATCGAAAAGGAAGCCAGGAGGACACAGTACCTTGTTGTGGAGGGCAGCTCCGGCGGGGACAGTTGTTCCTGGTAGTGGATGCATGTCGGGTCTTAGCCAAGAGTAGAGATGATCTCGTCGTCGAAGAAAAGTGAAGTCCGGTGCACCACCAGGGAAGAGACCAGCCGCGGAGTGCTCCGTCACAAGGCACCACCTTTTGGTCGCGATACAGGGGTAGTGGCTATCCGGTTGCCGAGGGGCTCTGCACGGGCAATTCGACCACTGCGTCCTGAGGCGAATAAAAAGCAAAGGGGACTGGTTGTTCCCACCAGTCAGGGGAAGAGACTCACCGGCAGGGAGATCTCCTCTGTCGTCGGGAAGTGGTGAGTCGGTTCTGCAGGGCTCCACCGGAGGTGTCGTCGTGCAGGTTGGCTCAGCGGTACCCTCGTCGGATTCTTTAGGTCCTGTGGGACTTCTGAAGATCCAGTCCCAAAAGCCCTGCTTTTATGCAGAAAACCCCAATTCATTCAGCCTAGCTGTCAATCAACACATGCTAAGTGGTGAGGGGGAAGGCTTACCACTTGGGCCAATCACTCCAGAGTGCGACCGGAGTTGGCAAGGCAACTCGGTCCAGGGTGCCTAAACCCCCTCCCGCACCCCTGTGGTAACCCAGACAGAATGGCACCACTTTGGAGGGTCTCTGTACAGAGGCCCGCCAAAAGTGGAACAAAGGGCTCAACCTTTGGTTTAGGAGTCACAGAGATGAACACAGACGCCATTTTAAAAACCGAGTTCTGGCAGAAAATACCATCCGATAAACTTATTTAAGATAAGTAGACCGGTGGTACGTTAGAGATTAACGAGGAAAAGTATCAATCTCCAACAATGGGACGAATCCCATAGGGTTATGTTCGGGGTCGGACATAACAAGTAGTTTCCACTGCCACCAGCCAAAACTCGACGAGGGGGGACGGGACAGTGCCTCCTCGAGTAACAGATCCAGGAGTAATCGAATTACCCCTACTAGTACGTCCACAATAAGATGGTTTGTACTAGTTCTGTTAGTAAATTTAGGTCTAGTAAAGCCAATGGTGACTTTACATGCCCGGGGAGGCAGTAGTCAGTCCACGGGTATGGAGTCTATGGTGGAGGTCCGCTAGGACGCCCCAGTGTTACGGCACGTAGGATGCGGTGTAACACACATAGAAAAACATATTAGACCCTATGGAGTAAAAGGCCCCATAGCCCATAGAACACACTGGCATTCAAAGGAATTACACACATACATGTCCAAGAGTGGGAGAAAAAGAGTCTCACTCTTGGCAGGATGGAAAAAAAACAAACTCCAGAAATCCAGCAAAGCTGCTGGGGGACTCACTAGGTTAGGAAATTCAGCCTAAACAGAGAATTCTCCCTAACACTCGCCCCCCCCCCAGACTAAGGGACAGGAGGATTTAATCCACTCCTGGATGAATCTCATACCTCTAGTCGATGACATACATCCTAGAGAGACCATCAGCATTTTGGTGGTGACATCCTGACCTATGTTCAATGGGTTTCCAGGTTGCCCTTTGTAAGCTATATGACCTACAAACTTTCCTAGGAACATCAGTCTTTTTAAGATTATACAGGATCTGGTTGATCAGTCCCTCAGAAGTTGTTACAACTGCTGAACCTGTGTTAGGCTTTTCCAAGGGGTCCTTATAAAGGGTTCCCTTAGATCTAGAGGGGCCTCCAGAGGTCTTCCCTACCTCTCTGTCGAGAGAAGGTTGAGTTTTAGGCCTCTTGGTTGGAGGGGATGGAGATAAGCAAGGTACATGCTTCTCCTTCCTCTGAGATCTTACCTTACCTACTTTAGGAGTTTCCCCCTTAAGTCTAACAATTGGGTTGGAGTCTTCTGTGGAAGGTCCAACAGTCTGAAGGTTTTTGGCCTTAGACTTTCCTTTTCTGGTTTTCCACCAGCACTGAGAATTACCAGTTCTCTTAGGCCTAGTTAGGGCTCCAGTAGGTCTATCCACCTCTTCCTCAGAAGCAGGGGGAGTCAGAGACTCTATAACTGGGAGAACAATGATGGAGCTTGGTTGGGGCTCCCATTTCCCTAACATGTTAGCCTGAAATTTGCCTGGGTCAGAGGTCAATTTACCAATACCAGGGCTTGTAGTGGGGTTCTCAGTAGAGGTTCCCACAGGCTTAGAGTGGTTCCTTAAGGTGGCCTCTCTAGCCGATTTGGTTTGGTTCTGGGTCTCCATACTGGGAGGCCTGGGGGTACTGGATACTACTCCTAGAGTTTTTAGATCATTCCCCAACAGGACTCTCCCAGGCACCTCAGTCTGAACACTGACAGGATTCAACACTGTCATGTCATTACACTGAATGAGGGCTGGTAGAATTGGAACCATTTGGACAGGGCCCCCAGACATCTTAGTGGGACCTTTGGGTGCCTTAGCAACATCCTCAGGCCTGAAAAAGCTTTCGTCCACTACTGTTCTGCTGGCCCCAGAGTCTCGCCTGGCAGCAGTATCCTGGCCATTGACACGAACACTGTCCACATAATAACATTTAGAGTTTCCTGGTATAGAGTCATACACACTCCTATTCTGATTACTAACCAGATCCATTGACTCTACGGATACACTTGCCTGAAGAACCCAAGGTTCTTCAGCAAAGACTTCAAAGTGAGCACTAGTCATTTGGACTTCCTCCTCAGGAGTGAAGGCTACGGAGACTGTGCTGATCCCAGTAGGTTTACCCTTACATTTTGGATTTCCTTTGATATGGTCAGTTGCCCCACAGAGATAGCATGTTCCAAATGCCCTCTGGAATGGTGGCTTGTTCAGACCTCCTTCTGGTTTGTGGCCAGAAGGTACACCATTCGGTTGTGGTTTTCCCTGGGGTTTACCCTGGTTATTTTGTTTGGGGCCCTCTGGGGAATGTGTGTTATTAGAATTCTCTTTTGAGTCTTTTTTTGGCTGCTTTCCCTCATCCTTTTTCTGAGTTGCCCCAGAATCCTTATGAGTAGCCCTGTTGGCAACCCATAAGTCAGCAGCCTTAGCTAGCTCCCTGGAATCCAATTCCTTCGAATCAGTCAAGTGCTGTCTGAGCTCAGGAGAACAGGCATCATAAATAGACTCCAACATAAAAAGATTCCTCATACCCTCGTAAGTGTTCGCTTTGTAACCCTTAATCCATCCCTCTAAGTTTTTCAACCCTTCACTCACCCAGGTAGCCCAAGGGGTACCATCATGCTTTTTGAGGGTTCTAAACCTCTTATGATACTGGGAAGGGGTCTTCCCGAATCTAGCTATTAAAGCTAGTTTCACACTTTCGTAATCCGTCTCCCCCAACTCCATTACCACATCAGTCGCAACAGGAGGGAGCCTAGAGAACAACCAGGGGAGCAAAGCATTCCCGGTGATGTCCTGGAGCCCATGATTGTATTCAAACAGTTTCAACCAATCCAACACATCCAATCTCAGTTCATACATACCCACTAATTCCTTCGGCATCCGGGGTCTTTTGGGACTGGAGCTCCTAGAGGAACCAGAGGAGAGAGAAGCATTTTCCATAGACAACTTTTTCATCTCTAACTCGTGATTAAGTTCTATTTCTCTGAGTCTTAACTCAGCTTGCTTCTGCTCAGCCTGGGCATTCATCCGTCTGAACTTGAGCTCTTGGTTTTGTTCGGATTGAGCCAAGAACCGTTTGTATTCTAATTCGAGCTTCATTTTTTCCAAGTTCAAAATAAGCAGGGTTACTTGTGGGACCTGGGATGGGCCCCGTAGGCACAGCTGGTAAGGCAGGTAGAGGAGCAGGGGAGACAGTTTCATTAGCCTCTCCATCCTCGTCAGCCTCCTCATCGCTATCATCAGAATTACGATTCAGATCAACACCATCACTGTTATCTACATTTGCTGGAGCGCTTGGTTCCTCTGAACCAGTACTCAGACTTTGGTTCGCCAGCAATCTCTCGATTAGGCTTAACTTCTTGCCTCTTACAGAAAGATTTTCTTGTCTGCAGAGAGCTCGCAAACTCTCAGTATTTTCACCTGACAAGGACTCTTGACTGTAAGTTTCCATCGTAGACATGTTTTTCGAAAGTTGCTTTTTGTGCAAAGTTTTGTGGTTAGTTATCCTACAGTGTCGAAAAGCACTCTAAACTGTATACTCGATACAAATCCCACCGCTGTACACCAGTGTTAGGCGGAAACCTGTGCAGTTCCCTCTGGGACCACTGCAAAAGATTTAGGACTACAGGTGTTTGACGGTGAACCCACTTGGTAGCAGTCTGTACCACACAGATTCACTTGGTAGCTGTGGTTGAGCAGTCAGACCTCCCTCAAGAAGAGTTGAGCAGTATGTGGAGTATACAAAATAGGGCAATTCTTCAAAGCAAGACAAGCAAACACGCAACGAGGCTTAGTGTAAAGATATTAATTTATAACGAAACATCTATCAAAAACACTATGGCACTTTCACGGCAAACAAATCAAACACAGTTACTCTACGAAGACGAAACGATCAATCCCCCTAGTAATATTTCGACAAATCTAGGTTCTACCGGCACCACTTATTTACAGACAGAGGTGTGGACCTCAACCTAGATGGCACTCTAATATTAGTTAGGACGGGAGAGAAAAAGATAGGCAGGTTACGAAATCAACACAGTTCAATACTTCACGGGCAAAAATGCAAGGCAGGAAGGCAGGAATCACAATAGGGCGTAAAGTTCAGAGGCCAGGCCCACTCGGAGAGAGGCAAGGCGATATGTCCCAAAAAGTCTCTAGTGGAGAGGCCTTCAAGTCTTTGTAGCAAATTGTTATCGGCAGATTGAACCAGTTCAGAACAATAAATGAGAAAAGCTTGGAGGCGACCCAACGGAAAGGAGAGGATTAAGACACCTCACTCGAACCGATCGAAAGGGAAGCCAGGCGGACACGGTACCTTGTTGTGGAGGGCAGCTCCGGCGGGGGCAGTTGTTCCTGGTGGTGGATGCACGTCGGGTCTTTGCCAAGAGTAGAGATGATCTCGTCGTCGAAGAAAAGTGAAGTCCGGTGCACCGCCAGGGAACAGACCAGCCGCGGAGTGCTCCGTCACAAGGACCTTTTGGTCGCGGTACAGGGGTAGTGGCTATCCGGTTGCCGAGGTGCTCTGCACGGGCAATTCGACCACTGCGTCCTGAGGTGAATAAAAAGCAAAGGGGACTGGTTGTTCCCACCAGTCAGGGGAAGAGACTCTCCGGCAGGGAGATCTCCTCTGTCGTCGGGAAGTGGTGAGTCGGTTCTGCAGGGCTCCACCGGAGGTGTCGTCGTGCAGGTCGGCTCAGCGGTACCCTCGTCAGATTCTTAGGTCCTGTAGCGACTTCTGAAGATCCAGTCCCAAAAGCCCTGCTTTTATGCAGAAAACCCCCATTCATTCAGCCTAGCTGTCAATCAACACATGCTAAGTGGTGAGCGGGAAGGCTTACCACTTGGGCCATGACTCCAGAGTGCGACCGGAGTTGGCAAGGCAACTCGGTCCAGGGTGCCTAAACCCCCTCCCACACCCCTGTGGTAACCCAGACATAATGGCACCACTTTGGAGGGTCTCTGTACAGAGGCCCGCCAAAAGTGGAACAAAGGGCTCAACCTTTGGTTTAGGAGTCACAGAGACGAACACAGACGCCATTTTAAAAACCGAGTTCTGGCAGAAAATACCATCCGATAAACTTATTTAAGATAAGTAGACCGGTGGTACTTAGAGATTAACGAGGAAAAGTATCAATCTCCAACAATGGGACGAATTCCATAGGGTTATGTTCGGGGTCGGACATAACAAGTAGTTTCCACTGCCACCAGCCAAAACTCGACGAGGGGGGACGGGACAGTGCCCCTTCGAGTAACAGATCCAGGAGTAATCGAATTACCCCTACTAGTACATCCACAATAAGATGGTTTGTACTAGTTCTGTTAGTAAATTTAGGTCTAGTAAAGCCAATGGTGACTTTACATGCCCGGAGAGACAGTAGTCAGTCCCCGGGTATGGAGTCTATGGTGGAGGTCCGCTAGGACGCCCCAGTGTTACGGCACGTAGGGTGCGGTGTAACACACATAGAAAAACATATGAGACCCTATGGAGTAAAAGACCCCATAGCCCATAGAACACATTGGCATTCAAAGGAATTACACACATACATGTCCAAGAGTGGGAGAAAAAGAGTCTCACTCTTGGCAGGATGGAAAAAAAAACAAACTCCAGAAATCCAGCAAAGCTGCTGGGGGACTCACTAGGTTTGGAAATTCAGCCTAAACAGAGAATTCTCCCTAACAACGATGATAGACAATGTTAAATGTAATGCCACTCTTAACAATACATAGGAAAAATAATGTTAAACCATGTTAAATGTATTGCAACTTCAAACAATACATAAAAACGAACAGTGTTAATCACTATGCTTACTAATCCACAAGTATTGCCGATTACTATGTGTCCAGTAATGCTATCTTTCTTTTCCCAGCGCCGAGGCACAGTGTGTTAAATTGTTTTTGTTCTTTGTTAATGTAAAATAAACAAAACCCTTTTTTCCTTGTTACTCTCCACACTCTTGGGTTTTTGTTCTCTGTCCTTTTTTGAGTTAGTATTTACCTAAAACTACTGCAAAATATGGTGACCCTATGTCACGCTTTTGGTCAGGGTAGCTTTTGACTCTCCCCCCTCTCTCTATACCATTTAGCCTCCTGAGTCAAGCCCCCTTACAAAAAAGAGGGTCCGCCCTATTATTATTACTTCCCTTCGGACAACCCCCTGGTTGTTGGGCAACATTAATTTGAAAAGACATTAAATGGAGATTTTCAACATAGTGAGTTTCTCCGACGATTTATATAAAAACCTTTTAGAAACTCCATCACTTCTAGGTGTAACTACAACACCAGTCGCCCCGGTCAAAGACCCGGCACTTAACGACTTGGACATCCTACTATAAAAAAAGAAAAAACTTATCCGTACAGAGTCTCATGGCCAATTAATGCTTGAATATTTAAAAGCTGGTGTCATTCCAGAAGGCTTACAGGTCAAGAACATACCCCGCGTTTTCCTAGACAACCCACGTTTCATGAAACAATTTAGTGGTGTTGGGAACAAATGTTCACGCAATTGGATAATTCTAGTTATTAAGACAGCCGAAGAAGAAACAAAGGCACAAAACGAAGAACTTTCAGCCTTAGAAGACAAAATCAAAAAAGACTCTGTGATTCCAGACATAAAGATTCAACTTGACAAAATTGAAGAAGAAATCAAGAAATTCCAGAAATTCACCATTGATAAAAAACTGTGGAAACTGCAAATAGACATAAAAAACTACAAGGAAGAGAGGACATATCCTTACCTGGTACCCGTTTTCTATAACCAACTTAACACAAACGCATCAAGACAGAATCCCCGAAGACAACAAAGGAAGAAATGTGTGACCTTTTCCAATAGTTCCAACAGCAGTGCCTCTGACTCAACAACTGGTGGACAAGTGAACCCTGAACAGGCATCAAGTTTTCAAGGGAGAGGACAACGAGGCAGACCTTGCTACCAAGGCCAACACTTGATGAGAACACGACAATGGGTTCCACCACAACAAACATGGTGATCCCCATTTTCAATCTTAGTGACCACATTTTGTCCACCAATGAAATAGAGGTCCTAACAAAAGGTCTCAGTTTCATACCAACTGCCAAAGCTAACCTCTTCAAAACTGAAGTTGAACTACGTAAGTTTTTTCGCATGATCCGCCTTCAATATTTCTTCAGAAACAGCCCAGAGAAAGAAACCCCTAAAACTACAGGCCTAAAACCACCTTCAACTTTCACTCCCCTTGCCTCCATGGTTTGTCCGGAGATTTTAGCCTTTGAGAATCGCATCATTTTGGACTCCATAAAACCTTCAATAAGAACATACGCTTCAAAAACAATTTGTCAGCAGCACAACGTCTTGCACTACAAACATTAGAAAGCAACCAGACTTTCCTCATCGAGCCTACAGATAAGGGAGGTGGCATAGTCCTCTGGAGTCAGACTTTATACGACGAAGAAGTCACTCGACAACTTTCCAATACAAGATTCTATAAATAGCTACCCACTAACCCGACTTCCATGATTCTATCAGAAATCACGAGTCTCATGAATCATGCACACGAGGACGGTTGGATAGATGCAGACGAGAAGGCTTTTTTATTAAACCAACATCCTACCATCCCTGCATTCTACTTACTCCCCAAAATCCATAAAAACCAAACCAACCCACCAGGAAGACCTATCGTGGCCGGTATAAGTTCAGTATGGGAATCTTTTTCCATCTATATAGACCATTTCCAGAGACCTTTCATCAGCAAGAAGCCATCCTATATACAAGACACCACAACAATGATTAAGATATTGGACACTATACAAACAGAACCAAACAACCTACAAGTTACACTTGATGTAGAATCTCTCTACACAAGCATACCACAGCTAGAATGTCTAGAAGTTCTGAAAACTCATTTGGATGCAATGACGACACTGGAACCTCCAACAGCATTTCTTTTAGAATGTACCAGACTAGCGCTTATGGAAAACTATTTCATCTACAGACAGACCTTCTACCAACAATGTCATGGAACAAGCATGGGGGCCATGTTTGCCCCAGATGTAGCAAATCTTTTTATGTACGCTTTTGAGAAAGATTTCATCTACAACAATGCCAACCCATTTAAACCATCTATCGGCAGTTGGTTCAGGTACATTGACGATGTCTTCATGGTATGGAAAGGGACAGAAGAAGACCTCCTTCCCTTCTTACAATGGCTCTACTCACAGAACAGATGCATACAATTCACCATCAATAACAGCAAAACTAATATACCCTTTCTCGATTTAGACATCTATAAATCCGAAGGAAACTCTCTAGCCACGACACTCTACCGTAAACCTACATCTAAAAATACCCTTCTGGAATATTCTAGCTTCCACCCAACTGAACTAAAAATTAATCTTCCATATGGTCAATTTTTAATGATAAGGAGAAATTGTACCACTCAAAGTGAATATGAGTCCAAAAGTAAAGAACTGGCAACTCGCCTAAAAGAAAGAGGATACCCCAAGCACCTAATTCGTCAAGCCCGCAAACGCGTGAAAAATACTAACCACGAATCTTGCCTAACATCAAAGAGAAGAGATCAGTCCACAACCAAGATGACCTGTGTAACCACTTTTACACCATTGAGCAACAACATTAGGAAAGTGTCCTAAAACATTGGGATACACTACAGACTGATTCCTTCCACCCTGAAAAACCTTGTTTCGCCTTCAAAAGAAACCGGAACCTTAAAGACCACCTTGTACATACGTACACAGAAATCGAAACATCTAACCAACAAACAACTCTGTGGAATTTACCCATGGTGAAAGCACACTTCAAATGCGGCTCTTGCTCTGTCTGCTCGTTGACAGCAAATCTAAAATAAATCACTCTCAAAGGTAACCCTTGGACTTTCAACTCATTCACAAATTGCAGAACAAAGTGGTCAATTTAAATCATAAAATGCCTCTGCAACCTCATCTATGTAGGCAAGTGCAAGAGGGAAATACGTCAGCGTATCTGTGAACATTGTTCATGTGTGCAGAACCAGGTTGATGACAAACCACTGGTCGCACATTTTAAATAAAAAAACCATACCCAAAACGACATCTTCTGGGCAATCCTGCAAACAACGAAAAACACTTTCCGTGGAGGCGACAACAAACTCGAACAGAGATGGATACATCGCCTGGATTCTGTCCGCCATGGTTTAAACATTTCCATCGAATGGAATCTGTTCTTCAATAGTTAACAATACCTTCTTAACATGTTGTAGTAATAACGGCCCATCTAACTACATCATCCATTCATGCCCTTGTCCACTCCATCATCTTCTCCTACTCCTTGGGGGTTGGTCTTTTGTTTGGTTTGCAAATAAAGCTCCATCAATTGCGTGCATCCGAAAATGTAATGCATCGATGTAAAAAATAGCCACATCTGTTTTTAACATGTTTTGCTGTTTTTCTAAAAATGATGTGTTTCCCTGTGCACTGTGCATCACTCTGTGCCTTTTTCTAAAGCAATGTGGTCTTGGCTGTTTATTTGTACATCACCAGCCTTATATTTAATGAACCTTGACGAAACCAAGGCATTGGACCAATATAGCCAATACAATAGACCATTTTGCCCCACGTGACACCACAAATCCACAGTGATAATAGTTCTTCTTGATAGGTCCTTTTCCTGTCCGCGGGATGCAACACTACACGCCTTTCCCACTGCCCGACATGCGCACTCAGCTGTATACACGCACCAGGACACAACTCTCCTGTTGCACACGCGCGCCTCCTGCTCTTTTGCGTGACATGCGCACTCGGATTAATACGCTTGTATTTTACTAGCACATGCGCAGTCACCACCACACTAACACAGCTCTCCTGATGGTGACCGGAGTAGCTGGCCCTTTCCACCCGCTCATGCATTTATCTGGTAAGTTTTTCGTTTTTCGCTTCCCGCGAATCTATACTCTCAGTAATTAACCCGTGCCTCACAAGCCTGAGATCTCCAGTCACGTCGGTCCACAGTTCGCTCTGGTTCTTTAAATTTACTCGCAATTGTTGAACTTAAGACCTCATTGTTTCACAAATCACCTCCACTTGGCCGATATATTTCACCCTTCCACGGCCATCAGACCCTATAGTTTTTGGAAACAACTACCGGCAATTTTAGCACTTCATCTTGGCATCAGCATTAAATAATGTCGCTGACCTGCCACCACGGCCCCTAGCTGCCGTTTCTAATGCTTAAATATTCTGATTCATTTAGCGCTTGGCCTCTGACGCTTGCAGATTGCCACTCCAGACAAATCATTGACTGGAAAACATCTTTCTACGACCAGGCGCAAAATCGCTCGCTCATGGTAGGTCGCCATTTTTGCAGTTTTTTAAAAATTTCTCTTGACACCATTCCTAGAACTAACACAGTCCCCTATGACCCTTAGGTGGACATGCACGTCTCAACATCGGCCTGACTTTAACCACCTGTCCTGATGACCGTTCGGTAACATCTCAGCAGCGCTGTCCCAACCTAAACAGCCACTGCCTCCAGCAATTAAATACCGGACCAGAAACACAAAAATTGTGTGTTGACGATGCTAGACAATGTTAAATGTATTGCCACTCTTAACAATACATACGAAAAATAATGTTAAACCATGTTAAATGTATTGCAGCTTCAAACAATACATAAAAACTAACACTGTTAATCACTATGCTTACTAATCCACAAGTATTGCAGATTACTATGTGTCTAGTAATGCTATCTTTCTTTTCCCAGTGCCGAGGCGCAGTGTGTTAAATTGTTTTTGTCCTTTGTTAATCTAAAATAAACAAAACCCTTTTTTCCTTGTTACTCTCCACACTCTTGGGTTTTTGTTCTCTGTCCTTTTTTGAGTTAGTATTTACCTAGCTCTACTGCAAAATATGGTGACCCCATGTCACGCCTTTGGTCAGGGTAGCTTTTGACTCTCTCCCCCTCTCTCTATACCATTTACCCTCCTGAGTCAAGCCCCCTTACAAAAAAGAGGGTCCGCCCTATTATTATTACTTCCCTTCGGACAACCCCCTGGTTGTTGGGCAACATTAATTTGAAAAGACATTAAATGGAGAATTTCAACATAGTGAGTTTCTCCGACGATTTATATAAAAACCTTTTAGAAACTCAATCACTTCTAGGTGTAACTACAACACCAGTCGCCCCGGTCAAAGATCTGGCACTTAACGACTTGGATATCCTACTACAAAAAAAGAAAAAGCGTATCCGTACAGAGTCTCATGGCCAATTAATGCTTGAATATTTAAAAGCTGGTGTCATTCCAGAAGGCCTACAGGTCAAGAACATACCCCGCGTTTTCCTAGACAACCCACGTTTCATGAAACAATTTAGTGGTGTAGGTAACAAATGTTCACGCGATTGGATAATTCTAGTTATTAAGACAGCCGAAGAAGAAACAAAGGCACAAAACAAAGAACTTTCAGCCTTAGAAGACAAAATCAAAAAAGACTCTGTGATTCCAGACATGAAGATTCAACTTGACAAAATTGAAGAAGAAATCAAGAAATTCCAGAAATTCACCATCAAGAAAAAACTGTGGAAACTGCAAATAGACATAAAAAACTACAAGGAAGAGAGGACATATCCTTACCTGGTACCCGGTTTCTATAACCAACTTAACACAAACGCATCAAGACAGAATCCCCGAAGACAACAAAGGAAGACATTTGTGACCTTTTCCAATAGTTCCAACAGCAGTGAGTCTGACTCAACAACTGGTGGACAAGCTAGCTCTCAACAGGCATCAAGTTTTCAAGGGAGAGGACAACGAGGCAGACCTCGCTACCAAGGCCAACACTCGATGAGAACACGACAATGGGTTCCACCACAACAAACATGGTGATCCCCATTTTCAATCTTAGTGACCACATTTTGTCCACCAAAGAAATAGAGGTCCTAACAAAAGGTCTCAGTTTCATACCAACTACCAAAGCTAACCTCTTCACAACTGAAGTTGAACTACGTAAGTTTTTTCGCACGATTCGCCTTCAATATTTCTTCAGAGACAGCCCAGAGAAAGAACCACCTAAAACTATAGGCCTAAAACCACCTTCAACTTTCACTCCCCTTGCCTCCATGGTTTGTCTGGAGATTTTAGCCTTTGAGAATCGTATAATTTTGGAACTCCATAAAACCTTCAATAAGAACATATGCTTCAAAAACAATTTGTCAGCAGCACAACGTCTTGCACTACAAACATGAGAAAGCAACCAGACTTTCCTCATCAAGCCTGCAGATAAGGGAGGTGGCATAGTCCTCTGAAGTCAGACTTTATACGTCGAAGAAGTCACTTGACAACTCTCCAATACAAGATTCTATAAACAGCTGCCCACTAACCCGACTTCCAGGATTCTATCAGAAATCACAAGTGTCATGAATCATGCACACGAGGAGGGTTGGATAGATGCAGACGAGAAGGCTTTTTTAGTAAACCAACATCCTACCATCCCTGCATTCTACTTACTCCCCAAAATCCATAAAAACCAAACCAACCCACCAGGAAGACCTATCGTGGCCGGTATAAGTTCAGTATTGGAACCTTTATCCATACATATAGACCATTTCCTGAGACCTTTCATCAGCAAGATGCCATCCTATATAAAAGACACCACAGCAATGATTAAGATATTGGACACTATACAAACAGAACCAAACAACCTACTAGTTACACTTGATGTAGAATCTCTCTACACAAGCATACCACAGCTAGAATGTCTAGAAGTTCTGAAAACTTATTTGGATGCAAGGACGACACTGGAACCTCCAACAGCATTTCTTTTTGAATGTACCAGACTAGCGCTTATGGAAAATTATTTCATGTACAGACAGACCTTCTACCAACAATGTCATGGAACAAGCATGGGGGCCACGTTTGCCCCAGATGTATCAAATCTTTTTATGGATGCTTTTGAGAAAGATTTCATCTACAACAATGCCAACCCATTTAAACCATCTATCGGCAGTTGGTTCAGGTACATTGACGATGTCTTCATGGTATGGAAAGCGACAGAAGAAAACCTCCTTCCCTTCTTACAATGGCTCAACTCACAGAACAGATGCATACAATTCACCATCAATCACAGCAAAACTAGTATACCCTTTCTCGATTTAGACATCTATAAATCCAAAGGAAACTCTCTAGCCACGACACTCTACCGTAAACCTACATCTAAAAATACCCTTCTGGAATATTCTAGCTTCCACCCATCTGGACTAAAAATGAATCTTCCATATGGTCAATTTTTAAGGATAAGGAGAAACTGTACCACCCAAAGTGAATATGAGTCCAAAAGTAAAGAACTAGCAACTCGCCTAAAAGAAAGAGGATACCCGAAACATCTAATTCGTCAAGCCCGCAAACGCGGGAAAAATACTAACCGCAAATCTTGCCTAACATCAAAGAGAAGAGATCAGTCCACAATCAAGTTGACCTGTGTAACCACTTTTACACCATTGAGCAACAACATTAGGAAAGTGATCCTAAAACATTGGGATAAACTACAGACTGATTCCTTCCGCCCTGAAAAACCTTGTTTCGCCTTCAAAAGAAACCGGAACCTTAAAGACCACCTTGTACATACGTACACAGAAATCGAAACATCTAACTAACAAACAACTCTATGGAATTTACCCATGGTGAAAGCACACTTCAAATGCGGCTCTTGCTCTGTCTGCTCGTTGACAGCAAATCTAAAAGAAATCACTCTCAAAGGTCACCCTTGGACTTTCAACTCCTTCACTAATTGCTGAACAAAGTGGTCAATTTACATCATAAAATGCCCCTGCCACCTCATCTATGTAGGCAAGTGCAAGAGAGAAATACGTCAGCGTATCTGTGAACATCGTTCATGTGTGCAGAACCAGGTTGATGACAAACCACTGGTCGCACATTTTAAATCGAAAAACCATACCCAAAAACGACAACTTCTGGGCAATCCTGCAAACAGTGAAAAACCCTTTCCGTGGAGGCGACAGAGACCTAGCCCTGTGCAAACTCGAACAGAGATGGATACATCGCCTGGATTCTGTCCGCCATGGTTTAAACATTTCCATCGAATGGAATCTGTTCTTCAATAGATAACAATACCTTCTTAGCATGTTGTAGTAATAACGGCCCATCTAACTACATCATCCATTCATGCCCTTGTCCACTCCATCATCTTCTCCTACTCCTTGGGGGTTGGTCTTTTGTTTGGTTTGCAAATAAAGCTCCATCAATTGCTTGCATCTGAAAATGTAATGCATCGATGTAAAAAATAGCCACATCTGTTTTTAACATGTTTTGCTGTTTTTCTAAAAAATATGTGTTTCCCTGTGAACTGTGCACCACTGTGTGCCTTTTTCTAAAGCAATGTGGTCTTGGCTGTTTATTTGTACATCACCAGCCTTGTATTTAATGAACCTCGACGAAACCAAGACATTGGACCAATATAGCCTATAACAATAGACCATGTTGGCCCACGTGACACCACAAATCCACAGTGATAGTAGTCCTTCTTGATAGGTCCTTTTCCTGTCCGCAGGATGCGACACTGCACGCCTTTCCCACTGCCCAACATGCGCACTCAGCTGTATACACGCGCCAGGACACTACTCTCCTGTTGCACACGCGTGCCTCCTGCTCTTTTGCGTGACATGCGCATTCGGATTAATACACTTCTATTTTACTAGCACATGCGCAGTCACCACCACACTAACACAGCTCTCCTGATGGTGACCAGAGTAGCTGGCCCTTTCCACCTGCTCATGCATTTATCTGGTAAGTTTTTCGTGTTTCGCTTCCGCGAATCTATACTCTCAGTAATTAACCCGTGCCTCACAAGCCTGAGATCTCCAGTCACGTCGGTCCACAGTTCGCTCTGGTTCTTTAAATTTACTCGCAATTGTTGCAGTTAAGACCTCATTGTTTCACAAATCACCTCCACTTGGCCGATATATTTCACCCTTCCACGGCCATCAGAGCCTACAGTTTTTGGAAACACCTACCGGCAATTTTAGCACTTCACCTTGGCATCAGCATTAAATAATGTCGCTGACCTGCCACCACGGCCCCTAGCCGCCGTTTCAATTTTTAAATATTCTGATTCATTTAACGCTTGGCATATGACGCTTGCAGACTGCCACTCCAGACAAATCAGTGACTGGAACACATCTTTCTACGACCAGGCGCAAAATCGCTCGCTCATGATAGGTCGCCATTTTTGCAGTTTTTTAAAAATTTCTCTTGGCACCATTCCTAGAACTAACACAGTCCCCTATGACCCTTAGGTGGACATTCACGTCTCAACATCGACCTGACTTTAACCACCTGTCCTGGTGACTGTTCGGTAACATCTCAGCAGCGCTGTCCCAACCTAAACAGCCACTGCCTCCAGCAATTAAATACCGGACCAGAAACACAAAAATCGTGTGTCGACGATGCTAGACAATGTTAAATGTATTGCCACTCTTAACAATAGATAGGAAAAATAATGTTAAACTAACACTGTTAATCACTATGCTTACTAATCCACAAGTATTGCCGATTACTATGTGTCTAGTAATGCTATCTTTCTTTTCCCAGTGCCGAGGCGCAGTGTGATAAATTGTTTTTGTTCTTTGTTAATGTAAAATAAACAAAACCCTTTTTTGCTTGTTACTCTCCACACTCTTGGGTTTTTGTTCTCTGTCCTTTTTTGAGTTAATATTTACCTAGCTCTACTGCAAAATATGGTGACCCTATGTCACGCCTTTGGTCAGGGTAGCTTTTGACTCTCCCCCCCTCTCTCTATGGGTAGCATGGATCCATGCCTTGCGTCCGTCCACTCGGATGGCCGTCTGTGTTGTCAAAAGTACTTGATAGGTGCCGCGCCACCTGGGTGCTAATGCTGTCTTCCGTTCAAAGTTTCTGATTAGCACCCAGCTCCCAGGCTCCAGTGAGTGCCCCAGTCCTGTATATCGCATCGGCAACGCCTCCTGCACCTGCTGATGAATCAAACGCAACTTTTGTATTAAAAGTCCACAGTAAGTGCTTAACATAGGATGCTCGACCTCACATAATTTTCTAGGCTGCGGTGCGCACCATACATTTGCTGGTCTCCCCATTATAATCTCATAAGGGGAGAGCCCAGTCTTAGCCTGCACAAATGTGCGCATACACAACGGCGCTAGGGGTAATGCATCCACCCAACTCAATTTGCTCCCAGCGCAAATTTTCGCTATCTTTGACTTCAGGATTCCGTTGTGTCTCTCCACAAGCCCGGCAGAACTGGGATACCTGGAACTGTGGAATCGCTTCTCTATTTGCAGACCTGCACAGATCTGTAGCACTACTGCACCCACAAAGTGGGGGCCGTTGTCTGACAACAGGACACGAGGCAACCCAAACCGGGATAAATACACCTTCAGCATTACTTTTGCTGTGGACATGGCAGTACAGTCTTTTAAAGGATATGCATCCACCCACTTGCTGAATGCACAGATTACCACTAACACGTACTTGTAGTTCTGGCACCTTTCCATTTCTATGAAATCAAAATGGACCACTTCAAACGGCATAGAGGGTGGGTCGAAACTACCTGCTGGAGTCATGGTTCCCTTTCCTACATTGTGTTGCAGGCACGTGATACAATTCTGCACTAGCCTTTCTGCATTCTTTTTTATGTGCTCATTCTTCCATACTGTGGATAAATGCTGTACCATTTTCTTTGCGCAAATGTGGGTATGGCTATGCACCATTATAACCATTGCAGTTACGTAACAATTTGGCAATATCCAGTTCTTTGTTTCCTTGTCCACCCAACATCCTTCCAAATCTAACTCAGCAGAGCCCTTAGCCCCCCCCTGAATCTCTTCGGTCGTGGCCTCAGCCTGCATTTCTTTGAATGTGGCAACTCCATTCTCTATCATATAAGGTACTTCCACAGTCTGCACTGTCATCATTTTATTCCCCAAATCTGTGGCTGTTTGCTTTGCAATCCTGTATGCAAACGCGTTTCCCTCTCCCACTCTGCATGTTACTTTCTTATGCGCCTCGCACTTTACTATAGCTAGGCACTTTGGAAAAGTGAGCGCAGACCACAATCGCAAATCAAAGGGCCATGCTGAATCCCGGCTCCATGTGATGTCAAGAAACCCCTCTCAGCCGAAAGTCGGCCAAAATTCTGAACCACACCAAAGGTGTACTGGCTTTCAGTATAAATATTTACGTTCAGATTCTCAGAGAGTTCACAGGCTCGGGTCAGTGCTATTATTTCTGCGGCTTGTGCCAAATTGTAGCGGATCCTTCTGCTCTCTACAACTCTCTTTAGGGTAGTGCTGAGAGCTGACCCAGATCGCTGTGCGCAGAACCAGTACCCAATGGCGAGAGAACCGCAGCCAATCCTGAGCCGATCCATGACGAAGTCGCATTCCTGTCCAAAATATAGTGTGAGTACTCAGCCAGAACTGTGCAAAACCAATCCCTTAGTTTAAAATAATCTAATTCAAACTATTTTAACCTATTGAGAACTGCATCATAGAAATCGTGTCCCTCCTGTTGATTCAAAGCTGCAAAACTGTCATCTGTCATTCTGAGCTTTACTTTTATTTTGAGAATCTACCTTCACGAAATCGTCCGTATCTCTTGAACCGTTTGTTTTAACTTTTATTTTAAAGCTGAGATTCTAAGCTTTCCAACAAGCTCTTGCTTCTCCTTATAGTTCCTTCATAATTGCGCTCGACGCATGCGAATATATTGCCGCAATTTGACATTTTGTTTCATTTCAGCCACGTGTAAAAATATTTGTCTTTTGCTTCCATTACGGAAATTCCGTTTTCAACCTGGTAACCAGCTCTGAATCATTGATAGGGCTGGCCTGAACTGATTTAAAATATCTCTCACTCACCCTGAACCTCTAGAGGGAATTAAAATCATTTTTAGCATATTTTTCCCTTCTTTGCATACCATCTTTAAAGTACTTTGCCTGTGTTTAAAAACATCCCTGTTTCTCTCAGCTTGCTAGGGGGGAACTGAATTCGTATTGTACTGTGATTGTATTCCTGAAGACTGTGTGTGTTACTTCCACCTCCTTACATTGCATAGAGGGGGGGGGGGTGAATTGCCAAAAGGGGAAAGTGATTATTATGTTTTGCTGAAATCATATCAAGTTTATTCCTTTGTTGCTTCTTTTCCACCTTGCATTTCCTTGTACCATATAAAGCATTCTCAGCTACCTTATCCTCTATACTACTCCTAATTAATTAAACCAGTGTACTAGTATAACATCATCCATTGTTGATCACTCACTGTCATGTGTCTAAGTGTGATATCAAATATTAATTTATTATAAAAGTGTGATATATATCTATTGTTTAATTTTTCAAATACACCTTTTTAATTTGCAAAACAAACCTACTTCTTGGCTCAGTGGAGTCAGGGGGATTCTAAGAGAGGGGCGTTATATAAGGGTTTATCATCCAGAGTATAACTTGTCATGAAAAATATATAAATAAGGCCTTCCCTTGGGCGTCCCAGACGAGGCACTGACTTAGTGGGATTGCTGAATTGAAGTCGCTTAACAGAGTGGGGGCTCGTAGCCGGGGATTCTGGATTTGATCTATCACTTGGGAAGATTAAAATAGTGTGCTAACTGACAGAATATATAAATTCTGTTGGATCACCACGCCGTATTACACTGTAAAAAAAACCCTCAAAGGAACGCTCTAAGGAAACGGTCTGTTTTGCAAAATAAAATACAAACTTCTGTAAGTCAGGAAGGAAATCGAGTTCCAGAATGACGACCTTGGTAGATATCAAAATAGCCAGAGAACACCTCTTACAAAAGCTATTTGTGAGAGGTGAGTGGGCTCATCAGGACCAGGCAGTCTGGTTGCAGGCAATCGCACCCCAGATCACTGAAATAGGGTCAGATATATGGAGAGATCAGGGTCCCTTACATGTGGCCCTGAGTGAACTATATATGGCCCTTTAGGCCAAGGATGAGCACAACAAGATTGCCAGGGTAGCGGCATATTTATATTTACATGTGGGAGCCATACAGGACTGAAGGCCAAGATCTGGCAAATAGGTAACTGATGGCATTAGAGAAGGCCCAATCTGACCTGGTCTCTTCTGAGCAGAGGCTGCAGAGGAGCCAGGAGTCAGAAAATGATAGTAGGCAGTATATTATTAAAATAAAGGAGGATATGGATATCCTGCAACAGGAAAAGTCTGACCACGATAACAGATTTCTGGCCTTGCAGAAGGAGTACCAAGAAGGTTTGGACGCCCTACTGCAGAGCCATAAAAAGCTGGAGCAACAACTAGACTTTAACAGGGCATGCACAGAGCAGGTAGCCACCCTGCCAATCCGACTAGACAGAGAGAAAGAGGAAAGCAATAAATTCATTTTGAAAGACCTGGATACCCAGGCAGAGTTTGATCAAGAGCGCCAGAAAGCTGGTGCCCTTCAACGGTAGAGGGACGACCTGGCGGCACAGATGCACGCTCTTACTCAGGAAAGGGAAACTTTAGGCCAGGAAGTCTGCCACTTAAAAAGAAAAATTCAAGAAAATCACTTGGCCCTCCAGGGACTGGGTGACCTCCAAAAAGAGCATCAGAACTTGGTAGAGCACACCGGGAGGCTGGAAGATGCTCTGACAAGAAAGGAGCAGGCCAGTAGGGACGGTGCCCAGGAGGAAACCAACCTGCAGCAAAGACTGACCCAGTGCTCCAGGACCAATCAGGAAGTACAGAGGGAAAACGAGGCTCTCTGTCAACACAATGATAGGCTCCAGCAACAGGTAGCCATGCAGGAGAGACTGATAGAGTCTAGTAAGGCCTTGGTTGAGGAACTGAAAGCCCAGGCTCTTGCATTGCAACAGGGAGCAGGGGCTGATAGAGATGAAGTTTGCTGGGAAAGGGAAACCCCTGAGCATAACCTCAGGCGCCCTAGTATCAGAGGCCTCCACCTCTCCCAGTCCCTGGACTCTGCCACCCCATGTCACCTCGCGCACATGAGCACAGGGCCACAGGGACGGCAGATTACTATCCAGCCAAAAGTATGGGGTTCATAGGTCAGTACCTCCCAGGAATAGATGGGCGGGCATCCGGGTATAGGCACCTAAGCACAGTGCAATTTAGTGGAGAACCCCAGGAGAGTAGGCCCACTAAGGGCATCCTGAAAACCTCTTCCCAGTTAGGTCAGTGGGGGGATAACCATCAAATCCTGGCAGCAAGGAGGGATCTGAAGACTCCTCTGAGCGGCCCAGGACACAAGAGACCAGGTCCCCACATTCTGCCAGCCATTCCCAGGCTCGCAGAATCCGGGAAAACCTGGAAGATCAGATGGGCATCTCTGGGAGCAGTGCCTCTGAGTCAGAGGATGAGTGGACCAGGGTTACCCGAACCAAAAAGGGCAATAAGGCAAAAAGGGCCTTGCTTAAGGACCCCTTAAAGCAGATCAAGGCAGGAGTGTCATCACGCCTTATCACAAGAACGGCAAGTATTCTGTTTGGGAACACTTGGAGCTCTATGAGCAAATGATGGAGACTTTCCATTTGAAGGACAGCAGTAGCTGCATTCAGTATGTCAAATGGACATTCTCCCCAGAATACTCCAGTTTCTTTGCAGGGCTGGAAGACCAAAACCATTCAAGATGGTCCACATATACGGCGGCCATCTTGAAACATTTTTCTGTTCATAGTAATACTCAAGAGGCTTGCAAGGCAGCCCACAATTTGCAATGTGGGGAGGATCAGGCCCCACAAGAATTTGTGCAGGAGTTAAAGCGTGCTTTTGCGCAGACTACCAAAAGGGTGCGCACCGACAGTAAGGAATTTGTTAATACGTTTTTCCATGCCTTACCCAAATACATAATGACCCAGCTCGTGAGAGATTTTCACGAGAAAAGATCTTTAGACTGGGTCATTGAGCAAGCCGCCCGCATCTACGAGGTGCAGAAACCGGTGGAAAATAAGAATCAGCCCAAAACCCCCAAAACCATCAGCACCCCTGCTGCTGCCAAGGTGGCAGAGGTAAAGGTTGCCCCCGTTTTAGATTTGGAGATGGGGGAACCAAAAAACCTGCCTGCACCAAATAATTCACAGCCCAGAAGGCCCTCGGGCCAGTCACAGACAGGGAGTCAAGGAGGTAGTCCCACAAATGGGGTCCCCCGCTCCTCTGGGTTATGTGTGGACTCCTCCGGCCCAAGGGGGGGATCCAACCAAGCACCCAACCCAGGGAACTTCCCTCCACACTTCCCCCAGGAGGGCAGAAATTCACCAAATCCTGGGCAGAACTTGTTCCCCAGGTATCCACCCAACATCCATCCTTCTTTCCCACTTCCCTGAGCCCAGACAACCTAATCCTGGAGAGGTGAGGCCAAGGTTGTAGGGGTACCCAAATCTTCCCAACCCGGGGCACTACCAGAGAAGGGATAGCTACCCTTCCCGGGGTCAGCCCAGGGGAGAAAACAGAACCCCGTATCAGCCTGAGCGGGTTTCCCAACTTGAGTGCCAGGTCCAAAATATGGTACGGGATCTGGGTCACATATTGAGGGCTCAACAGAACCCTCAGATGAGCATGCCACCGCAGAATGCCCCAAACTCTGGGCCTGGTGCTCCAGAACAATGACGGGGGCAGCACCCCCATAACCCACCGGTTCCCAGGGAGGAGGCACAAGGGGAAGGGGGGTGTAAAGCCTTGGAGGAAGCTTCCTTCCCAACTTGTAAACAGCCCCTGGAAAACCAGGAACCGGAAACAAAATCTCCTACCCCTGAAAGTCTGCCACCCAAGGAGAAAAGAGGAGGTAGGAGAAACACAGGACCCAAACAGACCCATTTTGTGGAGGAGGTACAGGTCTACCAATTTGAGGGAGAGGGATCCTCAGAGGATCCTGGGAAAAGGATCTTCTCTTTCAGAGATGGGGGAACTCCTCCCAACGAAAAATAGGTCCCAAGGGATTCCAACCCAGACTGGGTAGATGTGGGGATTGAGCTTTCGCCGCCCATCATTCTATCCCAGAACCAACAAGACCGAAAACCTCTGGTTCAAACCCATCCTGGTGACTGCCTCCAAAAAAGGGGGGGGGGGGCCAGAACCGGAACCAGGGGAACCTAAAACCGAGTCAATAGACTGGGTAGATGTGGGGATTGAGCTGTCGCCGCCCATCATTCTATCCCAGAACCAACATTACCAAAATCCCATGGGTCAAACCCATCCTGATGACTGCCTCCAAAAAGGGGGGGGTGGCCCAGAACCGGAACCAGGGGAACCCAAAACCATTTCAAGTTGCCAACTTTTTCTTGCAGATTCCCACGACTCTCCACAGAATTCTGCCCAAATCTCTTCTCTCCCAATGTCCAAAACCAGAAAATTAGCCAACCAGTTGTCCAAAAATGTGCATTATCTGTGCCCCCTTGAGGAGAAGGAGGGAAGATACTATGCCCCGTTACAAGTACAGGGGCAGGGTACAATTTTGGCGCTGGTGCACACTGGATCTCAAGCTACCATTCTGTCCCAAAGGGCCTTTGATGAACTGAATTCAGGTAGGGGGGAGAAGTACCAAATTCCCCTCACCTCTCTTCCCGGACAACTCCAGAACTTTGGCAGGAAGGAAATTCCCGTCGAGGGGACTGCAGATTTGGACATCAAAATTGGGCGACACAAGGTGAAACACCCGGTCATAGTAGTGACTCCAGAGGGCACCCCTTGTTTACTAGGCAATGACCTCCTGAGAAGGTTGTCACCCCTAATAGATTGCGTAAACAAGGTCCTCTGGACCCAGACTAGCCGACCAATGAAATCAAAGCAGAGTGTCAACCGTGTTAGTTTAAACGGCACGTGCCACATGGTTGAACAAAAATCTGACCAAGTAGAATTTCACTTCCAGAACAACCAAATTCCAGACGTGACAGTAATAGCAGTAGGACAACAGACTGGTGATGGGGGGTCCTCTCTATTTCTGAAAATCAACCTTCCTTCCAGTTTAAGTTGGTATTCCACACTGGAAGGAAACATTCTGAAATTCTTTACCAATCCACAATCAGACACTCCCACTCCTATAGTCCAGAAAGATGTGAAATCAGCTCAGAGCCTGGCTGATATTCAGCAAATTGGAGAGCAGTTGTTCATCCCTGTTCAGTTAAATGATGGGAAGGACTCTGTTCTCGCTCTAGTGTGTGTGAACAACGCTAAGAGCTTCATCAGCAACGCCATGTTCCGCCAACTCCCAAAAGATCCAGCCATTCCCACATTCAAACTGATAGACACATGGGAAATGGATCTGGAAACACCAAATTCGAAACATCTCCTGCCAAGCAGGTGTATGCTCAAAATCTCCATTGGCAACAAGAGCATAGTCCATAATTGTTGGGTCGTGCGAGACGTCACTGCCACCTTTTACTTAGGCAGTGACATTCTCAATTGCTTTGCCATTAGTTTGGACCTAATAAACTTCAAAGCTTGGTCCCGATTAGCGGATAATCCTGTGGGCTTTGATGATCCAGAAAAAGTCACCATCCCAGAAAGGACCCAACAATTCTCCCTGGAAGTGAAATTTAAAAGAGGACAAAAATTGAAAAACCCTGAAACTTGTATTCATCTAAATTCTTTCCTCCAACAGCAAGGGTTAGGGGTAAGGGGTAAACCCAATACCATTAGTCAACATAGAACATGACACCATTCCAATAGAGGTGGATAACAGCGACTCTAGCCGCAGGCACCATTATTGAAATGGCGGTTGATGACCGACATTTCTCCATTGATTTAGGAAATGAACTGTTAGGACCAATCCCCAAGGACTGTTTTGACAGTGACAGTGATGACAATACAACACCAGACAGGATCTCTACCCGGCATGGGCGGAACTTCCTGGTGTACACCTTGCCCTTATGGAAAGGAAGATGTGACTTCAGAGGGGATGAGGTGATTTTCCAGGTCCATGAGGGCTGCCTTTCCCACCTGAAGCGTCTGGTCCAAACCAGCACTCTGACCAGGTACTTCTCTGCCCAGCTGGAGGAGGCCGCTGAGATAGCAAAACCAGAAGTTTTTCCAGGCTTCAGGCAGATGGTGGAAGAAAGAGTCAACCTAGCTGATGCCTGTGTGACTCTGGAACAGAAGCAAAAGTTGAAACAAGTTTTCTTGTATTTCCAAGATCTCTTTGCGGTAGACTCATATGACTGTGGTCGCACCGACATCCACACAACAACAATTCCCACGGACCCTGGCATGACTCCAGTGTTTGTGAAGCAATATCGCTTGCCTCTCGCATCCATGGAGTCCCTTACTGAAATAATTAAGAACCTTGAGTCCCGGGGAATAATCCGTCCAGTACACAGCACCTTCAATAATCCGGTGCTGGGAATATTAAAGCCAAACGGCCAGTGGAGACCAGTGGAGACTCTGTGCCGACCTTAGGGAGCTCAACAAACGGGTCCATACTTCCTGATGGCCTCTGCCCTACATTGACCAAGGGCTTTCCCAGATTCAGGGGTCACAGGTATTCACTGCAATAGACCTGACCAATGGATAATGGACTGTGCCTTTCAGTAGGGAGGACCAATACAAACTGGCTTTTACCTTTGGGGGCCAGCAGTACACATGGACCCAGACTCCCTTCGGATACCTCAACTCCGGCAATGAATTCAACATTTTCCTACATAAGGCCATGCCCGACATGGGTGCAAGGGGTAACCTGGCTTATATAGATGATGTCCTCATCAAACGTTCATCTGTGGAAGAACACATAGCAGAGATCTGTTATGTTCTGACACAGTTGAGGGCCGCCGGAGCAAAACTTTCCTTTCAGAAAGCACAGTGGTGTAGAACCCATGTTAATTTCTTGGGGCATGAGATTACTCCTCAGGGTCTCTGTCCCCAAGAAAAGAAAGTGGAAGCACTTCAGAAACTGAAGGATCCCACAACTCTGCAGGAACTAAGGAGCCTCCTTGGACTGACTAATTACAGCAGAAAGTTCATTGAGGGCTACGCAGAGATCACCAGACCCCTGATTCATCTCTTGAAGGGGGGGTCAAGTGGGAATGGGGTCCAGAACAATCTGAGGCAGTAAGACAACTCAAAAGAAGCCTCTCACAAACGCCTTGCCTAGCTTACCCTGTCAGAAACAATGAGTTCTTCCTGGAGACAGGGTTCTCTAATATGTGCTTGATGGCAGTATTATACCAAAAGCATGACAAGGTCAATAAAGAAATCTCCTATGCGAGCAAAACTTTATCCTCTGTGGAGGAAAAATTCAATGATTGTGAGAAGGCACTCCTGGCAACGATGTGGGCATTGAAGAATTACCGCCCGTTCACCCAGGGGGAACACATCATAGTGGAGACTCCACACCAGCCTCTGCAATACCTCCAAAGTGACAGAATCCGTGCCGGAAATGTGAGTAATTCCCGAATTACGTCCTGGATTCTGTCAATGCAACGCTTTCCTGTGGAGGTCAGATATGGCCAAAACAAGAAGAGTCCCCTCGCGCAAGGTCTGGCTGACTTGCATGATTGTGCCAGAGAAAACTGTCTCGAGGACGAAAGTCTAAAAATCAAGGACAACATGGAGGCATACCTTAATTCCCCACACAAAGTCTTTGAAGAAGCCAAGTGTGAGGGAATGCCCAC
Source organism: Ambystoma mexicanum (assembly GCF_040938575.1). Classification (NCBI taxonomy): domain Eukaryota; kingdom Metazoa; phylum Chordata; class Amphibia; order Caudata; family Ambystomatidae; genus Ambystoma; species Ambystoma mexicanum. Next base: position 756,360,167 of record NC_090922.1, on the reverse strand, counting down.
TGTCTATGTGGATGGATGCTCTTACCATGTTGAAAACAACGGGGAAATAGAACTGGTGGCTGGCGTAGGGAATGCGTGGGTGAATGAGTCTACAGAAACCTCTGCTGGGCGCAAAATAGGTCCCCCGAAGTATTCAAGTAGCAGAGTTGATGGCTGTGCATGAAGCCATCCTCACTGCTGTCCAACATCAACTCCACGAACTGGTTATAAACACAGATTCAGATTATGTACGGAACGGGTTCGTGGAGCACCTGGTTAACTGGAAAACCAGAGGCATGTTATGTGCTAATAACAAACCCTTGAAACATGGGAAGTTAATACAAAACATTGATGACCTGGTCACCTCGAATCGGATGACCATCTACTGGAAAAAAGATCAAGGGTCATTCCAAAGTAGAGGGACCAGACAAAACTGATCAGCTGGCCAAAACCGGGGCCATCCAAGGGAATCTAATAGAGATTGAGTCCCTGTTGGGGGAAATCCAGGTCACTGCTATCACTAGGTCCCAGACAAATGCTCACAATGATCTTTCAACTGCACAATGGAGTAAGGAGACCCCAGATGTCGATTTGATTACGGCTCAAAAAGGGGATCCAATAATTGGTAAGTTGTACCAACACATTGAGGACCCTGAGAACTTTCCCCTGACGGATACCGATAACATTGGGAACTGATCGATCAAATTGGATTGAGGAAAAGATGCTGAACTGTGCCATCTATGGAATTGGAAGAAGATGATGTGGACATACCAGCGTGTGGATCAAAACATCCTTTGCACCTGACTCCCCCTCGACTCGAAATCAAAGCGCAGTCGGGCGGGGGGGCTTGTTGGGTGTCCTGACCACGTTAGGACTATTATGCTGCAACATTTGGTGCTGTGGGCTTAGAAAATCCAAGATGGAGTAAAAGCCCACATTTGCGCCAGGATCCAGGAAAACTGTGCAGTTTTTGCGCACACCAAAATGGTTGCCTGACCTACCACCCACCAGTGTGAGCGTGATGGGCCAGGAGTGCCATGGGTGAAATGTGTGCCAAAGGAAAAACAGCAGTGCCGGTTAGCTCAGAAAGCTCTTTGAAATCACCTTTGTTTCTCTGAAATGCAAGCTAAAAATGCCTATTTTAAACATTGCAAGATATTCAAAAATCTCAATGAACACCAGCAGACATTTGGCAGAAGGTATACTTATGTGCATACAAAATCTGGAAAGAGAAAGAGGCCAAAATAATGTTCATAATGAAACTGGCTGAGCTGTGGATGTCAGCAGCTGAAGTGAAATTGGACTTAAAGCCACTAAAATCAAAGTGTTTAAAATAAATGAGTGACCTACTGTTGAGTGTCACATAGTTTGCAACTGTTAAATGTCATAGTTTTGAACTTAGAATCAGCATTCTAGCTGCATGTGTAAAAATTGCAAGTTTGGTTTGAATGTAGAAAACTGGGAACCAAAGTGACATTTAGCTGAAGCCTGGCTTAAAAAGATTGAATTCTGCCTGACAACTACCCCCGACAGGAGTTGAAATTTGATCAGCAGCTGTGTTCCCATGCCTGGTTGCATTCTGCTGCCCCTGCCAAAAGGAGATGACACCTCTCTGATTGAATTAGGGGAGTGGCACCTGGGGACTGCAGGAAACTGAACAAAGCACTGTCTTGGGCTCAGGCAAATGTTATATTGGGGGGGTCTTAAAATAGCTTCCTCTTGGCAGAAGTGGGAGGAGAAGTGCCTCTGTGAGCAAGCTGAGCTTGGGGGAAGTGGACAAACCAGAAATACCACCATGTGCTTTGGAAAACCACACCCCTTTGTTAAGTCACGCCCATGATGCAGCCACTGCCGGTCACAGGGGGTTTCATACAACACTTGAGATCTTAAGAGAGGTTGCATACTGGCCACACATGGGGCAGGACCTCGACCAATACTTGAAGGGGTGTCTGGTGTGTGCACAATTTCAGCCATCATCCCTCACACACCGTGCGCCTCTCCAAAAGAGGGGGATGACACTTCCATGGTCAGATTTGCAAATCAACTTGGTAGGCCCTGTGGTTCGCTCATCTAGAGGAAACAGGTACATGTTGACGGTCACATGCTTGTTTACCAAGTGGGTGGAATGCCTCCCGGCCCCAAACTGCAAGGCAGAAACAGCAGCTGCCCCGATGATTAACCACATCTTTTCCCGTTTTGGTCTACCTCAAAGGATTGAGTCAGACAGAGGTAGCCACTTCACTAGTGAAGTAATGACAAAGATGTGGGAGATACTGGGGGTCAAAAGGAAGCTACATATTGCTTACCGGCCAGCTTCTTCTGGGGCAGTAGAACGCTACAACCGGACCATTGTGAGCATATTAAAAAAGTTTGTGGCAGATTCTGGGCCAAGTTGGGATATCCGATTACCTCTGGTCCTAATGGCCATCAGATCTACCCCTTCATTTGCAACTAAAATGTCACCGTTTGAGCTGATGACTGGCCACAAAATGGTGGTTCCCCAGCATTTGCTCTACAGGACCCAAGAGCAGACATTGATCAATGCCTCCACAACTCATGAGTATGTGGAGAATTTGAGGAAACACCTCCAACATGCTTTTGCCTATGCTCAGCGAAATCTAGAAAGATCAGCTGAAAGCATGAAGACCCATTACGATTTGAAAACTTCCAGGAAAGTATATAATGTGGGAGACCGGGTCTATCTATACAATTTCCAAAGGAACCAGGCCAAACAGCGAACATTTTTGACTACATGGAAGGGACCCTTTGAAATTATAGACAAGATCTCCCCCGTGGCATACAAGATCCGCCTCCCCAAAGGCAGTTTGGCAGAGGGGAAAGACAAGTGGGTCCACATCAATCAGCTTTAGTGTTGCCACCCCAGGCACACTCTGCAGCAACTGGAGGAGTCCTGTGCAATCCCAGAGGGGGCCGCTCCAGAGTAATTCAGTTCCAACCCTAAAATATCCCACATACAGTCTCTGAAATATTATGATTCTTAAATGTCAATGTATCCTGTTATATCTTGTTTTTAAAATAAGACTGCAAAATGTATTCTGATGTATAAAATGTATATGTTTGCCGCACCATTAATGGTGGTGGAAAAATGTCTAGGAATGTGTATTGCCGCTTTGCTTTATCATCCTAGGAGAGATGAAACCATGGAGAATGACCAAGGAGGATGACCCGGGGACCGGGAGCAAAGATCCGAGGGGCCCGGGGTACCGCCCAATATTCCCATCAGGACCGCAAGGAGAACTGATCGATCAAATTGGATTGAGGAAAAGATGCTGAACTGTGCCATCTATGGAATTGGAAGAAGATGATGTGGACATACCAGCGTGTGGATCAAAACATCCTTTGCACCTGACTCCCCCTCGACTCGAAATCAAAGCGCAGTCGGGCGGGGGGGCTTGTTGGGTGTCCTGACCACGTTAGGACTATTATGCTGCAACATTTGGTGCTGTGGGCTTAGAAAATCCAAGATGGAGTAAAAGCCCACATTTGCGCCAGGATCCAGGAAAACTGCGCAGTTTTTGCGCACACCAAAATGGTTGCCTGACCTACCACCCACCAGTGTGAGCGTGATGGGCCAGGAGTGCCATGGGTGAAATGTGTGTCAAAGGAAAAACAGCAGTGCCGGTTAGCTCAGAAAGCTCTTTGAAATCACCTTTGTTTCTCTGAAATGCAAGCTAAAAATGCCTATTTTAAACATTGCAAGATATTCAAAAATCTCAATGAACACCAGCAGACATTTGGCAGAAGGTATACTTATGTGCATACAAAATCTGGAAAGAGAAAGAGCCCAAAATAATGTTCATAATGAAACTGGCTGAGCTGTGGATGTCAGCAGCTGAAGTGAAATTGGACTTAAAGCCACTAAAATCAAAGTGTTTAAAATAAATGAGTGACCTACTGTTGAGTGTCACATAGTTTGCAACTGTTAAATGTCATAGTTTTGAACTTAGAATCAGCATTCTAGCTGCATGTGTAAAAATTGCAAGTTTGGTTTGAATGTAGAAAACTGGGAACCAAAGTGACATTTAGCTGAAGCCTGGCTTAAAAAGATTGAATTCTGCCTGACAACTACCCCCGACAGGAGTTGAAACTTGATCAGCACCTGTGTTCCCAGGCCTGGTTGCATTCTGCTGCCCCTGCCAAAAGGAGATGACACCTCTCTGATTGAATTAGGGGAGTGGCACCTGGGGACTGCAGGAAACTGAACAAAGCACTGTCTTGGGCTCAGGCAAATGTTATATTGGGGGGGTCTTAAAATAGCTTCCTCTTGGGAGAAGTGGGAGGAGAAGTGCCTCTGTGAGCAAGCTGAGCTTGGGGGAAGTGGACAAACCAGAAATACCACCATGTGCTTTGGAAAACCACACCCCTTTGGGGCCAGAGCATAATTTTAAAAAGATGGATAATTCATAGTGCGGACTTTATAAAATTATATAAATAATATCATCATTCTTGTGATTTTTCTGTGCACATTTTAAGAGGTGTCTGGTATGTTCTGGGGAGTAGTAGCGGAAAATAAGGTTGTTACTCCAAATGTATGCATGTTAAAAATCTGACACTTTATCATCTGAAACCCATATCCCTTGTGCACATTTGTCTAAAATCTGGAAAAGTTTAGAGGTTGTTATCTGGATGAAAAGGGCAGAATTCTGTCAAAAGTGGATACAACATTTTACAAAGACAGGGATCGGATGGTTTGGTGCTACAGAAAATATGTTAACTGGACATATAATATTAGAAAAATGGTACATAGATAACTGTGTATTTGGATCAAATATAGATTTGTGTGCAATTTGACAAGGGGAGGACCCTCTGACCCATACACCTACCTCATCACTCTGACTCACTGTTCCATTCTCAAATCAGGTCAAAGAGAAATCCTTGACCTATCAAATCGTGAGTGGGTTGGGTAAAGAAAGTTAGCATCCACACCCATTTTCAAAAGACATAAAAAGAGCCACTGGAACCCAGGCAGGGACATTCATTTTCCAACCTTCAACTGAATTCCTGCGCAGCACGCTGACGGAGACTCCAGACTTCAAATCCATCAATCTCCAGAGACCAGAACATTGAACCCAGACTCCAGAACTTGTTGCAGAGAGGCCTGAATCCACAAGCTGAATCCTTTTTGCAAAATAATTTGCAAACTATTCAACAGCCGGGCGAGCTGTATGAATTCTTTGCCAAGAACCTTTGCCAGAACCGGTAGCAGACTCAGAAAGCAGTGCTGTATCCAGAGAGACCAGAGATCCAGAGAGACCAGACCCAGACCAGATCGCTGTGCAGTGTGAGAGCTGACCCAGATCGCTGTGTGCAGAACCAGTACCCAGTGGCGAGAGAACCGCAGCCAATCCTGACCCGATCTGTGACGAAGTCGCATTCCTGTCCAAAATATAGTGTGATTACTCAGCCAGAACTGTGCAAAACCAATCTCTTAGTTTAAAATATTCTAATTCAAACTATTTTAACCTATTGAGAACTGCATCGTAGAAATCGTGTCCCTCCTGTTGATTCAAAGCTGCAAAACTGTAATCTGTCATTCTGAGCTTTACTTTTATTTTGAGAATCTACCTTCACAAAATCATCCGTATCTCTTGAACCGTTTGTGTTTATTTTGAAGCTGAGATTCTAAGCTTTCCAACAAGCTCTAAACCGACTTGCTACTCCTTATAGTTCCTTCGTAATTACGCTTGACCCACGCGACTAAATTGCCGCGATTTCACATTTTGTTTCATTTCAGCCACATGTAAAAATATTTGTGTTTTGCTTCCATTACGGAATTCCGTTATCAACCTGGTAACCAGCCCTGAATCATTGATAAGGCTGGCCTGAAATTATTTAAAGTATCTCTCACCCACCCTGAACCTCTAGAGGGAATTAAAATCATTTTTAGCATATTTTTCCCTTCTTTGCATACCACCTTTAAAGTACTTTGCCTGTGTTTAAAATCTTCCCTGTTTCTCTAAGCTTGCTAGGGGGGAACTGAATTCGTATTGTACTGTGATTGTATTCCTGAAGCCTGTGTGTGTTATTTCCACCTCCTTACATTGCATAGAGGCAGGGTGAATTGCCAAAAGGGGAAAAGTGATTATATTATGTTTTGCTGAAATCATATCAAGTTTATTCCTTTGTTGCTTCTTTTCCACCTTGCATTTCCATGTGCCATAATAAGCATTCTCAGCTACCTTATCCTCTATACTACTCCTAAGTAATTAAACCAGTGTGCTAGTATAACATCATCCATTGTTGATCACTCACTGTCATATGTCTAAGTGTGATATCAAATATTAATTTATTATAAAAGTGTTGATATATATCTATTGTTTAATTTTTCAAATAAACCTTTTTAATTTGCAAAACAAACCTACTTCTTGGTTCAGTGGGGTCAGGGGGATTCTAACAGAGGGGCGTTATATAAGGGTTTGTCATCCAGAGTATAACTTGTCATAAAAATATATAAATAAGGGCTTCCCTTGGGCGTCCCAGACGAGGCACTGACTTAGTGGGATTGCTGAATTGAAGTCGCTTAACAAGGCTAGATTCAAGTTTTTGTTTTTTTCTGGCAAAGTTTGTTCAGGTTATTCACTCCCACTAGGCGTCATTTGTGGAGTAGAGGAGGTAGCTCCTCAATGAAAGGGGCAAGTATGAATCATGTCTTTTGACCATAGTCTTTAGCGAAGTGTGCCATTGAGTACCCAAGCCAGTGTATTCTACATTAGTAGTTTATTAGTTGGATCTTAATGTAGGGTCAACTTCTTTGTCCTATCATTTTTAGATAGGCGGCCCGCCAGCTCCAGCTAGGGGCAGCCATTGCCCAGGGACAGCTCAATTATTCATGAGGGAGAGTGGTCGTTTATTTTAGGTGTGTTGTGCGTGTTAAGACCTGTCCACCCTTGTGTGTTACTATAGTGATACGATATACACTGATATCAACATTCTAAAGATTTCAGAAATCCACATTCAAAGTGTGGCGGTTCAGCTCCCTAATTTGGTGACTTTTATTTAAAATGTTTAAAACGTTATGCCCACAAGGAGTGATGCAACTCCCTTGATGGGAATAAATTGGGCAGGCCCATGCATGCACTGCAAAGTGCAGGCAGAGCCCGGATGGAATACCTCCATGTGTGGGAGGTCATCTACACAAGCCCACGTGTTGAATCAGCTGAGCTGACGGAGGTGTCGGAATGATCGCTCCACTCGGCAGCTGTGTCAGCACACGAGGAGAAGGTGGGACAAGCTCTGTAACGCTGGCAAGAAGGCGGTTGGGGTTTACCAGCCAGGGAAGTGCACGTGCACCTCCTGGAAAATGTTTGGAGCACCTCATGGTGCACATTTTAAAAGGAAATGTCCTGCTCTTTTCTCTTTTCTCATGTTCCACAAGAAGAGTTTTGTGAGATGTTCTCCTCATTCTGAATTTTTGGAGGCTTTGTACCTGCTGCGTGGTCTTTTGGAAGAGCTCCTGCACCCATCCCTCAGGCGGTCATGCTGGGTTGTGGCCCTATTTTACTGGGGGTTGCCTTTGCGCACTGCATGACCCTGCCGAGTGGAGTGCTGTGCCAGCATGGAAAATAACCAAGTGGCAGCTGCAGGTGCTCCAGTGGTACCAATGTGCATTGTCAACAAGGGGCACTGGCTCCCATGCCAGAAATTGATGTTTCTGGGGCGCCAGCTGCTCTGGGCCCCAGATGGAACTTTTGGCTGAAGCAGCTGGACATGTACTTTGCTGCATTTGGGGATGTGAATGATCAAACAAAGAAGTTGACTCTTCTATCTGCTGCAGGACCAGCTGTGTTGAAGCTTTTTTGAGACATTGCAGCCTGTGGATGACTTCTATGGGGTGACTAAGGACTGCCTGAGAGACCACTTCATCCAGCTGGTGAACTTGGATTACGAGAGGTTTGTGATGTCCATGGCCAAGCAGAAGGACAAGAGTCGCTGCAATCCTTCCACGGCAGGATGAGGCAACTGGCAGCCACGTGCATGTGGGTCAGTGAAGAGGAGATGTTGCGCAACTAGTTGATTCAGGGGAGTGCCACAGGAAAGCTACAGCGACCGATCCTGAGGCATCTGGGGCTCACCCTGGTGCAGAAATGGGGTGATCCTATGAGCTGGCTGACACGAGGGCTTCAATAATGGACAAGGCCATGAAGTTGGTGAAGCTGGAGGATGTCTACGCGATAGGGAGCCAGCAAGCTGCCAGGGACTGTCAGCACGGAATGTGCCCTAGAAGAGATAGGGGACCTGAAAGACTGACTCAATGCACGCTGTGCGGATTCAACCTCCTGCATGTGGCTGAATACCCTGCCAAGCGGTGAGTGTGTGGGAGATGTGCGGCAGTCACTCATCACACCAAGAGGCCCTGCCAAGATGGGCATGCCTGCTCAGAGATGATTCCCGAGGATAACCCTGGTGGATCAAGATGAGGACCAGCCGAATCATGATCCTGACCCTGACGATGCAGAGGTTGTGTTCTTCATCCCCAGTCGCAGTGTCCCCAAACGCAAATAGGAAAAGACAGCTAAGGTGTGCAGTGTTGGTCGATGGAAGTGAGATCCCGGCGTTGATCGTTGATAGACACAGGTGCGTTTGTGAGTGTGATGGCTTTGGAACATTACGAGGGGTTGCTCGGCCTGCCGTGCGTGATCCGGCCAAAAGTGAGAATATTCACCTTTGCTGGTAAACAGCCGCTGCCGCTAAAAGGGGCGTTTGTCTCGAGAGTGGGTCATGGGTCAAACACCATCAAGGTGAGATTTTTCGCTAGCAATGTCAGCAAGGACAATCTGTTAAGCTGTGATGCGGCTGAGGCCCTCAAGATTGTCAGCTTCACATATGGGGTCTACATGGAGGACATTCACGAATATTTGTGGGCATGGGAAAACTGGAATGGGATCCAGTGAAACTGCATATTGATGAGTCCACCCGCCCGGTGGCCCTTAATCACAGGAGGGTCACGTTTAATCGTAGGGACCAAGTGAACAAGGAGATAGAATACCTAGTAGAGATGGACATCAGTAGAGGGGCCAACCTCGAGGGTGTTACCGATAGTGGTGGCATGAAAGCCGAAACAGCCGCAGTCCGTTCAAATTTGTGTAGACAGGGGTCCACCCAACAAGGCTATCAATCGGGAAAGGCATCTTATGCCCACACTGGATGACATCATTGCAGAATTACAAGGGGCAAGGTTCTTCTCCCAAATGGACCTGAGAGCCTGGTATCATCAGGTGGTCCTGCAACCCGAGTCGCAACGCATCTCAACTTTTACAAATCGCAAGGGATTATACAGATACAAGCAGCTCAGTTTCAGTGTATTGTTGGCCATAGATGTCTTCCAAAACATCATACGTGAGTGCTGGCCAACCTGGCCGGAGTGATTAACATCATTGATGAGATTTTGGTGTTCACCAGGTCTGAGACTGAGCACATGGAGAGCTAGAGAAGACACTAGTAAGGATCCGGTCGTTAGTACTAACTATCCGCCTGGAGAAATTTGCATTTTTCAAGTAACAGATTGAGTTTTTTGTATTTGTATTTCAGCAAAGTGGTGTGTTCCCGGATCCCAGAAAGGTGAGGGACATCAAAGACGCAATACCACCGGAGGTGAGAAGCTTCCTAGGTATGGTAAATAGTGGACAATGTATCCGGAATCTAGCAACGCTCCCTGAGCCACTGTGAAATCTGACGTAGAATGAGTGTGCATGTCAGTGGGGCCCACTGGAACAGAATGCGTTTGAGGAGATCAAGACACCCTTGATGGCTAGAATCAGAGATTGTGGTGGATGCGAGTCTTTTTGGGCTGGTAGCAGTGCTAACCCAGCAGAACTGGAAGGGTGAAGTACAGCCGGTGGCATTCGCAAGCAGAGCCTTGATTGACACAGAGCAGCAGTATTTCCAGGCTGAACGGGACGCACCGGCAGTGCTCTGGAGGTGCACACATTTCAGGCTCTATGTGTTGGGGAGACCGGTGACGGTGGTGACCGACCATAAGCCGTTGTTACCAATTATGGCTGATCATCATCAAAACCCCCAGCTTGCATTGAGTGATTGATGCTAGCCTTGTTGGAACACAATATCTGCCTGGTGTACCAGCGTGCAGCAAACAACACCAGTGTTAACCTGTCCAGACATCCTGGGAAGTCAGGAATGGAGTCTGGAAATGGAGAGATGGAAGTCGAGGAATTTGTCAGGCTGGTGGTATAGTCCAAAACTCTGTCTGTGCAAGAGCTGGCGGATAGCTCAGCCGGAGACAAGTGTTTTTGCCTAGTCTGTGAGGTCGGTGAGTGGAAGTGGGCTCTGATGGGGCTGGATAGGCGCACACAGGAAGCTAAATGTTTGCTGGAGCAGCTGTGGAAAGTGAGGAATGAACTGTCTTTCACAGAATCCGGGCTGCTATTGAGAGGACAGAGTATGGTTGTGCTGTCGGCGCTGGTTACTATAGTCATAACTCTGGTGCACCAAGGGCATCACGGTCAGTCAAGACAAGTCCCATTTGAGGGTGAAGGTGTGGTTCCCCAGCTTGGAACTGCTGGTGGATGAGTTAGTGAGGAATTGTGTGTGGTGTCGTGGTGTCAGGCTGTAGCCCCCATTCGTAGAGAACCCCAAATTGAGTCAATGCCAAAGGGCATCGTGCCGTGGGAAGTGGTGCACATGGATTTTGATTTGATAGGGAGAAATGTGCATTTCTTGGTGGACATTGATGCATGGAGCAGATATCCGGAGGTGGAGTTTGTGGGATTTACATCATTTGAAAATATCATACCGCTGGTGGAGAAGATATTTGCATCTCAAGGGTTCCCAGAAGAGTTGTGCACTGATAATGGTATGCCATTTCAAGGGGAGAGTTTTGTGAGTTTCCGAAAGGAATGCGGAGTCAAGCATAGGAAGATATCTCAGTTGTGGCGCATAGCGCAAGGGGAGGTGGAGTGCTTCATGAAGAGGCTGAACAAAGTGTTCCGGATTGCTCATGGGCAGGGGCAATCCCTGCGTCGAGCGCTCTATCGATTTCTGATGGAATACAAGTCCACCCTGCACTGCTCCAGATGAGTTGCCCCTGCAGAAGCTATGTTCAGAAGGTGGCCACATGGATTTTTGCCAGGCAGTGAGGACAGAGAGCCAGGTATGATTGACGAAGAGCAGGTGGCTGAAGAGTGAATGATGTGCAATGAGAGGAGGAACATCAGGAGGAAACTGCGACCACCAGACATATCCTTGGGCGATGAAGTGCTGGTCACGAACCGGCACCCGGAAGGCAAGATATCGCTGCCCTATGAGCTCAGCCGTTGGACGTGGTAGGAGTAAAATGGTCTATGGTGACTGCAGACCCAAGCTACTCCTCACTGATGACGCCCAACAAGGCTGAAACATGTCCGGGGATGCTTGTGGTCTCGTGCAAAAGGGATGTGACCTAGCAGTTCGGGCTGGACTACCCCTTTGGGGGTGGGACCAAGCCTGATTTGCATATGGTTTTTCCCCTTTTGTAATGGCTTGGCAGGCGAAGAACGATGGTCTGGAGGGTTGCCCAGAGCAATGCCAGAGGTCAAGATTTATTCTAAACCTTCCAGCCATCAACTCTTTTGTTTTGCTATTGTCACCCCGACTGGGAAGGGTATGCCCAGACGTGGGTCCCTTGCCTGCTGGGCCTAGAGACCCAAGCTACTCCTCACTGATGACGCCCAACAAGGCTGAAACATGTCTGGGGATGCTTGTGGTCTCGTGCAAAAGGGATGTGACCTAGCAGTTCGGGCTGGACTACCCCTTTGGGGGTGGGACCAAGCCTGATTTGCATTTGGTTTTTCCCCTTTTGTAATGGCTTGGCAGGCGAAGAACGATGGTCTGGAGGGCTGCCCAGAGCAATGCCAGAGGTCAAGATTTATTCTAAACCTTCCAGCCATCAACTCTTTTGTTTTGCTATTGTCACCCCGACTGGGAAGGGTATGCCCAGACGTGGGTCCCTTGCCTGCTGGGCCTAGAGACCCAAGCTACTCCTCACTGATGACGCCCAACAAGGCTGAAACATGTCTGGGGATGCTTGTGGTCTCGTGCAAAAGGGATGTGACCTAGCAGTTCGGGCTGGACTACCCCTTTGGGGGTGGGACCAAGCCTGATTTACATATGGTTTTTCCCCTTTTGTAATGGCTTGGCAGGCGAAGAACGATGGTCTGGAGGGTTGCCCAGAGCAATGCCAGAGGTCAAGATTTATTCTAAACCTTCCAGCCATCAACTCTTTTGTTTTGCGACTGCATCTGATGGGACACAGTGACCAGGAACAGGTATTTTCAAGAGGCTCAGTGGCAGCAGGCCTGTCGACCTAAGCCCTGTGCGGAGTGAGACTGAAGAACACATTGATCAACCCTGGAGCCCGTCGGAGCACACAGATCCGGGCCCAGGGGCAGAAGAAGAATCCTGAGGATGCACAGGTAGGATATATCTCCAATGGGTCCAGGTGCCGTCCGTCACGTCTGAAGGACTATGTGGTGGAGGATTAACATGTTGTCAATGTTTCACCTGAAGAAGCCAGAGACTGGCCTGGGTTTTGTTATCTGTTTTGAGTGATAACAAGTTTAGTGTGCATGTCATATTCATTGTTATGAAAAAGGAGGGATGTGGTGACCTGGTCACGTTATGCGCAGGCCAGAGTGACGCAACTCCGTTGCGGGGAAATAATGGGGCAGCCCCGCACATGCGCACCAGTGTGCAGGTGGAACCCGGATGGAGTACCCGGATGGGGGTTACCATATTGAAAGGCCGGGTGGTCGTATAACACCTACTACCACAGTATTAAATAGCAAATACTGCAGTACCAACTAGGCAAATACATTCCTGCTATGAAATGTCTTTCCCTGCTGCAAGCAGGCTATCGATCTCCTTGAAAACGGTTGGGGCAACCTAACCTCAAACTAAATACCTGTTCATAGGAGAGCTAGCCTGCCAATTTGGTATGTTTGCACTGAGTAGGAGCTTCTGCTAAATCCTTTAAATCAAGCCCTAATTCACAATGAAAAGCCTTGCAGTCATTCCCCATATCTGTGGACTAAATGTCATGTTCAATTTGGTTTAGTGTCTGAAACAAGCACCCAAGTGCAAATTCAACTCTTGGCATTTGGTATCATCAGTTTTTCCAATGGTCATGTAAAGCAATGGCAGAACTATGCATTTTAATATATCTGTTAAGTATTTTTTTATTTGTAGCAGGTTGAAAACTATATTACTGTCAAGGTTACAGAATTCATTCATTCATGACTGAGTTAATATTTACATTTGTAATTTTAGTAATTTTTCATGTTTGATCAATGTGTCAGGTAAGGTCACTTTGAAAAGGAGATTGTTTCTATCTTTCAATAATTTTAAAGCTAGTTCTCAGAGGTAGTTTGACCCGAGGACCATATTTATTTTTATTTTTAAATGTTTGCCATGAGCCGATTATTATATTTTATTTTTGTAATTATTTGTAGCTGTTCTTCCACCATCTACTCATTTACTCCCTCAATAAGCACTTCGCTTGACAGCTGCTCTACACTAATCCAACCATTCTGGAAACAACTGATTTCTTAGAGGACAATCTCTTAAAACTAAAGAGGTTATTATTTATCATGTGGAAGTCCTTTAATCAACAAAATCTGACAATGGGCCTCATTACACGGACGGCGGTAAGGGTTAACGGTCACCGTTAATGGCAACGGTGACCGTTAACCCTTACCGCCGTACTACGAGGTCCCTTTGCGGGTTGGAGGAATTAACGCCTGCTTCTTGCAGGCGTTAAAAACCAACCTGCTAAGGGACCTCAGAGCTAATTACGGCACCGCAAAATTGCGGTGCCGTAATTAGCGCCTTCCCCATTCCCATAGAGCCCTATGGGGCAGAAATGGGAATGGGGAAGGGCAATGGCGGAAGGGGGATTTACCGCCCCTCCAACCTTGGAATGGGGCGGTAAATCCCCTTTCCGCCAAGGCGGTGCCGGTAATTTACCGGCATGGTCCAGGGTGCTAGTAGCACCCTGGATTACCGCCTTCCGTGTAATGAGGCCCAATGTCATGCATTTCTGTAAACATAGAGGTGACACCCATGTGTCTTGTGATTGGCCTTGACATAACAAGATCCCCACCCATAGGATCAACAGAAAACCAAGCAAAATGCGCTGTTAATCTATTAGCACCTAATTACGAGATCCCTTTGCGGGACCCGACCTTAACGGCTGGTTTTACCAGCCATGAAAGTAGGGACCCCCAAAGGGACCTTGGTGCTAAGTACGGTGCCTCAATTTGCGGCACCGTACTTCCCGCCTTCCCGATTCCCATTGAGCCCTATGGGGCAAAAATGGGCATGGGGAAGGGCCATGGAGGAAGGGGGAATTACTGCCCGCCAACCTTGTAATGGGGTGGTAATTCCCCCTTTCTCCATGGCGGAGTCGGTAAGTTACCGGCATGGACCATGGTGCTAAAAGCACCATGGTTTTCCGCCAGGGTCGTAATGAGGCCCATTATAGAAAAGGTTTCAGGTAAACAATCTGGATCGAAATGAATAAGATAATGAATACCAAAAGGGCACAATCCTGGGGGAACTAGTGTAAGCAGACTTCTGTTGTGAGCTTTAAGTTTCCCTACCTTTAATCAGGAAGTACATGTTTACGAAAATGCCAGTGGCAGTGATTGTAACATCTTGTACTTCATGAAATCAACGGAAATCCATTAAATGCATTTGACACTAACAACATAACAGGAAGTAATGACATTTTGCCCAGTGACACCAGCGGAAGTGATATTGCAAAAGTAATACTGCAATTAGTAAACAATTAATATAACAGTACTAAAGCAGAAAAAGAGGCTATTTTAGCTGTCAGCCACATCGTAACTATGATGCACACTCAGCGGAACCATCATTGGCCAGGAGCAATGCTTTCTTATTCCAATACTGAGTCAAAAGACCAGTCACTGCCACCATATAACTCACCTAACAGGTATACCCGTAATATGCTAAATACTGTCTATCATGCCAGGTACGGCTATATGAGGCTATGTGCAACCTCATAAAGCCTATAGCAATATCTTATTCCAAGATAAGCCCCATACACAATGCTTAGTAATTGAATGGAAGCTACGCAGTTGAATGGCCAGGTCTGAAATGATAGACGATTTCTCTTTTTGTGCAAACTAAACTGAATCACCTTTCGTGCTCTCAGTTTAAGTAGTTCGGAAAATCGAGCTGGGTGAGGTTACGTGATTTGCCCAGTATCACTCATGTTGGCCAAGTCAAGTGGAAAAGCCAGGATTTTTGCTGTCTGCAATGTAAGCAGTAGATTTTAACCTAACACACCACATCTTTCATTTTTCAGCTAACATACTAAGGTGTTTGCATTGTATCTTTCATGAACAGGCACACTTGTATTTCTTTAACAACGCAAATATGCGATGCACCAAACCACATTCTAAATTAATCTGACCATATAAAAGAAATCTTTATCGAATCCTGTTGAATATAAAATGTATTATGTCCTCGAGGAGTGACGCAGTACTGCCCTATTAGCCAATTTCTGGGCTTTATGAGCAGGTATGCTCGTAAAATCTGTATAGCCCTCAAATTGGCCATGAGCAAAGACTCGCTATTCCGCCAGGCTCTTCAGGTGAAGGCCCCGCTGACAGCCATGCCTACATGGCTCTGAGCACGGCACTCTCCCTCTTCATGGGAGCACTGCGCTGACAGCATGGCTCTCCTCCTTTCCTGGGCCACACCTGACAGATGCAGCCCAGGTACTTGAAATATACAGCACCCCAGTCCTTAACTTGCAGTCTTTCTTTAGAAGCAAAGAGAGAAACAATAATGCAAATTCCAGGAAAAATTTTGTTCAAGAAAAAACAAAAACATTAAAAGGTGCTTTCACTTCCTTATAGAGAAACTGCTTACTTGTACATGACATCTGATATTTGTATTTATTTGAAGAACAGGGATGCCAATTTCAAAGAAGAATTACTTACAGTAACACATGGCAAAAGCATTCCCAAGAAGGGTGCCTATAAAATAGCATAAGGATGAGAACAATTAGTGAGCCAATGTATGATTGTGTGAACATATTAGGACATATAACAGGGACAAAACAAAAGAAACAGAAACAAAATACATATAAGAAAACAGATGAAATACAAAAGTAACATTAACCAAAGGAGGCAAGTGCTTCAAACTAAAGAAGAGTACTAATAACATATACAAAATGACATTATTAAGCGTCACTTGAGGAAGTAGTGGGGTCAGTTAGGGACAATGGAGGAGAGGGCAGAGAGTGATCTCTCTTTAGCAAGTAAGTGAAGTTCAAGCAACGCTTTGAGGTGATCCAAAAGTGGGCTTGCTTTGATTGCTATGGGCAGTGGGTTCAGTGAAGCGGGCTGAGTAGGGGGAAAGAGTGGAAGCGAGAGAAAGCACAGCGAGGGTATGGGACAGTGTGGTTGGGTGCAGAAGACAATCAGAGAAAGCAAGATGGTGAGTAAACTGAGATAATAAATGCTTATATTAAATATGTTCCATTTCAACCAAGTTGCAATTAAAATAATTCACTTAAAAAGACAACCATATTATGTATGTACTGCAAAATAAAACCACATTTGATATATAAACTTAGTCTAGGTACATTACTCTCTGTTAAAGTAAAATGTGTTGCTTTACCATTCGAAAACTTGTTTTGGGGGCATTATCGCTTGGGTTAGTTATCCGCCAATTCACTGAGCTATCCCCATCCGTTTCTAGATACTGTAGGAAAGCATGAGTTGCCCACATGTACAAAAGTACTGTGAGGATGTGGAGGAGGAGACTGACAGACAGGAGGCATGTTTCTGGGGAAAGACTTTTATTTGTTTACCAAAGGAAAGAAATAAACCTATCAATCCCTAACTCTAAGAGGGGTTCGCTGCCTCAACTAAAACTAAGGAAATGTCAGTATGTCAGTAAGTAAGAAGTCCAATGTCCTGTGTCAAAATTCACTTCTAACCCTCACGCTTATAACTAAACGAAATGGGTTTGTCTCTTCAAGGTACCGAAGAATTACTCCTTTCTTCTCGATGGTATGGTTTGCAAAGTAATGTGAATGTCTTCCCCAGGCCTTTCCCAGGCGTCTCTTGACAGCTTACTGTGGTTGGGGCAATGTCCCTCTTCCTGGGCCTTTCTCAGGCTCCTTTCGGTAGTTCTCTGTGTTTGGGGGAATGTCTCCCTTCCCCAGGCCTTTTGCAGGATTCTCTTGGTGATTCACTATGATTGGGGGAATGTCTCCCTTCCCCAGGCATCTCACAGTCTTCCCTTGGCAGTTAACAGTGTTTTGGAGTATGCCTCTCTTCCCCATGCCTTTCCGAGCCTTCTTTTAACTGTCTGGAGTATTCTCCTGCCAGAGCCTGTCTTTCTCAAGTGCTGGTCCCAGTTCCCATCTTACGCTCCTCTTGATTGTTTATTAGGCAGCCCTGGTGTACTCTCCTAGCAGGGTCTGCCTTTTTCAAATATGGGTCCCAGACCTCTTTTAGGCTTCTCATATGAAGTTCCCAGACCCCCTTCTATTGATTTTTTATCTCTCAGTGCTAGACCCTTTTGTATAAGCTTCTTAAGTGTGGTTCCCAGGCCCCCTTGTATTGGTTTCTTAAGTGTGGGTCCCAGATCACTTCAAAACAGCTTCTATTAAGTCCCAGAAGTCCCTGGGCAGCCCTGTACCTTCTTTCGGGGCTCCCAGTCCTTAGCCTCTTTTCGGGTCCCCGTTCATCTTCTTTCAGGTCTTCTCAACTGGTTCCTGTTCGTGGGCTGGATTACGCAGCTCTGTCAGCCTTCTATTGAGCTGCGCGCATGTACTTGCCTCCGTTGTGCGGCACTCTCTTGCGCCCGGGCCTTCTGTCGTGGTCGCTCTTGGCACATCACAGTTTAGCAAAGCAGGTAGGAACTTTGGGAACTCTACGCGTTTCATCCCAGTCAGTAGCTACAGGGTCAGCTCTTTGTCGTGCGGGTAAGGACCTCACAGTACTTGGAGGGGATGACTCAGTGAATCTGGTCCTGACCTTCCTCACTTCAGTACTTTGAGGTGACAGCTCAGTGGAGTTGGTTCTGATCTTCCTCGTCTCAGTACTACGAGGGGATAGCGTATTGGAGTCATTGGAGTCAACCCTAATCTTCCTCATCCCAGTAGTAATACCATTTCTATTACAGAAATACATAGAGGAACCTATAGGATGAGGAGAAGGTAAAAAAAGATGTGGAAAGGAAGGTGGGTGAAGGTGTGTTGTACTGTGTTATCTTCGGATGTCTTTCCTGTATTCCAAATGGCTTATCCCTCCCCATGATACCCACCAGCTGATTACAACTCCCAGGGGGACTAGCAGCTAGTGGCCTCACCTCCCTAGCCTCATGGGAAGGGTCTCACCCTCGGGGAGCAGGGACAACATCATGACATTTGTCATATACCCTTCCCCTAATGCTACTGTTCACCTTGTCTTCAACAGGGAAATGCATTAGGAAACCTATGTTTCCCTGTCCCTCGCCTTTCTGATGTTCTACACAAAATCAAAATGTCTGAAAGTTAAGGAACCAGCACATTATTCTATGTTTAGGGCCTCATTACGACCCAGGCGGTAAGTTACCGCCTGGGCCGTCACTTTACCACCATGGCGTAAACTATGTTTACGCCATGGTGGTTGGCGGACTTACCGCCCCATTCCGACCTTGGCGGGGCGGTAAGTCCCCAATCCCCATTTACCCTTCCCCATTCCCATTTTTGCCCCATAGGGCATAATGGGAGTGGGGAAGGCGTTAATTACGCCATCGTAAATTACGGTGGCGTAATTAACTCCATGGTCCCTTAGCGCCATGGATTTTAACACCTGCTAAAAGCAGGTGTTAAAAGCACCATGGCGCTAGGGGACCTCGTAATCAGACGGTAAGGGTCGGCGCTGTTAACGCTGCCGTAAACCCCTTACCGCCTGGGTCGTAATGAGGCCCTTAGTGTCTTTTTAAAGGCTTAATCATGTGAGTGGTGTATGGTTGGCCACTAACCTAAACTTCCTTCCTGTCAAATAGTATTTGAGATACCCTATGGCCCATTTGATGACTAATGCTTCTAATTCTATTGTTGCATAGTTACGCTTCCTGGGAAATAGTTTCCGGCTGATGTAAAGCAGGTGGGGCTCTATTTCGTCATCGACCTGGGATAGTACAGCATCTAAGCCTACTTTAGAAGCATACGTTTTGAGCTTGAATTCTTTACTGAAGTTGGGTACTTTAAGTATATATACGCTGCATAGGATTTGGTTTAAGGTATTGAAACAAGCTTGGTCTTCTTTTTTCCACTGCAACCTTTGGGGTTCAGCATTGTTTAATTTCTGGGTTAGACAGGAGGTGATGGAAGAATATTTAGGGATAAACCTTCTGTAATAATCAACACATCCCAGGAAAGCCCTCAAATTGTGTTTTGTTTTAGATATTTGGGTTTTCTGAATGGCCCAAACTTTCTCTATTTATGGTTGAGCTAATCCATTACCCCCAAAGAAACCCAAGTATGTTACTGCTGATTGAGTTAGATAACTCTTCTTGGGGATGGCAGTGAGCCTGACCTGTCTCAGAGCTTTGGTGATTTGATACAAATGGAACATATGATCTTCCCAGGTCTTACTATACATGACAATATCGTCTAGATTTTCTCCACTGATGATAGAGTATGGGCATAGGATCTAATCCATCAAACGTTGAAAGATTGCAGGGGCACCATGCAAACCAAATGGTATAACTTTAAATTGAACTAGTCCTCTGGGTATAGAGATCACTGTTTTTTCCCTGTCCTTTGGATTTAAAGGGACCTGCCAATAGCCCTTCATGAGATAAATCATTGAGAGTTATACAGTGGTCAATGAGATCATCGATCTAGGGCTTTGAGTAGTTATTGAATGGGGAAATTGCAGTCAACTTCCTAAAATCTATAAAAACCCTCCACAATTGATCAGTTGTTTCTACTAGGACTATTGGTGAGGACCAAGGACTCTGGGAGGGCTCGATAATATCACTCTCTAACATGTTCTATACCTCCTGGATTACTATTTCCTTTCTGGCCTCAGGTATTCTCTACAGTTTGAGGTTAATGGTAGTGCCTGGGGGAGTGTGTATGTAGTGATACAAACCTTCACTCTACCAGGTTCACAAGTGAAGGCATCAGGGAATTGTTTTTAAAGGTCCTGGATGTCTTGCGTTTGTTTTAATGGAAGGCCTGTTGGGACTAGTTTGAATGCATCCTTTCCCACTACCAGGAGACTAGCCATTAGTAGTGAGGATGATTCAACAGGGTCCTCCTTCCACTCTGTCATGATAGTGATGTGATAGATTTGTGTTTTGGTCCTTCAATCAAGTTGAGCAACTCTATAATTATATGGGCCAGTTTACTCTATAACCTCATACGGTCCGTGCCACCTTGATAGCATCTTGTGCTCAGCAGTTCGTAAGAGTACTAGGACTTTTTGCCCAATCAGAAAATAACTGGTCACAGCTTTAATAGCCATACTGCATCTTCTGATGTTCCTGTGTTTTGGTTAGATGGGAGTGGACTATTTCCCTCACTGCATGCACATGTTCTTTAATTCACTGTGCGGTTTGGGACAAGGGCGTGATTGCCTCTTCCCTTTCCTCCCAGATCTCCCATAGCATATCTAAGCCATCTCTTCGATGTCATCCATGCAATAATTCAAATCATGAAAATCCTAAGGAAGCTAGGAGTGCTTTCCGGATGGCAAACAGGGACCATAGAATCATATATATGTTTGAAGGTCTTATTGAAACGTACAAATAAACCATCCATCTAAGGATGATAGAGGTTTGTAAGGTCTTTATTTGAAGAATATCCTTTACCTCCATCATTATCTTACTCATGAAAGTTGTTCCCTGGTCCGTCAGGATTTCTCTAGGAAACCCTACTCTGGATAAGAAGGGGATCATTTGTTTTAAAATCTGTTGCAAGGTGTTTGTTCACATAAGGAAGGCATCAGGATAACGGGTAGCATAATCCACAATTATAATTATAATTATTATAATTATAATTGGTTAAACTAAACTAGGGCTTTTTTATTTAAGCTGGTCTGCTCGTCAACTCCTCCAATGATAGTTGCCTCGTTTTGTTCTAGTTTTGTTCTTGTCGAGTCCCTTAAGAATATACTGGCGAAAAGCAAAATTCTGCTCCTTATAATTAATCTAATATTACTCAATGAGGACAAGCGCCAAGATTAAGCATCATTAAGGGCACACAATATCAGTTGAATAAAAAGTGGTGATGATGATTAATCGTGGCGCTTGTCCTCATTGAGTAATATTAGACTTATAATTAGAATTGTTCATTTATGACATGCTTAATACCAGAGATTGTTTTCAAAGCGCGGGATCAGGATTCAAACATGTGTTGCGCTGCATTGTTTTGCTTCCAAGACAAACGCATTGCCCCTGAGCAGATCCTGCCAGGATATGCCTATTCCCTAGCCTAGAGGGTTGCAGTGGTCCCATGATATACATTCATGTTCGGGAGAAAGGGAATTCCATAACTGTTGAAGTGCAGGTGGTGGGCGATGTAAAGTAGTCTTCTGGCACAGAGAGCACGTATTTACAACATTTATGAAATCTGCATACACTCTGGGCCAGCAAAGCCTGTTGACCACTTTCCTTTGGGTTTTCATAGTTTCTCAGCTACCAGCACTAAGACGGGTGTGTGTAATCTCCAAAACTACATGTCAGTCGCTACGGGGGACTATTATTTGTGCGTTCTTGTTTACCTCATTATAGACATCCACCTCTATAATAACCTGTGTTTTTTTTTTTTTAGATTTGTTTTTATTGAGTTTTCAAAATAGACATTGCACATGAACAGAGAAGTACAGACTGAAAATATCATTTGAAATAACAACGAATACCTGTTCAGGTCAGGTTCTTCCTGGTGTTAGGAAAGTGCAACTATAGAGCGTACATTAACAGAAGAACATAGGGGAACCAACAATATACACAAATACGTCATCTCTTTTCCCCCAACAAATGTAGTGTCAATACCCCCTCCCCTCTCCCCCCTGGAATGGAAGACTGGTCATTTGGTGATTTTTGCATCGTCGGTCAAGGTGTATGTTGTGGGTCAGGGCTAGGTCATTTGAGTTCTACTGTGGGGGCGTCCATGAGGGGGGTGTGGTTACAGGCCTGGGATGGTTGCGTCTAGTGGGATGGGGGAAGATCTGTGGCAAAGTGGCGGTGGGGTCGTCCCTAGAGGAGGAGGACGGTCTGGTCCGGCCTCCTCAGGGCAGAGAGCCGTCTTCGCTATGGGTTGGTTCTGCAGTGGACGTGTGTGCGCTTAGAAAGTCGGACCATAACAGTTCACATTGTGACGCTCTACCATGGAATGATGCCATTATCTTTTCCATCGTGCAAAGATTTAAAGCGACATTAATCCATTCTTTCTTGCTCGGGGTCAACAATGATTTCCATTTGGTCGCTATCAATGCCCTCGCCGCAAGTAGTAAGTGGGGGACTACTCCTTGGACCTTCGTCCATTCGCCATCCTCCGCCTCCAGACTAAATAACACCAGTTGCGGGGTCAGGGTTCTCTGGATCCCGTCCGTGTGTCTTATCCAGCCCAGGACCTCATCCCAAAAAACCTGGATCCTAGGGCAGTCCCACCACATATGCCAATAATCAGCTATTTGACCACACTCGCGCCACCAATGGGGGGATGATGCTTGATACATCTTTGATAATCTGTGTGGGTCGTATTGCCAGCGGTGGAGGAGCTTAATGTAGTGTAATTTGTATTGGCTTGAAATAGAGGTGCGTGTGGCCATGGAGCACATTTTGTCCCATAGTTCGTCTACAATTTCAAGAAGAAGGGTCTAACTTTCTCCCTACCTCCTTCCTAAGAAATAACTTTTTTACGAAAGCTTCTGCTAACATCGGGTCCTTACATTAGGCAAACACTGGGTCCAGGATTATTCCCGACTCTTCTTCCTCCCAATGGGGTTTGGAATATTCACTTTAAGCTCGGGGTCTATATCAGCTTCACCAATGCCCCTGTCAGTGCTGTTGGTTTCGGGACTTCTAGAAACATGGCGAAGAGAGCTTTTACTAAGAACCCATGAGCAATTATCTCCCCCATTTTTACTTTGTAGACCTTTTTTGCTGTTATTCTGAATAAGACATTTTGGGCCTCATTACACGGTAGGTGCTAAACCATGGTGCTGTTAGCACCATGGTTCATGCCGGTAATTTACTGATTCCGCCATTGGCGGAATGGGGAATTACCACCCCATTCCGAGGTTGGCGGGGTGGTAATTCCCCATGCTGCCATGGCCCTTCCCCATTCCCATTTTTGCCCCATAGGGCATAATGGGAATGGGGAAGACGCTAATTACGGCACCGCAAATTGCGGTACCGTAATTAGCACCAAGGTCCCTTTGCGGGTCCCTACTTTAACGGCTGGTCTACACCAGCTGTTAAGGTCGGGTCCCGCAAAGGGACCTGGTAGTAAGGCGGTAATGGTTAACGGTCACCGGTAGCATTACCGGTGACCGTTAACCCTTACCGCCTTCCGTGTAATGAGGCCCTTTATATCCCTTTGGTAGTCCGGGTCTTTTACCCCAGCCATCACATCTAGGGCATGTTTCCAGGCCAATCCTGATTTAGACACTACCCTAATGTATGTCCCATTGGTGGAAACCAGGACTAGACCCGTTGGGACCAGTTGTATTTCCTCTACTTCAATAGTTATGTCTCTACTACTTGAGAGATGAAAGCCAACAGATTATTGATTGGAGAAAGAGGGTTTGGAGGCTCTCTCAGTGAGTTTTGTACATTGTATGGTCCCCCAGTTTGTGTCAACTGAGTCAGATCCCTCCCTGACACCATATGCAAGGATGTGAAAGGAGGAGACTGACACACAGGAGGCATGTATTTGGGCAGAAACTTGTATTTTATACCAAAATAAATAATGAGTCCTATGTAACCCTAACTCTAAGAAGGGTTTCCCTGCCTTAACTAAAACTGTGGACATTTCAGAATGTCTGTAACTACAAAGTCCACCAGCCTGTGTCAAAATCCAACTTCTAACTGCCACACTTATAAACTTATAAAAAAACTAAAATCTTCAAGGTCCAGAAGAATGACTCCCTTCTTCTGCATGGTATGGTTTGCAAAGTGTGGGTAATGTATCCTTCCCAGGCCTTTCCCAAGCTTCTCTTGACAGTGTACGGTGGTTGGGGGGATGTCACCCTTGCCTGGGCATTTCTCAGGCTTTTCTTTCTAAGTCAATATGGTTGGGGGAATGTTTCCCTTCCCCAGGCCTTACTCAGGCTCCTTTAGGCACTTCATTGTGTTGGGATAGCTCAGTGGAGCTCTAATCATCCTTATCCCAGTAGTAATACCACTGCTATAACAGAAATACATGAACAAGAAACTAGAGAATCAGGGGAAGGTAAATAAGACGATGAAAGAAAGATGGGTGAAGGTGTGTTGTACCGTGCCGTGTTAACTCCTGATGTCCTCCCTGTATCCCAGAGGGGGAATCCCTCCCCATGAGATTGACCCTCTGAGTACCACCACCGGGGGGACTAATGGGTAGCGGCCTCACATCCCTTGCCTCATGGGATAGGTCTCCCCCTCGGGGAACATGGATGACATCATGGGGTTCATCACAGTACATACAAATGACTGCTGTGCACAGTTTGCAATTTAGTGTCAGGCAGAAGACATACTATTTACAAAGGTTGCTCTCATTGGAAGGTATATTTAATCTCATTCTCTCACATCTCATTATTAATGAAATAAAAACATCATTTAATTACTGATTTTTAAGTAAATATTTTAGGGGTATGCAATGTTCAGAACAATGATTCTAAATATTATCTTACACAACTGCTGAAAAAGATTCAAACAAGTATGATTTGTCTAACATTCAATGAATTAACCTGTTTAGTGCATTTGAACAAATGTACAAAAGCTCATGAACTGGAAAAATGCATTGTGTGCATACAAAACAATAACAATGTAGTATTGAAAAGCATAACACAAATGTTCTCACAAAAGACAAAGTGAGCAATAATATACGTGGCTAAATCAAATGGAAATTATTAAATCTCAAGACGTATCTCAAAGGTTTTTGCGTTACAGAATGTCATGCCTTCTTCAGGACCAAATAACTGTTGATGTCACTTATGAATGGTTTCATAAAATGTCCGCATCAAACTATTTAGATGATTTCCTTTTTTAGCTGGAAATCTATTTCTTATTTGTATCACATTGTATTGTTTGCCAATAGGTTTTAGGTACAATTTAGATGCCTAATAATCCGTGTGTCTCAATGTATAATTCACTATTGACAATGTGTGTTCAGAAACATCTTGGTAGTTTGAAACGACGGTATACATAGTAAATAATTTAAAGGAAGCAGGGTGTTGTCTAGAATATTAAAATAAGTTAGCATTACAGAGGGATATCAAGCATATCCCTTCACTTCTTACCGATTAGGCGCACCTCATCTCTGATTGCTTTAGTTCTACCATTCACTAATTGCGTACCCGTGGACATTCTATGACACTGATACATTTGACATGCGTCTTGACATCTCTGATTTAGCCATTATTGCATTTTGCTGGCAAATAATATATTCCATTACAAATAAGAAATAACTTTGCAACTAATGAAAGTAGGAAGGAGCTTGGACAGGGGTTGGTAGGGATGGCATTGGAAGCCAGGAGAAAGATGACTTACATTTGTATGAGGAACGGATGAGGAAGCGAAGAGTAGTTAAGTGTTAGGCAGAGGCATGTAGAGTTTTTAGGTGACTGATATGAGAGAGTCAGTTTGTGATGCATTCAAAGATAAACGGGTGAATAAAGGAAAGGATGAGAAGATCCGGGTGTTTTGCACTAAGTGGTGGTAGCAGAAGATGATGGAAGAAAAAGGTTATCCGTGGGACGCTATCTGGTATGCAAATTACTTCTTGAATTCAAACCTTTTGATATTCACTATCATAAAACCTGGAAAGAAAATGTTTAGAGCTGTCACCGGGGTTGGTGATATCTTCATCCGACAGTGTAGATTCTGAAATCTCCCCCTCCCCCGACTCCTCACCTTCTTCCTCCTTCCAAGAACCCTTCTTTTCCTTTCTTCGTGTTTGCACCTTTTTTTATATAGATAGGGACGACCCCGGGAGGAAGTCACAGTGCCCCCCCAAGAGAGGAGACCAGGGGACCCTCCCCCGGGATCGACCAAGAGGGGAAAAAGCCGTAGGGCACAAAAAACCCCTGTGTAACGTTGGGTGCCTTGGAGGTGTGGGACCAAGAATCCTTGAAGGGTGAGAGCTGGTGGAAAGTGTCTGGAGGCAACACGTGGAGTGAACCCCCCCCCAGAACACAGGCAGTCCAGTAAGCGGTCCGAGGATCTGGTACACGAGGCTGGAAGTGGAGTAACAAAACGGTAAGCAAAGGCAGTCCAGGGGAACAGGCCAGAGTCTGGTACACAGAAGGTCACAGCAAACGATCCAGAAGGAAGGCGGGAGCAAATCCAATGGAAAAGGCAGGGAACTGGCACACAGAAGGTACGGAGCAGAGTGAGAGGAAGTAGGAAACAGAAGGACCGAGCAAGCGGAACAGACAAGAGGAGGAAAAGCGGTAAGTGAAGATGGGAAGGAGGGAGGGTAAGCAGGTTGGAAGGAGGGCCGAGGAGGCGGGCGAGTGAAACAAGTCAAGGGAGCGAGAGAAAGGCAGATAGGATCAGTGGAAGGACGAAGGAAGAACAGAGGGGAAGCCGGACTGGGCACGAGGACCCAACCGGCGGGGAAAGCGAGTAAAACCAGGAAGATAGCAACAGGTAGCAAGCAACACAGGGCTAACGGATGAAACCGGAAGCGTTGCGACGCATCCGTGACCCGGAAGTGGCTGGTTAAAATACCGGGCCGCGGAGCGCCCAACCAATAGGAACAGAAGGAAAGTAAAACCAGGAAACAGGGGGCGTGGCCGAAAGCTGCCGGCGAACGGGACTATGTTCCGCGTCTCCAGTGGCTCCATAGACGCCAGGAACTCGGCGGCATGACAGTATGCCCCATCCTATAAGATCCTCCCCCTGGTTTCCCTGGATGAAAGAAGTGGTAATTGCGAAGTAAGACAGGAGCATTAATGTGTGTGATGGGTTCCCAAGAGTTTTCTGATGAAGGGTAGCCCTTTCATTTAACCAAATATTCCAGCCTGCCCTTATGATACCTGGAGTCACAGAGTTGGGCGACCTCATATTCCGCCCGAGTGGAACCCTGAGGAATCGGGGCCTGTCTAACCTGTCGTGCCCATGTGTCAGCATGAAATGACTTGAGTTGAGAGGCATGGAAAACAGGGTGGACCCTTTTGAGGTTGTTCGGTAATTTTAAGCGAAAAGCCACAGGGTTGATCTTCTGTATGATCTCGTATGGCCCTAGATACTTGGGAGATAACTTGGAGGGATGTACCCAATGGGCTAAATATCTAGTGGAGAGCATGACTCTGGTTCCCACATCCCATCCTGGTACAGGTCTACAGTGTTTGTTGGCTTGAATGCAATATTGAGCTTGGGCTGACTTAAGGCCTTCCTCTACTTTCTTGTGTGTCTCTCTGAGGAGGGAGAGAGAAGAATCTACCAATGGTACGCTAGTAGAGAGGCCCGAGATAGGAAGAATGGAGCGAGGGTGAAAACCATAAGTACCAAAAAAAGGACTGAACCCCAGAGCGGCATGTGTGGAGTTATTGTAAGAGAATTCAGCTAGAGGGAGTAGCGTGCACCAGTTGTCTTGTTGGGAGTTGATAAAGCACCTTAAGTATTGTTCCAGGGTTCCGTTCAGGCATTCAGTTTGCCCATTGGATTGCGGATGGAATCCAGAGGTGAGAGCTCTTTCGATACCTAGTCTGACACACAGTGCCTTCCAGAACCGGGAGGTGTACTGACCACCCCGGTCTGAAATTATCTTGTTAGGCAGACCCTGTAACCGGAATATGTCTTTGAGAAACACTTCCGCCATCTTGGCTGCAGTAGGAACACCAGGCAATGGGGAGAAGTGAGCCAATTTGGTAAATGAATCCACTACTACCATGACACAGGTGCATCCTTGAGACGGGGTAAATCCACTATAAAATCCGTAGAGATCGTGCTCCAAGGACCCTTAGGTACAGCACTTGGTTCCAGTAGACCGGTCGTTGACGGGATGACTTACTCCGCAAACAGACGATACATGACTGAACGTACCGATCAACATCCCTTCTCATCGTAGGCCAGTAGAAATGTCTTTGAAGGTATTCGATAGTGCCAGCCACTCCTCTGTGTCCCGCTAGTTTAGAGTCATGGCACCAGGCAAGTGCTGTCTTGCGGAAAGCCGGTGTGGGTAGATAGAGTTTTCCTCCGACAAGGTAAAGGCCGTTCCTGATTTCATAGGCCAGATCCTTAGAATGTCTTTCCACTTCAAGACGACCTCCAGAATCCTCCTATACCTGCTGAAGGAATTTAGAAATAATTCCAATAGTCCTGGACTGGGAAAACATCCGTTCAAGAGTCGTATCTGACTCTGGCAGGTAATCACACCGGCGGGAAAGAGAATCGGCTACAACATTCATTTTGCCGGGGATGTAGGTTATGTGGAATTCGAATTGGGTGAAGAAGTGAGCCCATCGGGCCTGTCGAGTGTTGTAGCACTCGAACTGTTTGAGAACCTGCAAGTTCTTATGATTGGTCCGAATGGTGAACGGGAACCTTCCTCCTTGAAGCAGATGGCGCCTTCATGGTTTGTAGCTCTCGCTCTATGACCGAGTAGTTCCTTTGACTGGTGTTTAGGGTCTTTGAGAAATAAGCGACCGGATGTTCTATACCCTGGATTTCTTGAAGAAGCACAGCCCCTATAGCGGCTGATGAAGCGTCCGTCTCTAGAATGAAGGGTAGATGTTGGTTTGGTTGTTGTAAGATGGGTGCCGAACAGAAGGCTTCCTTAAGATTCCCAAAACTGTCTTCCGCCTCCGCTGACCATTTGAATGGAGTTGCAGACTTCTTTAAAAGTGAGGTGATGGGTAGTATCTTTTGAGAGAAATTAGGGATACATCTCCGGTAGAAGTTTGCTAACCCCAGGAATTTCTGTATCTCTTTGACTGAGGTGGGTGAAGGCCATTCAATGATGGAAGACACTTTGTTAGGATCCATGGAGATACCGTGGTCTGACAGAATGTATCCTAGATAAGGAATGGAGGAGGCTGAAAACACACATTTGGCGAGTTTAACAGACAAATTATTTCTCTGGAGCCTTCTGAATACTTCCCTGACATGTTCCACATGGTCTTCAGGAGTGCAAGAGTATATCAGAATGTCATCTAAGTATACCAATATGGTTTGGCACAGGAGATCGGAGAATAGTCTGTCCATAAACCGTTGGAATACCGACGGGGCGTTTACCAACCCGAACGGCATTACCTGGTATTCGAAAAGAACGAAAGGAGTCCGGAATGCTGTCTTCCATTCGTCTCCTTTCTGTACCAGGAGTAGGGGATAAGCATTCCTCAGGTCGAGTTTGGTAAAGATAGTAGCACCCTGTACAGCTTGTAGGATATCGGTGATCAATGGCTTAGGATACCGGTCTTTTATGGTAACCTTATTTAGAGCACGATAATCTATACACGGCCTCAACTCCTTTGAATCCTTTTTAGAGATGAAGAACAAGGATGCCCCTGTAGAGGACTTATGAGCCTGTTTTCCATGTTGCTGTCCAAATACGTTAAGGAGGTATTGTTTTTCTTCTAAAGACAGTGGAAACATCCTACCGAAGGGTACCAATGCACCTGGGGTGAGATCAATGCAACAGTCTTCAGGCCGGTGCAGAGGGAGCTCGACGGGTATCTTTTCAGTTGCCACCTTGTTGAACTCCTTCAGGTAGTGTGGGAGACAGTGTACTGTTCTGACCTCGCAGCTATTTGTAGTCTTGACGGTCTCGAATCTTGGTTCTGGCAAGCATTCCGTTTTGCATAGTGAGGACTGAAAACTAAGTAAGTTTCTAGACCAGTCAATACTGGGGTTGTGTCTGCATAGCCAACAGATACCCAGGATTAGGGGGAAGTGAGCAGCCCTGATAATATCGAATGTGATACTTTCGGTATGTTGTTGGATGGACAAAGTAAGTGCTTCTGTGGTGTGAGTGATCAAACCCGAGCTCAAAGGTTCGCCATCAACCCCTTCCACCATTTGATCTTCTCGTTTGGCTATCCTTTTCACTCTGTGTTGTTCTGCCCAATGGGTGTCCATGAAGTTCCCTGCTGCTCCACAGTCGAGTAGGGCTAAAGTGGTTACTTCCTTGGGGCCCACTCTGAGAGAAACTGTGAGCACCATCAAACGGGAGTCCTCAGACGTTTCAGTAGAGGATACAGAAAGAGGCGCGTAGGGACTAAGAGCAGCCCCTCAGTAATGCGTCCCAATGTTTATCGAGGGCGAGCGTTTCCCGACCTTCTGGGCAGTACTTCCGGAATATCTCTTAGTAGATGTGAGGAAGACCCACAGTACATACATAGGGAACCCTCCCGGCGCCGTTTCCTTTCTTCAGGTGTGAGCGGGGCTCTGGTGGTTCCGATCTGCACAGGTTCTTCCTTAGCGGTCCGTTGGAAGGGTACAGACGCGGGTGAGTGAGTCTCCAAGAGGGGGTACACTTAACCTGGTCTTCTTCTTTTCTTGACGTCTTTCCGTCATTCTGAAGTCAATTCGGAGGACAGCTGTCAGGAGTTCAGCAAAAGACACCGGTCTTTCTATCTGGGCTAGTTCGTCCTTCAATTCCTCCCTTAAACCTCGCCGAAATATGGCATACTGGGCCTGTTCCTGGCAACCTGCCTCAGCTGCTACCTGTTTGAAAGCGGTGATGTATGTCAGTAGATCAGAATTCCCCTGACGGATGTCAAGGAGGTCCTCCGAGGCCAAGTAGGTACTCTCTGTTCGCAGAAAGGTTTGTTGAATCAGGGCCTTAAAGGCATTGTAGTCCTGTAAAACCGGGTTTGGCTGGTTTACTAGAGGGGTAGCCCAAGCCAGGGCATTCCCGGTCATGTGGGTGATCATAAACCCCACCTTGGCGTGGTCTGAGGCAAAGGTCTGAGGGTGAAAGGAAAAATGAAGATTGCATGCGTCCAGGAACTCCTTAACCTTCTTTGGGGAACCATCAAACTTCCCTGATACTAGGGGAAGTGGAGGTAAATCGGTTAAAGGTCTTTCCCTGTCCGTCAGATGCTGTTGAAGGGTGGCGTTAGCTGTCTTAAGGTTCTGCATCTCCAAATTTAGACTTTGTACAGTGGCTACGAGTTCTTGTACCTGCTGTGGGGTGGCCATCTCTTTTTGGCGTCGCAAACTGTCACCGGGTCGGTGATATCTTCATCCGACAGTGTAGATTCTGAGATCTCCCCCTCCCCCGACTCCTCACCTTCTTCCTCCTTCCAAGAACCCTTCTTTTCCTTTCTTTGTGTTTGCACCTTTTTTTATGTAGATAGGGACGACCCCGGGAGGTAGCCACCGTGCCCCCCGAAGAGGGGAGACCAGGGGACCCTCCCCGGGATCGACCAAGAGGGGAAAAAGCCCTAGGGCACAAAAAACCCCTGTGTAACGTCGGGTGCCTTGGAGGTGTGGGACCAGGAATCCTTGAAGGGTGAGAGCTGGTGGAAAGTGTCTGGAGGCAACACGTGGAGTAAACCCCCCCACGTGGAGTGAACCCCCCCAGAACACAGGCAGTCCGAGGATCTGGTACACGAGGCTGGAAGTGGAGTAACAAAACGGTAAGCAAAGGCAGTCCAGGGGAACAGGCCCGAGTCTGGTACACTGAAGGTCACAGCAAACGATCCAGAAGGTAGGCAGGAGCAAATCCAATGGACAAGGCAGGCAACTGGCACAAAGAAGGTACGGAGCAGAGTGAGAGGAAGTAGGAAACAGAAGGACGGAGAAAGCGAAACAGTCAAGAGGATCAAAAGCGGTAAGTGAAGGTGGGAAGGAGGGAGGGTAAGCAGGTTGGAAGGAGGGGCGAGGAGGCGGGCGAGTGAAACAAGTCAAGGGAGCGAGAGAAAGGCAGATAGGATCAGCGGAAGGACAAAGGAAGAACAGAGGGGAAGCCGGACTGGGCACAAGGACCCAACCGACGGGGAAAGTGAGTAAACCCAGGAAGATAGCAACAGGTAGCAAGCAACACAGGGCTAACGGATGAAACCGGACGCGTTGGGACGCATCCGTGACCCGGAAGTGGCTGGTTAAAATACCGGGCCGCGGAGCACCCAACCAATAGGAACAGAAGGAAAGTAAAACCAGGAAACAGGGGGCGTGGCCGAAAGCTGCCGGCGAACGAGACTAAGTTCCGTGTCGCCAGCGGCTCCATAGACGCCAGGAACTCGGCGGCATGACAAGAGCTTAGTACAACACTAGCAAGCAAGTGAAAACAAAGGGCTCAAGCAAATGATCCATAAGTTAAGAACACATATCAAGGTGTGTATTGTTGAATCTACGAATATGGTGTTTATCATGACAAATAACTTTAGGGATTTAGAATGAAGTATAAAATACTGCTAACACATTTAGAACACTTAATAAGTGAACCCTTTGTAAAAGTTAGGTGTTGTTACCTTAGGGAATTATTTAAGGAAGTGCTCTCTTTCTGGGGTTCTATTAAGCACTGTTGATCCCATAACCTAGAGTTACACTTCTCCACATGAGGAACTATAAGTTGAATGATTATTCAGACCATGACTGCCACTCATGCCTTAAGGGAGAACCTTGTTATAAAGATTGCAAGAAGCTAATAATGTAACCCACCCACCAACATGATGTCATCCTCTTAGAGTCCTCTGTTCTGAGGATAGTTATGGACCAACTGTATCATTAACCAGTCTCCTGCACTGGAAGGAGACCAGGGCAGACACCAACATACAATATTTGAGAATTATGCAAGGACGCGGATCGAAGAACATGCAGCACTGTTTGTCCTAAAAAGGAGGCCCCCACTACTTGCTACTGGTTTGGTCAAGGAAAGTGACTGTGTATTCTGCTTGAAGACAGATGGATATGCACACATAACTCACTGATCACTCTGAAGGTGTCCTATATGTTTCCACAACTCTGAACAGGCAGCCAGATGTCTCTTGAGTGTTTAGTATGAACTTGTCTGTCACATTGAGGGAGGTATTGCATGAGCATATGCCAGGCTAGACATATGAAATCATACTAATAGCAGTCTATGAACCCCACAGATACTTTTCCAAGAGACAACCAATGGTAGGAAATGGACCTTCACAAAATGGTGCAGATTAATAAATGTGCATAGTTAAACTGATTGTGCATGGTATGGTGAGAAAATGCTATTTTTTATGATAGCATGTGATAGTAGTGGTAATCAGTAACAATGAGGGGCGTGCAAGGAAATGGGCTCTGAAGAAAATGCAGCAATAAAGTGGAGAGTAGTTTTACGAAAATCAAACGATTATAATGGTCGCAATGAAAATGATATCAGTTTTCTGTACGTTAATGGTAGTATATTGACAACATATGTGGTAGAACTAATATTTTTGATTGTGCGTAGGACCAAAATTCATGATATTGGCCTCAATATATACATTGTTAATAGTGGTGACACCCAAGATGCTGGAAGTCATTTTAGAAGTACTGCAGTGAGCAGAGGTGGTATTACTTGAGTATGCCAAGGCAATACAATGATTAGATGTAGGAGAAGTGATTCGATTTGCTTTTGATATAGTTGAATTTCAGCAGTGAGCACTATGTAGGATCCTTCAAATGACAAGCCACACATTGGGCCTCATTAGGACTCAGGCGTTAAGGGGTTAACGGCGCTGTAAAAGGTGTTGGCGCCGTTAAACCCTTAACGCCTTACTACGAGGTCCCTTTGTCCCTAGACCAGCCGTTAAAGTAGGGGCTGGTAAAGGGACTCTCGAGGTATGTACGGTACCGCAATTTGCGGTACCGTACTTACCGCCTTCCCCATTATGCCCTATGGGGGAAAAATGGGAATGGGGAAGGGCCATGGTGGCATGGGGAATTACCGCCCCGCCAACCTTGGAATTGGGTGGTAATTCCCCATTCCGCCATGGCGGACTCCGGCATCGACCATGGTGCTAACAGCACCATGGTTTTCCGCCGGATTCCCAATGAGGGCCATTGTGTTATCTGATAAAAAAGAGGCAGCTTTGTCTAAAATAGATCTATTTGTTACACATCATTTCCCCATTGTCCACCCTGTGCCAGTGATCTCTGAATACCTCTTTGCAAACTTCCTCTCTTCTCTTTCCACAATTTCCTGCAACTTACACAGTACTCTCCTAAGGGCTATACTCCTCACTATGCATTAGGATGTATCCGGGTAAGAAAGGGGTATATGTTACATGAATTGGTATCTGTGATATTGTATGTTCATTTAAGCTCTCTTTTTCTTAAACCCATCACATATCCAGCCAATAATAAATGTTTAACCTCACGCCAATCATATAAGAAGGAGATTATTATTATTAACTCAAAAGCATGGATTCATTTTGTACCATGGATTCCACTTAGCCTTATGTACGCAACTGGGTCAAATTAATTGACACATCAGTTTATGTTCCCTCTATGCTGACCTGCTGCATGACACATTTATGATACCAACTCACACATTAAATTCATAATTGGAAAATAAAGGCTTACAAAACACTTCTTAGTTTATATTTTAAAAATGGATGTTTATTTTTCCCCAAGTTATTTTCTTATTGAAATCTCGATAAACAGCTTAACATTGGCGTAAGGCGCTTAATAAATCAATAAATACAAATAAATACAAAATGTAACATTCGTAACAGACCAAGAGTCACACGTGGTCCATCGAAATGTCCTTTTCTGAATACCTCAAACAGAATAAACATCTCCAAAGCAAGAAAGCACAAATGAAACAAATATATATATATATATATATATATATATATATATATATATATATATATATATATATATATATATATATATATATATATATATATAAATATATATATATATATATAAATATATATATCACAAAATGAGAATAGTGTTATCACAGTGGACAGCATGCCCTAACGACAATCACTCTTCATCTTCTCCTGTCTGAGCCTGCCCCCTGGCATAATGACAAGAGCAGCCCATTCCCACCAGAGCACCCCTGCTACCATGGTCAACTCAAGGATATGTGTCTCATGAGCTGTGGCCGAAAGAACATCTGCTCTTTTCCCCGAATAAAGTTCAGAAATGGGGACCAAGTCTGGGAGAATGTTGCTATTCGATTGAAACGAGAGCTGATAATCTCCATTGCTATAATGTCCCATACTTTCACCCGCTAGTATGAAATTAATGGGCCTATTGGGGTCTTCGAGATGCGAGCACATTTTATTCTTGTGGCTGTCAGCAGGTGCAACAACAAGTCCACTCTAGGGCCCGACGTCGGGAGAGTGACGTCGTCTGGCACATCCCCAAAACGTCTACAGTTACATGGGGCGTACCGTGCCTGTGATGTCTTTGATTTTTGAACAGGCAGTGCCACCACATGGGAGCTAAGACCCTAGTTGATAAAATGAATGCCAACAACGATCCAAGTAGTCTGAGCAGATTGCATGTAGTCTTTGGGGGGGTCATATATCACGGAAACATATTTTGAGGGCTTGCTCTTTGATTAGGGTGCAACGGGAGCGAGCTCTTAAGTGCCCCTGCCTAGATCTTCAGCAATTCTTCTTCTGGAATGTCTAGACCCAGTTCCCTCTCTAAGAGTGTCAAATATGGAAGATTGGCCCCTGCAGAAGCATTTTCCAGCAAGTGATAGGAAGTGGAAACCTTCCATGACTTGTGCCCCTTTAGCACCCTAAGCTCTATCCCCATTGGGGGCTGATAGCCAGCCTGTTTTACTTGATTGTTGGATACCCAGTGCCGTAGCCGTACATAGCGAACGTGCTCTGCCTCTGCAAGGGTACATTTAACCTTGCATTCAAAAAAATTTCAGTGGGGCACCATCTTTATACAGGTCAATTAATCTCAGAGTCCCCTGGGATTCGCAATGTGAAAATGCCCTGTTGCCCATAACTGGCAATAACGCAGGATTATGAATCTCCGGAGAAAGGTGGCCCAGCCCTGACCTAAAACCACATTGAGTTCATGCTTTATCCCAAATATGTAGGGTGGTGCAAGTGGTCGACAAGAGGCTCTGGTGTAAAATTCTATCATCTCTGGGAACGAAGGGTAGATGAGCCAGCTGCAAAGGTGTACAGGCTTGATCTATCGCCTTCCACTTCGGAGTCCTCTCTTCTGGTGCCCAGTCAAGCATTGGGGCAGTCTCTGCAGCCCGAACATACCTCTGAATATACTGAACTCCATGACCATCCAAGCCCCTGGACCAAGGTAGAAGCTTATAAGGAATTCTAGGGGGATGCAATACCAAATGAAATGCCCCAATGCCCTCTGAAGTTCAAGCAGGCCATGTTCTGGGATAAGGTTTGGAAGTGCCTCGAAGATTTGGGAGCAAGGTAATTTTGATCACGCTGATCGGACCCAGCCACAAAATGTCCTGGATATCCCAGTGATGCAACATATCTTCGGCGTCTTTCCACAGTGGAGGAATTTAAGTCCTCAGTAGGTAATTATAATTTGATGTAAGACTCCCAGGTATATGAACTTGCGGTCAGCCCGCCCAAAGGGGAAGGTCGTATTCAGGGCGCTCAGGACCTCAGAGGGTTCTCGTATGGATAACCCCACACATTTCCCATGGTTTATGCAAATCCCTGATTCCGAGGTGAATTGGTCTAGCAGGTAAAATAGTTCCTGTAGGGGAGGATACAGGGTCCCAGGAGAAAGCATAAGACATCATCAGCATATAATGCCACCTTGTGGGTAGTCCATCCATAAGTAAACCCTGAGATGCGGGGATGAAGGTGAATCCTCTGTGCCAGTGGCTCCATTGCTAATGCAAAAACCAGGGGGGACAGGAGAAAACCCTGCCTGGTGCTCTTGCCCAAAGGGACTAAAGGAGAGCATGGGGTGTTTACCTTAAGCCTGGTAGCAGGTATCTGGAAGTTCGCAACAACCAACCTGGAGAAATTTGGGACA
The DNA here is from genome assembly GCF_040938575.1 of Ambystoma mexicanum. Taxonomy (NCBI): domain Eukaryota; kingdom Metazoa; phylum Chordata; class Amphibia; order Caudata; family Ambystomatidae; genus Ambystoma; species Ambystoma mexicanum. The sequence goes on along the minus strand of NC_090922.1, from coordinate 756,323,090 downwards.
AACCCATATGTTAGCTGGAGTAATTTAAATAGTCCCAGGACATGCTATCAAAAGCCTGGTGTGCATCTAACAAGAGGAGAGACAACCCCCCTGGAATTTGGGGGGCCAAGGTGATAAGGTTCACCACCCACCTGATGTTGTCATGAGCTCTCCTATTTTTGATAAAAACCAGTCTGGTCACTATTAATTAGATGTGGGAGGAACTCGCCTAACCTGGAAGTAAGTATCTTACTTTATAGCTATGTGTCAGTATTTAGGAGGGCCATGGGTATATGGGATGAAAGAGGGTAGTGGCTGATTCCGCCATAGAGTCGGTCACCATGCCAGAGTCTAGGAAGGGATTAAACAGCTTGGTTAATTGCAAGATCATGACATTGCAAAGGTTTGGTAAAACCTGTTTGAAAAGCCGTCTGGGCAGGGGGCTTTGCCAGCTGGGAGGGACTGAACTGCCTGGGCGATTTCTTGGGTGGTTATGTTAACTTCAAGGAGGTAATTCATCTCTATTGGAACCTGGGGAAGGTTCATTTGTGAGATAAAGTCATGAGTAAGTCCGTGATTCCCCTCATGTGCTGTTGAGACCCTGTGGAAAAATTCATCCATTATTTGCAGTTTCCCTGGATCTGTGACCACCTGTTTTGCCATCAAATCCCTCAGGTCACTGATGTAATTGCTTAATTTGGCAGCTAGCAGCTTGTTGAACTTGTTAACCTAGGAAAAATAATGTTGATTTTTTATGGCCTGTTTAGCCACCCAAAGATCCCGGAGAGAACGCTGAGTCCCCTTTATTGTGTGTAGTTTCTCTTTCTCTCAAACGTTCTAGTTTTCCCCCAAACCATAGAATGTTGTATAATGGTTCCCCTAATTACTGCTTTCCCAGTACCCCACACTGTTCAAATTCGAGTTACCCAGTGTCATTCTCTGGAAAGTAATTAGTTATGGCATCTGAAATGTGGGCTTTCTAAGAAACATCTCCTAGGAGGAAGTCATTTAGCCTCCAAGGAGGTTTAAACATGGGGATAAATGGGGCCAGATCAAGTGTGAGTTTAATGGGTGCATGGTCAGAAATGGTTTTTGACTATATGTCTATTCCAACCACAGTTGGAATGAGGGTGTTAGCAACGAGAACGATGTCTAACCTAGAGAACCCCTTGTGAACAGCCAAATTTTAAAAAAGTGTACTCTCTTTGCCCTTGGTTAAAAAAAAAAAACAGCAATGCCACTATAAGAGAGTGATCCCATAGCAGCATAGTCATGGCATGGAAATTATTTTTATCATTACCGGTAGGGGCTCGAGATTTGTCCATAGTTGTGTCAATGATGCAATTAAAATCTTCCCCCATGATTACTTCCCCCTCAGCAAACTTAGCTAAAACCCCATGAAAGTCACCAGAATCCCATCCTGTTTGTCAGTGTGGGCATAACCTTGTGTTTGTGCATAAGGGCTATGAGCAGCAAATACCTCACCGCCCCATCCTGCAACACCTTCAGGACCCTCAGGGGTGTGCCATTACGCACCATGCTGGCGACTCCATTCTTTTTTAATCCACTAGATGCATAGTAAGCTCTGGGATATGATTTATTACAGAGATGTGCTTCATCTGCAGCCAGCAGATGGGTCTCCTGGAGGGAAACAAGAGCTGCGTCCAAGGCTGACAGCCTGTGGAGCAGGGCTTTGCACTTAATCAGTGAATTAATGCTATACACATTCAGGATCACAGAGGATACGTTAAGAGACATCATCATATAGCCCTTCAGGCATTGCTAAATTGAGACATGTATTCCCTGGAGGATAGCTCAGGGGCAACATGCTCACCTTGGAAGCAAGATGACACAGAGCACCACAGGTTTGAACTCCGGGTCCACGCTTAGTAACCTCTGGGTGTTAAGCGTGTTATAAATAACCTATCATATCAGTGGCATGCTGAGACACCATCAGAGTGACTCACATGAATATTTGAGAAACCCAATCATGTGATAAAAGGTAAACAGCCCCAAAGAAAATATAAAATACGAGTGAAAATCCAATAAGTATAATTCACTGGACACTAATCCCTCAAGGAACCTTCCCACCCACCTCAGATTGTAGTAAAATAACAACCATGGCACAACAAACCCCGAACAGGGTAAACACATAATGCCATAATACCATGAGGCTAGAAAGCAGAGGCAGTCAACAGAGATGTAGAACAGCTGCCATCCGATCAGCAAGCCCTAAAGTGTTAGTCTGGTGCATTAGGGAACACCTCCATGTCGACCCCAGAAGATGTTTTAATTGAGTCTTGCTTCCCCCTGGGCTTCCTAGTCTAGTTGTGGGCCATAGACTCTGGGAGAGCAACTTGTCCGGCTCTATCGCCCATCGCCTAAGGCTTCAGTGAAGCGCCCATCAATTCTGCCACCTCCTCCTCCGAGCTGATGGTATAATGCCAGTTTTGATAGTCAAACAACAGCTTGCAGGGGAATCACCCGTGATACCAGATTATGCGTGACTACAGCCAGGACAACACTACATGCACCTTCCACCGGATGCTAAGTGTACATGGCTAAAGGTCTTGTAATAAAGAAAGTGTAGCCTCCCAAAAATCCTCTCACTCTTTTGTCTGTGCTGACACATTGATAGCCTCTTTTTGTTGAAAGAAATTAACTCTCGAGGGCATGTCTGGCAGCAGGTTGAGGCGTTACTGAGCAGAGCAATAGATGCAGTTTGTTGTATCCAGTGCTAGGTCAGCGGTTTTCGGGAGGAGACTAGCAAAGACCGGAATAGATCCCAGAAATAGTCAGCCAGCTCTTGATCGTTTATATGCTGCGGGACTGCATGCAGGCCGATGTTATACCTGCGTGATCTGTTTTTCAGCGGAACCCTACCAGAAGAGATATATACGATCAGGAGTTGAAGCCTTACAATCGGAGGAAGGGAAGAATCGTTAAGAAGGATAGAGTGGTAGCCGGTGCCGAACGACGGAGCCTACAACAGTCACGTCTTCATCAGTTGCCGCCTGGCCATGCCCCCTATAAAATGTATATTTCTATGTCCCGCACTCCCTATCGGTCAATATACATTCAGTGTTTTTTCAACCAGCAATTCCCCACCCTCATAAGTACAGTGTGATTCAATCGAATGGCTAGAGCCAAAAGAAAAACATGTCAAAACCATTCTATTTTCCCAATGTGCCCACACTTGACTAGGCCTGTGGCCTCACACTAAAGCATCAATTCTAGATGCGTTCCTGAATATAGTTTTAAGCTATGTGCTTTCAAGAACCTTAATGTATTGCAATGCATTTAACAACATGCGCTGTTCCAGTTCCAAAAAGGCTGATAAAAAGTAGTGTTTCATTACAAAACAGATAACATTCCTTTTCGAATTGTTTCTGAAATCTTAATTCATTTCCAAAATATGTTGAATTTAACTAAGCCTTGTATTTTCTCAATCTCACTTGCTATAACTAACTCTTTAAACCAGGATCCCAGAATCTCAGACCACCTTTTCCCCAAGTCACTCATTCAATGTTTCTAACCTGCTCTAAGGAGCTTGGTAACACATGAATACCTAATCTTTTGTCCTCTTGTTCGCAATGTCTCCAGATGCAGCAAGGCCTCAAGTTCCTGCACAGTTACTTTCCTCTGTCTTTCGCTCCCTGGAAGCCTGCCTGGCCTCATATCAGCCTGTCTCATCCTCAAACGTGAATGTGTCCTGCCATTCTTTGCGGCCTTGGTACAAGGAATGTGTACCAATATTAGTTGCATTTATAAGATTAAATGATTTGACCCTGTTTCAAAAGTGAGTGATCGTCCAGTCCTGTGGACCTAACCACTAGGTCTTTATTTCTTCAAATACAACTAGCGCTGAAATAAAAAAATAAAAAAAAAGTTTACGTTAACTGGGAAAGTGGAACACGAATCAAGATTTAAACCATCTTTTAGATTCGCTTTGGAATCATAATAGAATAGCCAGTTTTGCTTGCATCTGCCATGGCAACTTGACAGCCATTCTATGTGTAAAGTGAAAAAGTACATCTTTTTTCTGTATGTGTAATTCGTATAATGAACACATGCACATTTCATAATTCTCCAACTGCCATGCCAGCTTCCTCCTGTTATCTCAGCAGCTGGGAACTGAGCCAGCCTTATCTGCTCAGTTTAAGTAAACAAGGAATTTGAGTTCTGTCTGCATAGGACTTTCTGGACTTTCTCTAACTTTCTAAAAAAAAGGTTTCCCTCTGGCTTCCTTACCATGTATAATGCATGCAGTGTGCATTTGTGTTCTCAAGGAAGCCTTCAAGGCACTATTCTGCAGGGTTTTGCTGTTCATATGAGATATGTGTGGGCATCCATTTACAGCTTGCAGTGCCACGGTATGTATAACACTTAATTGCTGCTACTTCAGACATGCAACCTGGATGCTTTCCGTCTTAAGCCCCCTTTCCTCTTTTCCTATCTTTTTCTAGTGTCCTTTTCTCTGTCCTTCATTTCGCCACCCACTCTTGTCGAACCTGCACGGTCCAGGACCAGGTACATCTGCTTATCCACCCTATCTAAACTTAAAATCACAAACTACTGTTGTCTTTCCTGAGAACTCAGAGGAGCCCTCATAAAAAGATGCCCATTGGCCATTAGCTCTTTGACCTCTCAGAAATGCCTTCACAAACCCTTCCGCTGCCTCCATTATCTGCACATTTTCAAGTTCCTTCAGCAGGAATTGCCTAAAATATGTGGGGCATTCAAAGTGAATCCGCTCATACTTAACTATACCGATGTCTACCCTCTCACAAAACCCTGGCACCGCCCTGTTTAACTCCTTCCTCGCTCTGGGTATCTTTACCCATCTCTACGCCCTTCTAGGCAAAGATAGTGTCCACTTCACTTACAAGGCAGGCCATAGTGTCTTAATGTCCCCAAGTGCTTACTTCATCGTCTTTATCAGTTTGAAACCTCTCATGTGGAACAGGTTGTTTCTTCCCTGGGGTATGATCAACATATCCGCTTGCTTCCTCTGATCACCGGCTCGGCCATCATGGGCCAGAGCTGGCTCTGTTTCATGCCCTGAATCCTATCCATAATACCTCAGTGTTGTTAAACAAGCATCCCAATTTGCTGCATTAGCTCATTGTTTTTGTTTGGTTACCAGAAAACAGAATGACCACAAATCCATACCCCTTTCTTCTCTGTCCTCGTTCTAATAATTTCCTCTTAACCCAGATAAAGAGCATCAGGCACGATCCTTCCAACATTATATGTCATTCAATGGTTCATGCCTACCTCATGTATCACTCACTCTTATACCTCCCCTTCATAATGAATGCATCATCCCAAACCCAACTTTGCTCACTCGGACGCTGCCTTTATGGAAAGAGTACATTCCGATCTCTTTTGATTTGAGTTCCGTAGCCCTTATGCATATTCTCAACACTGTCTGGCAACACTTGTCTGCACGCAAATCTAGACTTCACCCAAAGATAAAAATACCACTTCGCTGTCATGGAATTCCCGTGTTTGTTGAACTCCTTCAGAGGCAACATTGGTTAGAATTCACTCCATCCCAAACTCCCTTTGGGTCAGTTTTACAGTGCCCACTCTCAGTGACACCATTCTCTCGTCTAATGACACTCCCCCTTCCAACCCATGTGTCCTGTTTCGCCCTGCGATTTGCCATTTGCACAATTCCCCGAAGAATATACACGAAAATACTGCCTCGAACAACACAATATCTCATACATCAGGAGCCACACCCCTCAAGTGCTCTGTCATCTAGACGCTGACACTGGACCCTGTCAGTGCATGACGTTTCCACTCGTCTGCTCCCAGCGCTCAATAATTCTTTTCATGTTTTCAGCATTGCACAGCAGCCACTTCCCCTGCTTCCAAATATATGCTGTATTGGTTTCCGCCAAATGTCCTCCTCTGGGGCCAGTTCATGGCTCCTTGAAACAAAGCATCATCCACGCAATTTTGCTCAGGTGGGAAGTGCAATAAAAGATGATCAGCCAAAAACATGACAGCATCAAGATTCTCAACAAACCAACACCCAATCGTCCCTAGTAACTTTAATGCTCATTATTGCCACCCCACTTTAATTTCCCACAACAGCTGACACTCTTTTATCTCGACCACTCTCCAGCCACATGCTTAACGCCACCAACATTGGAGAAAAAGAAAATAAAAAAACTCTAGGAACTCTATTACTTCTTATCTTATTGTTTAGCTATTGCTCTGCACACCACCTGCTGCTCCGGTAAATACTAAGGCCAGAAGATTCTGTTGCATCGGAATAAATGCTGACATCCCGATAAACCTTCTTCACTGGCAACCACATTACCACCCCAGATATACCTCTAGACTGTTGTGCAACCTCACTCAATGATGCAGCTACTAGTCTCCAGCCCTTACCAATGCCATCTTCCTATAAAAAGACTCTTCCTGGCATTACTACTTTACAAGTGAAGTTCATGGTGGCCCAACAACTGATGAAACATGAGTGCTTAACATTTGCTTGGCTTCCACTACCTCTTGTAATAATACCTTCTATTTCCCCACTTGATTCCATGGGCACTGAAACAAACTCTACTAATAGAAATTGAACACTATAAATGCCCCTTCTGTCTTTTCCACTGAAGGTGGTACCCACCAGTCCTCCGCCATTTATTGAAATGGCTCTAAGAGCTGTGCCCACGCTGCCTACACTCAACTTGGCCATGTTAGCAGGACGTCATCCAAATAACGACACCTGGTCTGACCGCAACCATGTTAAAACAATACACTCTATGAACATATTGAGTCTTTAAAATACTGACTCCATGTCACTGAGTATCCATGGTCATTGCTTTGTTAACACATATAAACCAATACAATGGAATATCTAGCAAGTACAAGTCATTCAAGTACACTGGCAGCAAATGGAATAGCATCTCACCATTCACTAACTCAGCCCCTTTTAACACCTCTGCATCAGTTTAACTGCCCTAATAACCCCGAGGTATATCACCAAACTGTCTCTACATGCATTGAAATCATTCACAGAATGACCCTTCAACCTAAAGTAATGTATCAGTCGAAATTATCCTTTGGGACAATCCCTCTCAGGATAGTCACTTAATCCTCATAAGCCACGTATTTGAAAGGGCCTGTCATTTTCCCACGATTGACTTCTTTTAACAATTTCTGGATCACCAATTTGTGATGTTATCTCAATGTTTTCACATTTCTGATGTCTAACCCTACTTAAGGCTCAATTATACATTCCTGAAGCCATATAAAAACTCTGGTTCCAACTGCTGTGAACTGCTCCAATGTGGGTAACAATTCAGCCATTCCCAGAGCGTTTCCAGCTTAACCAGTGCACACATTCTTCCCAAACAATTCTCAATCCCTGGAATTCCATCTGCTCAGACCCATCGCCTTGTCCTGCACTTTAAATCAAGGGTTGCTGCCCACTGCATTTTCTGCACCTGTGTTACAATTGGTAGATGCCCTGGCACACACAACACCCTGCAAGTGCTCCAGTGCTTGATTGCTGCTCACTCTTGCCCTCTACCCCTTGGTGAGTGGGCAGAGACAAACATAGTACGTGTAGTACTGAAAAAGCCATGCTCATAAGTACCCCTGCCAGCCTAGTTTCTGCCATCCACTGTAAGCATGGCTGTGAGTGCAGCTCACCCCATAGTATGGATTGGTCTTCCCCCATCCTAGATGCAAACCCGTTTTCATATGTCATCCAGGCAAAACCACAGCAATGTGCATGTTTCTTCCTAATAACATCCATGCATTTTATGAACACCAATAATCACATTGTAAGCATCTCACAATATATGTTGGTATATATCCAAAAGCAGATGGCTAATCAATTGTCGTGGGCAATTGAAGCCTTCCCACTAACTCTTATTTCAATTCCACTTTAGATCTAATTGTGGCATGTATCAACTTAAATACCTCCACAAATTGTCATGCCCACATCTAATCCTTTATTGCAGTAGACATTTCTGCCCCTAATGTGTTTGTCCTGGTCTGGTGTTCCAGGATGTCAGGCGCCAGTAAATGTTAATCCCCATTCCCATTGAGTCCCAAAGGGAATGGGGAACACGGAAGCACCAGCACCGTTAATTATGGTGCTGGTGCTTCTGTGTAGGTCCCACCTGCCGGTCACAGCAACTCCGGCAAGCAGATCTGCAGTGTGCCAGTCCAGTAACAACAGTGCCATTTTTACCACCCGCCACACTTTCTTGCACCAAATTCTTCTTTCACCTCATTAACAGGCTTCCTTTTATGTTGCCAGCCTGGCCACCTTTGTGGCCATTGGGGCTGTCCCTCTCTATTTTCCACCCCAAAATCTTCCACATAGAATGCGGCCCCCGCAGCCCATTCCCAAAGTTCTTATCCAGGTCTGGCACCCTGGATTTAGTTGTTTTTCCTTGCCCCAAAGTATCCTGTTTAGGCATAGTCAGGATCGTTTTCTTGATAAGTGACATGTGCAATGACTTAACCACATCCTCATTCCCTTTCCTGTGCCTGACATAACTGTCACTGCATCCCTTCTTTGTCGACATAATATTCTATGTGGCCTCCTCTCCTCTATTGTCCTAATTGGTCCCTCCTTTTTGCCCCTCAAACAACTCCCAATGCACATGTGCCTCCCTGTCAACCATCTCCCCATATTGCCCTTCTTAACCCACTCACTTCTATTATTCATCTCCACCCCTATGGGCTCGTATCTAGACCTCCATCCTCATGCCCTGTGTTTCCTTGTCTTTTCACTCCTGTCATCCTACATTCATAACCCTCCTCACTGTTCACCGAAATGCCAGGGGTAGGGCTGGTGACATCACACGTTCCTTGACCTCTGATGATGTCACAGAAAGTGATGTTATTTGACCCACCCCAAATATATACGTCATACAAGAATGGATCACCATATGTATCGTTAATATCAGTGTGTGTAGGGCCATATTACCAAATATTGTGAGTGCAAGCAGACATGCAAGGACAAATGATAATGATGTGTTATTATATTGCACTTATGCTTAAGCAATTTATTGAGAGCAAATATACATACGATATCACCCAACCTCTGTTGGTACTCATTTATCAACCTCAGAAGGATGAAAGTCTGAGTTGGCCTACTAGAGATTCGAACTAGCAACCTGCAGATCAGACACACATCACAGCAGCGAGCACTCTACCCACTGAGCGATCTTACTGGCTATGGCCACCTTACCGGCTTTAGTAAAATGAACAATTACATGTCTGAATGTTCTCAAAGTCAGAAAGCAAATTACACTCTGTAGTGGATACCATTAAACTGGTAACTGAGATTTAACAGGCATCCCGTAATCTGTGCACTCCTTACCTCATACATGCAAACAAACTCCCTGAACAGCATGTCATGGAGATAGGAAGCATAGGCACATTACAAAAAAAGCATTAATTGTGGCACAATGAAATCAAGAGTCAGATAGCACAGCGCGTAGAGCTCTCCTTTGACACCCGTGCAAAGCTTGTCAACGCAGGTGCGAATCCCGGCAGGGCCGAACTCAGCTTTCATCCTTCCCAGGTCGATAAATGAGCACCACACACCGTGGATAAAAATAAGCAGCGCTCAGATGCCTGAGGGTTCGTAGTGCTATATGAATTCAAAATTATTATTATTAAGGGCTACTTTAAGTGCTATGGTCAAACATTAGTACACTGTACACAAGCTTTTAGGCACAAGGATTTTGTCAAATGAACAAGGACACCGAGTTGGAATGTCTTGTTGTGATCGTAACCGAAACAACGGCAGAAATAAAAGGCTATAACTACAACTTGCGAAAAGCAAAATAACATGGTCTGAAATGGATGCTTATTCTACTCTAAATGCTTTTTTGACGTTTTTGTCTGCATTGTGAATTTGAGGAGTTTAAGAACAGACTAAATCACTGATGCACCCCCTGAGGTGTGCCTGAAATAAACCTTTAATGAGTCTAGCAATTATTGCATAGAATTCCAGACAGACAAATTATTTGTTAATCCTATTCTTTCTTATTTAGGGTCACTGCTCAAAGTGTTACACTTGTGGAGCCCCCTTTGTTTTTAAGAGACCTGAACAAAAAATCCAGCCACTCCAGAAACAAAGAGCTAAGGGTAGCAAGGGGAACCACAGGAGTAGCACAGGAGAACTCAGGGGTCGCATGTGCGAGCCCTGGCAACTCCCAAATTACGTCCCTGTGTGACAGTCTACTAGGCTTAAGTCCATGCTTTTTGTCCTCCCCCAAGACATGCAAGTCAGCACAGTCCCAACCTCTCCTGCTGAGGCTATGTTCCTCCTTTGCCACGCAATGTTTGCATCAGACTCCAGTACAGGATACCACTAAGAGAATAATGACCTCCCAGATCAAGGATAGAAAGAGATAGGAGTGAGATTTTTGTAGGCCCTAGTTCTAGCCTAGAAGACCTTGGTTAACATGCCACCAACTGATACCAAAAGCTACATTAGTCTCCATAGGCCTTAGAAATAAACCTGATTCACATTAACTTTGTTGGCTAAATTTCGAGTTTGGTGGGATTTCTTCCTTTTTTTCTAGGAAAAATCGGGAAACACCAGCCAAAATCAATAGTGCAACAATGGGCAGCATGGCACAGATCTCAAGCAAGTAACGACATCTGGATTTTCTGAATGTCCATGTCCTTCTTCAAAGCATAGATTTGGTAACTCAATAGTGATCTCTTCCATGTGCAGATATAGATATAGGTCAACATCCCCACTAATGGGTTTAACTGCGTGGATAGGGAAGTGTTTGTACTTTTTAATAGGTATTGCAGAAACTGAAGAGAATGACATCATGACCATGAACTGTAAATGAGGAGGGGAGGGGCACTAAACAACCTTTTGAGTGTTAGAGAGCGTGTTAGAGAGCAAAGGATTGCTGACTGTGAGAACCTCATGCCAATTTCTATAGGTGTTTGCAATGATCATCTAGGGTTTGTTTCATTAGTCAGGGGTCATGGGTGATGGTTCAACACGAAATAGCATTGACATCATGTGTCTAATGTGGTGCACGAGTTTAAGAGACCACAATCGAATATTATTCAGCGTCCTAAGCCCTCAATGTGTGTGCTCACGAATAGATCAACTAGCCCTCATAACTGTACTGGGTCCCCAGTTGAGATTGCGGCCAGATGGAAGATACTGCTGTGCCTGTAAATCACAGGGTTCCCTGTAAACTGCCAAACATCTATTTACAGAGTGAATGCAATTGGTCAACCTCTATATATATGTGCGCTTTTGAGGGTCTTGTAAATGATTTTGACTCTATAATATCTGGAATTGCTGCTTAAACTCTGCTGAAGTTTCGGAGCACATGGCACTTTACAGGGTCTGGGTGCAAATAAGAAAGCTGATAGGTATTGGAGTAAACTTGCCCAGATGTTGAATAGCTACATTTACGTTGCCTGTTGGACTATCTGTAAATATAAGTCAATTTTCACATTGTTTTAATAGACTATACCTATGCTTATACTATCAGAGTGCCGATTTATATACTCACATGCACATTGCTTATTTGCACATTTGTATGCAATATCTGAGCGCCGACATATATCGTTATTGCACACTGCTTATTTGCACACAGTCCCAGAGCACTGACCGTGTGGTATGAATTATGCATATTCTATCTATACTGCTGATGCTTATCTTACCTACTCCTCTGCTCATCAATTGAACATTAAAGAACTTACATATGATTGTTCATAACGTGTAATCTGTATTTCTAGGAATTTTAACGAATATTTTTAGGCCTATAATGACTTTAGTGGATTATTATTTTTTGGTATATTATTGTGGTTTATAATATATGTATATGCAATGTTAATCAATTGTAAAAAGTAATTTGGCTAATTACAATAAATAAATAATAATACAAATAATATAGTAGCATATCCATGTTCTGATACCATTGTTGGTTTCTAGGTATTCCTGGCTGTTCCACGTGGCTGATTTCCTTTTCCAGTACATGACAAGTGCCTACCGATCACTCGGATCTTGGGCTGGCTACGTTGACCTGCATTCCTTCTCCTCTCCCAATGTTGCTTCTCAGTTGCCTGCTGGGCAGGTTGATAGGCTGCCTGCTTCACAGGTGTATGGACGATGTGCTGGGCTGCTTCTCGAAGAGATCAGATTTAATTAATAGGGGAATGTCTTTAATGGCAATAACGTGGCTACCTGCTAATTCAGTTGTGTCAGGTTAAGCATGCAAATGAACGGCTTCACCTTTTTATGGTCTCCCTGCATGATTTGTGCCTGCATTCACGTGGGGCACATTTCTGAAAGGATTGATGTGCAGTCAGAAGATGTATGTTGAATCTGCATGTTTTTATTTTTTTTTAAATTCACATGCTGGATGAACATACACGTCAATGTTCTGCATTTGGGGAATGTCTCTGGTTTTCAAACCACGTTTTTGCAATAAACAAATCTAGCAAATACAACATCCTGCCGTGTTTTCATGTTATCACCGCATCCACAGCCATCGCAATGTAGATGTCAATTAGGATATGTTGTCTGAGATTGCTGGTGTAGGAGAACCTGCAGTCGAACCTGCAGTGAGTGATGTCTTTGACTAATATTAAATTGCGTCAGCATCCTTCAAAAAGGGATGCACTCTGGATATTGACAGCAGGGTAGTCGGTATGGTTAATAACAAAAACAGTTAAAGGTTTCTTGGCTTCAGCACAAAGGGAGAAATGGGACAGAACCACAATGTACCTTTGGCTGTAGGTGTTCCTGGTGCTTGACAGGGTCGAGCCAACTTCAGGGCACTTTACATCTTCTGTGACTGAGTTCAAGACGGGAGTCTGTTACGGGTATCAGGCGGCAAGACAGTTTGGCGAGCAAAGCTGGACGAACGGATGCAGGAAGGCCTACACAGCAGCTTGGGAGCAGGAATCTTTGTCTCAATGGTGATCGGCGGTTCTGAAGCACTGGTCGAGACATCTCGGATGACTTTAAGCAATAGCTGCTTGACAACAGACCGGGTTGCTGTTGGTTGCAGATCGAGGTACTCAACTGGCTCAAAAATGTCCTTTAAGGCGGACATCGGTAGATGCTCGATGAGGATCTTCTCCCAGCTCAATGGGTTTGTGTCGTCCTTTAAGGAGGACATCCCACAGCTGTGGAGTGTGTTGCAGGCAGCTGCCTTGTCCTTGGTTGTAGGTTCAGAGTCATTCTGGCACTTCCTATCCAGGAAGCATGTTATAGATCCTAACAGAGCATGCTGTGTGCTGGCTGGGCAACAGTTCTGGAGAAGCTGGATGGTCCTCTGATTTCTTAATCTGCCCCTATTCCCTAGGAGATGTTTAGGGGAGGGATCATGCTTCCCTCTTTGGAAATCCTGGCCTTCCTTCAATGGCAGAGGATGTAAGGCAGACTGAATCTTCCGCCAGGGTTGATGGTTGAGTTCTTCTTACTGACTTCTTGAGAAGTCTTCAGGTGATCTGCCAAAAGAGGAGATCAGCCCTCTTTTAGAGCCAACTGGGACACAGTGATTGATGTAGACTAAGACTACCTTAATGAACCAACCCGGGTGTCCCTGCCAACAATCTTCGGCATGCATAAGGTCATAAGCAGAGTGTTTTGCAACAGGAAAGGTATTGGGGTGAAAACAAGAACAAAGTGTGCCCCAGAACTAAAATGATGGAATCCTTCTATGAACAGAAAGAGCTCTGGTCACAGTCCCTTGTGATACTAAACACTCACGCATCTTCCTGTGTGTTGCTGAGCAAAGAGTCTCTCTGGTTAATGGTCCTCTCTTTGGCTCCTGATTAAAGCGACAGGTTTCCCTTGAAGCTGCAGCGAGACCAGAATCTCTGGCTCCTGCAAACCACATTCTTGTACCTGATGAATGGGGTCCCCCTAGATGGGTGGCCTACTGTAAACAGCAGACCCAGACATGACTGTTCAGGGACTGGAGGACGGGAGCTGGCTTCAGGTTGACACAGTTACATATGAAAGGTTGTTTGGTTTCCTGTCTCCTTTGTTAACCTCTGCATCCAGGCCCACTGTGTGCCTGTTTGAAGTCCCTTTTATTGGTTTGTTATTGCTGCCACAAGCTGCAGTGCCTAACAAAAAAGTAGGGAGGATCCATGGAGCCTTTATATCGGTTAATCCGGCTAACCATGGCAGGGGGGCTGTTGGCTCTACCCCACCCTGGAGGTGACAGTGTTGATTCCTCTGCGATCTAATTACAACTAATTATGACAGGGGGTGGAGGGTGCCTGTAGGCATTGCCCAGCCGAGAGTACACGGGTCTATGCTTTGTCATGGTGTGAGCAATGGAAAATGTGTGTGGATCAGCCCCACATATTTTCCTGAGGTTGGTCTGCCATCATTCCATTTAATTAAACAGTTAAAAAAAAAGCCTAGGTAAGCGCACACCCACTGTATAGATGATCGAAGTCCTCACACCTTAGGTATGGAGGAAGGGCATTCCGGCTTCTTGGTGCTGCATAAGCAAATGACACTGGATGACCAAGTTAAGCTTGACACCGAGCACCTCTAGGACGGATCATTCAGAGCTGGGTCCCAGATGATATCTTTGACAGTGATTGAATGGGAAAATGTTGATATGCCAATCAAGAAAATGCAGGGGCCTTGCACAAATGGTGCTGATTAGGAGTCTCACTCTCACACAAGAACAATGCCATTCATTTATAAGGAAAGACATTGATTGGATGAATCTGTTGCATTCAGCAGTATTGATTTGTACTTTAGGTTATCCTTTAGTGTAAGCCATGTTGGCTTCATTCCCCCCTCAGGTCTAGATACCTCATTTACAGATGTCACAACTTTCCTTTAACTTGGTACTTGATACGTGCCAATGACACTTAGCTTGACCTCCCCTAACGATACTAGATGACTGTAACTAGATGAATGATTTCTGTTCAACCTGACTGAACCGCAGTCTTGCATTTTTCTTGCTTACCTACCTTGTGTTCTAATATGAACTGTATCAACCATATTTTTTCCTGTACTGCCCTGTACTCTCTGAACTGTAGTCTGCATTTTCTTGTATACCCACCCCCCGCTCTAATGTGAACTGTATCAACTGCATTTCTCCTGTAACGAAGTCATTAAGCTTACTTGTACTGTTTGCGCCCAGCTACCCTTTCGGGTTTGGTTCTGCGCTATACCAAATAAATAAACAAACAAACAAACAGAAACCTTATGATAAAATCACAAAATGGTCACATTGATAACTGGCATGCTGTAAAATATAAGCTCTATATACAAATAGAGGTAAAAACCTATTGAAAATGCACCCTTGAATATGATCTACCATTAAGCAAAACAGCACATGCTCGAGTACACATAGAGCCATCCACAATGTTTTCTCTGGAATTGTAATATTACCTCTGTTCTTGAATGCTCACCAAATCATCCCAGTTGACACTGAGACTGTTACAGTTTTTTACCTTCCCTGAAATAAGTGCAGATAATCAATGCAAAGCCCTTTTGTGTCCTTGTATCACTACTGGAAATGGAAAAAATAGTAAGAGGCCCTGAATGACAAAAGGCCAAACTAAAGTCCCCTGTGACCTCCGAGCTGCAGTTTAAGCTCATTGACAAATGGACCCTTGGCATACCTCTACACGAGGGTCAATGGGGAAGAGGTGCAGTTTGTGTATGGATTTAAAGTTGTCTTGCTAAAAGGTCATTAGTTAGGATTCCAAAGCAACTAGTGGATCTGCATTGCTTGTTCGCAGGTCAAGTGTTGGGGTCCTGTGTAAGAAATGTGATTGGTGTTCACTCTGCAAGATTCCTATCTGGCATCTATTCTTGGTCAGCTAAACTGGAGACCACCTTGTAATAGACTTAGGCTGCCATGCAGTCTGAAGAAGAAAGGAATCACACGAGAGGAAAACGTTCTGTGCACTGTGCATAGCATTGATGGTGGCAGCAAGGAGAGTCAGCTTCAGAAGTGCACTTTCCATGCAGATCTGAAACAGCGCCGGCTAATGCATGATGTGAATATGATAGACACTATCAAAATGGTACCTTCCTCAGCCAATGGAAAACACGTATTTACCTCTTGTTAGTCAGTAGATAAAGGAATTCAGCAATGGGGCCCTCTTCCCATAGGTATCCCTGCGTCCTCTAACATGTTTTCTCTATTCACATTTCAAGCACAAACATTGCCATACAGTGAGCTCTTAGACAATTATATCTAATCTCAACCCACACATAAAGACCCTATGGAGGAAAAACACTGACAATCAAGGAGTGCTAAAGCTGAGATTGTTATGTTTGCCAAATGCTGGCACACATGAATTCCCATTGTCACAGGTTTATGTATATTCTCCGCACAAACTGGATTGGCTCTTGGCACCGGCAGGCAAGTTCTGAATGTTGAGGTCAAGGTTAGAGTAATGGGGACAGAAAGGGAAAGAGAGGGAGAAGAACAGAGGCTAGAATTAACGCCAATAGTTCGAAAAGGGAACGGTTTTGGTTATTATCCTGCAATAAACGAGGGATTCAGAGTTTCTTACGATTGGGGAGGAGAGGTTTCCAGGGCCGAAGACAGAGAAGTGCCTGTCACCCAGACACTTGCAGGCAGAGGAGAAACACTCTAAGAGGTTTCTAGTCAGAGGCACAGAGGTCACAAGGCAGTAGATCAAGCTAAACATGTTTTCTAGGTAGCAGGAGGACAGCCCATGGAAGCTTATGAAGATGGAACCTAGAACCCTTAACTTAATCAAGGGAGCCACCAGGAACCATGCTTTTTGCTTGTGTGGCAAAAGGGTAAGGTTTGTTTAATCCAAAAATCAGGCCAGCTGCAGTCTGAGTCCTTCTGGCCAACTGTAACCTGAACCTCTGCTACCACACTAGGCCGGATTGCCTTTTCACCGACTCCTCAGATATCAAGGGAGCGCCTTCATTCACAGCCTACACCGTGACTCTCGGCTGACCACCAAGGCACTCGGGGATCCTGCCAAACAATACCAGGGACAGTCGTCTTGCACACTTGCTCTTCCAGAAGCTCAGTCCACACCCACTTATCATCCCCACTCAATGGAACTCTATGGAAAGTTGTGCCAGCAACAGTCCAATCTGTGACCCTGACATGCTGTGCGATGTAGGGAGGCCACACCCATTCTCAATATCCAGACATTTAGCAGGCAGTAGGGGAGTAAACAAATACAATGTGTGTTAGCATGACACCTCATTCGGCAGAGGAGGGCTAGAACAAAGCTGACAGCAAAACGTCACAATCAGCAGTTAATTCTGCCCACGTTGTGGACAGACATGCCTCAGAGTGGGGTAGTTGGCCAGAGGATCAATCGGTCAGTATTAAAGTAATGAAACTTAAGTCTGATAGATAACTTTGAGATTGAGAGAGGTAGGACCGTGGAATTTGCAGAGAAAGCTGTGGAGAGACGGTGCATGGGAGTACCGTGCGTTGGGCTGATGCTGGCTTATTTGGTACGCAGTCAAGGATGTGCATGTTGCATGTTCATCTATGGTAAAGATGGCTTTTTCATGAACTCTAATCCTAGTCTTCGCATTGTGCACTGTTTGTTCCAATAGGAAGATGACAATGATAAGCTATTTATATAGCGCTTACACCGAAGCGCTTTACAGAGAACATATATACATACAATATCACCCAAGCTCGGTACTCTTTTATCGGCCTTGGAAGGATGAAAAGCTCAGTTGGCCTTGCCGACATTTGAACCTGCGACCTACAGTTCACAAAGATCACAGCAGCGAGCACTCAACCAACTGAGCTATCTTAACAGCTTGAGATAGCTTCCATTTTTCCCAAGGGGGTAGTGGCAGAGGCATTTTTTAAAGTTTGATTCAAGCATTTGATATGGGAAATAGATGAAACGAATGCTATTAAAGCTACAGCATTGCTTGTATTCTGTTATTATTATTTTTCTTTTATAAAGCTCTCACACGAGCACACTTCCATGTAAGAGTGATGTACAAGGCAGGTGAAATAGTGGAGGGGAGGAGGCATCAAAGGAACAGTGGAAAGCACACCCGGTCCTGCCTGGAGTATGAGTTACAGCACTGAACAGATGAGTCTTCAGTGGTCGCTAGAACTTCGGTGCATTAGCTACTTGGTGGAGGTGAGAGGAACTTAACACACTTCGGACGAGTTGTGCCTACAAACCACTGTGTCTAATCTGTTGTGGAGATAGCATGGTTTCTGATGCTATTTCATGAGTCTGTAAGGAGAGAAAACGTTGTTAATTATTCCTGCAGCGAGTTGATGAACGCTTATGCCGTGGGAATTGAAGTCAAAGCATGGTTGGCTTGTGCGTTACAGGTGTTGCAACCTCACACCTTTGGGAAACTGGAGTTGCGGCATTGTCATAAGTGTGTCACATGATAAGGTCATAAGCATTTTTTTTATTTTTTTTATTTCAACTGGAGGCATGTCTGAAAGAGAAATACAAAATATAATCAGGGCTCAAGTCGAGGGTACACGCGGGTGGACGTAGTCCACCCACTTTTTTCAGAGGGTGGACTCAGTCCCCCAAGCCAAAAGGAGGAACATTTAAAGTCTTCTTTGAATTTATAGATTAAAGCCGACCTTGGTGATCAAACCACCGTCGTCCAGTTTACAGGCCAGCCAGACACTTCACCACTGCACTATATAACCTGATGAAAAATAACAATCAACAACAGGTGACATTTCCCATGTCGGTTCTCCATGTTCCAGGGAAAACATTTGTGTTGGTTCTTGGAGTTTAAAACATGCACAACTTTTAACGTTTTAAAAAACATTATTCAAAGAAAATATCCTCTGTTGGTTTTGTGTGTGTGTTGATTTTGTGAAAGGCACATGCCATTTGTCCTGTGCAATTTGGGTGGTTATGCAAAGCCAATTTAGTGTAATGTGCATATTTCACCTTGATATGCTAATTTCCGGAGACGACACATCTCATTGCTTGTGTTGATGAGTCCCCCCACTTTTATTTTTAGGACTTGCCCCCTCAATATAATGTATCCAGAAGTCATGACTGGTCAGGTCAAACTGGGCCTGAGAGCGTAGCTGCCTGCCCTTTCTCAAAGGACCCTCCTGGGCGAACCATGGATAGGCCCCAAAACCTTTCTAGACGAACTTGCAAAACAAAGTGTGAAAGTTCTTGCGACCCTGAACCACCCAAAATGTGAGTGGTGTTGGTTTATGCCTTAGTAGTTTGGTAAGCCGATCCTTTAAGCAATCTGTGGAAGGTTTATCTATACAATTAAAAGTTGTAGCAAAACATGGTTTACACATGGTGCCAGAACTGTGTGCTGTGGTACCATTTGAGGTGTGTGTGTGCTCTAACGTCCAAGAAACCTTCATGCATTCAAGTCTGAGTGCAACCCGACACGTCTTTTACAGCGGGCCTTTTTCCAGTAAGGGACTTTCACACTGCATTACCTTTTTTTTGCATATCATTTTAATAAACTGGCTCATTGATGGAAAGTTGGAACTTGTTTGATGCGACTACAACTCTGACAAGGGATGAGCAAACGATTCCCCGCTGAAGAGAAAACAGTCAAATAGAAAACAACCCTTATGTGTAGCTATGCACACATGTGAACGTTAATGTGCACGAGGGATACGTCAGACGTTATCACACGTTATCATAAATGAGCACAGTTCCCATGCTTAAACCATCAGACAGGAAGCGCAGCGCGAGACTGAAGCGGCTGCATCCTGCGCAGCGATGAACAGTCGATGGCCTGATTACCATTTAGAATGCTCTGGAACTGATCCAAACCATGAGCCACATGCGCTTATGCAGAAAAGGTCTGATTCTCATATTGTATGTGATGGAAATACCCAGCATCAGAGCATCTGATTTCTCATAACAGTCGTGGGCTGGCAATAAACGGATGTGAATTTGAGAAAGAGCCTGCATTTCATGATGCCAGCATTAAGAGAGCTGGGCAATGAATGCCCCTTGGCACCGTGTGCCAAGTTGATGCTCCCAGAGCAGGGGCCTGGGAAGGCCAGTATTTGTGCCGTACTCAGTTTTTATTGGGGATGGGGAGTGGGGGGCGGGGTGAGGGGTTGCTTGAAATTGAACACCAATTAATCTCGCCTCTATACAGAACATCTATGTTTTAATAAGGTATAAACTTGATACTTGTAATAGGGAAAGGGGTTCCCCACAGAATCAAATGATCAATTATATTTTTTTTTTACGTTCAAAAACAAAGAAAACCATCAATATAAATGTCTTTTGGAAAACGGTAACTTAATGTTTCACCCTACAGAATGCCTTCTCCATTCTGTTCGACCACGACCCACCACACCGTGGGCCTGATTCACGGAACGTTTTCCAATGGGATTGCACCATTATAAAAATAAAAAATAAAACACTTCTGTGACTCGGGCTCTTTGTGTGCATGTCTCTAAATGAGAGGGACAGGATTATCAGCATCCTGTCCATCCCACACGGTGCCGCCTTGCATGCAGACCGAGGCAGGTTCCCTGTTCCTCCCTCCGCTGCTTTGCTCAATGGCCTACACATTCCCGAAGTCAAGCTCATTGTTATTAGGAATCTTCCTCTAGGCTGCAAACGGCAACTGGGCAGAGGCATTCATGTGGATAGTAGGCATAGTGTAAGTTGTTGGTGGTTCCTGAAACAGGCCGTGGAGAAATGTAAAATGGTGGTCTTGTGAAAAGCTTCCACCAGCCATGTTCCAGGTTTCAGAGTGTGTGTGGAAGTGTGTCTGTCCTGGCCCGCGTATCTTAGTACTGGTAGCCACACTGTACAGGTCCATGCAGCATGCAGGAAGGGGCAGCTTCCTAATCTCAATGGAGCCCCGCAATGATGCCCGTGTAGTTAGGTTTATTAGCGGTTAGATTCTGGGTGGGAGAAATTGAAATGGCGTTTCCCTGGCTGGTCCAAGAGGGCCAGTGGGCATGCGTTTCTATCCATACGGTGACAGTTCCCTGGCATAACCGCTTCAACCTGTAAATTCAGATCTTCGTATGATGAAATAACTTCTACCCCACAAGAGTACAGGTTGAGTAGTAGCTAAACTGCCTACTCAGCCCTCACACTTCTCCAAAGCAAGAGTGATCCCAGTCATAAAAGTGCAAACAGAGACAGTACAAATATAAACCTCTCCTTTTCCTTTTATGGTAACGTGGGCTGAGTGAAGGCTATACTCTGAAGAGGGGTGCACATGTGATTCAGTAGCGACCCAAACTACAAAGTATAACAGTGCAAAATAAAGGACTGTCCAATGAAGGGAAGATACAAATATATACTTTAATTAACACACCCTATGCAAAAATAACTAAATCAAACAACACAAAACCCACCCCTGTTGAAAGTACACAGAATATACAAGTGATAGAAAGATGCACTCTCGGTAATGTGACAGGGTTGATAGGCAGTTTATAACCACAATATTTGTAAAGGCATATGTTTTTGTGGGACAAAAGGGATTAAGGGTGACCTAGTAAGATAGACCAGGAAGGAGGTTAGTAGTCAACAATATCTTATTGCTGTACTTGGCTGTTTGGCAGCATCAAGCCAAGCTTCTTGGAACAGGGCAAACTGTTAAAATTCAGGTTTGGATGATGCAAGTCGAGTGATCCAGAGGGGCAGTAGGCTTCAAAATGGATTCAAAGTGAGGCATGTAGTGGTTGGAATTCTTCCGTGACAGCGTGCTTCTGGTTCTAGCTGAGGCAACAACGTGCTCAGCTAGCATGGATCTGCACTAAACTGGTTTGAGGACACAGCAACAGGGGTCCAAATAGATTGAAGAAATGCCAAAGGCAGCACCACACACTCTGTTGGTTCGAATGCAGCAGACCAGCTGCTTGGCTTCTTCAGTTGCTTTGAGTCCCAATCCATGGACTCTGAGATGAGATAGGTCATTGTTCTTGTTCTTGCAAACAACGAGGTGCTGGAAAAAAAACCTTCAGGGGTTGTTCCCTTCCAGTGAAGACCTGGTTACTGGTTTAGCTGGTTGAGAGGCAGATCTTGCTCCAGCAACAGGTGACTCCTCCCTGCCTTGGGCCGCCTGCCTTCGCCTCACAACTGCAGGAAGTTCGAAAGGACTGCTCTCTCAGCAGGGTACAACCAATTCCACTTGAAGAGTTTAAGTACGGAGATGAATCCGAGAAGGAGTGAAATACCCCATCTTTCATAGACAAAAACCCACAGATGAATGGAAAAAAGCAAGCCTACTTTGAGGGTACAATTATGTGTCCTAAAGACAAATGGTCTTTGCGTTCTTAAATCATATGCTGGATGCTGCGTACCAGAGGAAGTGGAGCGGAGAGGAAGTAAAGAGAGGTGCATGATGGTGGAACCCTCTTCATAATATGCTGAGCTCTCTCTGTCTACACTAATCCTACACCCTTTTCAGACTCATAGCATCAAAGACCCTTTGGTATGCAGCACACGGGGGTGACGCTACTCTGATTCTTATGGGATATGCCATTTGATATGGGTTTCCAAGAGTAACCCTCTTCTGAGGGCCTCTATGGAGGTGAGACCCACCCACACATAGGATCAAAGGAGAGGCACCGTCATTCAGTCTCTTGCTCTGCTAGTGGTAGGGAAAAGCGGTCTGACCACAATAAACACACTACTTCCACAGCTGGCCTGTGCCCACAGTGTTGATGCATGTATGAGGCAAATCAGATGTGAATGTTTATAGATAGGTGATTTAGTATCCACAAAACCTTTAACTGAGGTGTGGCCTTATGTTTGAAGATGACACTGCCACCAGAATAGTAATTACTCAGAACTATGTGGTTTTGGTACAGAGGCACAGACATTCAGTGCTGAAGTGGCGTGGAGGTCACAGCAGCAGCTAAACACCTGTGACCTCTGAATCTGCTCTGTGCCACTGGAGAACAGGCACTGCAGAGGTGGAGACTGATGCTGCAAGGCACAGGGAAACTTTATGCTTTTGGCATGTAGCACATGAAAGGTTAGCTGGCCACTTTTTCTGAGATTGAACTACACGTATCAATTTATCAGTTAATAAGAATCAAGACTGCTTGGGCTTGCACACACTTCTCACAAGCATTATATAACATATATTATTTGGGATCTTTAAGGTATTGAATATTTTTTCAAAAACATATTTTTATTGGTTTATACAAACCTTTAAAAAGAAGACAAATACAACACATATAAACATTTTCCACAATCCATACATTCCAAGTCTTCGCCCTCCGATCAGTTCAATTTCGTTTAGGTACACAGGTTCGAAATCACACATGCATAAATTACATCACTTTGGAGTTTAACTTTCATTAGGCTTTGATTTTATAGGCACATCATTCAGCGCATCCTTTATCACACGAATAAATGCCACTAGAGCGTATAAAACAGGTTGATTAGAGCCGTTGAATAAGGCTCTCCACCAATCGTCCTTTGTCAAGGTTTGGTATTTAGCGGTTATTGAACCAAAAATGATAGATCTTTGCTGAACAAACCCAGAACATGACATCGTCAAGTGTTTTAAAGTCTCGATTTCAGACTGGCAGAAGCGGCACTTTGAATCCAGGTCGGCATGTTGTGCCCAAAAACTTAAACATTCCTTGGTTGCCAGAATGTTCAGCCTAAAGTGCATATACAAAGCCCTGCTATGTTGGTCGGGAAAACAAGTAAGGTAATTTTGCAGCTGCCAATATACTCTAGTTTCCACTGGGACATCCTTCATTGTTTTCGATTCCGATCTTGCAGTACATGTTCTGATCCAGTCCACTCTCCACATCTTCTTTTTGGCCTGGTCTGGATTGTCCATCAGGGTCTGTATAGAAATGTCGTACATTACTAGGACTTCGAGACATAATCTGTTCCACTGGGATAGCATTGTTTCAGATGTATCGTTTCCCAGTGGCTGTATTATGCAGATTTGTGGCAACGGATCTTTTTGCCTGGTTTTCCTAAACAAACTTAGTAGGTTCCAAGCAACACGAGCTTGTATCGAGATATAGGAAAGTTCGAATCTTATACAAATTGTGGGCGTACCCTTTGGTAAACATAACACTTTGGACCAAAAGATGCTTTCTAATGTCTTCCACAACTCGTAATCACAGCCAAAGGCATTTTCACCACCATATATAAGTGCAGGCACCACTTTTTGTTGAAAAAAGGTTACAGTAGGTTTCAAAGAGAACTTCCCAAATTTTCTGTTAATCAGGGAGGCCTGACACGCCAACTGGCGGCATTTGTTTTTGGTCGCTTCAACCCAAGGAGCATCATTCCGGTTGGCGTTAATTTTCATGCCTAGGTACGAAGTGTTCTTCACAATCCTAATTGGTTCTTTATCAAGAAACCAGTTAAATTTTTTCACCTTCCCATTATTGCCCGCTAGTTTTTCAAGGACCAAAATCTCACATTTTTGTTTATTTATTAACAAACCATTGGCCACTAGATATTTTTCAAGAGTGGTGAGTTTACGCTGCAACCCTATCGGTGTAGAGTCCATAAGAATAAGGTCGTCAGCGTACACAAGATAGTCAATATGTGTACCATTGATTTTTGGTGGAAAGGTTGCTATATCGGTAAAGATCTCCTTAATATCCGATATGAACAGATTAAAAATGGGGGCTGCAAGAGGACACCCTTGTTTCACTCCTCTGTGTGTATTGATAGGAGCCGATAGTGAGCCTTTGAGATCTAATCTGATTTTGATTGTGGTATTAGTGTGCAGCTCACGTATAGCCGCCAATAGGCTAGGAGGACAGTTCCAGGCACCCAGTTTTCCCCAAAGCAAATCTCTGTTGATACTGTCGAACGCGTGGGATAAATCAAATAAAGACAAATATACTTTGGATGTCGAGCGATGAGCTTCCATCTTCAGCAGGTTTATCAGCAGCAGGTTCACTCCACAACCGACCCCCTTCACAAACCCAGTTTGTCTCGGATCCACCCGGTTGGAGTTAGTGGACCACTTTAGTAGTTTTTGTTGCAGGAGGGTGGCATAGATTTTTCTCAACACGTCCAGCAGCGCAATTGGTCTGTAGTTTTTGGGATTACGTCTGTCACCCTTCTTAAAAATTGGAACAATCACCGCAGATTTCCACGATTTAGGTGTACTACAACCTTGCACAATCCTTTGAAATAGTATTGTACAGAAGTCTGACCATGCATCTGGATGTTGTTTGATAGAGAAAGTGGTCAGACCATCCGGGCCCGGAGTTCTGGAATCGTGCAGCTTTTTAATGACTTGAAGGATGTCGTCTCTAGGGAATACGATATCCCAATGAGTAAGAGAATATTATTATCGGTCAACTCTTGAATTTTTCTGGTAGTTCCATCGGGGAGATACGCTCTTTTGTGCACATACAAATTTGCTGTTAAACAAAGTACAGATGCAGCACATGTTGATTTTCAATTTCACTAGACTTCTGAATTATTTATGCAATATCTGGCTCAGAGAGTGGCACTTTGTGGCAGTGCACATGCAACACTTTCTCATTGTTATATTTGGATGGTGATTTTACAGTCAATTATATGTGCAGGGGAGAATACTAAGTGTATCCAAATTTTCACGCAACCATAAACCATAAACAAGAGGGGACATTAAAAGACTACTCATAGCAAAGGTGCTGATTTCTACTGCAAAATCATCAGTAGCCAAAATACAAAAATGTAAAAATGCCAGTAAAAAGTAAAACATATCATAAATAGCACACCCTAAGCTTGTAAACAGAGATAGATAACCCAAACCCTTACTAGTAGAGTTTAGTTAACAGAAGTAAACAAAGCAATCTTTGCTAATATATTTTCTCATATAAAAAAGCTGATTTAAAGCATTTATTGGCAAAAAAAAATGTCATCCAGTTAAAAATTCTGCATATAAATTTAAGAGAGTGACAGAGTTGATTTGGAGTAGCAATGCTTCAGTTATAATTATTAAAAACGAAGTAAGCCAGCAGCAGATACACCGCACATGCATATGGTCAAGATGGGTAACTCAGAGGGTGACACCGGTAGATGGAGAGAGTTCCACAGAGTTCCAGCCCTACTGCCTAGTCAGTCTCTCTTATACAAAGCAATGCTTCTACAGTTAAAACTTAAAACACAAAGAGTCAGTATCGCATACACTCAAGAAGTCGCAGACCACTATTCCACTAGTCTGTTCAATGGCATAAGTCTACAGTCTACAAAAGTCACTAGCGGCAATTTACATGGGACTGGCACCTTGAATCCACAAGAGGCCACAAAAAAGTGCGAGGAGCGCTTGTTCATGAGCTAATTCATGAGCTTACCAAGGCTTGTTCTCCCAGCTTATTCTTCCAACTGCAACCTCATCTGCCAGCAGTGGAACAGCAGGGAACAGCTCGCCCCACGTCTGCATATGTTTATATCGCCATGAAACCTGGAGAGTTGGCAGTGCCAGGATTGGATTCCTACACGCCTTGGGCATCTTAGATAAGACCGATCGGGATGTTTATAGATTTTACCAGAGATCAATAGAAACTCTTCCTCACAGGAAGTTAATTGTGAGACTAGGCATATTTTGCAAATCCTCTGTACCTGCAGGGAAGTGCCTGTGATGCCGAAACAAAATTGCTTGTAAAATATTACTGTGTTTTGTCAGCGTAACAATAAACCTAGATTCCCAGTCAATCAGCCACGTCACTGCAAATTATGAGAGCAAGGATGACAGGATGCAGCCATATTTGCTTGGTCTCACTGAAATCCTATGAGAAGGGTTGACTTGATATGATATGATGTGGCATTTATAACACACCTATACACAAGTGTTTCAAGGCACTAAAACCTGACTTCAGAATGTTGCCCCCAAATTCCACAGAACATCAGCAAGGCAAGAGAGCTAGGATCTAATGAATTGAGCACAGCCGAAAGATCAAGTGTGGGAGGCAGACAGCCATCCTCCTCAAGTATGTACAGGGTATATATCATTCAGCAGCTGGAGACTACAAGCTGTGGTGCTGCAGCTAGTCTGAATAAGTATAAATAGGAAAGCAAGTAGCCCACTTCTGCAATCATCTGGATCAACTGAGAGGAACCACACAATGGGCCTCATTACACAGTAGGAGGTAACCATGGCGATAATGGCGCCATGGCTGCCTCCAAAACCTTACCGACTCCACCATGGTGAATGGAGCAATTACCGGTCCATTCCAAGGTTGGCGAGACCGGTAATTCCCCATTCACCAGGGCCCTTCCCCATTCCCATTTGAGCCCCCATAGGGCTCAATGGGAATGGGGAAGGCGCTAATAACGGTACCGCAAATTGCGATACCGTTATTAGCTCTAAAGTCCCTTTGCGGGTCCTGTCCTTAACACCTGGAAAAACCAGGCGTTAAGGGAGGACCCGCAAAGGGAACTCATAGTAGGGCATTAGGGGATTAGGGAACTCATAGTAGGGCATTAGGGGATTACCGGTACCGGTGCCCTTTCCGGTGCCGGTAATCGCCTACCGCCTACCGTGTAATGAGGCCCAATGTCATTGCTTTCTCCAAAGTGGGGGATCAGTGATGGGGCAGTAGTATCTTAACTCCAAAGGAGCCAGGGGGCATTTCTTTGGAAGAGAAATGCAGCAACTGAGACAATCTTTAATGACTCCGGAACAATTATTTGGGATACTGCAGGCTTTGAAAAGGGAGGTGTCCTTCATCCTTTGCATGCAACCGTTAGTGATTAGTAAATACAACATACTCCTTGTTCAGATCGATAGAGCAGAGCGAACAATGTATTCAAGAGCAAATGGTATGTCTCGTCATTGGGTCGTAAATGCGTACGGAGAACAGTAGCTTTGAATGAATAGAATGACGGGTGGATCAAAGAACATTTCAGGCAAACAGGGGAGAAGTTTCTATTTACAAACAGTGTGCAACCAATACA
Source organism: Ambystoma mexicanum (assembly GCF_040938575.1). NCBI lineage: Eukaryota > Metazoa > Chordata > Amphibia > Caudata > Ambystomatidae > Ambystoma > Ambystoma mexicanum. Next base: position 756,295,268 of record NC_090922.1, on the reverse strand, counting down.
GAAAGAAGAGAAGACGATGCACCCTTCAAGTGACGAAATTGCAGGGGATGGACAACATGATCAAGACATTTAGAAAGACCTGAAAGATATGACATAATATGGAGATAAGAAGACACCAGCAAAGAATCAGAAGCAGAGAGTTCGCATGCTTTTAATTCCCAGGCAAGACAGCAAGCGACAAACTGATTTCAAAGTGTTTGCAGAAAGGAAGAAATGAAGGTGTTAAAGCACTGAAGATGAATGTGTGCTCATTTTGATCAGTGTTGACAGAAGAACCATGGTGGAAAGTTGGTAGGGCCGAGAAAGAAGTGCCAGAAGGAATAAGGGGTGATGCAAGGCTTTTAAGGAGGCAGAGGAGGAATAAAGAACAAAGAGTGAATAGGAAAGTTTTAATCCTGACCACTAATGTGTAAGGATTTAGGGAGTGATGGCTATCAGATGACTGGCCTTCCAAAGTATGCCCACCCTGTGTGGCACTATAGAGGGGGTGGAGAAGCTAGGGTTCAGTGGGTTTGTTGCAAGGTTTGAATAGAAAGGATGGATCATTAAACAGCTGCTGAAAGCATGTAATGATAATCTGCGCAGCCGATGTGTAACAAGATGGTTTCAATTATCTATATTAAAAAATAACAAAATTGCATCATGAAGTTGACTCACATACTGTTCAAAATACTGAAACGTTTGGCAGTATCAGGGTGACACTCAATAAAGCTGGTTAGTAAAGTGTTTTAGGAAGTCTGTTGTGGGCCATTTATGTAGCCCTGTTCATCTTTGCCCCGCCCAAAACTCTATACTGCCCTGTCAAAGCCCATGGGAAGAAAAACATCCCTTGTTCTTTGGTGAACATATCTATCAGCATTATGATCTTGCAACAGATACATTAAAAAAGTACACAGTTTTTTCAGGTACAATCTCCAGAGATGGTTAAACACACATGCAGCTGCTATGAATTGAAGAGAGTTAGGCTGAAGGAGGCAAATGGTAGATCCACTAACGATAACAGCCGCTGGGCTCTAAGGGAGGCAGTGGACCTTTTAGAAAGATGAGGAAAGAGTACCACGTGTGTGTTCCTGTGAATCTCTGTGAAAGCAGCATTGAGAAAGTGACAGTTGCCAAAGATGTTTCAAGACTTCTGATGTACTGAGTCATGGAAAATAGGGAAGTTAGAGAGAAAGGAGAGCTCTTTCTCATGAAGGTTGAACTCTCGGTCATTGGAACACCATGCATGTGTTGCTAGAGTGGCCTCTATAATCATAAACCAAGATTTCTTTCGGAATCACACTTCGACACCCTACAGCAAGAATGGTTCCTCAGAATGAACTATTCCGTGAGTATGAGTTATATGTTAGATAATGATGGAGGAAGGATAGTGTGGGTTATCGCCCTGACTGAGCCAAGTGACATGCTGACTGTCGAAAGTTGCCTACTTGATATGATATATGTTATGGCATATATAAAGCGTCTATACTCAAGTGTTTCAAAGCGCAACAGGCAAGGGAGGGAGAACAGAGGGAAGACAGAGACAATGATCTTACTAGGCCCAGTGACATTGAGATTGCGCAAGTGCTGGGCAAGGGGCAAGGGGAAAAGTGCAGGGGCAAGGGGAAGGGGCAGTGCAGTATATGGGAATGACAGTAAAAAATAAATAGAATAAATAAAAACAGTAGGTAAAAATGTGGCAAGCTAGTGGCAAGTGCAGGGATAACTGCAGAAACATCCCCCGAATGCAGGGGTTGCCCAGGAGGTAGTGCTGGTGTGCAGCTGGTGGGGGAGGCGACCTGGGCCCAAAATTAGAGGGTAGCCAGGTGACCAGTGCAGTTTCAGTCAGGAGCTCAGCAGGGTAGAGGAGGAGAGAAAGCAGAAGCAAAGAGGAAGGTCTAGAGGTGTTTCTGGAAATGGAGATGGTTCTCAAGTTTCAGGGAGGCAGGGAGGCTGTTTCAGAGGGAGGCCCCAGCCGAAAAAAGAGATATACCACCAACTCGTTGCTTGGAGAAGCGACTGACCCTGAAGGAGTTGGAGGCAGATGGGTGAAGAGCTCAAGAAGGAAGATATTTAGGAAGAGGGAGTTGGAGATTTTGAGGTCCCAGGCCCCAGAAGGCCTTGTGGACCATGCAGAGGGTTTTGAACTTAATCCTCGCAGCAACTTGGAGCCAGTGCAGATATTTCAGTCCTGGAGAGATACGATCCCTGACTGTCATAGATCGGACTTGTCTAGAAACCTCATCTGGGGAGAACAGGGGAAAGGCAGAGAAGGAGGAAGGAGAGGTGGCCACAGAAGGTCCAGAGGAAGAGAGGGGAGTAGAGGTAGGAGGAGGAGAGGAAGAGAGAGAGGACAGGATATCCTGAGTTTTAGAGATGAAATGAGAACCCAGAGCCATGTTGAGGGGCTGGGAGGGGACAGGCGAGGTAGAGACTGCAGCAGGATTGGCACGCGCCTTGGTGATTTTAAAGAGTTTGGCCGAGTTATTGGATGCCGCAGAGATGCAGGCCTGGTGAGGGCTCTCTTGGTGCAGACAGAGATCCGTATTGACTTTGGAGCAGAGGGCAGGCCAGTTTGTCAGAGGATGTACAAGAAGCACGCCATTTCCCCTCAGCCACCCTGCACTTGCATTTAAGGGTGATGAGGTCTGAGTCGTACTAGGAATGACACTTAGCTTTGGGCTTAAAGCGGATCCTCATGACAGGGGCAAGAACATCAAGATTGTCAGATATAGCAGAGTGGAACATGGAAAGGGCTGTGTCAGGGTGTGATTCAGCCGAATGGGCAGGGGGGTGAGAAAATGGTGGCAAAAGCTGACACACACTTCATGGGTCAGATAATTGAGAAGGTAGGTGGCAGTGCTGGAGTGGCTTGGCCTGAGGGGTGGAGAAAGTGAGCTGGGAGGAAAGGAGGAAGTAAATCACTCCAGCATGGAGGAGTGGGGAGAAGAATAGAAACAGGAAGGTCTGTAGAGATCAGAACATCCAGAGTGTGCCCTGCAGAGTGAGTTGGGCCAGAGGGGAGGATAGAGAGTCAGTGAAAGTTGTAGGGGTCGTGAAAGAGTCCAGAGGAAGGACATGAAGCATCCAGGTGGATGTTAGCGTCTCCAAGAAGGAGGAGTTGAATGGTCGAGACCAGGAGGGAAGAGGAGAAGTCCGCCCACTCAGAGAGTAAGGAGGAGATCTGACCAGGTGGCCAATAGATGGTAATTACAGTAATCACAATGGCTAGGAGAGAGAGAGAGCCTGTAGACGAGGCATTCAAAAGAGGAGTATGCCTGCGTTGGAATGACAGAGGCAGGAATTCACTCAGGGAAGATCAGGGCTAAGGCGACTCTGGAACGATTGGACCAGGGCGCGGAGAGGATTGTTTAACCATCTGGGAGGAGAGTGTCAAAGCTTGTGACAGAGCTGGCCGTGAACCATTTCTCAGTGAAACTGAGGACATTGAGGTCAAGTTCTTCGAGGAGGCGGCAGATGCCAGAGGAGTGTTTGACAGCTGAGCGAGAATTTAGAATGGCAATAGGGAGAAGGTTGCCATCCTTGAAAGACTTCCGGGCAGGGGTACAAATCAGAAGTACACCCTGCAGAGGTGCAGAAGAAGCCTGAGGGGGTGGGCAGAAGAGGAAGGAGGAGAGGGCAAGGTAGCCAAGGAGGAGACAGCAAGGGGAGGCAAGGATTCCGTGGAGGGAAGAGAGGGGACTGCAGGAGAAGAAAGGAAATTGATGAGGTGGATGTAAAAGTCTCCAAGAAGGAGGAGTTGAGTGCTCGAGACCAGGAGGGAACAGGAGAGGTCTGCCCACTCAGAGAGGAAGGAGGAGATCTGACCTGGTGGCCAATAGATGGTAACCACAGTAAGGGAATGGCGTTAAGTTCAGTTTAACATATATGTTTCAATGTAATACTTGTTCTGTAAAGATTGGGCTAAAAATACCTCTTCCGTTCCTATCATAAGTCATTGAATGAAAACAAAGTGGCAGTGTACAAGGCTAATTGATTCCAGTTGTGTTTGCTGGTTTTTGTAATACAGGGTACTTATACAAAGTCGTTTTTCGATGGAAGAAGTAAAACCATTATTTTGAAAACATACAGGGTTTCCATGAATGGCATTGTGCCATCTTGGCATGTGAATGAGTCTGGACCTATCTAAAGGGTCTTTTGATGCTACTGCTTCGCTGATAAATAAATCCGGCAATTGAATCAACACACATGTGCATGTGCCTCAAATTAATCCCAGTTATATCATCATAGCCAGGAGGGTGCATTGGGTGGGGGTACCAAACAATACTGATAAAGGAGATTGTATTGTTGTGTCCTTTGCCTCTCCCTATGTCACAGCCTACGTACTTGGATAAAATGTGGTATGTCCATCAAGAAACCCTTCATCTAGGATTGTTCATTTATCTTTTTTCTATCCTAATTTTAATCTCGCATTTCAGGGGGAGAAATGCCTTAACAGGGCAGCAACAAGGTTACTTATAGTATGAACCTCAAGGCCATCCAACTAGAAACGACAAAGTAGTGGTAAACTCAGGGGTAAATACTGGGGGAAATATTTAAAATGAGTCAATGGTGCAAATTAATTTGGTATTGTCTAATACATTTTACCCCTTGTCCTCAATAGAAGAGATTGACTGACTAACAATGGACCTAGACTTACAAATGGCTGAAAATCAATGTGTCCTTAACCCAGCCCTTTCAGGTAATAATCTAGGGTTATCTGAGTGCCCCTAATCATACGGCGGATGTATATATCATATCCTAGAACAGTGTGGGAGCTAAGATCAAACTATTTGATAATAACATCAAACAAGCATTACATGAGTCCACAATTATCCTCCTAAAAGAGACATGGGATGGGGGAGAGATGGTTTTCGAAGGGTATCTCGTCTATCAAGTAAGGGCCAATAAGGGCAAACATATGAGATAGGGTGGACTGGTAACTCTCGTTAAGTGCTTTTTTTCCTGTAAAATGATTGACTTAGGCAACCATCCAGATGCCCCAATCCAAGTGTTTAACATAATTTCTTTGAATGGGCCTCCATTTCACATTACAGACATATGAAATAGTGCTTCTGATAGGAATCCTATGGATCCCATCACAAACTTGAAATGTGTGATTGATACTCTTTCTAGCACTCCCTGAGACAAGGTGATGTATCCTGAGCCAGTGATGACAGGGAGCAGGAACCAGGCTGACTCAGGTAAGAGTAAAATAAACAGGCTTTATTCTTCTTGGTTACATAGCATAGTCATAAGAAGTAGGAGCGTAGGTGATAAGCCTCTGCCCTGGTTCCTAGTCCATCTCCCAGTCCCAACCGTCACTCTCTAGAATCCTCAGGCCGCCCACGCTCCAAGCTCCACTCAACATTCTAGGAGGCCCTTGCACACACTCAGCCATTCATCACAATCATACCAGGATACCACACATCCCCCTCCTTAACAAACAAACATACCAGGATCATACCAGGATACCACACAAGGAACACATGATTGTATGTGGTGGGGATTTTAATTTAAGTTTTGGGCAATGGCCCAAAGGAAGGTCTTTCTGATTCAGAAGAAGATGTGTTAATGGATGTCCCTTCTCCCCAAATGGTGGACTCGAGAATGTGTGGAGCAGGGCTTACGTTTTGGTATTGGTTGATGAAAACTGGTCTGAGAACCACAAATGGTAGATGCATGGATGATATTCCAGGGGCGGGTAATCTTAGGAGTCCCATGGGAGCTCAACGATCGATTACTTCCTTGTCACTACCAATATGTGGAGTATACTTAAGAATTTCAGAATTAATTCAGATCTGTTCTGTGATCATTATGTCTTCATCTTGGTTTTGAAGTGGGTAGTTTTGGAAGCAATGGGGAATACATTTGAATATCTAACATAGATTTCCAGTCAGGGAAATACTACGAAAAGACTTAGATGGGAGGACTCACACAAACTAATACAAGGGCAAAAGAATATGACAAAAAATGTTTTTGACTTTACCAAATCCTGATAATAATCTGGCAGTGATTGTACAGATTTTTATGAGACTACTGGGGGATATCCAAGATAGCTCTATGAGCATGCAGCCAAACAAGCAATGGAAAGGTATCAAGGGTGGTTGGTTCAATTAGGATAGTAGGGTGGCAAAGAACCAATTTATACACCTACTTAAAAAGAATGAGACCATCAAGGGAGCGATTGTTCGGGACTGGGTACATTATAAATGTCATATTAGAAAACAGAAAATAACCTTGGATTGCCAGGCTTGGGACAAATTAGAGAAATTAGTAAAGGTAATGAATCCAAAAGTTTTTGTACAACAGTAAATAGTGGCCTGATCTATAAAGAGCAATTTACCGGGCTGGAGTCAAATATTCCAGACAATAGATGGGTAGAGTATTTTAGTAATGTTTATAAAGCCCAGATAGGGGGGAGGATGCATGGTTTGTTCTCGCAAAAAATATGGCTCATGAGGAAACATATAATGCTGAAGTCAGATTCACGTATAATGAAGTGAACAAAGTGATCAAGACTGCAGAGATTTGGATGGGCTACCAGTTGAGTTTAGTGCCATATTGGAATCCAAAATAACACCAAGAGAATGACCAAAAGCCATCATTGTCCCTATTTTTAAAAAGGGATGTAGAAACAGTCCTCAATGATATCGGCCAATCTCCCTACTAAACACTACTTTCAAATTGTTTGGGAATTGTCTCATCAACAAAATGGAATATTGGGTAACCGAACAGGCTATCCTGTAAACCATTCAACTAGGGTTTAGGCCTCAGCTGGTTATCTTGGAACAGGGTTTAAACATTTATCTGATAAATGCTCACTCCTTGTTCATTAAAAAATATCCCATTTACCTTGCTTTTGTGGACCAGAGCACAGCCATTGATAAAGTCAATCACAGTAAATGATGGCACATGCCCAGGTCCTATAACTGCCCGCCTACTATTTTGGACATTTTAAAGATCATTCATTATAATAATGAGGCATGTATAAAATCAGTTAGCAGCAGCCGTTGAACCCATGGTTTTGCGATTGACCCTGGGGTGTGGGATGTATTTACCCATGCATCCTAGCCCTACCTCAAAACTGTGCAGTACTGACATGAAAACATCATGATGACCAGAGCTTCCCAGAAAATGCACCGGGAAATGCAGGAAGAATAGGCTGCCACCCATTTTTGCCGATGTTATGGGCACAGAAGGACGCTGCCTAAAACCACCATTGGACTACCCGCACAGTAGTCTGAAACCATTGTTTTGACCCATGTGGAATCATTAGACGGGGTAAATATGGGGATTAAGCTGTCGCTGCCCATCATTTTGCCCCAGAACAAAAATAAATAATTGGAGTGGGTAAAGATGGGGATGCGCTGTCGCCGCCCATCATTTCATCCCAGAATCCAAGACAGCTGCGCAGTTGTGCGCACACCAAAATGGTTACCTAACTTGCCACCCACCAGTGTAAAGAAAGGTCTTTGTTAACAAAATCCACTGTTACTGATGTCAAAAAGTTGCTGAAATCGTGACTCATTGGACCACTTTAAAGATTCAACCCTTTTGTGGGGTTCCACATAACCATTTTACTGTAAGGAGCCCCATCAAAACAATGTTAAGCAAGGATTTACTACCATGTAAGAACCATTCCTGTTTAGAATGCATTAATCCAAGAAAATCCCAAAATTGCATGCAGTACCAACAAAATCCTCAAGGGGGAGCTGGCGGTCTAAACTCTGACAGGAGAATTGAGTGCAGTTGCTGACAAAGGGATTTGACTCAGCTGACTTCAAAGGCTGCATTTTAATTAAAAATTAGCCACATGCTGTTCCCAGAGGCCTGAAGCCTGGGAAACCCTATCACCTCAAGAGCTTCACACCAGGAGTTAGAATCTCACATGACCTCTTGATTGATAGAAGGCAGACTGGCTGGGAGCTTCCCAGAGACCACACAAAGGACCCTTTCCTCTGAAAGGAATATGTTAATTTTGTCTGTTTAATGTCAACAAAGCCCTGCCTGCCCAGAGGACTGACCCACCCAAGTCTTGGAGGCGGACCTCAACACTCTGAGGACTGAATTGGAAGTAAAATATATATTTTACAAAAACACTGATAACTCTTTGTAATCAAATGACAGAAATGTATAACTTTGAGAGCTTTAATTTAAAAAATGTACCTTTAATTCAAGACTAAACTCGAATTTGTGTGATGTTCTGGGGCAAAACCCCATTGTTTATTAATATTACAAACTCCCTGTTTCAGCTAGACAAACGAAAATGCATTGGTATGTGGGTAGATATGTGAGGAACAGTTGTATAAAATTTAATGAAGATCCAATGTTGTTTAGCACATTAAAAAGTGCTAGAAGTTGCCATTTGTGAATGCAAGCTCCTAGAAACAGCAGATTTGGGACAGAGTATACCTCATGTGATAGGTGACATGGGTATGTAATTTCAAACAACTGTGTAACTCTGAAGGATGTATTTTGATCATATATAGATTTGGGTGCACAGATGATAAGGGAGGTGGTTTCAAGAGATCATAAATGGATGACATCACTCTGACACAACTTAGTTCGCCAATCAGGGGACGAGTGAAAGTTTGACCAATTAGAAGCTGAGAGAGAGGTAGGGTCAGTGATGCTAGAACACACCCACTCTCAAGAAATAGATAAAAGCAGAGAGTCAGGACACATAGGGGGATTCAATTTCATCTGCCGCTGGAAGCCCTGCCGGAAAAATCCATACTTACCTCCATCAAACTCCAGAAAGCCAAACTAGAGACTTCAATCTATCCAGAGCAGAGACCAGACCAGAGAGAAAGCAGTGCTGTGCCTAGCAGAGACCAGACCAGAGAGAAAGCAGTGCTGTGCTTAGCAGAGACCAGACCAGGCGCTGTGAGCAGAACCCGGAAAGACCTGACCAGACTGTTGACCAGATCGTGACAAAGCCGCTTTCCTGTTCAAAATCTCTTGTGAGTACTTAGCAAAACTCAGAACACATCTCTTAGTTCAAATTCATCTAATTCAATCTATTTAACCTAAGTAGAACTGCCTCCTAGCTGTCACCTGTCATTTCTAGTAAAATTTGTCATTTTGAAAAAGTGTGCGTTTAAAATTTACAAAACCAAAAACGACCTTTACTAAATTGCTCATATCTCCGCAACCGTTTGGGCTGGAGACTTGCAATAACTTTTATTTGAAAGCTTAGAATCTTAGCTTTGAATCGCACCTAGAACCGCATTCCTACCCCTTATAGTTTTACCGCAATCGCGGAACACGCATCCGCGAATTTTACCGCGATTTGCAATTTCTTCACATGTAAAAACTGCTGCTGTTTGCTTTCCATTTGCCAGAAATTCGTTTAACCTGCTAATCATTCCTGCATCATTGCTAGTGTGAGCCTGGACTAATATTAACTAGATACCACTCACCCTGAACCTCTGAAAGGGAATTAAAAGCGTTTCCAGCATATTTTTTAATTCATTGCCAGCACATATCAAAGCAATTTGGGCCTGTGTTTTCAAACTTCTGTAGTCTAAGCTTGCTGGGATTGAACTGAATCACATTTGATTGCATTTCTGAGAACTGTGTGTTTCCTTCCATTTCCTTGCCTTGCATCAAGGGGGGGGAGGGAATTGCCAGAGAAAAGTGATTACATTGTTTTGTTGAAATCATATTGAGTATTTCTATACTGCATTTCATTCATTCAACCTTGCATCCATTTGAACTCTATAAAGCATTTTGTACCACATTATACGTTTGTTCCTATTTACCAGTGTGTTACCTTATCCATTCATGTCAACTCATTAGTGATTATAAGAAGTGTGTGAGTGCCAGATTCTCCGTTGTTGATCTTTATCATATTAGATTAAGTGTGCTATTCAATTATTAATTTATTATAAAGCGTGATATATATATCTATTTTAAATTATCAAATAAACCTTTTAAACTTGCAAAACAGAACTACTTCTTGGCTCAGTGGGGTCAGGGGGATTCCAAGAGAGGGGTGTTATATAGGGGTAGTCATCCAGAACGCATGAACTGGACCTAAAGATATATCAATAAGGGTTTTCATTCAGTATCATAGACTAGGCGTTGACTTAGCTGTAGTGTTGAATTGAATCCTCTTACAAATTGGGGGCTCGAGCCGAGACGTTGGGTTAGATTTACCACTTGTGCAGCTTAATACAGTGTGCTAACTGACGGGATACATACATCCGGTCGGATCACCACGCTGCATTACGCTGTGAAGCATTCCTCAAAAGGGACACTCCAAGAAAAGTTCTGTTCTGCAAAAATAAAATACAAACTTCTGTAAGTCAGGACAGAGATCAATCTCTAGAATGACGACCTTAGTAGACATGAAAATAGCCAGAGAGCACCTCTTGCATAAGCTATTTGTGAGAGGTGAATGGACCGAACAGGGCCAGGATGTGTGGTTGCAGGCCATCACACAACAGGTCACTGAAACAGGGTCAGATATATATAGAGATCAGGGTCCCTTACATGTGGCCCTGAGTGAACTATATATGGCTCCTAAAGCCAAAGATGAACACAATAAGATTGCCAGGGTAGCGGCGTATTTATATTTACATATAGGAGCCGTGCAGGACAAATGTGCTGAAGGCCAAGATCTGGCGAGTAGGCAACTGCTGGCATTACAGAAGGTCCAATCTGACCTGGTCTCTTCTGAGCAGAGGCTGCAGAGGAGCCAGGAGTCAGAAAATGACAGCAGACTGTACATCACTAAAATGAAGGAGGATATGGATGTGCTGCAAAAGGAAAAGTCAGAACAGGATACCAGATTTCTGGCCCTGCAGAAGGAGCACCAAGACAGTTTGGACTCCTTACTGCAGAGCCAGAAAAAGCTGGAGCAACAATTAGACTTTAACAGGGCATGCACGGAGCAGGTAGCCACCCTGCAAAGTCATCTAGATAGAGTGAAGGTAGAGAGCAACAAGCTGATCTTGAAAGACCTGGATACCCAGGCAGAGTTTGATGAGGAGCGCCAAAAAGCTGGTGCCCTTCAACGGCAAAGGGACGACCTGGCGGCACAAATGCAGGCTCTTAGTCAGGAAAGAGACGCCTTAGGCCAGGAAGTCTGCCATTTAAAAAGAAAAATGGAAGAAAATCACCTGGCCCACCAGGGACTGGGTGATCTCCAAAAAGAACACCAGAACTTGTTAGAGCACACCAGGAGGGTGGAGGATGCTCTAGCAAGAAAGGAGCAGGCCAATAGGGACACAGCTCAGGAGGTAACCCTCCTGCAGCAAAGACTGGCCCAGTTCTCCAGGACCAACCAGGAAGCACAGAGGGAAAACGAGGCCCTCTGTGAACACAATGATAAGCTCCAACAACAGGTAGCGATGCAGGAGAGACTGATAGAGTCCAGTAAGGCCTTAACTGAAGAACTGAAGGCACAAATGCAGGCTCTTGCATTGCAACAGGGAGCAGGGGCGGATAGAGATGAGGTTCGCTGGGAAAGGGAAACTCCGGAGCATAACCTCAGGAGCCCTAGTACCAGAGGCCCTCATACCTCTCAGTCCCTGGACTCTGCCACCCCCATGTTCCCTGGCGCACATGAGCACAGGGCCACAGGGATGGCAGATTACTATCCAGCTAAGAGTATGGGGCTCATAGGCCAGAACCACTCAGGAATGGAGGGGTGGGCATCCGGGTATGGGCACCCAAGTACAGTACAGTTCAATCGGGAACCCCAGGAGAGTAGGCCCATTAAGGGCATCCTGAAAACCTCTGCCCAGTTAGGTCAGTGGAGGGGGTACCCATCAAATCCTGGCCGCAAGGAGGAATCTGAAGACTCCTCTGAACTGCGCAGGGCACAGGAGACCAGGTCCCCACATTCTGCCAGCCATTCCCAGGCTCGCAGAATCCGGGAAAACCTGGAAGAACAGATGGGAACCTCGGGGAGCAGTGCCTCTGAGTCCGAGGAAGAATGGACAAGGGTTACCCGAACCAAAAAGGCCAATAAGGCAAAAAGGGCCTTGCTTAAGGACCCCTTAAAGCAGATTAAGGCGATCAGGAGCGTCATCACGCCTTACCATAAGAACGCTAAGTATTCTGTTTGGGAGCACTTAGAGTTGTTTGAACAAATGATGGAGACTTTCCATTTGAAGGACAGCCAAAGCTGCATTCAATATGTAAAGTGGACATTCTCCCCGGAATACTCCAGTTTCTTTGCGGGGCTGGAGGACCAAAATCATTTAAGATGGTCCACATATAAGGCGGCCATCCTGAAACATTTTTCTGTTCACAGAAATCCTCAAGAGGCTCGCAAGGCAGCCTACAATTTGCAATGTGGGGAGGATCAGGCCCCACAAGAATTTGTGCAGGAGTTAAAGCGTGCTTTTGCACAGACCACAAGAAGGGTGCGCACAGACAGTCGAGAATTCGTTAATACATTTTTTCATGCCTTGCCCAAATATATCATGACCCAGCTCGTGAGGGATTTTCACGAGAAAAGATCTTTAGACTGGGTCATTGAACAGGCTACCCGGATCTATGAGGTGCAGAAGCCCATAGAAAATAAAAGCAATGCCCAGAAAAACCCCAAAGCCAACAGCACCCCTGCTGCTGCCAAGGTGGCAGAGGTAAAGGTCACCCCCGTTTTGGATTTGGAGATGGGGGGGCCTAAAAACCTACCTGCACCTAATAATGCTAGGCCCAGAAGGTCCTCGGGCCAGTCACAGACAGGGAGCCAGGGAGGCAGCCCCACAAATGGGGTCCCTCGCTCTCCTGATTATGTAAGTCCACGTTACAAGGGAAATCGACCCATCCTGGGTTATGTGTGGACTCCTCCAGCCCAAGGGGGGGGATCCAGCCAAGCACCTAACCCAGGGAACTTCCCTCCAAACTTCCCACAGGAGGGCAGAAATTTACCAAACCCTGGGCAGAACTTTTTCCCCAGATATCCTCCCGACTTTCAGCCCCAAAACCATCCATCCTTCTTTCCCCAATTCCCTGAGCCCAGACCACTGAATCCGGGAGAGGGGAGGCCAAGGGTGGAGGGGTACCCAAATCTTCCCAACCAGGGGTACTACCAAAGAAGGGACAGCTACCCTTCCCGGGATCAGCCCAGGGGAGAAAACAGGGCCCCGTATCAGCCTGAGCGGGTTTCCCAGTTAGAGCGCCAGGTTCAAAACATGGCGCGGGATCTGGGTCACATACTGAGGGCTCAGCAGAACCCTCAGATGGGCGTGCCGGCGCAGAACGCACCCAACTCTGGACCTGGTGCTCCAGAACAATGACGGGGGCAGCACCCCGATAACTCACCGGTTCCCAGGGAGGAGGCACAAAGGGAAGGGGGGTGTAAAGCCTTGGAGGAAGCTTCCTTCCTCACTTGTAAACAGCCCCTGGAAACCCAGGAACCGGAAACGAAATCTCTTGCCCCTGAAAGTCTGCCTCCTAAGGAGCAGAGGGGGGGTAGGAGAAACAAAAGACCCAAACAGACTCAGTTTGAGGAGGAGGTACAGATCTTCCAATTTGAGGGAGAGGGATCCTCAGAGGATCCTGGGAAAAGGATCTTCTCCTTCAGAGAGGGGGGAACTCCTCCCAAAGAAAAATGGGTCCCTAGGGATGCAAATCCAGACTGGGGAGATGTGGAGACTGAGCTACCGCCGCCCGCCATCTCATCCCAGAACCAACAGCAAGAAAATCCCCTGGTTCAAACCCATCCTGGTGACTGCCTCCAAAAAGGGGGGGGCGGCCCAGAACCAGAGCCAGGGGAACCCACAATGGCACTGATCTCCAGTTGCCAACTTTTTCTTTCAGATTCCCAAGGCTCTCCACAGAATTCTGCCCAAATCTCTTCGCTAGCGATGTCCAAAACCAGAAAATTAGCCCACCAGTTGTCCAAAAATGTACATTATCTGTGCCCCCTTGAGGAGAAGGAGGGAAGATATTATGCCCCGGTACAAGTACAGGGGCAGGGTACAATCTCGGCACTGGTGGACACTGGATCTCAAGCTACCCTTCTCTCCAGAAGGGCCTTTGATGAACTGAATGCAGGAAGGGGAGAGAATTACCAAATTCCTCTCACCTCACTTCCTGGACAACTCCAGAACTTTGACGGGAAGGAAATTCCCGTCGAGGGGACGGCAGACTTGGACATTAAGATCGGGCGACACAAGTTGAAACACCCGGTCATAGTTGTGACCCCAGAGGGCACCCCTTGTTTACTAGGGAATGACCTCCTGAGAAGGTTGTCACCCCTAATAGATTGTGTAAACAAGGTCCTCTGGACCCAGACTAGCCGACCAATAAAATTAAAACAGAGTGTCAACCATGTTAGTTTAAACGGCACATGCCACATGGTTGAACAAAAATCTGACCAAGTAGAATTTCACTTCCAGAATAGCCAAATTCCAGACGTGACAGTAATAGCAGTAGGACAAGAGACTGGTGGTGGAGGGTCCCCTCTATTTCTGAAAATCAACCTTCCTTCTAGTCTAAAGTGGTACTCCACGCTGGAAGGAAACACTCTGAAATTCTATACCAATCCACAATCTGAAACTCCCACTCCTATAGTCCAGAAAGATGTGAAATCAGCTCAGAGCCTGGCTGATATTCAGCAAATTGGAGAGCAGTTGTTCATCCCTGTTCAGTTAAATGATGGGAAGGACTCTGTTCTCGCTCGAGTGTGTGTGAACAACGGTAAGAGCTTCATCAGCGAAGCCATGTTCCGCCAACTCCCAAAAGATCCAGCCATTCCCACCTTCAAACTGATAGACAAATGGGAAATGGACCTGGAAGCACCTAATTCCAAACATCTCCTGCCAAGCAGGTGTATGCTCAAAATCTCCATTGGCAACAAGAGCATAGTCCACAATTGTTGGGTCGTGCGAGACGTCCCTGCCGCCTTTTACTTAGGCAGTGACATTCTCAATCGCTTTGCCATTAGTTTGGACCTAATAAACTTCAAAGCTTGGTCCCGATTAGCGGATAATCCCATGGGCTTTGATGATCCAGAAAAAGCATTTAGGTCAGCTCAATTGCTACCTTATGCAGTTGAAATTCAGGTAAAAGAGGAAGTCACCATCCCAGAAAGGACCCGACAATTCTCCCTGGAAGTGAAAGTTAAAAGAGGACAATATTTGCAAAACCCTGATGCTTACATACATCTAAATGCTTCTCTCCAACAGCAAGGGTTGGGGGTAAACCCAACACCATTAGTCAACATAGAACATGACACCATTCCAATAGAGGTGGATAACAGCGACTTAAAGAGTATTACCCTAGCCGCAGGCACCATTATTGGAATGGCGGTTGATGACCGACATTTTTCCATCGACTTAGTAAATGAACTGTTAGGACCAATCCCCAAGGACTGTTTTGACAGTGACAGTGATGACAATACAACACCAGACAGGATTTTTACCCGGCATGGGGGGAACTTCCTGGTGTACACTTCCTGCCCGTATGGTAAGGAAGATGTGACGTGTGACTTCAGGAGGGATGAGGTGATTTTCCAGGTTCATGAAGGCTGCCTTTCCCACCTGAAGCCTCCGGTCCAAATCAGCACTCTGACCAGGGACTTCTCCACCCAGCTGGAGGAGGCCGCGGAGATAGCCAAACCAGAAGTCTTTCCAGGCTTCAGGCAGATGGTGGAAGAGAGAGTCAACCTAGCTGATGCCTGTGTGACTCTGGAACAAAAGCAAAAGTTGAAACAAGTCTTCTTGGATTTCCAAGATCTCTTTGCGGTAGACTCATATGACTGTGGTCGCACTGACATCCACACAACAACAATCCCCACGGACCCTGGCATGACTCCTGTGTTTGTGAAGCAATATCGCTTGCCTCTCGCATCAATGGAGTCCCTTACTGAAATAATTAAGAACCTTGAGTCCCGGGGAATAATCCGTCCAGTCCACAGCACCTTCAATAATCCGGTGCTGGGAATATTGAAGCCGAACGGCCAGTGGAGACTCTGCGCCGACCTTAGGGAGCTCAACAAACGGGTCCATACTTCCCGATGGCCTCTGCCCTACATTGACCAAGGGCTGGCCCAGATTCAGGGGTCACAGGTATTCACTGCAATAGACCTGACCAATGGATACTGGACTGTGCCTGTCAGTAGGGAGGACCAATACAAGCTGGCTTTTACCTTTGGGGGCCAGCAGTACACCTGGACCCGGACTCCCTTCGGATACCTCAACTCCGGCAATGAATTCAACATTTTTCTACACAAGGCCATGCCCGACTTGGGTGCAAGGGGTAACCTGGCTTATGTAGATGATGTCCTCATCAAAAGCTCAACTGTTGAGGAACACATAGCGGAGATCCGTTATGTTCTGACACAGTTGAGGGCCGCCGGAGCAAAACTTTCCTTTCAGAAAGCACAGTGGTGTAAAACCCGTGTTAACTTCTTGGGGCATGAGATTACTCCTCAGGGTCTTTGTCCCCAGGAAAAGAAAGTGGAAGCACTTCAGAAACTGAAAGACCCCACAACTCTGCGAGAACTAAGGAGCCTCCTTGGACTGACTAATTACAGCAGAAAGTTCATTGAGGGCTACGCAGAGATCACCAGACCCCTGATTCATCTCCTGAAGGGGGGGGTCAAGTGGGAATGGGGTCCAGAACAAGCCGAGGCAGTAAAACAACTCAAGAGAAGCCTCTCACAAGCGCCTTGCCTAGCTTACCCTGTCAGAAACAAGGAGTTCTTCCTGGAGACAGGGTTCTCTAATACGTGCTTGACGGCAGTATTATACCAAAAGCATGACAAGGTCAATAAAGTAATCTCCTATGCGAGCAAAACTTTATCCTCTGTGGAGGAAAAATTCAACGATTGTGAGAAGGCACTCCTGGCAACGGTGTGGGCATTGAAGAATTACCGCCCGTTTATCCAGGGGGAACACATCATAGTGGAGACTCCACACCAGCCTCTGCAATATCTCCAAAGTGACAGAATCCGGGCCGGAAATGTGAGTAATTCCCGAATTACTTCCTGGATTCTGTCAATGCAAGGCTTTCCTGTGGAGGTCAGATATGGCCAAAACAAGAAGAGTCCCCTCGCGCAAGGTCTGGCTGACTTGCATGATTGTGCCAGAGAAAACTGTCTCGAGGACGAAAGTCTAAAAATCAAGGACAACATGGAGGCATACCTTAATTCCCCACACAAAGTCTTTGAAGAAGACAAGTGTGAGGGAATGCCCACTGTCTATGTGGATGGATGCTCTTACCATGTTGACAACAACGGGGAGAAAGAACTGGTGGCCGGCGTAGGGAATGCATGGGTGAATGAGTCCCCAGAACCCTCCGCTGGATACAAAATTGGTCCCCGAAGTAGTCAGGTGGCAGAATTGATGGCTGTGCATCAGGCCATCCTCACTGCTGTCCAGCATCAACTCCACGAACTGGTCATAATCACAGATTCGGATTATGTACGGAACGGGTTCGTGGAGCACCTGGTTAATTGGAAAACCAGAGGCATGTTATGTGCTAACAACAAACCCTTGAAACATGGGAAGTTGATCCAAAACATTGATGATCTGGTCACCTCGAACGAGATGACCATCTATTGGAAGAAGATCAAGGGTCATTCCAAAGTAGAGGGACCAGACAAAACTGGAAATGACTTAGCTGATCAGCTGGCCAAAACCGGGGCCATCCAAGGGGATCTAATTGAGATTGAGTCCCTGTTGGGGGAAATCCAGGTCACTGCTATCACTAGGTCCCAGACAAATGCTCACAACGACCTTTCAATTGCACAATGGAGTAAGGAGACCCCTGATGCTGATTTGATTACCGCTCAGAAGGGGGATCCAATTATTGGTAAATTTTACCAGCACCTTGAGGACCCTGAGAACTTTCCCCTGACGGATACCGATTACATTGGGAAAGAGGACCTAAGAGTGTTGATGAAATGTCCAAAAATGTTCCGAATCCAAGACGGTTTGTTGGTAAGGAAATCCAAAGCTGGCCACGACCAGTGGGTGGTTCCTACCTCATTCCGAAGCCTGATGTTAAGTCACGCCCATGATGCGGCCACCGCCGGTCATAGGGGGTTTCACACAACATTGGAAATCTTAAGAGAGGTTGCATACTGGCCACACATGGGCCAGGACCTCAACCAATATTTGAAGGGGTGTCTTGTGTGTGCACAATTTCAGCCATCATCCCTCACGCACCGGGCGCCTTTACAAAAGAGGGGAATGACACTGCCATGGTCAGATTTACAGATCGACTTTGTAGGCCCTGTGATTCGCTCGGCTAGGGGGAATAAGTACATGTTGACTGTGACATGCTTGTTTACCAAGTGGGTGGAATGTCTCCCAGCCCCAAATTGCAAGGCAGAAACTGCAGCTGCCTTGATGATTAACCACATCTTTTCCCGTTTTGGTCTACCTCAAAGGATTGAGTCAGACAGAGGTAGCCACTTCACCAGTGAAGTAATGACAAAGATGTGGGAGATACTGGGGGTCAAAAGGAAGTTGCATATTGCTTATCGGCCAGCTTCTTCTGGGGCAGTAGAGAGATATAACCGGACAATTGTGAGCATATTAAAGAAGTTTGTGGCAGATTCTGGGCCAAGTTGGGATATCCGATTACCTCTGGTCCTAATGGCTATCAGATCTACCCCTTCATCTGCAACCAAAATGTCACCATTTGAGTTGATGACTGGGCGTAAGATGGTGCTTCCTCAGCATTTGCTCTATAGGACCCAAGAGCAGACACTGATAAATGCCTCCACTACTCATGAGTATGTAGAGAATTTAAGGAAACACCTCCAACATGCTTTTGCTTATGCTCAGCGGAATCTAGAAAGATCAGCTGATAGCATGAAGACCCATTATGACCTGAAAACTTCCAGGAAGGAATATCAGGTGGGAGACCGGGTCTATCTATACAACTTCCAAAGGAACCAGGCCAAGCAGCGCAAATTTTTGCCTACATGGAAGGGACCCTTTGAGATCGTCGATAAGATCTCCCCTGTGGCCTACAAGATCCGCATCCCCAAAGGCGGTTCGGCAGAGGGGGAAGACAAGTGGGTCCACATAAACCAGTTGAAATGTTGCCATCCCAGGCACACTCTGCAACAACTGGAGGAATCCTCTGGAATCCTAGCGGGTACTGTATCAGACTAATTCAGTTCCAATCATAAAACATACCACATCTAGTCTCTAAAATATTGTGATTTGCATGAAACTGTCTCTTAGTTATACTGTTGTTTTTTCAAAATAAGAAGGTAATGTGTCGTGATGATGAGATGCATATGCTGCCCCACTATCTCAACGGTGGTGGAAAAACGTCTATGAATAGGTATTGCCGCTCTTCCTTTGTCGTCCTAGGAGAAAGAAAACCTTGAGACGGGCCAAGGAGGACGATCCGGAGACCGGGAGCTGAGACGCAACGGGCTCGGGGTACCGCCCAATCTTCCCATCAGGACCGGCGAGGAGAACCGATCGATCAGTACCGGATGGAGGAAAAGATCTGAACTATGCCATCTATTGGAAGAAGATGAGGAAACATCCCAGATCTTGCGAGTCCCATTCGTGAAATAGGATGGCCATCGCAAGAGGGGGGCTTGTGGGATGTATTTACCCATGCATCCTAGCCCTACCTCAAAACTGTGCAGTACTGACATGAAAACATCATGATGACCAGAGCTTCCCAGAAAATGCACCGGGAAATGCAGGAAGAATAGGCTGCCACCCATTTTTGCCGATGTTATGGGCACAGAAGGACGCTGCCTAAAACCACCATTGGACTACCCGCACAGTAGTCTGAAACCATTGTTTTGACCCATGTGGAATCATTAGACGGGGTAAATATGGGGATTAAGCTGTCGCTGCCCATCATTTTGCCCCAGAACAAAAATAAATAATTGGAGTGGGTAAAGATGGGGATGCGCTGTCGCCGCCCATCATTTCATCCCAGAATCCAAGACAGCTGCGCAGTTGTGCGCACACCAAAATGGTTACCTAACTTGCCACCCACCAGTGTAAAGAAAGGTCTTTGTTAACAAAATCCACTGTTACTGATGTCAAAAAGTTGCTGAAATCGTGACTCATTGGACCACTTTAAAGATTCAACCCTTTTGTGGGGTTCCACATAACCATTTTACTGTAAGGAGCCCCATCAAAACAATGTTAAGCAAGGATTTACTACCATGTAAGAACCATTCCTGTTTAGAATGCATTAATCCAAGAAAATCCCAAAATTGCATGCAGTACCAACAAAATCCTCAAGGGGGAGCTGGCGGTCTAAACTCTGACAGGAGAATTGAGTGCAGTTGCTGACAAAGGGATTTGACTCAGCTGACTTCAAAGGCTGCATTTTAATTAAAAATTAGCCACATGCTGTTCCCAGAGGCCTGAAGCCTGGGAAACCCTATCACCTCAAGAGCTTCACACCAGGAGTTAGAATCTCACATGACCTCTTGATTGATAGAAGGCAGACTGGCTGGGAGCTTCCCAGAGACCACACAAAGGACCCTTTCCTCTGAAAGGAATATGTTAATTTTGTCTGTTTAATGTCAACAAAGCCCTGCCTGCCCAGAGGACTGACCCACCCAAGTCTTGGAGGCGGACCTCAACACTCTGAGGACTGAATTGGAAGTAAAATATATATTTTACAAAAACACTGATAACTCTTTGTAATCAAATGACAGAAATGTATAACTTTGAGAGCTTTAATTTAAAAAATGTACCTTTAATTCAAGACTAAACTCGAATTTGTGTGATGTTCTGGGGCAAAACCCCATTGTTTATTAATATTACAAACTCCCTGTTTCAGCTAGACAAACGAAAATGCATTGGTATGTGGGTAGATATGTGAGGAACAGTTGTATAAAATTTAATGAAGATCCAATGTTGTTTAGCACATTAAAAAGTGCTAGAAGTTGCCATTTGTGAATGCAAGCTCCTAGAAACAGCAGATTTGGGACAGAGTATACCTCATGTGATAGGTGACATGGGTATGTAATTTCAAACAACTGTGTAACTCTGAAGGATGTATTTTGATCATATATAGATTTGGGTGCACAGATGATAAGGGAGGTGGTTTCAAGAGATCATAAATGGATGACATCACTCTGACACAACTTAGTTCGCCAATCAGGGGACGAGTGAAAGTTTGACCAATTAGAAGCTGAGAGAGAGGTAGGGTCAGTGATGCTAGAACACACCCACTCTCAAGAAATAGATAAAAGCAGAGAGTCAGGACACATAGGGGGATTCAATTTCATCTGCCGCTGGAAGCCCTGCCGGAAAAATCCATACTTACCTCCATCAAACTCCAGAAAGCCAAACTAGAGACTTCAATCTATCCAGAGCAGAGACCAGACCAGAGAGAAAGCAGTGCTGTGCCTAGCAGAGACCAGACCAGAGAGAAAGCAGTGCTGTGCTTAGCAGAGACCAGACCAGGCGCTGTGAGCAGAACCCGGAAAGACCTGACCAGACTGTTGACCAGATCGTGACAAAGCCGCTTTCCTGTTCAAAATCTCTTGTGAGTACTTAGCAAAACTCAGAACACATCTCTTAGTTCAAATTCATCTAATTCAATCTATTTAACCTAAGTAGAACTGCCTCCTAGCTGTCACCTGTCATTTCTAGTAAAATTTGTCATTTTGAAAAAGTGTGCGTTTAAAATTTACAAAACCAAAAACGACCTTTACTAAATTGCTCATATCTCCGCAACCGTTTGGGCTAGAGACTTGCAATAACTTTTATTTGAAAGCTTAGAATCTTAGCTTTGAATCGCACCTAGAACCGCATTCCTACCCCTTATAGTTTTACCGCAATCGCGGAACACGCATCCGCGAATTTTACCGCGATTTGCAATTTCTTCACATGTAAAAACTGCTGCTGTTTGCTTTCCATTTGCCAGAAATTCGTTTAACCTGCTAATCATTCCTGCATCATTGCTAGTGTGAGCCTGGACTAATATTAACTAGATACCACTCACCCTGAACCTCTGAAAGGGAATTAAAAGCGTTTCCAGCATATTTTTTAATTCATTGCCAGCACATATCAAAGCAATTTGGGCCTGTGTTTTCAAACTTCTGTAGTCTAAGCTTGCTGGGATTGAACTGAATCACATTTGATTGCATTTCTGAGAACTGTGTGTTTCCTTCCATTTCCTTGCCTTGCATCAAGGGGGGGGAGGGAATTGCCAGAGAAAAGTGATTACATTGTTTTGTTGAAATCATATTGAGTATTTCTATACTGCATTTCATTCATTCAACCTTGCATCCATTTGAACTCTATAAAGCATTTTGTACCACATTATACTTTTGTTCCTATTTACCAGTGTGTTACCTTATCCATTCATGTCAACTCATTAGTGATTATAAGAAGTGTGTGAGTGCCAGATTCTCCGTTGTTGATCTTTATCATATTAGATTAAGTGTGCTATTCAATTATTAATTTATTATAAAGCGTGATATATATATCTATTTTAAATTATCAAATAAACCTTTTAAACTTGCAAAACAGAACTACTTCTTGGCTCAGTGGGGTCAGGGGGATTCCAAGAGAGGGGTGTTATATAGGGGTAGTCATCCAGAACGCATGAACTGGACCTAAAGATATATCAATAAGGGTTTTCATTCAGTATCATAGACTAGGCGTTGACTTAGCTGTAGTGTTGAATTGAATCCTCTTACAGGGGTTAGTCAGGGGTGTGTTTTGGCACCCCTTTTGTTTTCCCTGTATATCAACAATTTATTGGAAAAGGTGGACTAGTGTAATGCGGATGTCCCAAGGGTTGGTGGGATGTCAATTCCAGCCCTGATTTACACTGATGACACAGTTCTCATTGCTCGAACAATGAGACCTTACAGGTCTTGATGCACCAATTTGCTTCTTGCATGAGAGACCTGGATTTGCAAGTGAATTCAAATTGTCGACAGTAATGATGTGCTGTGGGAAAAAACAAAACCATACATTTGCTACGGTATGGTGCGAGGCAATTGCTGTCTATAGAGTGACCCATTTTGATTATCCCTGCATTCGCTTCAATGAGAAATGTACTGGGGATGGTCACTCTATAAAACAGGTCTCACTCATAAAACAATCGATTGGGGGATTGCTAGGTTCATGAAACAACATAAGCAGCAGCCCTTACATATCATAAAAAAGGTCTGCAATGCTCACACCTTGGGGGGCAGCTAAATACGGTGCAGCAATCTGGAGCTTTGCAGATAACAAAATGAGGTAAAGAGAGGAAAATGGTTTTCTAAAAAAGCTCTAAGGGCTCCAAATATCTGCACCCAATTTGTCTCTGGATAGGGAGCTAGGTTTGAGTTTCCGTGAGGATTCACTGGCCCTGGAACCAAACCTTTTGTGGCCTTGTGTATGGTCTAAGCCGGTGCTATGGTTCCTCAAACCTTGCCAAAAGACTTGTTCAGAAAAAAGGATATCAACAAAATTGGGTGGCTGACTAACATAAGGGAGATATTGGGTAATATTGAAGACACCAACCTGTTTGATAATCCAACTCAATTAAACATGAGTGTATGCCACATCGTTAAAAAGATAATAAAGGAATGGGTTTCTGAGGCCAGAGAAACTTAGGAGATGA
Organism: Ambystoma mexicanum; assembly: GCF_040938575.1. Lineage (NCBI taxonomy): Eukaryota > Metazoa > Chordata > Amphibia > Caudata > Ambystomatidae > Ambystoma > Ambystoma mexicanum. Next base: position 756,271,757 of record NC_090922.1, on the reverse strand, counting down.
TGAAACCCACTAATGGACGCCTGATGATAATATCAAGTAACATCTTTAAGAGCAATTTACATGGTCCAGCTATGCTTTTCAAAGGGCAGCCATTACAAGAGCTAACTAGTTGAGGTCTTAAACAAGAGGTCGGGCCAAAGCCTAATGGCTAAATGTCTAATGTGTTAGGCCGGCCTCGACGATATCGCACACATCCTCCTCTTTTGTCCTGATTATGACCATCCTAGGAGGAAGCACTTGGTTCTGCTACTTAAGGGTAGGGTCTTTAGGAAGTATCATCCAGCTGTGTATTTTTGCTGGATACAGCATCTCCTGCCATAGCCTGGTCTATGTCACTATTTATTAGAAATGCTTGGAGACTTTAGGAAAAGAAAAAAGTTGATGGACAAATAATATCTAGTTGAGCTATGGTTTTAAAGGTTTTTTTATATCTTTTTTGATTAGTGGTCAGCATTAACAATGAATTCCATGCACTACATAGATCTGTGAAATATGAATTGGTGCTATATTAACGTGTTTATGCAAATTCCTGTTTTAGGAGGTGACATTATAGCAAATAATGTGTCCGCATTTCTACATATAAGATCTTGAAAAAGTATGGATATGGGAATTTGAATATGTATAAAATATTATGAACTGCTATATATTAAGGCATGGTGCTGCTGTGTAGATTGATTTAATTATTTTATAGGTATGATTGGATTTTTATCGAATGACTACTTTTATGTTATTGTATGCATATGGTTTTATCTTTTACGGGTCTTATTTTTCTGAAATAAAGATGAACTCACTCTATCCAAACAGCCCCTGAAGTCAATAATTCACTCAGTGAATTAATTTGCTGTTGTATTCTATGAGTAACCTATTTGTTTGATTGAGAGTAAGATAGATGGATGGGTTAGTGAAGCTGCGGCAGGAATCTTGATCCCAGTGATGCATAACAGCTACACATCCTTGCACGACATATTTAGATTTTAATCCATGTAAAGTTGATACACTTGTGGAAAATTGACCTGTAAAATAATAATAATAATCTTCATTATCATAATTTTCCAGGTCAATTGCCCACAAGTGTATCAACTTTACATGGTTTAAAATCATTTCCCAGGTAACCTGAAAGGATACAAGCAAAGGAGTTGACAGGCATAGCATAGGTTTGCACACAACAGCCTTGAACAAACACACCAGGACACAGACAGCATACAGAGGTGGACTAACGTAAAGGGAGAATTAGTTTTTTTTTTTTCGTTTTTTTTACAGGCTGCCCAAATAACAACCCCATGGGAAATGATCAGTGTTTTTCCTGTATCAGAGTCACCTACGAAATGCTGGCAATACACGGTGAAGTTAATGGGCCTCATTACGAATCAGGCGTTAAGGGGTTAACGGCGCCGTAAACGGCGCCGACCCTTAACGCCTGATTACAAGGTCCGTTAGCGCCATGGTGATATTAACGCCTGATTTTTGCAGGCATTAAAATCCATGGCGCTAAGGGACCATGGTGCTAATTACGCCACCATAATTTACGGTGGCGTAATTAGCGCCTTCCCCACTCCCATTATGCCCTATGGGGCAAAAATGGGAATGGGGAAGGGTAAAATGGGAAATGGGGATTTACCGCCCCACTCACCTTGGAATGGGGCGGTAAATCCGCCATCCACCATGGTGTAAACATAGTTTACACCATGGTGGTAAGGGTACGACCCAGGCGGTAACTTACCGCCTGGGTCGTAATGAGGCAGAATGTCCTTAGGAAGCCATTCAGGCATATGTCATTTCCGTACCCCTGAAAGCACTGCAGGGTTGGAACAGATATTACCAAGTGTCAGCCTCACCTATAACATATAAGGGGGGTGGGGGGATGGAAACAGTTTATCAATGGTTGGACAGATGTTTCTGAAAGAATGGTAAGGCTAGTATAGAATTTACATATGCAGGACTTGTGTGCGAAAGGATGTTAGGGTGGGGCAGAGTCAGACAGGTAACTGGCATTGCCTTATATGTGTTGTGTTGTAGGTACATGTGTACCATGCATTCTCAGAGTAGCCATATTGCAAAGTTAAGGTATGCATTTTAAAGACCTATGAAAGACAAAGGTAGACCTGGGCATTCCAGACACATGATTCTCTCTGGCTCATTTCGACAAGGGTGCAGGCGTAGAAACAAATGTCACAGTGGCCCACAAAAATTGCTCCTTCCCAGATACCAAGCTGAACGTTCAGGTGCATAGAAAGTTCACAGCAGGTGTGTTACCCTATTGTGGTCACTTCCTACACAATTTCATATGTTCTATGATCTGATTAGTTCACCGATGCATAACATAGTTTTTCCTATGGTGAGCTGAACTATACAGCCTGCACCTTGCTCCCACTGCTCCATCTCTTAACTCAAGCAACAACTACATTTTCCTTGTTTAATGATGTGCTCTATTTATAGTGGGTCCCGCATATCGTAAATGAAGGTGCACGTGATGCCTTCATTCATGCTCTGGGGCATTTTTGTGTTTTTCAAAGGCAGAGGGAGATGGCATAAAAGGAATTAGCCTTGTCTAAGGCTGTAAAGCCTTTCATTCAGTTGTATGGTAGAGAGGAGGGGCTAAACATAACTTACATTTCTGCTGCTCCCTTCCTCTCTACCATACAAATGTTCCAGCATCTGCGCTGTCATGGATTTTCATACTGGCACAAACACTGGAGATCCATATGGTGACCGCCTGATGCTTTATTCTTCAGCATTACTAATAGAGACACTCTTTTAACTCCTAAAAATATTACCAACCAGGAGGATCAATGGATGACATGTGTTATCACATATGGTACTCATACCTTCCAAGGGCACAAACTAATTTCCAAATATTGCCCATTGGCCAGATTAAAGGAATGGTTCGGTGAAAATGTTTTATTGCCCCTACGGGTCGGCCATGTGTTTTTAAGCCTAAGTCGATCGATTTTAGAAAAATTTCCTATGTACCTTACCCGAGTTTTCGTCCATTAAATGCATGCGAAAACAGGCACCAGGGAGCTGCCATTTCCCCCATCGCCCTGGCTGACCTGCTTTTGCGGCACTAAATCATATCCCCCGCCCCTGAGCCTGACATTATCAAAACATTCATATTCCCCGCCTCTCTCCGTGACGTTACTGTGCTGCATAGGCAAACGCGCCCAGTCGTCTTCTACGCGACTCCACACAGAACCCGGAAACCAACACAGATCAGCTCACAATACTGCGCGCCACAATTCTGATTATGAAACTGTACTTTAAAATCAAACAGCAACACAGTATATTTGGTAAAGTACATTTATTTGACATTAAATGTTTATAGAATATTCTTCAATTGCCATATGAACTCCGAAAGTCATTTATTTTCTTTTATCTCTATCCGCAAATCCGTAAAATTTTATCGTGAGTCACGCGCTGTTCCTTTATGGTACACAGGATGTTGGTTTTCGTTCAAAGAAACACTTTTGTCGCACGTTGAACCACAGGGCTGTTCCATCAAGTAGGCACCAGGCCAGCGTAAAGGTTGATATGTTGCTTCTAGCCGCTAGTACCGCCTAAGCGCATATGGGCCCTTGGCGATCGTCCCATAAGATCATCAGGATGGTGCAGTTGTTTACATTAAGCTGCAGCTGGCGGTTAAAAAATCCATCTGCCGGTGTCTGAAACTGGTGGCAGGGGCAAAAGGGAAGGATGTACCTATTTTGAAAACATAACATTTATAATTAGTCTCGCCAGCCGATCTTTATTAATATTATTCATTTTATTTATTACGGCCGAGCTGAAACTATTTGCTTTCAAGGATAGTGCAATGGAGTATGTTCGGCTCTAAAATCAATGCGAAAACTAACAATATAAATCGAGGTTGGTACACAATGAGAAACGACTTTTTGTCTACATGCGTGTGGAATGTGGACCTGCATGCCCATGTGCCCGCTACAAGGACAATCCCACAAACCTTTTCAAAGCTCTTCATTCATTCATTTATTTATGCATCCATTCATTAATTCTTCATTCCGGTATAAAAGCGTCTTAAGAGTTACTTACATTATATTTGCAATTTCCATTGTGTCTCTGCGTAATGCAGTCAGCAAATCCCACTGTGCTCTTGACAACGGTTTTTCGTATACTGAACTAACATGAAACTCGGTCTAGTTTAAGAATTTTCTGCCTTATCGTCTCAAACGTTATTGCACCCTCCCAACCCCCCCTTCAAATGAAGTTCTTTCTGCATGGTCCCTGTCTCTCAAGGTCAAAAAACTATAGAACCTTATACTGCCAGTGCGAGTTGTGGGCCTCTTCAGGGCGCGAGCTGAAAATCAAAGCCGCTGACCTTCACTAGAAATTAGCATACATTCTTTCTTTGCAACATCCCGTAGTAAAGCCATCTGTGAGAACTTGAAGTTTCGAATCCATCTATGTAGTGCGCCTCAATGTGCAAATGCGAACTGGCTTCTCTCCCATCTGCAACGGCTCACTTGGCGCGTTCTAAGGCCTCAATTTTATCCTCGTTGTCTGCGAGCTTTGAAGCCCCAAAGAACCATAACTATTGAGAGTTTTAATTTTTTGGGGAAGGTCAGGGAAAGTATAAAGTACCCGAGGAGTTGAGTTGAAAGTGAGATTTATTGTTTGTTTGTTTTATTATTTGCAATACTCAAGCCTCCCCTCGGTTAACAGTGCCAAGCATTTATAAGAGATTGCAAAAAGTAGTTACATCAACAAAAATATATATACATAGACATATAGACAAGGTCAGCAATATGAGGTGAATAGAGAGAGAATTCAAAGATGACACTCAGGTAGTTCGGCACCCAGGATGGTGAAGGTAGGGGTTAGGGTTAGCGTACTTTGTATGCACACTGTACAATAAAATGTATTTACAAAAAGACAATTGTAGTACAATTATTTAAACCAGGATTTGTACTTCACAACCAGCTCTGGGTGGACATGGCACAGTGGCAATGTTGGGTGGCAATGGATCAGTGCTCTACACAGAAACGTTCAAAATTCCATATCTGTGCTTCTCTAATACAGCAACAAAAAGGCTTTTGACAAAGTCAAACTCCATTTCCTCATAGACTTGTTTGATCACCCATTGCTTACTTCTTTTTGAAAAGGCCTTAGTGTAGCGAGGCATCCTTACATTACCCTTAGTCCTAGATTGTTCACGGCCGAGATTCTCGTTATGGGCCAAGACGGCAAGTAGAGTCCTATTTCTCATGCCCTGTATGCTGAAATGCAAGCGCTTTGGCCTGTACTTTAGGCGCATATTGTGGAACACCTCCAAACCTCCTGTGTGACAGAATTCTGTCAGTCCCCTCAAATCTCTTGATAGAGTTTTATTGAAAACAATCTTCTCAATGGCTTTGTGTGTCGGTGAAGATGGATTCAACCACTTCTTCTTCCGTGCCTCCACTGGGGATAAAGGGCCATGTTGACATTGGTGGAAATGTAGGTTTTCTGACCAGCGGTGCACGTTGGTACAGTGGTGCATCAGTGACCACCATTTTTCAAGTAGTATTTCCACTGACCGTTCCCAAGTTTTGGAGCTCCACCAAAGATGGTTGCTGATAGACTAGGACCACTCTGAAATACTTTACAAACCTTTTTTTCCCCTGCAGCCGAGATTTTCTTATTGATTGATTTAGCAAGATGCCATACGTCAAATTGATGTTTAATATGTGGGAACTGCTCTCTCATTGTTTTGGCAATTGAAACGTGTCTGTCCGTGGCTATGAGGTCGATGTGCATACCCCTCGATTGTAGATATTCCACTGATTTTATAAATCATAGTTTCTCCATGGCCACTGAGGATGTACATTGTGTTACCTGCACAACCACCGAACTCACAATCTTCTTACTATCCATGTCCTGAAAGTGGTAGGTGCAGTACTTGGCAGAAAATCCAGGGCTATCGCACTGTCCATCGCCAGCTAGCCTGAATCGTCTGCCTTCGAATGTACTTGCTAGAGACAATTGTTCAATTGTCCAAGCATCACTAATGGCCGGAAACAGATAATCATGTTGGTATTTGTTGGTATTTGTAGTACTGCGTTTTTGAAATGAAATGGAGTCCCACAAACTGAAAGAATGACTCTAACTTTCTAAAACTGGAGCCACTAAAAAGTGATGCAGCTGCACACAGTAGATTGCCTGCTGGCTGTTTCCCCAGCATCGAGACCATGCAGACCATGAGAACGTATGATGTAATCTACAGGCGGCATGTATTGTGACGTTACTGCCTTGTTTTTGACGAATCACATGAATCAATGGCTTCCCACATACTTGACGGAATGCCCACATTTCAGCATACTTATAATATCCATCAAACAACTATCGAATACTATGTATTTGCCCTCTTTCATTAGACTGTCATCCTGCGTCAAAGTTGTTTTGGCCTGTGACGTTGAGGACATATCACCACAAGTTCTGATGCATCGATGAATGCTGCTGCTGGTTCATTCTCTGTCATTTCAACATCTGCTACCTCAACATTGATGGGAGAACACAACAATGTCAACAGCTTTTTTGGTGGCAATTTTTTGGCGGGTGTAGATTGTGTGAATTGATCTGCGACTACTTCAGAGCTATCTTCAATACATCCAGTATCATGTTGTTGCGGCGGTGCGGTCGTACTGTAGCAATGGTCCAATAAAACTTTGCTGGATTCTCCGGACACATTCATTTCATGTTCTGGCCATTGGACATGAGCATCCCGAGTCTCAACATGCTGCGTCTGAATTAATAGTTCCTCCATAGTGTAAATGGTCTGGCAAGCAACATCTCTCATTCGCTTCACTGTCTTTGTATGTATAGTTTGTAGACCCACGGGTAACTAGAGGACAGATTGGAAAAGGGGTGTTCAGTTTAAACACAAGATAAAGTATAGTACAATTGACTGGAAAAAAACATAAAATAGTCCCCAGCACAAATAAAATTCTAAAGTTATGAACTGTTTGTAACTAACCTTATTTTGGTTTCTTTTCTTTGCAACTTTTTTGACTCGACCTTCAACATCTGCACGCTGTTGCTCCGATACGTATCCGCATGTCTCCCCTTGCTCTTGCGCTGCAACGACTATATATCCTGTATCCGCATAGACAGCACGGAATGAGGCTCCATCGACTCCCTGAAAGATAGTATTTTCATTACTGTGTATCAAAATATTGTTAGCGTAAAACGCACGCAAGGACGAACACACATGTACATCTCAATAGCCAAACACGATTTAAACATTGTGTGGAACAATCAAACGACAAGTATTCGAGCTCTGATGACCTAGTACGATGGAGATGTCAGTATCCATACCTCTGGCTCTACATGGACTGCCACGAATGATTGTATTGAAGAGGAGGCATCAGCAACTCCCTGAAACACAGTACTTGCGTTGGTATGGTTTTCAATATCATAAACATAACACACACTTGGGGTCGACGGCACGGGTACATATAAAGAGATAACCACAAATGTTGTATTGTCTAAAAGAATCAAGGAATATTTAAAAATGATCAGATTTAATCAACCTATTTCTCCGATTTCTTTACGTCTGCATCATCTAAATGGGATCTTGTGATTGTAGTGGAAGCTCCATCATCTCCCTGAAACACAGTACTTGCGTAATAGGGAAGAAAGTATGGCAAATGGAATCACGTTATATGATCATGCTTGATGGAGCTGTCAGCATCCATACCTCATGCTGTTGAAGAATATCTAGGGCTGGTGTCAATGTGGTGCGCACTTCCGAAAGCTGTTGCGCCGATTCGTGTCCACATGGTCCCGCTTCCACCGGAATTACTTGAAAGTGAGGCTTCGCATCACGTGCGTGGGTTGACGATTCAACAACTGCCTGAAACACACTATTTGCGTTAGTAAGGATTACAATATTGAAAAGTGAACACACGCTTGGGGTCGACCGCACAGGTACATATCAACGGCTACCCACAAATGAAACATGGTGTAGAACAATCAAATGACAAGTGTTCCAGTCCTGATGATCACGGTCAGTTGAGCTGTCAGTATCCATACCTCGGGCTGCTGAAGAACATCTAGGGCTGTTGTCAATGTGGTGGACGCTTCAGCATCTCCCTGAAAGACAGTACTTGCATTAGTATGGATAACACTAATTATAACTGAAAACAAACACCAGGGGATGACAATTAAGGTGTATATCATTTGGAAAGCACTAACCAAACAATTGGTAAAATAATCACACGATACATACAAACTATTACTTGACATGCATAAAACAAGTCTGTAGCGGAATAGCCAAGTATGATTACCTGATACGCGCTAGAAGTGGTAGATAACTGCGAGCACGTGACGGAAGTAGAATGTTCTTGCTTCAGATTCAAGGGATAGTCAAGAAGTTGTAAAGGTAAATTATTGTTTGATAATGAAATGCCAATATTTAAAATTGCCATGTAAGGAGACAGAATACTTGAGTAATGCGCAATATAGCACAGTTCCCTGTGCCCATATATAGATTTCGATATAGATTTCGTTTGTGGGTTATGAAATCTAAAAATAATATATTGATAAATGTCATTATTCAAAAAGCTATACACTCATATCAATGTCGAAAGTATTACAAATTGGAAACAACACCTAAAATATCGATGAATCCATTCGGCTACCTACACACTACCGCAAGGCCTAAAGCTAAAAATGGACACTTGACTCACCAGTGGCGGATTGTGGATGAATCGAGTGGGAATAGCGTTTGCGAGCAATTTTCGTGTCGAACGCCGTTTGTTCTTCTTTCTTACCCAAGATGTGGTGTACATGTTCGAGGGAAAGTGCCGGCTGCAGATGCGGTATCGATCACCCCTCTTGTCCTCAAAGACTTGTTGGACTCTACTTTCCAGCTCACCAAGTGAATATCCGCAATGTCTGACCCATTCTCTTATTCGATCAACAGTTTTCGGGAATACATGCATTGTAGTGCCTTCAGATTTAGCATGGGTCTTCGATGGGCAACCGCTAATCGAACAGGCAGGCATTGTTGAAAATTCTGAAAAGTAAATATGAAGATTAATATAAAACCTTGATGAATAAAAATGTCATAAAAAAGTAAATGAACCATACTATGCTCAATGCAAGGTTTGTTTTGGTCGCCGGAACTATACCAGTTCATCATGTGTGGCTTAGTATTTGCATAAGTTACAGAAATTTCTGTTTTGTCTTGCACGAAAAGGAACCATGCTTACATTATAGACTGGACCCCCGAAGGATGCAATTCGATGACAATTGACACAGATGAAAATAAATAGATCTATTGATAGCATAACAATTGAAACTCAAGTCAATAGCAATGAGACCAATGACCATAGCTCTATTGGGTACTGTAATAGCAAAAACATGTAAAATGACCGAAATATGACTAGGATACATGGCCTTACCTTGACAAACAAACAGTTGGATTCAGCAGGCCGAGCAGTATGTTGCAGGAGAACAGGTAGATGGCCACAGGTAGCACATTGACGAGTTTGCTCGAAGCGGTCACAGATAGCACGGCGACGAGCAGATTAGCATAGATCTCAGTGCTTCTCAGGTAGAAGGTTCAGGAGTGGACTTGCAAAGCACAAAGATGTTCTCATGAGACATATCAAGTGGTTTATAAAGTATTAGAAACAGGGGTGTGTTTGTGAATGAATGACGTGTGTATGTCGTAGTATTATGTTTATTGCAGGGGGGCGGCCTGCCTCAGGGGAGGCCTGGCTGGAGACACAGGGTCTGAGGAGGCCATGTGAGCAATGGCCTCTGGGATACCTTTTGAAGTGTACATGCTGTTTGGCACCTTGGCCGTTTGCGCCCGTCACAGCCCCCCATGCCAGCGCTCATCCCCGGGTGCGAACCGCCTTTGATAGAAGGGGGTGGGATGGATGGGCCGGTGGGCGTGCAGATAAGGCACAGGAAGACTGCTGAATGGAGACACACTTTTGTGGATTGCAGGGGGGTGGCCTGCCTCAGGGGAGGCCTGCCTGGAGACACAGGGTCTGAGGAGGCGATGTGAGTGATGGCCCCTGGGATACCTTTTGAAGTGTACATGCTGTTTGGCACCTTGGCCATTTGCGCCCGTCCCTTGCCCTTATGTGATGTTAACTTTGCATGACATTTGCATAGATGGGAACACTGAGCAGGACACAGGGCATCCATTTCTGTACCCCCTTTCCACTCCATTTTGGTGACCAGGCCTCACTGCGATAGTACAGCGTGCAGAGCACATGGCCCACAGCCTTGTTCCCACTCTGACTGGAAACTCCAGAGGTATTTGCAACAGCTAATAAATGTAACACATCACTCTCTGAGATCACGGTCCTGCATGTGAACTGGCCTGAACCAACCACATGGCTCGTTCATCTCCACAAACGTGTCCTTGCCCACGCACCCTCGCCAGTGGAAAGTTACTGCCATTCTGACCCTGTGTCCCTGCAAGGTATTCTCTTCATGTGCCAGACCACTGACCACGCCATGATGGCCACCTAGCAGATCCCCAACTAACATTAGACCCCTACTGCAGTATATCGTTACCTATCAATAACAAATGCCACATATCGGAGATTCTTGTGAGCACAGACCCACACTTCAAACACTGTATTATAGTGGTCAAGATCCTTGACCTAAGGCCTGCATAATCCAATGTTCATTGATAGTATTGATATATGTGTGACTTTTATAGAGACATAACCAACTGAAAGACTTTGAATAAGTGTTATTTAGTGCATGCATTATTGATAATATATTATGTTAGCTTATGTTAGAGCACAGGTGTCTGACGTCCATCCTTGAATGGAGACACCCTTGATTGATTGAAAAAATCGAAACAACCGTTGTTAAAATATATGTGGTGTTTTATTTTGTAGCTTATTTTGATGACACAAAAATGCAAAACTTTACACATTGTACAGTTCAGGTTGCAGCACAGTGAGAGAAAATCCCCTGTACTGACCACTGTCACTCGGGAACGTTTCTCTTATGGCACGAACGGCACAGGTGGGTATCACTCTTCGAACGCGGTGTCTAAGCCTCCCGTGAAGCCACCATGTAAAGGAACGATAGGCCACCAGCCTGTACCACCTGTGAAAAGGAATGAAACAAACTGTTTTAAATGACTAAGATAAGTTTAATAAACATGTGTTGTCAATGACAATTCTTGTAATTAAAGGCATTCTGCTCGGACAAATGCTATCTAGACACTGCACACTATTGAAAGACTTTCATGCGTTACAATGATATGTATATGTAATTTTGGATATAGTAGAAGACCATGAAATGGGAGTGGCATGACAAGCAGAGTATACTTACTCGTTACTCGGATTACGAGGACGAACAGTTGCGCGAAGTTCGTGCATAAGCACCATCATTATCCTCAACACGGACCGTGTGAGGCAGGCTGCCCCGAAGTCTGGCAGCTAGGTGATGCATTGCGGTCGTGGCTCGCCTTCCGAAATGTAGGCCACGCATCCCGAGTTTTCACAGCAGCAGCAGTTCTCCTCCTCGGTCGGCATTATCTCGCACCGATTGCAATAGCACCAGGTGGAAACACTGTCCATGCGACTAGGTCCAGTGTCTTCATCCGTTGATTCGTCCTGCCAACTGCTGTCCGAAGCCCCATCGTTTTTGCGTGTTTCCCTTTCCAGTAGTTCCCCCTCGGTATACTCGGGCTCGTACATGTAGGGCATTATTGTATCCATTGTGTGTTGCACAAACTAAAATAATTGATAGCGGTAGTACTGGTATCTGTCCACACGGGCTACAAGCAACGAAGGTAGCTCACCAGAGCATAGAAACGAGTCACAGAATACTCAAAGTAACACAGAGAGAGGAAGGGAATCGAAAATCTGCTGCTGTGTGTTGTGAAACGGTCTGTTTATACTTATTGAGGAAAGAGGCGTCCTGCCATTTCCATGGCGACATGTCATTAGCTGAAGCGCAGCGAATGTTGACACGAGACGTGCTTTGGCGTTGTGAAATGGGCGGTACGTGTCTGCTGATGACAGGCTCAGGGGCGGGGGATATGATTTAGTGCCGCAAAAGCAGGTCAGCCAGAGAGATGGGGGAAATGATAGGATTATCACAAAATGGCAGCTCCCTGGTGCCTGTTTTCGCGTGCACTTAATGGACGAAAACTCGGGTAAGGTCCATAGGAAATTTTTCTAAAATCAAGCGACTTAGGCTTAAAAACACATAGCCGACCCGTAGGGGCAATAAAACATTTTGACCGAACCATTCCTTTAAGTCTTCCAGACGAACCACCACTGAGGTTTGCATTTAAACGAGCAATGAACCTATGAGACCAACTGGTTCACTTGAAATTCGTCAAACCCGCAACACGTCTTGCTCTCTGGGACCTCAGGACTACTAGTGGTCACTATCAATGTGGTAACTGTACTGCATGCAAGTTTACCAAAAAGACAAAGCAATTTTGCTTTGATGGACGAACATGGACCCTTCGAATCCTCACAAACTGTAAAACAAAGCAGGTGGTTTATAGCATCCAATGCCCCTGCAGTTTGAGGTACGTGGGACAAACAATCAGACCTGTGCATATACGAATCCGCGAGCACTGGTCCAGGATTCGCTGCAAAAATCTGAGCGCACCACTAGTAAACCACTCCATTGAGTTCCAACAATCAGCAGATGATATGAGATGGTGGGTCCTTAATGTGGTCAGAGAATCTTCTAATGTGTTGCGAAGCTTACTACAAAAGGAAGCACATTGGATATATAAACTTGATGCCTACGACAGGGGCCTCAATGAGGAATTCATACCACCTGCATGAATGACTATCTAACCTCTCTCCCAATTTTTTGATTGCCTTACTTACATTCATACTAACTGCATGGATCGACAGGATAACTCACACATTACTCAGATGACTACTATTATTATGGTACCATAGAGTGTGGGGATAACCATATCAATCCACACTTCCATGCCATAGGGACTCTGCATCTATACATGCACCATTTTCAACTCACTCAGGGTATTCACATTGCGAGTTCACATCTTTGAACCTCTCCAAAGTGTATAAAATGATAGGTATGCTCTGCAGACATACTGTTCCAATCCTACAGCATCTTCCATTACTCATGCGCAGCGAGCGGCACGAGCAAGATTCTATCTGGCATTTCTTAATGCCGCTGTGGCTTTTTTGACATATGCACATCTTTTGACTTTAATCACGTAAATATGAATATTATTTACACAGACTACATATTTCTGTTCAAACAATATTATAACTGCTTCCCATACGTTTTTTTGGAATTTTGGATGCACCACTATACTTAGTGCAATGCTTCGAAAATGCCTATTTAGCTTCACTACTATCCATACTAGCTGACCAATCGCAGGTGGACACACGACCTGCTGAAATTGAAAGCAAATAACAATGGCAATTTATAGCAACATGGCACGCAGCCAGTCACGGCCACATGTCTTTGGAGCAGTGGAACTTGCGTCCGGCTGCTATGGCAACGTGAGGCTTCTCGGTCGGAAAGGACACACGTTTACATGCAAACACTTGTGAAACAAGGTAAGCCCCCGACACAAATTGAGATATATGTTTACAGCGACATATCTAGCAGGTGCATTTACTTTAATTAAATTCCCCATAGGACAAGAGAACTTACACCTGTGGACACCGCACACGAGTAGGAACAAAGCTGACACGCTGACATAGCCTTACGCTTCTGTGAGGTATGTGCCTTTGCATACAGGCTCTGGTTTTCTAAATGTTTGGTTTATGCCACCTAGTGTATGTATTTATTATATTAAGGCTTTCAGTGAAGTTTAATCACGTATTTCTTCACTATTTCAATCTTTTAGGGTGCATCATTTAATTTGTTGCAGTGAGGCGGCAACAATTTGGCACACATTATGAATTGACAAGAAATGGTGATCAGGATCTGCTTTATCTGGAAAACAACCAGGTACATCTACCATTGCAGTTTCTCTGAAATTGTACGTACGTCCATTGGTGCAGAATAATGTTAGGCTATTTATGTAGCCCTCATTGGAAAGTAAAGAATAATAATATTTTCAGAGAATAGTTTTTTTTACAATCACCTTTTGGGATATCAGGCACACCATAGAAGACTGGGCACCCCCTACTGCGAAGAACGCCGCAATTTTTGAATCCACATTCCCCCCTGTCTGAGGCATGGGGTTAGTGCTTTTTTCATGGACTTTTGACCCATGGGCAGTTAACTAAATTAATTTGTAGAGTATCTCATAGTTTGGAGCTTCTTTGGACACTATTCTGAATCAGTCCTTTGTCTACTCCGCCTAGGGTTGTCTTTTTCCCTGCCTTGAGGAAGTCGCGGATGGATGCCACCCAAATGGTGTGCCGAATGTTAGGCAGACTCCTGTGCAGTTCCCTTGGGGAACACTGAAAAAAGATTAAGATTACAGGAGTAAGCAGTAAACCCAATTGGTAGCAGTCTGCACCACCCAGATTTACCTGGTAGCTGTGGCTGAGCAGTCAGACTTCTCTCAAGAAGAGTAGGGCAGTATGTAGAGTATACACAATAGGGCCAAAACACAGTAGAGCAAACACACACTGACCAGAGCTTTGTATAAAATGTGTATAATTATTTATTTAAAACACACTTTATGGTATATACTAGCACTCTCAATCAAAAGCAAGTTAAAACACAGTCAGGTAATAGTTATCAGACAAGTCAGGGTTAAAACACTACTATTTTCAAGAACAGATGTGAGCGCTTAACCAAGATGGCACTCTGATAATGTAGTTAAAGGGAGAGAAAAAGGCATAGCATAAGAATAAAACAGTTACCAACACTTTTAAGAGTTCAGAGCAAGGGTAGAAAGGCAGGTTATACTGTAGAGCCAAAGTTCATAGGCCAGGCCCACTTTAAATGGAGAAAAGCGAAATGTGCCCAGGATCACACGGTTTCAAGTGCACTGAAAGTCTTTGCAGAGTGTTCAAAAGAGGTTGGGGTGATTCAAAAGATATAGTTAGAAGGCCTGGAGACAACCCAGTTTAGAAGCCAAGGATTTAAGGGTCACCTTTAGCAATCTGTAGAAAGGGAGACCAGGCAGGAAACAGTACCTTAAAGCGAAAGGAAGCTCCAGCGGGGGCAGTTGTTCCTGGCAGTGGTTGAAGGTCATGGTTCCGACCAGGGGAAGAGAAGGTCTCGTCGAGGAGGGACCATGGAGTCGTTGCACTGCACAGGGATGAAACCAGCCGCGGAGTTCCCGATTAAAAGGTGCAGTCCTTTTATTCGCGGTCAAAAGTGGTGAGCTTGGCTATCCATCCGCCGGGATGCTTGGTGTGGGCGATTCAACCAAGAGACGTCTTTTGAAGGCTAAAAGGGCGAACTGGTTGATCCCACCAGCTCAGGGGAAGAAGACTCATCCAGTAGAAGATCTTCTTGTTGCAGATGGCTCAGCTTCTTCCCTCTTCAGATTCTTGGGTCCTGTGGCGACTTCTGAAGTTCCAGTCCCAAAGGCCCTGCTTTTATGCAGAAAAACCCCCATTCATCAGCCTAGCTGTCAATCAGACATGCTAAGTGGTGAGCCAGGCGGCTCACTACCGGGCCAATCAGAGTAGAGTGCGACTTGGGTTGCTAAGGCAACGCAGTCCAGGGTGCCAATTCCCCCCTCCACCCTTCCTGTGGAACCCAGACAGAGTGGCACCATTTGGAGGGCTTCTGTGGAGAAGCCCGCCAAAAAGTGGAACAAAGGGCTCGACCTTGGTCAGAGTTAAAGAGACGGACACAAACGTCATTTTAGAATCGAGTTCTGACAAAAAGATCCAACCGGTGATTTAATATTAAATAAATAAACCAGCGGTATCTTTAACATTGCACCAAAAAGTGGTGCGTTGAAAATCAATGTGAAAATCCCATAGAGAATATTCTGGTGGAATATTTTGCGTGGTAACCACTGCCACCAGCCAGAAACTCGACAAGGGGGGACTGGACAGTGCACCCTTAGAAACAGACCCAGGGGCAATCTGATGAACCCCTTACCAGTACTTCCACAATATGATGGTTTGTACTGGTTCAGTTCACAATTTTGGACTATTAAAGCCAATGGTGACTTTACATGCCCTGGGAGATAGTAGTCAGTCCCAGGGTATGGAGTCTATGTTTGGGGGTCACTGTGACACCCCTGTGGTACTGCACTGAGGGTGCTGTGTACCACACATACAGAAAAACAGATGATACCCTATGGAGTAAAAAGAAACCCCATAGCCCATAAGCACATAACAAGTCAAAGACATACCTCAAATCATGCCCAAGAGTTGGAGTAAAAGAGTCTCACTCTTAGCAGGAGAAAAAAACAAACCCCAAAAATCCAGCAAAGCTGCTGGGGGACTCACTTGGTTTGGGAAATTAGCCTTATAAGAGAATTCTCCCTAACACCGAAACATGTACAAATGTCCATTAGACAAGAAAGGGCATTGTAAAATCTGAGATTGTGGACATACACGTAGGCAGATCAAACACCTGGAATTCTTTGACCATGCTAAATTGAGGGTAGAATTACCAATACCTTTCAGTATAAAGGATTACAAAGAATGATTGTATTATGTGTACATCTTTAACCTGTTTCACTGTCATTATTTATTATTGTTTTATGTTATTATTTGTTATTGTTTTACTCTGAATTCTGTATACCTGTCTTACATGCTAAGTAGTTGTTTCTGTTATGTCTGTATGAAAATGACACATGCCTTTTTTTATGGTACATAACATTTGAGTTTTGAATATTTGAGATACTCTCCGTGACTTTTTTGCACAATCTATCTAAAATAATTCTATTCTGCACAACGAGTTGTGTTGCGTGCAGCGTGGACCTCCCTTTTTTTAAAATGTATTCTTCAGCATAAAGCTTGAGGACCCCATTGTGATCCATTGTACATGCTCCCTGTCATGCAAGCTCTAGGGTGATATCTGATTTAAATGTACTGCACAGGTCCTTAAGACTGAGATAACTAAGCAGGGGTCGTTATCTACTGAAGTGCAGCATATAAGGAACACATAAAAGCAGTTTGTGCTTTCATTTATGATCTGGTTCATTTAACAGCGTTCCTGAAGTGTAGGAAGGCTGCAAAGCGGAGATTGCATTTCCGCTTTGCTGTCCTCCTCTGTGTCAGGGGGTGCATTTGCTTCTTCATCCGCATGAGATTTTCATGCAGGCATAATATGAATGGATTCCAATGGAATACACCTCACATTAGCAGCTCCGAATGAGCTTGTGCATTCCATTGAAATCCATTATAAAATTCAATCGGGTGAGTATTTGTAGGCAGTGTTTTATTTATATGAAAAGGGAGAGTAAAAGTAAAGTGTAAATGCACTTTCTCCTTTCTTTAATCGTTACATTTACACTCTGCTTTCAGAATACTGAAAACTGCATACAGAACACCATCAGATAAGATCACTTTAGCATGCATTATTCCAGCTTTGACTATACAAGAATTTAACAAGATTTACACCAGACTGCCTCAACAAAGAAAGTAGATGCCTCCGGCTCAGATTGAGCGGGGAAGCAAAACTTAATGTGCAATTCAAAGAGAATATGCATATATGTAATTATTTTGGGGCCGATTCATGGAACAAACGTGCGCCGAAAATCTTCGCGCAAGCAGGCGCAAGCAGGCGCAAGCAGGTGCAAGCGCAAAAAAACAGGCGCACGCGCACGCGTGCGATTCATGGAAGTCCCTGCGCGTGTTTCCCTCGGGATGTGCGCCAAACCCGTGCATGGCGCACACGTCACTGCAACATCCCGAAAGACGTGTGCGACGCGCACAGTGAAAGCGCACAACCTCGGCGCATACACTAGAAAGTGGGCGGAACACGGGGCGTAACGCGTGGAATGGGGAACAACTCGCGAAAACAAGGGCGTAACTGGGGATGCACTACAGGGAAGCAGACGGAACGCCCACACGCACCCGAACCACACGTATTCATGGAATCGAATAGGGCAAAGCCACGCACAGCGAAAGACACGCACAAGCCGAAACACGTCCGCCACACGAAGGCAGGCGGTAGCGTCCCTGTGCATTACAAAAGTGGCAACATACAGCAATTGTGCCTGTGCGAGCGGGGCACGTGTATTTCGGGGTTGCGCGGGAAGTTACACACGCAATTGAGCGGGGTACGTGTATTCCGGGGGTTCGCGTGAACTTTTTCACCCGATCGGGCCTGGGGGAGCGGGCTACGTGTATTTCAGGGGTTCGCGTGAAGTTTCTCACGCGATCGGGCCTGGGGGAGCGGGCTACGTGATTATCAGGGGTTCGCGTGAAGTTTTTCACGCGATCGGGCCTGGGAGAGCGGGTTACGTGTATTTCAGGGGTTCGCGTGAAGTTTCTCACGCGATCGGGCCTGGGGGAGCGGGCTACGTGTATATCAGGGGTTCGCGTGAAGTTTCTCACGCGATCGGGCCTGGGGGAGCGGGTTACGTGTATTTCAGGGGTTCGCGTGAAGTTTCACACGCGATCGGGCCTGGGGGAGCGGGCTACGTGTATTTCAGGTGTTCGCGTGAAGTTTCTTACGCGATCGGGCCTGTGCGAGCGGGGCACGTGTATTGCGGGGGTGCGCGGGAAGCAACACACGCGATCGAGCGGGGTACATGTATTTCGGGGGCGCGCGGGAAGTGACACACGCGATTGAGCGGGGTACGTGTATTTCGGGGGTGCGCGGGAAGTCACACACGCAATTGAGCGGGGTACGTGCATATCGGGGGTGCGCGGGTAGTTACACACGCGATTGAGCGGGGTACGTGTATTTCGGGGGTGCGCGGGAAGTTACACACGCGATTGAGCGGGGTACGTGTATTTCGGGGGTGCGCGGGAAGTTACACACGCGATTGAGCGGGGTACGTGTATTTCGGGGGTGGGCGGAAAGTTACACACGCGATTGAGCGGGGTACGTGTATATCGGGGGTGCGCGGGTAGTTACACACGCGATTGAGCGGGGTACGTGTATTTCGGGGGTGCGCGGGAAGTTACACACGCGAATGAATGGGGTACGTGTATTTCAGGGGTGCGTGGGAAGTCACACACGCGATTTCATCAGGGTACGTGTATTCCGAGGTGCGGGGGAAGTATCCCACGCAACATTAGCAGGGTACGTGTATTCCAGGGGTGCGCGGGAAGTTCCACACGCAATTCCATCAGGGTACGTGTATTCCAGTGGTGCGCGGGAAGTTCCACATGCAATTCCATCAGGGTACGTGTATGACAGGGGTGCGCGGGGAGCAGCACACGTGAATTGCACGTGTGGGTCCTCCCAGGTGTTCCCTCTACACCCTCCACGGCCCCTGCAGGTGGCTCACACCAAAGGGGCCTACCCAGCACATGTCATGCAGGCACCCCATCCACCATGGCCATGCCCACCAGCCAACCCACATGTCAACTTGCACTACTGCCCACCAACGCATGTCCCCCTGCACCCCCAGCCACCAGGGGCACCCTCCACCAGGCCCCCACCCATGTCTCCCTCCACCCCCCAGCAGTGCAGGGGCACCCTCCACCAGGCCCCCACCCATGTCTCCCATCACCCCCACCCCCCAGCACTGTGGGGCACCTGCCAGCAGGCCCCACCCATGTCTCCCACCACCCCCACCCCCCAGCCACCAGGGGCAGCCTCCACCAGGCCCCCACCCATGTCTCCCACCACCCCCACCCCCCAGCAGTGCAGGGGCACCCTCCACCAGGCCCCCACTCATGTCCAACTCATGTCTCCCATCACCCCCACCCCCAGCAGTGCAGGGGCAGCCTCCAACATGCCCCCACTCATGTCTCCCATCACCCCCACCCCCCAGCCACCAGGGGCAGCCTCCACCAGGCCCCCACCCATGTCTCACACCACCCCCACCCCCCAGCACTGTGGGGCACCTGCCAGCAGGCCCCACCCATGTCTCCCACCACCCCCACCCCCCAGCCACCAGGGGGCGGCCCCCACTCATGTCTCCCATCACCCCCACCCCCAGCAGTGCAGGGGCAGCCTCCAACATGCCCCCACTCATGTCTCCCATCACCCCCACCCCCCAGCCACCAGGGGCAGCCTCCACCAGGCCCCCACCCATGTCTCCCACCACCCCCACCCCCCAGCAGTGCAGGGGCAGCCTCCACCAGGCCCCCACCCATGTCTCCCACCACCCCCACCCCCCAGCAGTGCAGGGGCACCCACCACCAGGCCCCCACCCATGTCTCCCACCACCCCCACCCCCCAGCAGTGCAGGGGCAGCCTCCACCAGGCCCCCACTCATGTCCAACTCATGTCTCCCATCACCCCCACCCCCAGTAGTGCAGGGGCAGCCTCCACCAGGCCCCCACCCATGTCTCCCACCACCCCCACCCCCCAGCACTGTGGGGCACCTGCCAGCAGGCCCCCACCCATGTCCAACTCATGTTCCCCACCACCCCCACCCCCCAGCACTGTGGTGCACCTGCCAGCAGGCCCCCACCCATGTCCAACTCGTGTTCCCCACCACCCCCATCCCCCAGCCACCAGGGGCAGCCTCCACCAGGCCCCCACCCATGTCTCCCACCACCCACACCCCCCAGCAGTGCAGGGGCACCCTCCACCAGGCCCTCGCCCATGTCCCATCCATGCCCCCCTGCACCTGGGTCCCACCAATCCCCAATCATGTCCGTAATGGCCATCCTCCCTGCCAAAAGGCCCAACCAACTATCACATCCACCCACATATCAAAGGCAATTACATGTTACACACCCAATGTAAATAATGCAAATGAACACATGTCTGTCACACACAATGGCTGCAAGTGAATGTTAAAACACCCAACATGACATGCATGAAAGCAATGCGATGATACGACACATTGAAGGATGAAAATATAAATGTATTTAAAATCAACTTGAATGGAAATGAAATGAGAAAAACCACAAAGCAAAACAAACAAAAGAAGATGAATGTCTATGAAAAAAATCAAAAACACACAGCACAATCAAAATAAATGGTGTCCAAAGTCACAGTCAGAAAAGAAATCCAAGGGTAAATGACAAACAAAAACCATTGCTCCATGGCGATGAAAAAAATCCACAAAAAAGAAAAATCCATTGAAGAACTATTTACAAGATAATCCCGGGTCCATGAGCCCAACCAAATGAAACCTAACTATGACAACTAACTAAAACTGAACTACATACAAAAACGTGGCGCATTGTCCAATAGCAACCAAATAAAAAAATAAATAAAGGAAACCTAACACTAACTATATAACTATATACAAAGGCGGCGGGCAAGTCCAGCGGCTCACTCTGTGGTGTTCTGGGCCAGGGCATCATCGAACTCCTGTTCGATGTCCCGGAGGCGGTCCTGTTCCATGGCCCGAGGGTCCGCAGGGACGACGCTGTCTCCTCCTCCAACCCCCTGCGGATTGCCTCGAGGGACTCGGCCCGCCTCAGGGCCCTCCGCATGGAGTTCTCCGCCCTGACCATTGTGAGCCGCGCCTCTTCCGCCCGCCGCCACTCCGCACCTATCTGCTGGCCCAACCGCTGCCACACAGAAGACACACCCCCAGGGCTGTCACAGGGTGAGGTGAGGCCCGGGGCAAAACATTTGGTGAGGCCCCTTCATTTTTTGCACTTGGCCAGTGGCACCGTAAATAAGTGAAGAGAGAAATCTCTACTTGAGTTTATTTATGGAAGAACTCGAATATGGTTTAGTCTTATGACTGCAAATCAACTAAAGCAAAGCCATGTTTCTAAGCTGAAGAAAGGTTTATTCCAGACTTGGTTTGTCATAGACAAGACACACGAGTCACAGCAAAGCATTTGCACTGTTGAAAGAAGTGAATGCATTGTCTTCAAGCACTTGCAACTAAACCTGTGAAGATGGGCTCAGTTGCTTAAATTGTCCCCATCCCGGTTTCACCATTTAACCAAAGTGTGTGATCCTGGGCAGATCATTTAATCACACTGGGCCTCATTACGACCCAGGCGGTAAGTTACCGCCTGGGCCGTCACTTTACCACCATGGCGTAAACTACGTTTACGCCATGGTGGTTGGCGGACTTACCGCCCAATTCCGACCCTGGCGGGGCGGTAAGTCCCCAATCCCCATTTACCCTTCCCCATTCCCATTTTTGCCCCATAGGGCATAATGGGAGTGGGGAAGGCGTTAATTACGCCACCGTAAATTACGGTGGCGTAATTAACTCCATGGTCCCTTAGCGCCATGGATTTTAACACCCGCTAAAAGCGGGTGTTAAAAGCTCCATGGCGCTAAGGGACCTCGTAATTGGCGGTAAGGGGTCGGCGCAGCTAACGCTGGCGTAAACCCCTTACCGCCAGGGTCGTAATGAGGCCCACTGTGTCTTATCAGCATCTCTGTGCTTCACTTCAGAGCTTATGTTAATATATCATGCTGTTATTATTTAAATTAAGTGCCTGTCGATGTCCACAAAATGCCTACGCTTCTTGCCCTTTCCCGCTCTCCACTCTGTTGCTTATTTTCTAACAAACTTGTAATTATAAGGACGCTGTGATTTGTGAGTTGTTAAACTTGCTCTAATTGCGGTCCAAGTGATGTGAATGAGACCTGCGAGGGTCAGTAAATAGGTCTGTGTTTTGCAACACTACTGTGAGCACAGGATGACTCATTGCTGTTGCCAAACAGTATCGTATACCATATACTGTCACATCTGCTATTTTCACTGCTGCTCCCTCTACCTGGCAACTCTCATACCTATTTAGATAATGTGTTGTGTTCTCCTTGTTTCCCCTCCCTTGCTTAGTCGTGCTCTGAAACACCTGTGTACGAGCGCGATACAAATATAATATCATATCATATGATACATAACAATCAAATATCTAAGCTGCCAGGCCTTGTGCTGTGTGTTTTTCCCCCATCCGGGGGGAGATGAAGTCTGCCTAGGCCCTCTTGCCTCTCAGTGCGCTGGTTTTGAGGGGACAGCAGCAACAGAAGAAAAGACCAGCTGCACACTCGGGTGACAGGAGGCGAGAGAAAAGTGCCCGCCATAGTTTGAAAGGTGATTCACTCACTGAGAGAAGTCTCCTCCTCCTCCAGCTGAGACAAAGTGGCTATAAGCGAGCTCCAAATGACACACACAGAAAGCCAAAATGAAACCGCTCCTCTAGACCTCACCAGCCTTGGTGAGGTGTTCCCTTCAGACAGTGTAAACTCAGGCAGGCCTGGCACGTTGGGTACTGAGGTTGAGCTGAGCAACAGTAATCCCCCAGAGAGAGGCCTGCAGATCTGGACACAGAGCCCTGCAAATCCAGAGAGAGGTCTGGGAACATGAATGAGATCTGCAATACCTAAGGCAGGTCTGATTCGTATGAAAAGCAGGAGGGGATCTACATTTTCAGAAGGAGGCCTGTGATCTCACAGAGAGAGGCCTGGACATGAAAGAGGGCTGCAAGGTTGCGAGAGGCCAGCGAGCATGGGTGGCTTGCAAGCACAGAGGAATGACCCAGCGAGAGGCATTTAAAGCCTGAGAGAGGACTGCAAACCGAGAAAGAGTCCTGAAAACCATGAGCTAGGACTGCAAACCCAGAGAGGTCTGAGGAGAGAGAGAGAGAAATAAGTAGGCACTTGGGGAAGCATGCTCTGTGAGCACAAAGAAATATGAGGATGAGGGTGTGTGAACTTAGTAGAGGCCTATCAGCATGACAGATGACTGAGAATGAGAGGCATGAGAGAGGCCTGTGTGCATGAAAGAGGACTGAGAACGAGAGGCATGAGACTTGAGAGAGACCCAAGTACATGAGAGATGACTCACTGTGAGAACGGGAGACATGAGAGAGGCCTGTGTGCATGAGAGATGACTGTGAGAAGGGGAGACATGAGACAGGCCCATGTGCATAAGAGATGACTGTGAGAACAAGAGGCATGAGAGAGGTCCATGTGCATGAGAGATGACTGTGAGAAGGGGAGACATGAGACAGGCCCATGTGCATAAGAGATGACTGTGAGAACAAGAGGCATGAGAGAGGTCCATGTGCATGAGAGATGACTGAGAACGAGAGGCATGAGACAGTCATGAGAGATGACTGTGAGAACGAGAGGCATGAGACAGTCATGAGAGATGACTGTGAGAACGAGAGGCATGAGAGAGTCATGACAGATGACTGTGAGAACGAGAGGCATGAGACTTTGCCACATTTTGCACTGCACACAGAGCTTGCAACAAGTCAGACAGTAACCTTTGTGGGACCCCTAAACACTCTTAACTGCATCCCTGTCCTCGCTGCTACTATAGGGTGCATTAGTGAGTGTCCACGTCACGAATCACTCACTACAGGAGAGAATTGCACGACTGGTCACCACTCTCCGTGCCCATACTAATGCCAACAATGTCAGTATCCAAACATCATAGCGTATAGAATAGATCAGGGAGGGCACGGGGTGGGTTTTAGGCACGGTGGCCCGCCGTTTTGCACTTTTCACCGATACTAAATACACTAGTGAATTTTGACTTAAAGCTATACTCTGAAGCTGCACTGTACTTCTTTGTACCGACTGTCATGCAACTCTTTATGGAAGCTCTCTGGTGACACTTCCTATTTTCACAATAACTGTTAGGTTATATAGCGCCTAGACTATACGAAGGTTTGCAAAGGCTTTAATAGCCGATACTGTTTCTGAAGTGAACCGCACTCACCGTTTAGCGCCATTGCAAACGTAATAGCAAAGCCTGTGTTTAGAGCGTTACGAAGGGCAAACAAGATTGCAGAAAGCGCTATATCCAACAAAGCAAGTACTACTGATGGACCTGAGAAGGATGAGTGGGTGGGCAACTTGCTCGGCAGCTGGCACACAGATCTCTGCACGAGGCGATTTACTGAATGCAGTCCCTTCGTAGCAGCCAGCAGGGGTGAGAGGAAGCCCTGTGAATGGATGGATGGATGAATGGATTTATGCATGGGTGGATGCATGTGTTTATGGGTGAGCAGATGGATGGATGATGGTTCGAAAGAGGTGCGGATGGGAGAGGGGATGGGGAAAGAGTTGAGGGCTGGACGGATAAGTGGACAGATGCAATGCAGCAAGCGGGGACGGATGGATGGACGGACGGACGGACAGACACGTGAGTGAAGAATGGGTGTACGGACAGATTCACAAAAGTATTGCCGAATGGGCAGATGGACATATGGAAGATTTTAATGATGGATGGCAGGAGAGAAAGAGAGAGACAGAGTAAACAGAAGATAGATAGGCTGACAGAAGAAAGTGACCGAAGGTTTAGGGGAGAGATATGCAGAAACATCGGACCGGATGGACAGACCAACAGACAAGGCCGCAGAAAAGATGGCCTGGAAGACAGGCAGAATATGCGAAGACCAGAGGAGGAGAGAGGTGCAGACAGACAGACAGAGCAAAGAGCAGGCGGACAAACAGAGGAGGGCAGAGTGCATGAGCAAGTCACGAACGATGCAATGGCTGGACGGACAGAAGGACAGGTGCAGAGGTGACATCAGGGAACACTATATGCACAGTCAGAGGGGCCGAAGAGAAGGTGGGCAGGTATGACATGCATGGCAACTAGAGATTGAATGGAGAAATGGGTGGGGCCAGAAGGGGGGGGAGAGAGAGAGAAAGAGAGAGACAGAGAGAGAGAGAGACCAGGAGGGGGAGATAGAGCCACGAACATTACCCCATATAGAGCAACAGGCAGACATTTTTTCTCTTACCTCCAAGTGTCTGTCACTGACACTGGCTGCTGTTGCCTATCGCCTGCCCTCGCCTCGCCTGTGCCAGCGCCGCGGCCGGCCTGGGTCAGGGTGTGGCGGTGTGGCTGCCTGAGTGCCGACTGCCGGCGCCGCTGAATGCCCTCCTGGGCTGGGCAGGGGTACCGTAGGTGGTCCTGTGCCTGGCTCGATGGTCTCTCTCCTGGACTCCCCGGGACCCGGCCTGGCCTCCTGGCTGCCTCCTCGAAGTTGACCTGGTCCACTGAGTCCTGGTGGTCTGTCCTGTTGGACAGGAATCCTGAGTCCTGGCTGTGGCACTAGTCCTCCTCTGTGCGTGGCTGAGGCTATGACTGCAGCCCAGTCCTCTATGTGCACAGCAGGCAGCACCTGTTGAATGCCAGCTACAGCTACTAGTCTGTGTCAGGGAGGGCAGAAGGGTCAGAGGGAGGGCATAATATAGGGGCGGGCGCCCTGGCATTTCAATTTGGCCTGGCCATTTGTTGCAGTAGCAAGTGTAAGTAGCAACTTTCAAAGTCTTTCATGTGCACAGTGCACACCTGCGCCGCTTTCCCCTGCAGGCAGCCTGGCTCCAGCAGCCTGCTGCCGAGGGGCCAGGTGTGAATCGTATCTTTGCAATTGCAAAGAAACACTTGTTGTCTTGTCTCTCTTCCGACAGAGCGGAAGCCGGGCCTGACTCCTGAGCACCAGACAGACCGTCCCTCGCACCCGGGCCCAGGCCCGCTTGTTGTTTGCAATTTGCAATTTTGCATAATTGGTTTGCAAATACATGCTGCCTGATGCATGCATCATAATTTATGATGCATACATCATGCATGCATGCTGCAAATCAAAGCAAGGTAACAATGAGTGTTACCTTGCTTTGTTGATTTATGCTGAACCCCCCCACCCCAGCCCCCTGCCCCAGCCAGCCCAACCCCTCCACCCCTGGTTCTGCGTGAAAGAGAAAAAACAAACAATTGTGATGTCTGTCACTGGGACTGGAGATCTCAGATCGATGTGATGCATCATGTTGTAAAATGCACAGCCGCCGGCGCCGCGCGCGCGACTCGCAAGGCCCCGAGGTACTGTGGGAAAACAAACAATTCTGGGACTGGAGAGGAGATGTTGTTTTGTTTAATAAAATACAAAGCCGCCCGGGCCTCGCGCTCAAGCCGCCCGCACCGCTCGCGCGAGGCCCCCCCTGAGCGCGAGGCCCGGGGCAGTTTGTCCCCCCTGCCCCCCCCTTGTGACGGCCCTGCACACCCCGTCCTGGGTCCACCTGCCCTCCGGCCGATGCCTGCCCCTCCGATGTCGAAGGCCCCGAGCCTTCATGGCTCCCACCATGTTGCTGCTGCTGCTGTGCCTCTGCCCGTGCACTGCCTCCTGCTGCCTGCACATCCTCCGCCGGCTGGGGTGCAGTTGTTGATGTGGCCACCCCTGCTGGACGTCCGACTCCCGACTGTGGCAGGGATGCCTCCTCCACCAGCCTGGCCGCACCGTCAGAGGCAGCTCCACAGGGCACCCAGGTGACTGATGGGTGGGAAGATGGCACAGAGGACGACTGGCGCGTAGGGGGTCCAGTTGAGGAGGGGGTCGGAGCAAACCCCATCAGACGGAGGAATCCGGCCTGGGTGACCTGTCCCAGCAGGCTGACGTGGTCAACGAGCCATTCAAGATGACTCGCGGTCTCTTCATGAAAAGACTGCAGGTCACCTCGCATGGCCCGTTGACGCAACGCCACACCAGCCATAACAGGCTCAACCCGGACCTGGATAGCCACGTCCGCAGGCAGAGGAAGGCCAGTTGACGTGAGCTCATCCCCTGCCTGAAAACGGGTCTGGACGTAGGCATCCCTGCTGGTGCAAGATGATGCAGGGACAGGATCGGGGACAGGATTGCACACAGGCACCTCCGCGGCGGCCTGTGCTGCCTCCTGTCCCCGGTCCTGCACTGCACCACTAGCACCAGTGGGATCCCCACCTCCAGACCCCGTCTCTGGTGCTTGCACGGCCTCCTCCTCCACCAAACCCCCCACCAACCTGGATGACTCCGTGCCATCTTCCCCTGTTGGGCCCTGTGGGGTCCCAGCTGCCCCTTCTGCTGACGAGGAGTCCAACTCCAACCTCCGCCTCTTGGACCTCCCCCCGGCAGCTACGGCCTGGGACGTGGCACCGGACTCCTCACTCCCCGACGAGATGACAACCTGGGAGGGGAGCCGGGCCTTGCGTCTCGGGCTGGCGGTCGGATCCCCGCCGCTGTGCTCCACAGCACCTTCTCCGCCCTCTTCATCAGTTGACGCTGCAGACAGGGAGAAACAAAACACAGGCATCAGGGCACTGTACAATGGACACATACACACATGACAGTTGTACATGAGTGGCATTGGCAAACCTCAGACATGTCATCACAATCCCCAACACACATGTCATTACAACTCGCACACATGAGCCATACCACAGCCATATCGCAACTGCCACCACCATCCATACACATACAACAGCATGAGCAGCCAAAGGTGAGCCAGACATCACATGCAACACAGGAAGTGCACCACACATGTACACACACCACCACACTTGCATGCATGTGTACACCTCTGCCAAGTGTCGCACTGTTCAGACGGGCATCCATGTCACATCTGCCAATCAGGCTTCCACATACCGCTGTCACATGCATCCATGTTGCATCACTGTTGCACCCTTGTCAAATACACACACATGCACAAGTACACAGTGCTGATACATGCAGCCGAAAACAACATACATGCGTGACATCACGGACATGTCTACTTACATACACATTCATCCAAACATGTGTGCCCACACAACTGCATATGGCATGCAAGCCTACACACACAAGCACCATACATGTCTCACACATTACAGCCCTCGCATGTGTCAGCCCCATGGCCATGTACACCCCCACCCATACTCGACCCCATACAAACAGATGTGCAACCTGCACACTACTGAATAACCACCACACGCACTGCTCACAATCGGGATGCATGTACACTCACCGCTCGACTCCAGACGGGTCTGCTTCTCAAGGACCTGGACGTGGAGCGCTGGGGATATGCGTTCCAGGACCCTCATCTGTTCTTCCGACAAGTGGCCCCGGCGCCCCTTGGCATCCGCTGCCTTCAAGAGGCGCCGGGCCTTGTTCGGGGTCCTGGACCTGAAGTCCTCCCAGCGCTTCCTGACATGTTGTAAGTCGCGGACTGCCACCCCCTCCGCGTTGATGGCAGTCACGATGTCAGTCCAGATCCGAGTCCGTCCTTGTAACGCTCACCTGATTCTCGCAGAGGCGCCGGTCTTGACTGGGCGACTACCGTATCTTCAAAGGTGATGTGCAGCACCCGGTTGGCTCTTTGGGCTGGACCTCTGTGCCCTGTATGCCTGACGTGCAGAGTAAGATGTCTGCAGATAGAAAATACGGGGTTAATGAACTGGGGTTATTGGGGTGTCCCTATCTCTTTCCTCTTCTCCTCTCCTGTAGACCCCCACAGGTTAACGCTCTCACCTTAGGTAAGTGAATGCCGAGCTCTCCATCTGCCTTGGGGCAGGGTGCTGTAACCAGTTTCTTCACCGGATAGGTAGCGCAGGCCTCTTGACTTCAGAGGACTGCTGTCCGTCGTTTACTGCACGAACGGTAAGTGCCGAGTAACTCAAATGTCTTTAAAGTCTTAATAATGATGTCTCTTGTTTTGCAGGGTTCCGGCGATGGCGGATGACGGGCTGAAGTGCCTTGAAGATGGAGCCCGTGTGATGAATAGAAGCGCCTGGAAGCACGTAAGTAAGCGCTTGTTGCCAGCTTCACAATGCGCTCTAACTGTCTTTTAATTTTGCAGGTACAAGTTCGGAGCGGCTGCAGGGTGCCCGGATACCCACTGGGTTAGATGTGGAAAGGAGTAATGGCACGTGAGTATTAAAGTTCCCCAATGTCTTTAAACGCACCTTGTTTTGTCTTTCAGATGCGGGATGCAGCGCCGACGGCCTCCGGAGCGTGCGTAGAGTTGGTAAGCTTTTGTCTTTCAAATGCCGGAATGCAGTGTGAAGACCTCCGGAGCGCACGAAGAGTAGGTAAGCCTTTGCCTTTCAGATGCCGGAATGCTAACCTGTTCTTTCTTGTCTTTATAGGTGTTGCTGAAGACTGGATTCAGGATGGTAAGCCTTTTTCCTTAGGCCCAGGATCAGATGCAGAAGACACGATGAGCGTTCTGCTGCAGAGGATGCAGAATAACGCAAAGCAAGATTCATCCACCGGGTGTGGTTTAAATAGCCTCCTGTAGTGCTTAGGTGTCTCCTTCCACAGCCACGCCTAAGTAAGAAAAGAGTTCCTGGTAAGAAAAGAGTTCCTGCCTTCCAGAAGAGTTCCAGTGTTCAGAATCTAGGGAGTGGCTCCAGCCCCACCCAACAGGAAAAGTAGTTCCAAACAGAAGAGGATCAGAGGCTCAACTGGCAGGCAAGTAAGCAGCATGGTCTGCTGCAGGTAAGTCCACCCAAGCATTATGAGCCCGGCGCTTCCAGCGCTGGGACTGGGCATATTTATGAGCCTGGTGCCACTGGCGCCAGGACTGGGTCCAAAAGGTCCCCATTGGGACTGGTTGGCACTCGGAACCTGGGTTATGGATCTGCTTCCAAGGGAGTTGGGAAAACCCTGACCTTTTGGAAGCAGAGATCATGACAGTACCCCCCCTCAAGGCCCCACCCAAACCGGGCTTCTCCGGGGGTTTTGGCTTGTCAGGAAATGTTCGGTGAAATCTTTTGATTAGGCGAGGAGCGTGGACATATTCAGCAGGTTCCCAGGATCTCTCTTGGGGGCCGTAGCCTTTCCAGTCAATTAGGTAGAATAGTTTAGATTTGGAGATCTTGGAGTCCAGAATGCTTTTGACTTCAAACTCGAGTTCTCCATCAACTAGGATAGGTTTTGGAGATTTGGTTAGTCGGGTTTGAGGTTGCACGGATTTTAATAGAGAGATGTGGAAGACCGGATGTATCTTCATGTGCGGGGGCAAGTCCAACTTGACCGCTACTGGGTTTACTATGGTAGTGATGGAATAGGGACCAAGGTATCTTGGGTTGAATGTGCGTGGCCCTTTTAGAGATAGATATTTGGTGGATAACCAGACTTGATCCCCTACTTGATAGTGAGGGGCTTCCTTCCGATGTTGATCTGCTCCTTTCTTGTATTGTTCTTTAGCCCTTTGAAGGTGAGAAACAGCTTCCTTAAAGGCTTGGGTGATTGTAGAATGCAGGTAGTCTACTGCTGGTGTTTCAAGATCTTGGAGGGGATCCAACTCCGAGGTTCGAGGGTGACTGCCGTACAAAAGAAAAAACGGGGTTTTCCCAGTTCCCGAATGGACAGAGTTATTGTAGGCATACTCGGCTATCCAAAGGATATCTTTCCAAGTTTTTTCAGTTTGTTGCAGCATGCAGCGTAAATACTGTTCCAGAGTTTGATTGGTCCTCTCGGTTTGTCCGTCGGTCTGAGGGTGGTGACTGGTCGATAGTCTCACATCAATTTGAGCCGACCGACAGCAACTTCGCCAAAAATGAGAAATAAATTGACTACCTCGATCTGAAATTAGAACCGAAGGAAAACCGTGCAGTCGGACGATGTTTTCGAGAAATTCTCGGGCCAAAGTTACTGCTGTTGGCAAGCCTTTGAGCGGAATGAAATGCGCCATCTTGGAGAATAAGTCCACGATTACTAGAATCGTATTGTATCCGGAGCATGGAGGTAGATCGGTGATGAAGTCCATAGAAAGCGTATGCCAAGGGCGAGGTGGGATGTCAATAGGGCGTAAGAGGCCTGTTGGTCTTTCCTTTTGACTCTTGTTTTGGGCGCATACTCCACAGGACATTATAAAGTCTCTGATATCTTTTTTCCAAGACGGCCACCAGAAGTAGCGCTTGATCTTTTCTGAGGTCTTGGCTATACCGGGATGACCTTCCATTAAAGAGTCGTGATAACAAGAGATTACTTTTTTCTGTAAATCTGTGCTGGGTAGGTATAATCGTTCTTGGAAATACAATAAGTTGTCCTTTACTGCAAAGTCCTTTCCCTGCAGATGCCAATTCTGTATGTCTGCTGGAGTTACAAGTTGCCTGGCTTTATCCTTAACTTCCTCTATGGATTCTGTGGCGATTACACCCAGAATTCTTTGTTCGGGAATGATTGGTACAGGTTTAGGGTTGATCAAGTGTTCTTCCACTCCCATCCGAGAAAGGGCATCGGCTTTACCGTTCTTTGTACCAGGTCGATAGGTAATTATGAAGTCAAACTCGGCAAAGAATAATGCCCAACGGAGTTGTCTAGAGGATTGGGCTTTTGCGGTTTTCAAATATTGCAGGTTTCGGTGATCCGTAATCACAGTAACGGTGTGTCGGGCCCCCAGCAGATAATGCCGCCAAGCCTTAAAGGCAGACTAGATAGCCAGAAGTTCCTTGTCAGTAATCGTGTAATTGACTTCAGGAGGGGAGAATTTGCGGGACCAAAATGCCACGGGATGCAACTGATTAGTTACCGGGTCCTTTTGTGATAGAACTGCCCCCATGGCAAGGCTTGAAGCATCAGTTTCCACGATGTAGGGGAGTTCGGGGCGAGGGTGTTTTAAGATTATGCAGAGATAAATTTAGTCTTCAAATCCTGGAAAGCTTGTTCCGCCTCGGTAGACCATTCAAAACGCTTGTTTTTCTTTAACAAGGCAGTGATGGGCTGGACTATTCGAGAGAACTGGGGGATAAACCTGCGGTAAAAGTTAGCGAAGCCTAACATGCTTTGCACACCTTTTACGGAAGATGGTGATGGCCATTTGAGAACTGCATCGACCTTCTTTGAATCCATACGCACTCCGCCAGGCGATAATATGAATCCCAAGAATTCAACTTCAGTCACGTTGAAAACACATTTTTCCAACTTAGCGAAAAGTTTGTGTTGACGCAATCTTTCGAGGACCATTTTCACATGTTTCCGATGTTCAGATTCCGATGAAGAATAAACGAGAATGTCGTCGATGTAAACAACAACACACACATCTATGAGCTCTCTGAGGACATCGTTCATAAAATATTGAAAGGCGGCCGGGGCATTGCAAAGTCCGAAGGGCATGACCTGA